>NC_142819.1:6889882-7535882 GCF_057945365.1 Rhopilema esculentum | reverse complement strand
GCTGCTGTTTCTGTAGATCTCTGAGCCAAGAAAACACGAGGGTCATGTATTGAAAGACAGGGAAGAAAGGCCACTGAAAACTAAAAGCTGAGCATTCAACGCCAATACCTTGCTTCGCTTAATTTGTGTCTAGCGGATGGTTTCGAGTAAATTATCCTGAAAAACGATGAATTTTTTGCTGGACTTTGGTTTTGATCTCCCTGCTGTAGCTTTAAACTCTGAGGCGGTTCTTATCGATTTCTAAACAGCATTTGACCCTGAAAAAGAACCGTCTGAACTTGCAAAATCTCCTCCTTTTCCCTAGACCATTGCAGATTACATCTTCGGCTTTTTGGGTTATAAAAAATATATTTACATAAATTGGGATAATTTTACTTGCCCTAAATGAAAACTTGGCTGATTTTTTGTAGAAATGGAAGGACCATCGCCTGAAATGGAACATGACGCAAGTTGGAAATGTTTCACAGATTTTGCTGAGCCCATCAAAAATATGGACGCCAGATATTGTTGTTATGAATAAGTGAGTCTTTCTAAGAATATGCGTTCATTTTTGACATCAAAACGCTCTTCGCGTATTGTAATTTTCATAGGAAAAAGACTTTCACTGAAGGATCAATTAGCAAAATCGATATAGATTTTACCAAATCGGTTTTTGGCACAGCAAATATTTGAAGATGGCACGAAATATCGGAAACATAGCATACTAAAGAACTTTTCGTCAAGTATTTCCGAGATTACACATGTTGGATAGTGACTAACAGTAAACAGAAAATTCATTTCCAGGTGTGGATGTTTATTCTTTGAATAGTGTTGGACGAATAGTACTGCAGTATGCTATAATTCCGCTACTTTGTGCCTACTCCAAACAATGAATTATCCATACATAAAGTAGTCACGATTTTAATGATAATTTTCATGTTGATCATCGCAAATATTGTGAAGGAGAAAGATAGAAAGTTGGTCTGCATATCTTGATGGATATGCCTAATGCTATACGGCTTTGCTGATGTGTGGTATAAATGATGATAATGATTTATTTATAAGATGGAACTTGACATTTTTCCAAACTTCCTAAAGATAATCGGATAATCGGATAAACTGAGATTAATTTCGAGTTTGTCAGAATCTGTGACAGTCATTCAAAAAAGGGCTCTTCATAAGGAAAACAATTTTGATTCAATCCGAGTGACAAATCACTCCAAGAAAATCTCGTACACCTTTTGTGAAAATCCTATTGTTTTATCTAAAAATACCCAGAAATCCTTTTGTTTTAGGGAAAATCTCGTACGCTATTTGCAAGAGTGAATTGCCCCTTGATTCAATCTGTGCTTTATTCTTGGTACTATATGAGGCTTGGATATCAAGTTGACACAATGTCTTCTTTTGCGTTGTCATTTTACATGTTTAACGGAAACGCGAAAATATTCATTATCCCAACCTCTTCTTTCAACGATAATATTGATTTGATTCTTAGCGCTGTAAGTGAGTACAGTGGAAGGAGAGTCGGAATGTCCGCACCAGTTCATGTTAGTCCTGATGGGGAAATCATATGGTACAGCAACTTTATCATAAAGACTTATTGCAAAATGAAAGTCAGATACTTTCCATTTGATGAACAGTTTTGCCCCATCAAGCTCTCCTCTTGGTCTCACAACGAAACCGAGGTTGTTCTTAGATATGATGAAGGAGTCTCCAATTTATTGCAGAATTATTCTGGTTTGTAGTTTTGTACAAATAGTACTTGATTTTTTTTAACGCAAAATTTTTATCGACAGCAAATGATTGCAAGTAATGGTTTGCGATGTAATCAAAAGTTTTGTAAAGATTTAGACATTTCAACAATCTAGATGACCTATTAAGATTTGTCTTATTACAGTAGGTTGTTAACGAATTTAGAGTGCTTGAAATACCTGACTTGGTATCTAATCAAAATATCGAGAAACTACTTATTCACAAACGTCTTCCATTTGTTACTGGAATACCTCCAATCTACCAAATCATTCAGACATAGAGGTTGGATGAGCCCTAACTTGGCTAATGAAGTAGAGGAACGGGTGTATTATCACATCGAAGATGAAGCTGTCGTACGTGAAAATACAGCTGCAATTACAGCTACGTGCGGTAAAGCCTTCAAAAAAGAAATCGGCAATACAATCAAACGATAGAAGCCCGAAAAAAATACCCAGTTACCTGAAGAAACAATGTGTTTCCACTCCGCGTGCTTTTCAGCAGCCCTTAAAAAATTGCAAACTGCAAAAAATATTCTGGTAAAAACCGACCCTACTACTCCTATGACCCACCCTACCATGATTTTTGGTTATAAAATACTTACAGTATTTATGCCAACAATAAATTGCTGCTAATTGTATTTTCTGAACCATCTCAATTTTAGCCTAAAAAACATTTAAATTATGAAAACTTGATGTAGATAATTTTTTCTAAATTTTGAAAAAAGTTTTTATTAAACGACTAAAATATGAAAATATGTTTGACGAAAGCAAATAGTATAACGGGTAAAAACTCAAAATTTTATCCACTGAGAAAACATTTAAGCTTGCAAAGTTTCGACGACAAAGACGGCATCTGAAGAATTTAACATGTTTAAAGATAGTTTTATTACCTCCAAGTCACAAGATATAGAGTTCCGCAATGTCGACGTCACAAAAACTATTTTTAGAATTTTTTCAATTTTGATCATTAACCCAAAAACATTTTGAAAAACCTCTAAATGTGCAAAGTAAGTTAAAGGTGTTACAAATTGTCTGAGATATGGCCACATTAGCGGAGGCTCTTTCCCCAACAAACCACTGTAATTAAGTTTATGGAGCTTCCAAATTAACAGTAAGCAACATTGGCCTTATATTTCTTTAGCTGTATCAAACCAAATGTTCAACTAACACATAACTGATTTTAATATTGAGGGGTAATTTATGCTATTCTTTCTGATGACGTGGTCAAAATAAGGAAGCTCTAAAATCAAAATTTGTATGATGTCATGCTTAGGTAGTCTATGGTTTTTTAAGGTTCGAAATTTTCATAGTTTTCCGAACGTACGTAGCTCTTTCGGGTGGCGTACGATATCGAATCGGCCATCATTACAGTAGCCAGTAAAGTCACATTAATATCTGTTTGTTATTTCACATTGAATTTACCAAAATATGTTTTATGACAAATTTGAAGATAGCACAAAGATAGCACATGCTGACACATAGCATAATAAAGTAATTGTCTTCCGACACTTCACAGAGTATAAATGTCGTATTGTTACTTAAGGTGATCCAAATGCGGATCGATATTATCGCGAGAGGAAGAATGGCACGTTTGATTGATAGCAATCAGTTCTAACTTTGTGGTACCTACCAAAAGTATTTTTGGTAATATTCTCCTTTTCTTTTTCAGAAAATAGCGCCTGGTCTCTCGACAAGATCTTCTTAAGACAGGAGAATACTTCATTGGCCTTCATTAATCCAAGAACCCCTAAAACGTTGCTGAATTATATCATCAAACTAAGGCGCAAGTCTTTCTATTACTTTGTCTATCTGTTTTCTCCTTGTCTCCTTTCCTCTATACTCATGATCATGATCTTTGTACTACCACCAGACTGTGGTGAGAGAATGGTTGTCGGAATAACATCGATGCTTGCTCTCACCGTTTTCTTTTTACTTGCTGCTAAGAATATTCCAGAAACATCTGAGGATGTCCCACTAATGGGGCGGTAAGTATGTTTAATGCTTTCTATAAGTCACTGTTATCGATATAAGTAACAACACAGTGCAGCAATTTTTATCCTGCGTTGCAGAAATAAAAGTGACGTCATATTTTTCTGGCTACGAACGGCACTTAACGGGCTGTTTTATAAAAAGTTAAAGAATAGCTTTGAGCACTATGTGCACCGTTCAATTATTGTATCATGAAAACGTGTCAGGAGCTTGCAATTCAACAAAGAAATAAAAAAGGAGAAAACCTAATTCAGTTCGAAGTAAGGGGTTGCGAATTGTCTGGCCTCTAAAAGCTCTCATAGGACTTCCTATTCTGAAGAAACCTTTCTTTACCAAGAGAAAAAGAATAAAAAATGCCTGATGAATAATGATAATATACCATATGGTTATCCTGTATATATCTATATATGCATATATTTACAGGATAACCTTTTTAGTGAAGGTTTACTGCTATCACCAACGGCCCTGTTAAATCAAGAGTTCTTTTTTGTTAGTACTAATCAATTTGAACGATAAAAACATCAAAGAGATGATGCATTCTCGGTCACCTATGCTATTATATATTATTTGCTCAGTAAAAGGTGAGCTTCATGGATTTTCCTTAAGTAGACGGGTGAGAAATCTATCTGTCTAATATTCATTTCATCGACATTTAGAACTTCCGGCGGCCACTAGCATCTTTAACAACCCTGAAGTATCATCATGTGTAGTTGCACATAATTAACGATAACCCATCTGATTTAGTTGCGCCGCTTTCATAAAACGCATTGCTCAGATTTTGCTTCGCAGCATTTGAAGTGGTTATGATTTCAACCCATCAACCAGATTTCTTTTTGTAATGGCTGAAGAAGCAATCAGCAAATATAATATTTACTTTGCACTTACAGAAATTAAAAAGGGTAATTGTGGATTTTCTTGCACGAGTATTCATTTCAACAAGATGGAATTTTTGTCGTTTTTCTCTGTTGTTGCGTAATAGGACACGGGAAATGTAAAATAGCCTATGTATACCGCCTACAATTTTTCTTTTGTTCTTTTCTAGATACTATTCAATAACTTTGGTTACGATGTCGATATCTCTTTTCTGCACATCCATTGTTCTTCGTTTCCACCATTCGTCTTCAAAGGTACCAAAATGGATAAAGGCAAGTCAGATTCTGTCTCAGTTCTATTAGGGTCAACTTCAAAAACGAAACTGTGTGGTTGAAAAAAAGTCATCACAAAGCTAGGTAGTTGAGAAGACACCGTGTACTTTTCCGTTACGTTTCTTACAATTCAGGTTTGTAATAGAGAGCTCGCTATCACTGAAATTGTTGCTAAAATTAAAAGGTCAGTTTTCATTCACCTATGTACAGAAGGTGTATATAAGCATTATTATCCAGTGACTGGTGTCTAGCTTGGTAAGCCAAGTTAAACCCAAAGAATCACATCTGGCTTAACAGATATCTCAACGTCAGCCCGCATACCAATATCTCTTTACTTATTCGTTATGCAAACTCTCAATTCCAAAGTCAACAACAGTTAAACTCTTCTCTGGATCTCTCGTAACGGAACCCAGGCGAAAAACAAGCGGATCTCCCCACTTGGTTGATTAACGAAACAAACTGATCTTTGGGCCTAATCAGTAGATGGAATTGGCAGTAACTAGCCCTGAAAACTATTTGTTCGTTGTGGCATTGCCACTTCTTCTTATGTATTTTTCTTTCCATTCTTGTATTCTAGAAATAGTTCAAATAGCATACATCGATACATATTCGAATATCTTCCAACCAGCAAGGGTCGTCTCTTCGGATCTTCTTTCACCGTATATCTTGAAACTTGCATCTTCTCTCCAAATGCCATACCCCTCGAGCTAAGGCTTCTCTAGCCTCTAAGTTCTTGCTTTCATTGATGTCTCATAATTCACAGGTTGCTTTTATGATTTTTGCACTCTACATAGCCAGAACAATTTACTCATGATCACCTAATATTTCAGTTATCAACAATCTAATTTTCACCTAGTTATTTTTGCTCTTCATTCTTTAGTCTTCTCTTGATTAAATTTCAAGGATCCAACTGAGTCCCTTTGTCACGATTCTATACAGCTCGTTTGGGGTATTTTAATGGGTATATCTTAAAGAAAAAGGCAATGATGCTTCCAATTTCATTTCGAATTTTCAATAGAATCTGTACAGGTGAAGAACCCCTGCTTTCACACCAACCCATCGCTCTCCCACTCTTCCCATTTTTAAAAAGCTCAAACCTCTCAGACTTCAAGAAATTTTTCAGCTGAGACTATCAACATTTGTTTTTGAATCTATTAGCAAGAAAACTCCCTATTGCTTTCATGATTACTTTCTTTCAATGCAAATATTCACCAACACTCTGCTCGACAATCTATTCGCGGTGATTTGTTTTTGACTCATAGAAACAGTTTTCACTATGGCCTGAAGTCTTGTAGATATTTGGAGGCAAGAATGTAGAATTACCAACAAGTAGAAATTAGAAATTCTCCTTCAAAACAATCCTTAAGAAAAATCTTAAAATATTTTTACAAAACAACATAATAATCAATGATGGTTTTTCAGCTTAGTCCGTACATAGTTGGTATTTTTCTGTAGATGATTAAAAACACAATACAGGCAATTTCTTACTTTTGGCCCTACAAATTAGGCTAAACAGGGCTAATTTGTTGGGGAGATCTGTCGACTAGAATCTTGACCGTGTTTGTCAAGGAGCCTGGTTTGGCAAAAAGTTGTCGATACAGCGCAGCCGCACTAGGAATTCAGTTGACGGCCATGATTTTTGTTGTTGTGTTGCTATCCAATACACCGATTGAGCCTAATTCCTCTTCGCATAAACAAATTTCAATCATAAAATGTCAGGGAATGAAATATCCAAATCTATGGAAACGCATATTGTTTGGCCAAAGTGTCTTTGATGCAGGGGCGGATCTAGAAAATATTCTGACTGTCGCACACAAGGGTGTGGTCGGAAATATCATTCGTGACCACACCCCTTGGTTTTTAAGGATATTCGCCCCCTTCTCATTTGAGCAGTCGACACGCACATTAAATTGGCTTTTATTCAGAACGTGGCCAAACTGTTGTTTATTCCTTATCTGAGTTTTCAATTGATACTACAGAATCATTTGTGTTGTTTCTTAGCCAAGCGTAAAGCAAGAAAGCGTATTAACGGTTTTCCTTTCATAGTCAGGCAAAAATTCGAGTCGTCTTTTTCGATTTGTTTATAGTATACGATGACAAACCAGGCCACGCGAAAAAATAAAAAAACATCATTGCAATGAATTTTCAGAACTAACCAAATAGAACAAATTTACACAAATATTCATAAAACCTGCATTAATAACTAATATTATTTAATAGCTAAACCAAATCAGCGTGTAAACATGTATTTTACTCCGAAGAAACCCCTTCGAATTCAGGGGAATACCCAAACAAGTAAACATTACCCGGAAATATCTGAAAGCTGATAAAGAACTGAAAATCCACATTGAAAAGATTCACTTTGAAAGTTTTGTCTAAGTGAAAATTTTCTCTGCCAACGTCCTGAACATTATTTCTTCGCCAGAGCCAAATCGCAGGTATCGCCCACTGATTATCACCCCAGTCCAGTGCATTTATTGACATTAGTAGGCCCTCGATCCATGGAGGAGGTAATGAACATCGAAACTTGAAAACATCCCGTGTCGAATGTTACTCTGAAAATCTAGCGACCTTTGTCTTCCAAATTACCAGGTTTAACGTATTCGTTTTACATGTAGCCAGCCGACTCCATAACACAAAATTCCTTTTCTCCAGTGAAAAACTTGCCCATGCCAGGCATAAATAAGCTCAAAACTGCACAATACACGCAATGAGGACGGATTAATCTTAGCCCAGTGGTGCGACCTTACTAAAAAACATACTGTGCACCGAAGTTCGCACTATCTAGCAATTTGATTGGCTAAATATTTTGAAACAAAAGCTGTGCGAATCGGTGCGAACGTGCTACTAATCATACTGTGCACCGAAATACCCTAATCTAACTACATTGGTACCCTGTTGTTTTTTAGTCAGGATGCTTTGAGATTTGAATCAGATTGAATCAAGATCGAGATAGAATTAGAGATTGTGTTTAAGATTTTGCTTCTGTTTATGGCCAGGTTTAAATCATGCATGATTCAGACCTTGGATCTTCCTGCTCCTGCACGGTGTTCAGTTGTCAAATATAACTGAAGCATAATTCCCGAGTAAATAGAATCAAAACACAAATTTGCCAATAAGCGAAAAAGTTGTTGTTCAGCAAAAACCTCTCTCGAGACAGATTCTTAGTATAATTTTAAAAGTTTGACTGTCGCATGTGCGAACGGTGCGAACGTCTAGATCCGCCCCTGCTTTGATGTGTCCATCAAGATGAAAGTGCGGACGAATTTAGGAGTAGTGGCGTGCCAACACAGTTTATTGATTGTTGACACTACTTCAAATCAGAAGATATCTTTCTTGAAAGTTGCTCTTCATATTTCAATGGCTATGCTATTATGAAGTAGAAACCGAGCAGACTGGCAAACGGATATTGTTGAATGATTTGCCACAACGCGTGTCTGTGTTGCAGTCTAACTTGCCAGCCCACAGAAATATAAAGAAGAACGAATGTTGAACGAATGTTACATAAACAACGATTGTTGGCCGGTGATGTGGAGTGAAGTTTAATCCCTGAAATAATTTTGGCGCGAATGGCGCAGCTCCAAATTCCCCTTTGCACAGGAGGCAAATCCGACGATTTGATTGGCTGATAGCAAGCAACACCAAAACCTACTTGCCATGCGCATTATCGACAACTTTTTAGCTAGTCGTTGATAGGCCAAGATTCTTTTGTTTCCAAACAAAGGTTTTTAGACTTCCTCTTCCCAAAAATAATTCACATTGCCAAGTAAGAAATTTGCCCAACAAAAAATAAACTGGTCTGTAAGGAAGGAGCTGAACCACATGAAATCTCTCTTAAATTTAACAAGGTGGACTGAGTCTCCCGAGCAACCCACCATTAGCCCCCTTTTTCATACGCACTACTGTGAAGATGTACAGCAAAAGATAAATTGAATGCTTTTATCATCAAAGGGTTCAAATTGGCTTTCTTTAATGCTCTAATCTTACAGTTCATATTGTAAATTGCTATTTTATCACAAGTCACTTTTATACTGAACACCTGGATTACAGACAAGGACTGTCTGATTCTGACGGAAGGCAGGGAAGCAGTCCTTGGTCACGCAACTTAATCATAATCCTATTTTGTAGTCGACATATTTTTCTGTATTTTCATAAAGTTTTGACATATTCGATATCTGAAAATTTTTAATCCATTTAAGATGTCTATGAATGTGGGTTTCTTCATCTGTTAGGCAATGTCACAAGCTTTCAGACAATGTCAGTATCAGACAAAGCCATTTTGCTACACCAAAACCTTTAAAGTTATCAACACGAAATACCTATGGAGTAATTAAACCAGAAATTTCACAATAAAAAAGATTTGGAAATTTCATTTCAATATAGGAACTTCTGATTTGAAACTGGAGCGTGATTTCAGTAAAACGATAAAACTGAACTTGAAGAAAAAATGAATACGGAACTGCACTTTTGCAATTAGCTGTCAGGATGATAAAGACATTTTTCGTTTTGAAATTAGCGTGCTTTGAAAGGCTGTAGCTTTCTTGTAAATAGCAGTATAAAGTTATGGATAAATGACATTCTACGTGAAGTTTTTCATTTATAATTTTTTGCCGGTTTAAACTCAATAAAAGCTAAATTTTTGACAATCAAATTTGTTGTAAACTTTATAAACTTGAAGGCTAATTCTATAGGAATACATTGCTATTCATTTTACAGGTTTATATCCTGCGGCGTTTAGCCTATCTTGTGAGAATTAAAACCCCTCAAAACTCGAAGCCATCGATGAACGACGATAAAGGTTTGTGATTAGGTCTCTGCCATGTTGCTTGTTATGTTTCTTCATACATGAAAAATTATACTGTATAACATTATTTGATGAATGGAACTACTTGGGTTTTAATTTAAAAAGAATCGATTCTCTAATTCACTAGTTTTGAGTTGACAAAAAGTTTATGCAAAGTGTATCTTCGCCTTTTTCATTAAAATCTGCACGAACCTCAGTATCTTGCACGTAGTACTTAAGGCAATCGACAGATAATTAAATGGCTTTAGCCACCTGTCAATCAAACGTAGGCCGATCAGCTAATGTGTGGATGATATTGCGCTTATTGGTTGGCTAAATTTGATTGACATATGGCTTAGATCACTTTAGTGTCTGTCGATCGTCTTTCATGACTCTACCTGACATTATTTTACCTTACGCATTCATAACAAAGACTTTCAGTCTATCTGTCCAATCATTATTGACAATACGAAGTAGTAAAACTAGTCAAGCACAAGACGACAAAGCCTTTTTGTAAACTAACTATGACATTTGACGCTTTCCTATAATAGTTACGTAAAAGCCTTCTCTCTTTCAAACCTCCCCTCTTTTAAGCCCCCTTTATTAAGCCCCTTTTATGAAGCAAAGCTTTAAAGTAAGCATCCCTCTCTATTAAAAACCCCTCTTTAGCCACTGAAGTCAAATAATGAAAACATGTGCGTTGAATAGGTCTCTTGGCTGCTGGGTGATGATAAGATTATGTGCATTAAATACGGTCCATGTAAGAATTCACTTATGAGCTTTGGAAGTCAAGAGGATACTAATGTTGATCCTTTCGATGGAATCCCAGCGGACGAAATTTGTTTGGAAGATTTCTCAGGGTTATAAATTGATCCTGATGGTTTTAATAAAAATGTGGACATTATAATTGATTTACTGTAGTAGACCTTCGAAGCTGCTAGCAAAGTTTTATGCGAACAATTGTGTGCTATTTTTATAACAAATGTTGGATAAGAACATTTTTAAAACTTTTTACTTTGAATTATCAATAACCCTTTCATCTAATTAGCCCCTTCTTTCAAGCCCCCCTCTAGGTCTGAAAAAATGAATTACCCCCAAGGGCTTAATAAAGCATTCACTGTAAAGTAAGCCACAATACTGTAGCCTCTATGCTTTTCAAATTTTGTCTGTTGCTTCTCTATTCAGAGGTCCTTCGCGTAAGACTCACTAATCAAGAAAATAAACAATAACTGCTTAATTTTGTTCCGTCATATTGTACATTGAATTGTTATTACTTTTCTCTTGAATTCATACATACATACCTACAACTGTTTGCTTATTTGAATGGGTATATTCTTTTTGGAATAACCTGATTTTGAAAATCTGATTTCATAACCTGAATTTGATTGCTTGATTGGAAAACCTAATTTTGATAGCCTGATTTTAATAGATAGTTTTGAAAACCGATTTCGATTGTCTAATTTTGATAGCCAGATTTGTAAACCTGATATCGAAAGCCGTATTTTGATTTTGAAATTTTGACATATTGATAATTTTGAAAGCCTGATTTAAAAACTTGATATCAAAAGCCTGATTTCAATTGCCTTTATTTTGATAGCCTGATTTCGATAGCATAATTTTGATAGCTTTATTCTGAAAACCTAATCTTCCTTTTTAGAAGACTTTAACCAGTATAAAATGAAAGGTCGCACAGTTCCATTTCATGGAGAGGATAGTGGTCTCGTTTTGATGGCAGAGCAATTGATTGAAGATGCTGAGTCTGAGGCAGTGAGTGATGAATGGAAACTAGCTGCTAAAGTTATTAATCGATTTTTTCTGTGGCTGTATATTGCAGCTATAGTCTTGAGTATTGGAGGAATCTTTATTCAGGTTCCTGGCTTTATTGTCGATATTCAAGAAACGGTACCGGACTATGCAACTTAGTTCGCGGGGTCAAGTTATTGAGATTTTCAGGAACAAATGTCACCGATTGTTCATTTGATGTAAAAAGCCGTCTTCATAACAGTTTCATGTGTAAAATTCAATCTCAGATCTTCTAGGTTTATGTTTAATAATGACCTGACAAGTAAGCCACTTCCTCCCGAAACCAGATATTCGGTTTAACAATATAAGCACAAATAAGTTTGCTACTTCTGATACATCAATAACAAATATCAACGTGAAGATTTTATTCTTTGAAATCTAGTTCCAGTCTAGTCGAATTTAGAAAACAGCCGGAGGATAAATCTTGCTGCTTGAATAAATCGAAGATACGAATAATTTGCAAGCATAAATATATGAATAAGAGTTATTGTGACAATATGTTTATTTTATATGTAATAAGCATCAATTGTTAATCACTAGTTCATTTTTATCAATAAAGACAAAATTAACTTTCTGATTTTATTTTTATTTTGCCACTTTGAAGAAGAAAATTCATCTATATTAAAGCGGGTTAATGTAAAGCAAGTAAAAGTCAAAAGTTAAGAATAAATTACTTTGTGCCCCAAGAAGAAATGTGTAATAATTTTTATTCAAATGTTCTGTGGAAAAGAATGCAATATGGATGAAATGTTTCTATTTGAACATTCTCTTGGGTTGGAGGCTGGTTTGAGGTGCTTGTATGCGAGCCAGAGTCCCTACTCTCGATAGCATAGCGGTCAAATCTTTGATTGGCTGAGAGCTCTGTTCGCTACCATGTTCTAAGCCTATCAGCACACAGGATTCTCACAACAAAATCGCTTCGGAGCTAGAATTAGGCCCATTTTCACCATTTCAGCGTGTTTTTACCACATTGTCTACAAAAAACATTGCTCGCCTCTACAGAGCGAATTTCCACCTTATTTTTTGTCCAGTTCATCATCATGCGTTGCAGCGAACAGAGCTCTCAGCCAATCAAAGATTTCACCGCTATGCTACTCTCGATGCAAACCAGGTTGTGGGTATCAGAAATTACGTTTTTGCTGAAACAGTGCTTGGTGACTTTATTCACTGATATTTAAAAATATTTCACACTTTATCCCTTATCTGCCTCTATACTGCCCCTTTCAGATCTGGCAATAGGGTTGTATGGTAATTAGTAGCTGGCATGTTTTCATGGTTCACCATGACGAATTACATTCTGCTCCACCAAGCCTCACGGCAAGACGAAACAGTACTAAAATAAACTTTTTAGCTGTCTGATTAGACAACTAGTTAAAATTTAATAAATTTGATAATATTCTTAGTATTGAATTTCACGGTAGAAGCATCATCCCTTAAAATGCAAGTCGCTCATTCAATTCTCCAGACGAGTGTAAAAAGACCAGACATAACCGGAATAGAAAATACAATCTCAAGGTTTCATTGACTTGATCCAATCCAATTACAATCCCACCGAAAAATAGAGTCTAAAGACTCCACAGACAAAGTGGTTGATTTAATTTGGCATAAAAGTTTCAAGCTTTTTTGGGTTGCAGATTTGATATTTTCAACAAAGCAAGACATTAGAAATGTAGTTCAGAGTCTTGATAACTTAAAGTCCAATTCATTTGTAAGTGGTTTGTTGAAAATAATTGATAAATGAAATATAGTCAGTGCAGTCAGGATATAAGCCAACCAGGAAAAAGTTCAATTTTGCCTTTGTCTTAGTGAGCCAGATACAGCATTTGGAACAACAGTGTGGTTTCGAATAAGCTTACTTGTGCAATGATCTCTAGAGGACCACGACAACACATTTAGTAGAAAAATGACTTTCGTACGCCCATAGGACAAAAAGTAACTTGTAGACACCTCAAGGTAGGGAGGCTAACCATTTTCGTCGAAAGTAGAATCTGAAAGGCGAACACTTTGTATCTCATTGTATTTTTTCCTGCAAACTTTGGTTGGTATCTCAGGCTTCTTGATGGCCTCTTTTTACAGGAACCAAATGTTATGATTAAATAGTGCGTAAGCTGCCTACTGCCTTCTTTGAATATGTGAGAGATCGATCGTCCAATTGTCCCTATAGTTTAGATATCTTTGGAGAAGATCGAAGATGGCAAAACATTGCCTTGTTTAAAACGGAGAATTATGCAGGAGCAGTTTCTAATATGTAACCCTAGACTTTTCGTTTTTTCCCTTTACTTTCTTTTGAGTTGGTAAACGTATTCTACTAGCTACACTAAAGCTAATTAAAACCAACTAGATATATTAACAATAATCATGTTTAACAACGCAACAAAAATAGATGAATGACTAACAAGATACATCAATGTAAAGTAGGTTTCCTGTCATTTTATATAGCCTACTTGTCCTATAAATGGTTTAAACATGAGCAAGAAATCGCAGACATGCTTTGATTCTTGCTTTAAAGTTTTTATATTTGAGCTTGAGGTTATTTCTGTGGGAATTGAATCCCATACTCTTTGACATCAGTATGATACAGTGTCTAATCCGTATGCTATAGTGTTTGGTTATAATTTCTAGTGAAAGTGAGCCTCCTGAGGTTAAGGTGACACAGTTATGCTAAAGTATCTTCCATGAAACTTGGATTTTCGTGATGAATAATTTTTGTAAGTTTCTGTTGCAAGTTGCTCTAAATTTCTCGTAATGTCTTTGAGCAGTAGTTGTTCAAAACCAGATGAAAATCTTTACAGGCTGTTCGCAATGCTCTTTCATTAATGTTGTTAACAAGTTTATTGTTTTTCCTACTAAAATACATCCATACCAAGGAACAGTTTTTCAAGAATGTTAAAACAAATGTTTTCATCAAAAGTTTTCTTTTGATGATCGTTTAAATTTTATTTTTGTTGATGTCATGAATTTGATTAAAAGGACTCTATTGACTTCAAAATGTACAAGATTCAACGAGAGAATTTCACAACTCAATATCTGCTGCGCTGAAAAGTAATTTATCCACCTATAGAGTTATTGGATCAATGTGAATCTTAGCCAATACAATCACTGGTAATTATGGAACAATTGTTAATATGTTCTAGCTTATATAGCTGATAGACACATAGTCTTGGACTCCGTGTACACTACAGAAAAAAGAATGGAACTCTTTGGTTCCGTGCTCCAGAAAGCGACGATAGGCCTCGCGTTTGCACTAGACATCTTTGTTCCGTGTTAGTTTTGGAACAGTTCCGTTCTTGTTTGGTTTCGCTAAAATGCGAAACTCTTTGATTCCGTTCCCAAATCCTGTTTGTTTATTCAGTGTGAACGGTAAGGAACGGAACTTTTTAATTACGATTGGAAACGTGGCTTAATCTAGGGTTAGGGCGAGGCTTAATGAAAATGTCAGACGTCTTTGCCGCGCCACTGCGCATGATTCACATAAAAGTTCCACTCCTTTTACTTCAGTGTAAACTGGCTCAAATTTGGATCCGATCCTTTTTGCTTCAGTGTAAACGCGATGAAAAAAGAGGTGTAGTGCCCATACAAAAACGGAACCAAGGAGTTCCGTTCTTCTTTCTGTAGCGTAAACGGGGTATTATTAACGGTTTTCTGATAATTTACATATGAGAAAAAGGCTTCACATGCAAATTCTCCCCTCAAAATAAAAGCACGTAAATCTTTCGAATTCTTTATGTACAGGTATCGAAGTAAATTGGCATTATAAGAAATTATAATGATAGGAAATATAAATATAAAAGGAAATGTTTATAAGAAAAGGCTTAAAGGCATTTCGTATTTCATCGAATCATAGCCAAGTGGAAAGTTGGACACTGCTCCGCAACCCCAAATACAACTCTTAAGCGAATGCCCTGTCCTACAAACCAATCTAGAGTGTGAAGTTTTGCACAAAAACTTTGCAAGTACTGGTATCAAGGGGCATTCAAAATAAGGAGGAGGGGCTAAAACAGAATCGAAAGAGAATTGCTGACAGTCAATTTCCTAATTCTTTAATTTTCAAATTAATGGTCAAATTAAAATTTTGGCGAGAGTCTCTAGCCCCAAGCCCCCTCCCAGCTCTGCGGTAACTGAGTCGGAGTACAAGTAGTCTTCATGTCCAAGAAAGTAGTTTAAAAGCTAATAAAATGATTTAAAAGCTCTGAACCAAACGAATATATTATAATAACAGGATTTTGCTGTAAGCTAAATAAAAAAGTTGTTTGCAACTACATGCTGTATTGCATGTTTAAACTACCAAAACTTGTAATTTTTCGTTATAAATTAGCGATAGCCAGTTAGAGATAGTTATCTAAATACCTATAAAATGTTTTACAGTCTTATACACAAAACAGCCATGAAAATGAGATTCTGGAACTTTAAAGGCTCTTACGCAACTAATTTCATATTCAAAACTGGCCTAACATTGTACTACATGAAAATACAAAAAACAAGAATTTTTCAAGAAAGCTGCCACTAAGCATGCCGGTTGCGCAAGAGCCTTTAAAAGAGAATGTTTTCCGAACTTCTTGTTGTCACTGAACTAATTTTTTAAAAGATTCTATCCACACTGTCTGTCTTTGGTAAAGAATTTCTCTTTATGAACCAATTTCGGTAAACATCAGCTTTCCAGTTCTGTGGTTGACCATTAACAACTTAGCAGCTACCTTCTATAATATGGTCCTTAATTACACTGTAGAAATTTACAAAGTAGCACTGTTTTAAGAAAAGCGATACCTCGAGCTAAGATAACTTCGAGAACTTTACGTTGCGTCAGTATCCCAAAAAAAGAATCTTGAGGAATCGCCCTGTTCTTGTTCTGAAATTTTCAGTAATTATTTGCACTATACACCCTGAGTAAAAGAGTTAGTACAGTCGGAGAATTTGAACTTGCTATCAATATTTTTGTTAGGACCAGAAAAAATATTTGTTATTGCCTCCTCCATCCTGTTTACCTCATACTGCTTAGAGCAGTCTTGCCGGGATTGAAAACAAAACATGGCTTGTTTTGCCTTGAAAGTAGATCCAAATCAAAATTAGAGATGCTTGTTATGTCTGATGTTTCGATGGGCAATTCACTCTTGCAAATAGCGTACGAGATTTTGCCTAAAACAAAAGGATTTCTAGGGATTTCCAGATAAAACTTTAGGATTTTCACAAAAAGTGTACGAGATTTTCTTGGAGTGATTTGCCCCTCGTGATTTTTGCCATTTCTAGGAATTCTTTGGAAGTTAAGCGAATTTCCTTCTTTAGTAAACAGTTCTAATCTTTAAAAGTACGAAGAATTTTTGTCAATTGACAAATGTAATCTGGTGGACCTTTTTATGACGTTGCTAGCCTAATCACAGACAAACCGAAGTTTCTTGAATTTTTCCTTATGAGCCCGAGCCATTATCTTTCTTTGTTGCAAGTGATTTCATATTGGTCAAATAATATTAAACGTTTGAAATTTACAACTATTTTGGCTAATCTCATCACAACTTTGTATGCCATCTCTTATCTACTTTCCGGCTGTCAAATAAAAAATAAAAAGAAAGAGGCTTAGTGAATATCTTTGCCTCAAACAAAGCCAGCTGTTGCTCTTGGCAGTTTAAGAAGTATAGAATATAATCTGGTTGTACGCTTGCAATTAAGTGCCTTTTCTTTTTCTGAAATTGGGGCGATATTAAATTAACGTCCATAAAAATGTAACTGTAGGATTATTAAGGAGGAAGAGGGAAATCATGATTTAACGCTACAAAGATTTAAAATGGCATTTTAACACAGCAATTACGATAAGCCTATTAGTTGCTGTAAGCAGTCAGTTAAGAAGAGATAAATCTAGGCCAATACATAGAAACTAAACTATCAAATACAAGGAGACCTTCGGGTAACCAAGAACTAAAGTTGTCAAGTATGATGGACAAATTGCGATTCCCTAAATTCTCACGAGATGATACAGTAAAAATCCGCGTGTAAAAACCTACTTTTTCAAAGCTTGGCAAGACAGGTTCTTGAATCATGGGGTACTTATTGACAGTTTAGGCTAAAATGGTTCTTGTAGGTTCTTAATTTCTACAGAGTAGACATTAATGTTGATTATCAGAAAAAAGCGTTAAATCTGGTCTGCTCTTCATTTCAAACATTCAATAGTGTACCAATGTTGCCAAACGTCCACTAATAATTAATCAATGTTGCAATACTGTGTACAAAAAGGCAATAATTGTTTCAAGACAACAGATAAAATTCAACATACATTGTTTCATTTTAAATCTTATTTTAACTATTCAATTTTATGTCAACATTGTGGTTTTTTGTAAAAAAGTGAATAAATTTAATGGTGAAACCCCACATATAAGAACCTGTTAGTAATTGTTTTGCTTAACAGATTCTTATATTTTAGAATACTAAAAGAGCAAATTTCTGTCAGAAGGTTCTTAAATCTCTCGGTTCTTACACGCGGGTTTTTACTGTATCGTCAATGACCAGTCAAGATTTTCCTGCCATGCCATATTGTCCTGAACGTGAAATGTTTCTTGCAGTCAAAAGCTTGTTTAGGCATCACACAGAAAACAAAACCTCCTTATATATGACAGTGCATCTCGCTTAGCTGGTGTCCGGTTTATCAAGGATTCATAGGAGGAAAGCAAAACCGATGTTTCTTTTGTTTCTGACATTTAGATACTAGTAATAAAAAGAATGTGCGGAAATATGGTAGAAAAATGGCGGCTAATAATGTCTATTGGTGCCACTTAGTGGCGTCACCACGGGGTGGACAGGGGTGGACGTGTCCCCAGTTTTCTCAGAAGTCGATTTTCTAATTTCTCGAAATCCGTTGAAAATCTTTGGGGGGAGGGGGGAGGGACGATCAGATAGATTTCGATATTCGCACTTGCAAAAATGCCCCACCGTTACGAAAAATGCTGCTTGAGAAGTTGCTTGTTCATAAGACGAGGGGTACAAAAAAACAAGGTTCACGTGTTATATGCCGTACTTGATCTATTTGAAGTAGCAAGGGTTTAGAAGACTTCTCCCGTCGTCACAATCCAATGGTAGACAATTTTCAAAGCTAAAATGAATTCTTGAACATTTGTCAATCAATATAAGGTTCTCATCTGCCGTGAATGAAATGGGTACATCATATTTTTAGCACTGGGCCTTGGATTAAAAATTGTTAAAGATTTCCTTCAGCTGAAAAGAAGTTTTTAGCATACCCTTTTAATAAGGCAAAAGCCAAGCTCTTTAGTCATTTGAAAGGACACTGAGTTTCGAACCTTTCTTTTGGGCGTTTCTATAGTGAATAGTTGACCAAACAACAAAATTCCCGTTCAATCTGCGTAGGCGAGGATTTCGAGCGGTCAATTGGATATAGACAGGTTTAGAAATGTCGTTTCAAGATTAAGATATAGCATTGACACTAATTAAAATCTAAGAATTTCTCAAACCTTCAACACAGGCCAGGTTTCCTCATTGATTTTTCGTGTTTTCTCTACAATTTCACCTGAAAGAATTAAGGGTGACCAGATTAATTAGTCTGCTATTTTTACTATCCTTGCCCTAAAGCGACATGTGCCTTAATACTCTATTTTTTGGTACCAATTCGGTCATATATTCAAAGAAAAACAATCGCAACGTAATAAGAAATATAACAATCCTTTAAATCTTTTCACAATAACTGTATAAATTGACAAACTAGAAAACAACTGTTAAAAGTATAAATAATTAATGTTCCAAACTACCCCTTCAGCTAATTGGCTACAAAAGGGCCTGACATTGCTCCACAGTTCTCTAAATTAGCAAACATAATCGTAATCTGTAGAAAAGAGAATTAATTAAAAATTAAAAAATTAAAAAAGATTTCACAAAGTCTCTAAAACAGAGACTGACACATGAAACACATTATCATTAACACATAAAAAGACTTTGAATGCCAATGCTCAATCAAAAAGCTCATTTTAAAAGCTCAATTTAAGAGCTCAATTTAAAAGGAAACAAAATCATAGCAGGATTTTGCCATTTAGATTTAAAGAAAACTTTTGAAGCCTTCTTTTTTCGTGTGCCATCAGAGGATGGGTCTAAAAACTGCCCAACAAGTTTTGCCTCAGAAATACATGGTAAAGCTTTCAAAAGTTCAACCTTATAAAAATTAGGTAGTGATATTTTGTACATGGATCATGAATACAGGGTCGTGTTTTTTTAAAGATAAATACAGTTTCTAACGAGTATGAAACAGATGATGCAGAGGGTGATAATTCTCTAACCAAATG
Source organism: Rhopilema esculentum (assembly GCF_057945365.1). Taxonomy (NCBI): domain Eukaryota; kingdom Metazoa; phylum Cnidaria; class Scyphozoa; order Rhizostomeae; family Rhizostomatidae; genus Rhopilema; species Rhopilema esculentum. Next base: position 7,516,159 of record NC_142819.1, on the reverse strand, counting down.
TAGCTGATTTCGAGTTTTCTTTTGGATTTCAATTCAATCTTCTTTAGAAAACACTAGAATGAATGTTGTAATGTTTTCCTTTATAGGCATCAGATCCTTTATAGTATTCACGAAGATAAAAAGCAATTGTCGTTAATCCTTGAATCGCCCCTCTTCTCAAGCGAAATCTACTTGAATTAACCATTGCAGTTCAGAAGTTCAGAACTACAAATTATGGGATCAGTTGGAGCGTAAACCTGGAACTCACTTCCTGATGAAGTCGTAAAACCCCAAATGCCAAAACATTAAAGAATTTTATTCAAGCTTTGTTCCTTTAAAAGAAATGCCTATGTCATTTTTGTCGTGAGCGATCTGCCCTGTGCGATCTATGAAAATGCTTTGTATAAGTCTGAGTTAGCGCAAATTGACTTTTGTAAAAACTTTACTTTATTCAAGTAAAGAAAAACTGTAAATAAATTGAAATCTTCAAGTTGTATTGATGATTATAAGTGATTGGATCCTTGATCCATAGCTAATCCTTTAAAGAACCGGTTATTACACGCAATTTTATCTTTAGAAGATGATGTGTTTTATAGTAATAAAACTGGCTGAAAAATTGGTTGGTACCTAAAATGATTGCCAGGCATGTTCACTCCGCAAGTATCAAATTGATTCATGCCAAATGTAAGACATCTGTTATTAACAGCTTATAAATTTAACAAATAAGACCTACTGAAGGATTAATCATCAATCAAGCATCATTGATAAGCATCTTCGAATGAAAACCCAAGTTTCTTTCAACATGTTCTTTCAAAACAATTCCATTTGTGGAAGCTCATAACAAAAATTAGTTTTTAAAGAAACATCACTATTTTTAATTATTTTGTACATCTAGGCGCTTATATTTAACTGTAAGAACATGCCACAATTGTTCACTCAACCACAAACCGTCCTCTACCCAGATTTACAATGTATTCTTGCCCAACAAACAGTAGGTAATGAGAATTGACTTTCGCAGTACAATGGTGATGAAACCTCGTTATCAGTTAATAGCCTCTCTATATGTCCATCAAGTCTGTCACGCACCTGATAAGAAAAGTACACCATAAGTGATTACAACCGTGCCTTGCTATAAATAACATTCTCGAAGGTTACTATTCGTAAATTTTAAATGTGTTCAATCACAAACTGTAATTTCAAATAGACAATCTTCAGCTGGTGAAGTATGGCCTTTTAGAATAAATGAAATAATCATTCAATTATGATGATGATGTTTTCAACGTGATTCTTGTTATTTGATTTGATTATTTAAGCATTTAAAAGCGATGTATAAAAGTATTTCAAAATTTATACGTCGTTAAATCAAGTAACGAAAAATCCAGTTCTATAACTGGTATAGTTGTTTTTTATATTCCAGTCGCAGAATCGCTCTTTTACTAATCTTTTCAGTGTTTTAATGAGGGTTTCTAGCCACAGACTTTGCAATATTAAAGTTCTAAAGTAGAACATATTAAAGTTTTTTGTAAAGAGGCCGGGAAAAAGGTAAACGCTCTAGCCAGGATTATTTCTTATATAGACAAATCTAAGCAAATTCTTTTAATGAAAACGTTCACATCATCATATTTTAATAATTGTCCTATTATTTGGATGTTTTGCAGTAGGAAAAGTAATAGCAGGATAAACCGGATTCATTAAAGAGCAATGAGAATAGCTCATGATGATTATGAATCAACTTTTGAACAACTTTTAATAAAAAATGAAACAATAACTCCTCATAAGAAAAATTTACAACATCTTGCGATATAAATTTACAAAACATCTAACGGTTTGAATAACACCTTTTATGGATGAAACATTTTCCATAAATGAATGCCTATATTTCTTAAGAAACTCCCAATTCAAAACAGCAGAGCCACATTACAAAATAAATGGATTTAATACCGTATCATGCAGATGTAGCCATATATGGAACTCAGTCCCAAACGACATAAAGTACTCCCCTCCCCTACTTTGCAAATATTCGAGAAAAAAATCTCAGAATTTACATCGTTTAATAGTACTTGTTATTTTTGCAAGGAATACGTTAGCAACATCGGTTACAGTTGGTTTACATTATATTTAGCGTTGGCAACTTAAATAAGTTGGTTTTAATTAGCTTGAGTATGCATAGCTAGAAAATGTACCAACTTTAAACAAAGAAAAAAAGAAAAAAATAAAGGTTTGTATTTATACTTGCAGCAAGCGACACAGCAACAGATGAAAGCTTTTGCGGCTTTATTGGGTAGCAAAGACTTTGGTTTCAAATGGATAGTCATAGAGTAACAATAAAAAGGATACTAAAGGCTCCTTCTTTTGATGAATCTTTTGATAAGATGGTATCATTCCCTGCTTTTAATAGGGTAACAAAATTTGGTAGATTTTGGAGGGGTAATGCAAAGGTGATGAACACAAGTTTACCCGAGTCAGAAGGTTTTCCTCAGGAAATTATTTTAACTTCATAAGGAAAGCCTGAATTGGCTTACTGATGTTTTAGGTTCTCGTAGCCACAAATTGTCTAATCTCTGGGGTGTACTCTTTGCTCTTACTTCGTCATACAAACCCCATTTGTCCTAATTTTCTGCCTAAGTTGTGCTCATTGTATACTGTTAACTGACGCACTTTTTACCTTCATGAAAATATGAATTTGACGTCATTGTATTTATTACTGTAATGCGACGTTTAGAAAACGACGATTGAGAGTCAATGATGTAACAAAAACAGATGTTATGTGTAGATTGACAGCAATCCAATGTTTGGCAATACAATTTGGCGATGGAAATGCAATGTACTAGATTAAATGAAAAATTGTCTAACGTTAAAAGGGTGAAGAGAAAAAGGATTGATTGAACGTTTCATTTTTGCGACAGAGCCTAAACAATCTTTCGGCACTCTTTACTGTTAGCAGTCACCTTACAAACAAATTCGAACAAGCCGATAACACTCAATGCATAATATATTTATAAGCAAAATATATTATCCATCGACTATCCAATAAAACAAGTCTTTATCAGTTCATTCGTTTTATACCTGAAGGCTAAAGCGCCAGACCCCTATCATGAGCTGTAGTAAATATTTATCATTTGAGATAACACTGTAATTATGATAACCATACCATATAGGTTTTCTTTGAAAAGTTGAAACATATGCTTTCTGATAAAATGATTCTTATGGTAAACAAAGAAATGTTTTTCACTTTTATTTAATTTTTTGAATATTCTGCAATCAAGGTAAAAGAAAATCAACTTTCAGCAAGAAAAGCAACAAAAATGGACATTCGTCTGCGCAGGAATTCAATGATGTATCGACCACGTTCATCTCAAAATTGGGAAACATAAAAAAGCCAGCTTTGCCATCATGAGCTCTGTCAGATTCTGATTGCAATTTTATAACATTACGTCTAAAAAGAACATGGAAATGAAAGCCTAACAACAAACTACTTGAATAGAGATATTCCAAAACTCTGAACGGTATATTAGTAATTCGTTTTGAAACATGCGAGAGTAGGTCCTGCTGCAAAACTAACGAGATGGGAGCCCCCCTGTCGTCTATCAGAACATTTTAGTAATTTTGATACTCGTGTTCTTATAGAATTGTTCTTATTAAAAAGAGATCAAGCTAATATATTTTTGGATGGTTCTAAAATGAATGTAATGAGCTAGACATTTTATTCCGTGTCTCTAGACACCTTATATCAAGTCTGGTATAGGTGCTTGTTTTCGATGCTTGCTGTAGGCCTGAAAATTAATGCCAGAATGTATTTTGCGATCATGTTTTAAGGCTTCCCAACTTACAAATTACAGTCATAACAACAATCATCATGAAATTTTTTGACGGCTCTCTTCAAACATTGTGGTGTATTTTTCATATTTTGGAAATATATATAGCCTTATGCGTTATACCAAAGAACAAAAGCTACGGTGAAAGGGCAAGGTATTCAATCCTCATTTGGTTTACAGTAATCTAACTATCTTTAACTATTTCGATGCGTCCTATTACCATACAGTAGACAGTGAAAACAACAAACAAATGTGAAAGGCTGAGAGTTTTTGTTCTAAAACGACGAAAGAGCAAAAGAAGACAAAAAGTGTTATGACGTCACAAAATCAAAACGAAAGCCTGTACTATTAACAATTTTACTTGTAATAAACTACAGAAACAAAGTTAAATATGCAAAACATAACTTAGAAGTAAGAATGCTTTCTGCTGTCTCATAACACTCAATGTAATTTTTTTTAATTAGCTCTGATAATATCTTGCTTTTAAATGTTGTTTTTGTTAATATTTGTGTTTTTCAATGCTTCAATAATTAAGTTTCGATTTAATTTCTATTTTTGAATTATTTGCTCCATAATAAATGGTAACCAATGGATAATTGCTCGTGGGTGGATCCTAAATTCTACCAAATCCTTTAATTCCACTGGCTGCAACTCAAATCTTATTAAGAATCGCTTTTAAGTAATCTTACTAGTATTGTTGTACAAAACTCTTTGTCAAAAATATTTACATTATTGACAAGCAGTGTTGGCATTTTGTATGCTTGTCAAATTATTATAAATACCAGTGAAGAATATAATCACACCAGTTGCAAACGTTGGCTTGAATAACTTAAATGAATATCTTGGAGTGAGTAGCTTTCTTAAATTTGACCGATTTTGATAATCTTTTGATAACCCTCTCTCCTTTCTTTTCTACTCGATTACTGCGGAAAGAAGCAAGCACCCAAGTATGTCAGAATATAAACATTCACAATAGGAGCGAAAGCGACTAAGTCAGCATTCAGTGGTATGTTTTCTTTTGTGATCAACTGTCCTTTCTGTTTTGCTTGATTTTTAATTATTTCAAGCGCAAGCAAATTTTTCTTTTTTTACAGCTTGTTTTGCTTTTCTCTTAACCCTACTATTGTTGTAATTCAAGTTAATCAAAAGAGCACAAACATGGTCACAATGACTGTTGTTTGTTTTGCAATTTAACACTTTGGTTTTCTTTTTCATGCCTATCCATAGCTCTTGATATGAAACATCCCAAGATGTTCAAAACAGATGATCCTGGAAAAATTATTCGTAGATTTAATAAATAGTTAAAAGAAATTTCTAGGTTGATAACTGCACAGTTGGAGGCTAGATTGGTTTCTATGACACAATAACCCTCAAATTGGTCTCTTATCGCTTTAACAATTGATTTCGGTTTGGCCCATCGAAGATAATCATGATACAAATTCAGCTGGCTTAGGGCTATGAAAGCCGAAAACATCCAAAGCGCTGGTTTACTCGGAGTGGTTCACGATGTCTACACTATGGCTTGCTGTTTATAGTTTAGCTGTATTGTCGACCGTGTGGTGTGATGTGGACCAAACCAGCGATAATTCAGATAAAAAGTTGCCTAGTGAAAATCGAGATATAAAGACGACATTTGCGAAAGGCTATGTACTTGAAAATTATACAAAAGATGAGGAAGAAAATGATTCAAAATTGGATCTTGTGTTGGGTCGGCTGGTGAAACTACAGAGCCAGCTAAACTCACTGCGGACAAACGTGGAAACAATGTGCGCACCAGAAAACTTAAGGTTCAAGAAGCCGACGATTTTAAGGGTCATTGAAAAAAGTCAATGCCAGACGAGACGTGAGTTTGGTTTTATTTTCGTAGTTTTAGCAATGAATCACTGAATAGAAGACCATCAGGCCTGGTACTGATTACCATTTCTAATTCTATCTATGTATATTGGTTTTAAAAAAACGCAACTGAAGATTTTTCATACTATAGATACTGTGGATGAATTGATATTTCTCTAAGGAGAATTCACGTTTATTGAGAGAAAACCCCAGCGAAAGGTACCTACTATGATTTTCTTAACAGGATTTTGCCCTTTAATAGCTTTTCAGTGACTCTGTATCACAGGCTGTTTATGTATGATTAAATTACTTTGAACCTGGAGTCATACTTCAATCGACAGATGGCTTAGTGTACTTCTTCCCACATATTGTTAAGCGAACCACTAATTTCGCATAAAAATTCCGTCCAATTATCAAAAAGAATTGTCAAACAGGTAAGAATTCATATTTTACACTACTGAGATGACAACCACAATCGCGCAGTTTAGCTCAAGCGGTCGCCATTAATCTAACAGTTACATCCCGGAAAGCAAAGTTGAAGGCAGATGTCAGTCATAGTGTGTGTCCGTGTTACACGGTTGTTGCGTGTTTTGTGCCTGCGTCTACATGTGTGCCCGCCTGCGAATAGCAAAGGTAAAGACATATTCAAAAATCTCGCGAACATGAGGCAACACCTTTCTGCGTTTGAAATTATAATATTAAAACTTAGTGATATTTAATTGCTTTTGAAAAATCCATACACTGTTCAGGCTTAAGGAAGCTCTCTGTGAGGGTTTTCCAACCATGTTTAGGTAAGGATAAAGAGTATTTTGATTCGGATATAATACATGGAAATCATCCCGCTGTAAATTGAGTGCTAATAGCTCTACGTGAAAATAGCTAATAACATGCACCTGGAAGGAAAATAGTGCAAGACGTTGGAACAGGAGCGCACCGGCGCTAACAACCCAAAATTATGGGAAAAGCCACGTTTCTTAAAGAGAATCCTACTGCCTAAGTTAGGTACATTGTGGTCCTTCAACTTTAAAATGTACTGGCGTCTCTAGAAGATGCAACAGACAGACTGAAGAACATACAGAAACGCAGGCGGACGGCGAGCACAGGGACCACGCCATCGGGGGCCGGGATGGCCATGTCCTCCCCACACTTTTTTACAAAGCCTGGAGTTTTAAAGCTGCAGTAAAAGGGGAAAAAGTCTTGGCCCCCTACTTCTGCCCCCCTACTTTAAAATTCGTGGCGTGGGCCCTGGAACAGGAAGAAAAGATGTAGGCCATCCCGATATCTAACACCTCGCAATTAACCTTCAGAAATTTAACTGGCGCTATGTTTATAGAATAATTTAGCACAAAATCAGAAACGTCAAGGGGTGTGTGTGTTGGTGTGTGTGTGTGTGTGTGGGGGGGGGGGGGGATGTTCTCTCCTCGAACAATCTACCTTTTGAGGGAGCCATGATATGTTTCATTGTTTTCATTATAAGGATTTATGTTTATCTTAATTACATTGCTATTTATATCCAACTACAAATGATTGCACATTCATTTGCATTTATCAAGCACCGCGGAGCAGGGTGGCTGGGGGCAGAAAACGCCCCAACTTCCTCCCCTCCACGTGAAATTTTGTGAGAAAACTTAATTATCAAAACTGCTGGTGTTACCCAATGACCAGGGCTCGTCAACGCCAGATAATCTCAAAGCCCATGATGAAACACATCTTTTCCACGACCTTTGATAATTTTTTTGCCCTTGTAAAAGATAACGTGTGTCTAGTGTCTGTCATGGTTATAAACTGTTAGCAGGAATCGAGCTGTATCTCGGGGCTATAAAATTTTGTAGCTTGTTTTTCAGAAATTCAGGATTGGTTTTCGTTCTTATGAACTTTAATACAGGGAAATTGAGAATGAAAACGCAGTCGGGCTTCTCTATGAAAAACATTTATCTAATTTGATAAAAAATTTCAGATTGTAATATCATAACCATGGGCCAATTATAACAAATTGTCCTTTCTTGTCTGATAATCCAAAAATCCCAATTTTCACTTTGATTCCAAGAGAACAATTTCTGATCCCAACCGCATTTCCACAGTCCCAGTTTTGTGAAATTTGGGATTGAATAATCCCAAGTGGCAACCCTGTCCTCCACCCCTACTGAAAGCATCTTTCTGCACACCTCTGGCTAAAAAATCAAAGATCAAATATCAAATAGATCAAATAAATATGTGAAAGAGGCATCCTGTCCAGAGGAAGCCTAGGGGTTACTGTTGCAATTTGTTTATTACTAATAACGAGTCGATTTTCATCGAAAAGATTTTTGGAAAAGATTGCTCGAGGTTTACACTATTTGTAGCGTTGAAAATTCTTACCTATGATTAAAAATGTTTCGTTTCTTTACCCCTCGAAGTACATGATAATCATTTGTCCACAAAGCTACCCACCGCCTCGATTGTACTGTGAGCCACGATGTCTCTGGGAACTTATAATGTTGGAGTTTCTTTAAAGTGAGACAACCTCGCTTTCAAATATTTTACAAGCAACAATGCAAAGGCACGTCGGTCACATTTCGTCAAAAGCCAGGCAAATGGCCTAACCGTCCTTTGTGGCTTTATAGCAAGATGAACAAGAGATGAAAACCCGAAGAAAAGAGTTTTGCCAACTGATTTAAACTAGATTAAGACTGAAATAAGTTAGGAGCCTACCTAAAGTTTTTGTTTCCAGAAAAACTTTCTTCTGTCGTGAGCGGTGCTCTCCCTGAAGATATTAATTGTCTTGTTATTCCATAATGGCCGCCTTTTCCTGTAAGTGCCGCAAAGGATCAGCGTGGCATTGCGGAGGCACTTCCCGAGTAAAAGTTCAAAACGGGTACCACAGAAAAAAAGAATCTCGAAAGGCAGGGCCGTAGATTTGTTAGCACGTAGAGGTAGCAGAGCCAAAGAATATAGAGTATGTAATGGGACATGGTACCACCTAGCAATTTATTAATTGACACAGTTGAGGGCAAAACAATTAAGAAAACAATGATCGGTACTTTTTTTACTAAAGATTTTTTCAGCCCTATAGTTAGATTTAGTTGGATCAACGTTGGATTTGGAGTCCTATCATTTCCCCTTCAAAACCATACATTTAACATTGAAATTGGGGGAGGGGGGAAAGTTATTTTTCAAACGAAAGAGAAAATATCAAGTCTCGACTATTTTGGTCCAGTAATGTAGGTATTGACTTAGGCTTTTTGTAGGTTCTAATATTCGTGTAAGGTTGATTTGTCGAAATTTATGACCATTCGTAAGGTTGTTTTCCCTGCAATTTTTTTTAGATTAACGCAAGGGATGGGTGGATAAGTTAGTTAAGACGATTAGCTGCTCGGGCACAATCGCCGAATATGAACCACACTGACCATGGAAATAACGGCCATCAACAATGGTCAACTTGAACCAGGCACCATGACATAGTTGCAATTTTTGTGGACGATTGTGGGTTCCAGACTCACTCTACCCAGGGTAAAACCCTGTATGCCGGGGCGAAATATTAGTATTCATCTATTTTAAAATTCTATCTCATCGCATTGGATTCTCATCGCCGTGTTGCTTTGTTCTACTCCTTTTTGTATTATTACTCATTGCAAAATTGACAGGATCCGGCGGACAGCATAACCGACGGACAGCATATCCTGCGTTTCTTCTTTCTTACACATAACAGTATGTTGCCTTGGTATTTCAACTCTGTGGTTTCAAAGTAATTCAATAGGTTAGTTCTTCGGACTAAGTATATTAGATTGAATAAAACATCCCCAAAATGTATTATTCTTAATGAAATTCGATTAATACTCGTGCTGATAATATTGTAGCAAGATAAAAAGAGAACCTTTGTAAGCTGTGGCATTTCTGCCTGATAAGGCACACCAGCACACCCCCAGCATCTGATAAACATAATTCGGCCTAATTTGTGGATTTTTTGAAAAACTGTATCACTCTGTTTAATAAATCGTGTCTGCAGCTAAATAAATGGGAGAAACATTCTTTTCATGTGGAAGTGCCTGTTCGCTAATTCCTTGAATTTGTCAGATTCTAAAGGCTGGCGTCCAGCAACGATGACAATGTTTTATCATAAAGATTAATTTTCAGTGGTCTTCTAAACTTCGATTTAAAATATGTATGACAAGGCTTATAGTAATCATGCTTGGTAGGAACAAGCAAGTCTTTTAGGCCTTCCGTGCCATGCAACAATCCGATCCGGTCAGGTTTACCTTGGGTCTGAGTCTCTATTATAGTACCAGAAAAATAGTTAGAAACTACACACAGAAACTTTTTTGAGCGAAAAAGATTGGAAATCCCCTCCTCCGCATCCACTCTTGCTTGCCACAGCAGCCGTCTACAATACCTTATCCCCGGATTCAGAAGGCTCTGGCACCCAGGGTAGATCAAGTTGTGCCTGAGGCAGATCCTCAACATTCTAGATGAGATATTTTTGAGACATCAACAGAACGGCAGCGCATGCCAGCCTATGCCCTCCCCCGCTTTCCACAAAGATTTCAGTCATCTTTTTCAATAATAATAACAAAATCGTAGTTGATTGATTTGAAGCTTTTCTTAAAGGTTTTTCCGCCATATGCCGAAACCATACCTTGACCAAAGTGATTCCATATTTAGTTGGACGAATTCTGTGTTGGCAACCCACTTTCTTACAATAGATTTCTCATGAACTGGTAATTTTTCATCGGTCTTTTTGTGTCATCGAATAGTTTCAACGATTTCTACACATAATGGGTGTGGTAAGGGTGTGGTCATGGATGTGCCCCTTTCTAGTTGTTTAGGACGACACCTCTGATTAGTTCTTAAAACGGTGATTTCTACGATACACATTCTTGGTTGTTGAGGTCGAAACTATTACGTTGTGACATTTCGGAAGAGCTAAGGTCCGAAGTGTCCGAAAAGCATTTGTGTAAAACCTGGCTATTTTAAAAACTGAAAAGCAAGCACGAGGTTTGACGTCACGGGAATGATGAGTGGAGTTCTTTTGCTACTTTAATACGTCTGATAGACAATGAAGCCTTTATACCGGTAAATTTATCACTAGATCAGAGATATCCAGTTATTCGACAATTAATCAACTTGATATTGACATCCCAAGTCAAATTTGGAATTCTCGAAGAGAAGTTTCTTTCACACTGGGGCCAAAACATGGAACGAGATTCCAAGAAACATCAGAATGAGCCCCACAATTTCCATGTTTAAAAGAAACTTGAAGGGATTCCTACAAAGTTAATAAATTCCTTTTGCGGTACAGAATTTGAAAATGGCTTTGAAAAAAGCAAACATTTTACAACATACTTAAAGCTTTTCCGTCTGACACTCCTCGGAGCATAAAACGTCAGAATAGGTTCCGAAAAAACACGATGGAAAAATATATACCCAGTTGTGGATCGAAATAGGCCAATCAGAAAAACGCAAGCACAAGACCGGTATAGTTGACCAATCAGTGCCGCGAGCCTAAAGAAAAATTACCAATGGAGTCCAAGAGAGAAAAGTGCAGAAGAGTGCTGTTTTATCCTATCCCCCAATCTTTGGGTTGTGCGCCCTACGTAGCCAGAATCACACTGGCACGTAAATTCATAAATGACGGAACTTTTTTGTTTGGTAGGGACGCAATCCTTTTGAATGGATGGAAGGGCTCTCCTAGTGCTGTAAACAATCCGAGGATTGACAGCAAAGAAACAATTGGTTATGGCTTGCCTAATCTGACTCTCGAATCGCAAGGAAGTGTTACCAATCCATGGTAGTTTCAAATAAACTGGGCACTTTTGCGGACAAAACTTTTGAACAGCCGAAAAACTTGCGATCTTCTCCTTAGTATAAGATAAAATGACGTCTTCAGGATAGCCGTTGTCCAAGAAGATCGTTTTGAGTTTTTCCAGTTCAGCGTGCAGTTTAAATTTCGAGCAGAACTCAAAATTTCGAGCAAAACTCTATAATGACGACATGTTTCGGATAATTGGCAGAGCCCGGTCGTCCTTCCATCTAGCAGTTTTGGAGTCAATCTACATAAAAACGAAAAAGCCGCCATTGTGTAGACAAAAGGAGTTCGTTTTCTCTCTTGGACTCCATTGGTAATTTTTCTTTAGGCTCGCGGCACTGATTGGTCAACTATACCGGTCTTGTGCTTGCGTTTTTCTGATTGGCCTATTTCGATCCACAACTGGGTATATATTTTTCCATCGTGTTTTTTCGGAACCTATTCTGACGTTTTATGCCCTGAGGAGTGTCAGACGAAAAAGCTTTAAGTATGTTGTAAAATGTTTGCTTTTTCAAAGCCATTTTAATAAATTCCCTAAACAAAACATGATCCCTTGGTAGAACAGTGACATCTTTATTTTATATATATTAAAGACGTAATTATAATAGAAGTAGTTTATTTATATTTGTATTATAGCTGATAGGGAATTCGTGTATAAAGATTTTAAAATGAAAATGAATGAAATACCGGCTGTTAGGTTCATTTGTATCTTGCTTCTAGGCAAAGGGAGTGGTTTCTTCATCGAGAAGTTGACCTTTGAATAGCTAATGCTGTTATGATGTCTTTTTTTAGAGTTTAAACCCAAATTTATGTCTGTTGTTTTCTATTTCAAAGGTCTTTGTTTCTTTTTAAGGATACAATGATCATTCAAAACAATTTGTGGGACATGATTTATCGACTGAAACAGATCTGATTATGGAATAGATAAAACTCAGATATTTAATTAAAAGCATCGGCATTTACCGTTTCATGTCTGTAGGTGGCCTTTCTCTGTCCTTTCCCAATTTTTTTGAATAGGTTTCTCAATTTTTCTGTCATAGATTTGTTACTAATATTTAAGGGCGATTCCTTGAATTCTTCAGGAAAGTGGTAGTTCTGGTAAAAGGCCTCATTTAGTCATTTTTGTCAGATTTAGAAACTCGCATTAAAATGAAACTGAAACTGAGCAATCAGAAACATAGTCTTTATGAACAAGTCTTGAAGATGGCAAGAAAAAGAGGAAATATATCTTGGATGATACAAAAACATTGTTAACAATAATATCATTGTTGATGTATACGTTTTTAAAGTGTCTAGAAACCCCGTCGCCTGCTAAGCACAAACTCAGTAACATTTTTTGTTGGTTTGTCCCCATATTGCTATGGATAATTTATGCATGCATACTATGCCAGCAAAGAAATGATCATGCTATCCATGTTAATCTACATCTTTTACAAGCTTCGTTTCTATTTCAATCTACCTTGTAACTCGTATTAATATCAAATTTTGGATCCCAATGGGACGTGATTTGAAACAGTCTAAAAGCATTGCTTCTAACTGGCGCCAAAATTTTAGCAATACCATACTTAGCTCGTTTTAATTAGTAGCTCGTAGAATTTTGTGATATTAATATTCACATTTGCGAGAATATATTTGTCTCTGGTAATCCACGCTGCAAAGGCTTTGGGAAAGCAAAACCACACATATGGCATAAACGGCCACTCAACCTAAACCACTCAAACCTTGCAAAAATATATCCTCTTTAACTGATTAGCTATTTGCTTCAATTACTTTTCCGATCTCCGATTCGATTAGCTATTTCCTTTAATTACTCCCCGATCTACGCTGCATTTGCGATATTCGAATTTTCCCACCTTTCCACCTTACAACTACTATTTTAGGCGAATCTAGAGTTCTAAAATGAAACTTCACAAAAACCAACTTTTAAGATTTTTTTAATTTCAACGGCATAGCAATCACAATGAAATACTTCTAAATATGCAGAATCAGTCAACTTAGTTTAGCATATAATCGGTTGAGATCTTGCCAATTAAATTTTTAAAGTTTGTCAAAGAATCACTGTTGCTTTGGCTCTGTTCATGAACAGAGACCAAAATACACAGACATAATAGGGAAAGAACCAGTATACATGTGGCCAGATCTCAGTCAATTCGTAACACATTCGACCGATATTGCACATTTAGAGGCATTTCATGATGCTCTTATATGTTATGGGATCCAAATTCAAAGATTCTGAAAAAAGTTTTTTGTGCCGTCATCACTTTAGCACGCTTTTCAAAGTGCCGAGTTCCAGACATCTTTTTGCTTACACAACTTTTTAAATGTGTATTAACCTGCATCCACTACATTTAGAATTTACAGTAACAACCAATTTTTTCCCTACAGTATATTTGCTATGGGAGCTTATTTCAATAAAACTTTGGAAAAAATTCATAGTGTAATATTTTAAGGCCAAAGCTAAAATTTCTAATACAAGGGAATACAAGGAACACATTTTTCACTTAGCAATTGACAAATCTTTCAAGTACAACTTTTTTCTTATTTTTCTAAAAGTATGTCAAAAAATCATCGCACCATTCATGAACATTGAATATGTCTATGGCATATCAGCTACCACAAAGGCTAAGCCTTTTTTTGTTTAGAAGATTTTAATTTTCCAAGCAAAATATTATCTCAAAGCAATCTACCAAAACCTTAATCTTATTTAAGAGAAAAAGTGACATTCTCTGAACAGACAGAAACACACTGCTTTCAACATCATTGTGCTTTCAACATTTTGCTTTTCAATTATGTTATGACTAAAACAGTTAATCAAATTACAGAATTTAAAATATTTGGACGTTCCATATATCAATTAAGCTTTGATTTTTCCCTTTAAATTTTCCCTTCACCTTTGATTTTTCTGTCTATATCTTTTTGGCTACTTCCTCTATGAAATTTCATTCCTTTTTGAAGAAAGTCAGCTTTAAAAAATTGTTAAAAATGCTACATAACTAAACTGCACGTTTTTCAAATCCATACACGCCATTTTTTGTCAGTAAACTTAAAAGGAACGGATTATTTTAGAAATTGAAAAACTCTGAACAGGTAAAGAAGTTATCAACTGAAAACTGTAAATGTTTTATGGAAAAGTGCTGCTTTAGGCTCTTTATATCAAATTTAATGTATTACATATTTTTATAAGAAAAAGCCTTATGAAAAACATAAGAAACAATGCCTGTTGATATTCAAAAAAAGTCAAGAAATAAAAAACCAGCAAAAGTTGAAAAATAATAGAACTGGTAGCAGAACATCCGAGAGTGATCAGCAAAATAGCATTGAAACACAAAATAAACTTACTCATTAAAACAAAATCACTTCGGCACCATAGATCATATGGACTCTGTTTACTTTGCTGAAAATAAAACTGCAGCTTCAAGTGTAACATTCCGGACAGAGATTGACCTACTTTATTAAGCACTTTTTATGTCCGAATTCGTTTACAAAATAAGAAAACAAAATACGAAACACGGGAGGATGAAATTATTCAATGAAAAGAAACGCCAGGCCTAAACTGGAGCCAAGTGTTATTGAAATGAAGAAAGTATAGCTATAAAACTTTAATAATCTTTAAGCTATTTTTTGCAGTTTTGCATTAACAAAATCAGATTACCCCATTGTTGAAATCTCTTACTAACCAAACCTTTTGATTACGAAAATAAAAACCTGGATCAAATTGTATGTAAATATGTATTTTTCATTTATTTTGCAGCTTCTGAAATTGGAATCAGGTATCAAATAGAGAATTGTGGCGAAGGGACATCAAAGTTAGGGAACTTTTTCATTGCAAACGGATCGTCACATGCTTATAACCGAGATGATTTATTTTGCACTGTTTTTGTTCCTTTCACAATACCGGAAAAGCAGTATGTGGCCAAAGCGAAAATCTACAATGTAATATCATTTTTTGGAACGTATTATGGATTTCCAGGAATTGCGTTCAACATTGAAAACGGAAAAAATTTTGATTTTGTCATCATCAGGTATCTATGTGGAACAATATTGAATTTCTGCATTGTAATTTATGACACTTTTTACATTTGACTGGTTATTCAAATCGCAATCTTAACACTTTACAAAAGCCAAAAAATAAGGCAGGTTGTCTATATGAAAAGAATAACTGTAAAAAGAAATGCGTGGTAAAATGGTCCTGTCCTTGCTATTTTTAACGAATATACTTTTTAGGAGTTAAGAAACGTGACCAGTATCCGTGAATGATAGCCAATGACTCACAATCTTTTCTGAAATTTTTTGAGATATACAGCCAGTTAGGGAGCAGCAAGGCACTGGTCGGATTAACGATTTATCAACGCTGCACAATATTTTATGCATATATCGAGTCAGGAGCTCTGAGCTGAGGGCTGTTAGCGAATCAAGTTGCTTATAACAGTGTACACAAATAGAAACATTGTCTTTAATTTTCTCTGCTGCAAACATCAAATTTGTATTATTTACCTGTTTTCACGCTGTTTCAGATGCTTTCGTTAGAATATGAATTTGCTTTGTCACTAGACTACACTCCAGGCTTGGCTGTTTTCAGACGGGTTACATGCAGAATGGCGCGGTTCAATATGTGAGATCAAAAAGTGGATCTTGCTATAAGCACCCAGAAGGACGAACCTGGTTCAATGTCGAGGTAATCACCCTAGTATCATTTTCTATAGATGATGCCCCTAAGGACTCAACTCAAAAGTTCCCAGGAGTGTGCTTGAGTTTTTGTTAGATATACCTACACAGCAATCCCGAAGCTCCCGATAACTCGTACTATTATTAACTTGAACTGTTGTTGCATTCTTCTTTATTCATCCCCAATTCATTTTGATTCTTGTTTAGAGGGTTCCCTATAAGGTCTCCTTGCCCCTCCACTTTTTTGCAGAGCAAAACAACATTTTTAGGCAAAGTGGGAATAAATCTAGTCTACCATTCTGTAAGTAACTGTGCTTAGTAATATCAAAGCTTGGTAACTATGTATTTACCAAAGAAAACAGAGAAAATTTAAAAAGAGAATTTGGTAAAAATAATCGGTCATTGTCTAAGTTTTACAACGACTTATAGCTTGGCTAAGAAAAAATAGATCGAACAGTTTTTTGGTTGTACAGAACTTGAAAATTGACTTGAAAAAAGCTTTTTCGTCTGAATTCAAATTAAAAGCTAACAAAGGGTCTAAGCAACCCAGCATAGTACAATTGGTGATCTGACAGGAGAAATAACAGAAAGAAATTTCCAGTAGAAGATGGTTACACAACAATGAAAGGTCGCTTCAGTAGCATGCAAAGAAACACCAGCAAAACATGTAAATGTTTTCATCTGAGGAGCACTGTCAACGACAATTCCAAAAGGAGAATTCTTTAAGTGCAACAATCTCGTTAATGACCTGAGAAACTTATGAAAACTTGAAACTATGAGGAGGTATTATTTCCTTGACCATAATATTGAACAATTTTACTTTGCTCGGGCCACGTATCCGCGAAACGTTCAGGTTTACGAAATGCACAAGTACCCGAGCTACCAGCAGCATCAGAGGTAACGAAAATATTAAAAGCAAAATATACTGCGCCCAATTATCAAGCAAACTGAGCAAAATGGTCCAATCTTTAGATAGAACAAGACAACAACTTTGAAAGACAATAAAATTTCTACTATAACAACGATTAGACCTTCCAAAAAGTAGCCGTACAATGTGTACTGAGCCGTCAAGTTTCTATATAAGGCCTAATTCCGAAACAACTTTCAAGAAAAAGTGCAACAAAAGCATTGTAACAGCAGCACTTTTGTCCCAAGAGCCTTCATTTTGAGAATAAAAACCTCTGCTTCCATAGCATGCCTTCAAACAAGGAATCAATAATGATGGAAGGCAAAAGAAAAACGCGTGAAGTTAATAAATAATTCATTTAATTTCTTGCCGGAATAGCTTTCAATAACACCTGGTCGTTCATGATAAAGAATAGTTGAAAGATACACTACGCGGCGCAAGTCAGGATGAATGTTATCAGACAAAAATAAAACTTGCCACTCAAGTAAAAATTTTAGCAAACAAATGATTGTGAAATTGTAGCTCAAATTTTAGCAAGTAAAAATTTTAGCAAACAAATGATTGTGAAATTGTAGCTCAAAACTGTTGCAACTTTATTTCGACTGGAAAAAATCTGCAAAGAAGGCACAAGCACGAGGCGAAAAAATGTATGTTGGAAGAAGTCGGACGGCTCAAATACACACGAGTATTGAATTTCACTGCAGGAGACCAAACTATAGACATCAGAGCATTTCTAAAACAACTTGGTAAACATACCTGGTAGCCAGTAAAGGAACTCATACTTCGTCAGTCACCTTTCCATCAGCAAGCCTGAGCCAAAACACACTGGTGAGAAGAGAACAGCGTGGAAACAGCATAACAATATAAGCACGATAACCCAGACCCAAAGCAACTAAATACACCCATCTGAGTCAAGGGACCCACACTTTCGTGCAGAAGCCCAAACTACAGAACTATTTCTTCTCTATTATTCCCAATGGTATCAAAGAAGCACAAAAGGACTTAAATATTAAACTGAAGCATGACAATTGACATCCAAATGAGAATAATATAAATAAGCTAAAATAGGAACTTCTAGCGACATCAAATTCTACAACTTCCTTCGTGAAATCAACTCTAATAAAATTTTGTTCGATCAGAATTTAGCTCTATGGTCCAGATATCGTCTTCGTGTTTTCCGAGGCTCAGTTACCAAGTTGTTTGAGCACTCCAGCTTAAGTGATCATAGGTTCCGAATCTTTGATTGGCTGAGCAACCAAAATTCTGCATACCCCATTAGCCAATCAGAATTCAAGAATTTGACAACAAACGTGTCTTGCAGCTAGATTTAGGCCTATTTTAGACGTTTTTACCACTACCCACAAAAAATAATAGTGTAAAATGTGCTGAAAGATAACCTTAATTTTCTTTTAAAAATTGAATCTTTGATGAATTTAGTTGTTTTATCAACGTAATTAAAAAATATGAACTTACTTTCACAACCCAATGTTAAAATCTTTTCTTGTCGGCATTGATGTTTGTGTTAACGACGAAATAAATTGCTAAATTAAACTGAGAGAAAATGGAATCTACCTTTCTCTTAAAATAACCACAATTGTACGATTTCTTTTGCACTCAGGTACTTTGAATATTCATTTTAAATGCTTGAAGATCGACGAGAAGCTCATGTCCACTGATGTTCACTGCTACGGCCTTGTAAAAGCTGACGCAATTCGTCAAGGATGAAAAGGGCGGGAAAATGAAATATGAATCATTTTCGAAAAATTACCTTTTCTGGGTGAAAAAAATATCTGGTTGTCTGAAAAAGATTCGAAAGCATAAAAGAAAATGTAAGGAAAATGAAAGTTTAACACAATGTTTTTTGTAGGTAGTGGTAAAAACGTCCAAAATAGGCCTAAATCTAGCTGCGAGGCACGTTTGTTGTCATATTCTCGAATTCTGATTGGCTTATGGGGTATGCAGAATTTTGGTCGCTCAGCCAATCAAAGATTGGGAACCTATGCTGCTTAAGTGGTAAAGGCAATAGATAACTCTCAAAAATGGGCCCACTGAAAATTCCTAGGTGCAAAAACATTTTTAGATGGTTTTTGCAATCTACTTTTGCAATGACTTCCATATGTCATTCCGACGAAGAAGTTGTGAGCTAAAAATTAGTGATGATGACCTTTTCTTCAGCGGACAGCGCCTTCTTTTTGTCAACGCTAACCAAGGGCTTTCAAAGGTCGCTTTTCTTGTATTTGCATCTTTGTGCACAGGTATTAGAATTCTCTCCTAGGTTCAAGTGATGACTGGCGAAGCAACATTATTTATCGATGGCTTTCAGACCGTGAAATTCAGTCCTCACTTTAGTCCCATTGGACGCGCTGGTGTGCTTGTCAAGCATGGGGATGGAAATATCATACGGTTCAAAGATTTGACTGTAGCGCCTTTTTACAAAAGACAACTCAATGTTTTCGAATGCAGCAAATATCACCGAATAAATGCAAATTACTACCGCCTTGATTCAAAAGAAGGGAACTGGCCAGATTCTGGGTTTTGCAAAAGCATAGGGAATTTCAAAATAAATAGCACAGAGTATTCAATAAGCGTATTTCTGTTTAACCAGAGAGGACCTGATGGAGGTCATCAATCAGGAAGGCTTGGAATAATGTTCAACGCACATGATGAAAACAATTTTGATTTTGTATATTTCAGGTAAGCAAAACAATATATGATGAAAGCTTGGGACTATTTAAGGATAAAGTAACGATAGAGACACTAAATTTATTATGTGTCAAAATGTCGATTTTAAGCACCATCGCTATCTCAATCATTTTTAGACTTTGTTTTATGCTCAATCTCAAGGTTCAATGTACAGCATAATATAATATAAGTTTTTGAATCACATTGAAACAAAGAAATTACTCATAGAAATACACACGCAAAGAAAGAATTAGCTTGAAAATTATTTTTTGCTTTTGTTTATTTTCGTCTCAATCTGCTTAATTTCTTTTTCCATACTTTTTCAGGCCAGAAGATCAAAGAGCGTGCTATTTTACAGGTTTTGTCCGAAATTCACGGATAACATGGTCAAATGCAAAAATAGGTGCCTGCCCAGGAGGTCCGTTTAAAGGTGGTGCTTGGAACAATGTTACCATCTATGTCAGGAACAGCAACGTCGTGGTTTATCTAGAGGGAAGACATATTCTATCGACCGAAACACATTTCAAAAGCAGGTTATAATCAATTAGCTACTAATTATTTGCTTGCTTAGAGACCATGAAAACAAATGTCGTAACCTGCACTTTGAGGCTAACACAAGTGAGAAACTTTCACTTCGCAAACATAACGTAACATAACGAGCGTAAGATGGATACAGCGAGCAGCATTCTCAACAAACAATAAGCTGTCCATGAAACATCTTTGCTCCGCAGGGAGTTCATAGTATGTAAACAAGGGGTGTCCAACTTAATTTTTAGAAAGGCCATAAAGAAAATCTTACTGCACAGGCGGATCAGATGAATAGTTATGTAAACCATCAGGAAATGTTGTATTGAGCAGTAAATTGATTAATACTTACAGTTACATGAAAATTACATAAAAAACGTACAAAAGCAGTCACATTAAAAGATGGTCAATGTGGAATGTTACATAATTTGTTTGCAGAACGTTTATTGACATCTAAAACAAAAAACTTGTAGTTGACGTGCGAGGAAAATCGTATTTCTCTATTTAAGGTTGTAACAATGACAAAGTATGCCTAATAATGAATCATAAACATTTTGAAGGGGGAAGGCACTCTGTAAACATAGCACATGGACTAAACTGTTAAATTTATTGATAAAGTGCGGGCCACAGAATATGCCAGGGTCGCATCTGGCCTGACGGCCGTATGTTGAACACCCATGGTGCAAACAGGTGCCATGGTGTAGTAATGAATTTGAATGGGGGAGAGGAATGTACATCGTTGTGACTTTCAGGTATAACGCTAAAATTCAGACCGAACATTAGTTCAAATGAATCCTGGGTACCAGAGCCACATTTCATCGAGGGAAGAAATAGAAAAGAGAAGCAGTCTGCTTCACCTCTTCTCTCTTCTACTTCCGCTTTAGAAATTATGTGGCTCTGGTACCCATGGTAGACCCAATGCTGGTTTATTCTCCATCTAAAGTCTATTCAATTGTCCCTGAGAATGCTATAACAATCTTGAATTGTTCCTAAATCACTCTTATCAATAACCTTTGTAGTTTTTTTTATAAGGATTTAGATTTTTATTAAAATCCAATTTCTACTTTATATTGTTTTTGTCATAGGCCAGTTGGAGGAGTAATTGTTTCAAATGACAATGCAATAAATGTCATATCTTTCAAGGACTTCAAAATAAATGCCATCTCTCCAGCTGATGTCACATTCTATGACTGTCATACCAACACACACATATCTAACAGCTACTACCTGTTAGATGCAAATCACGGAGTATGGCCAAACGACACATTTTGTCGAGCTTTTGGCAACGAGGTTCTGCATGGTGATAACTATAAGATTTCTGCTGAGATGTTTATTACTGAAAGTAAAGTCGACAAAAAAATTAACCAGCTTTACGGTTTAGCATACAACATACGCAATACTTTGAACTACGACTTCATCGTTTTAAGGTAATTATTTACTCAAGATATAAACTAGTAGTAATTTATGGTAAAATATTTTAGAACCCAAAACCTGCCCAATAGCGAACTTTGATAAAAGCAGCTCAACCGTAGACCCCCTGCGCTCACTGTTCCTTCCCCACCGTGAAATCCCTTTCACCCTGTTTTAGAGAAATATGCATTGAAGTTTCACAGAATGGAGATTTAAAGGTTGTTTTTTGCTAACTGAAACCTAAGATAAACAGATCATTCATCAATGTTCTAATGTTTGGAGACGAAGAAGTCAAAACTTTTTATCAAAAGCACTTTTCCAGTCTGTGTGCCTACCCTACTTATGCAATGGAGCAACTTAGCTTGTTTATGTTGTTTTACATTTAAGTGCATATAAATGAATGCGAAACAAAGTTTGCATGCAGTTTACACATCCCCCCGTTCTTTACGTAGGGCTCGTGCTCCCTCAAAATATTATAAAAATCCTTTGAACAATTTACTTTGTTATTATTGTCCTAAAAAATTGTGTCCTAAACGTTCTATCTTTCCTAAGGCATCAGGCCTCCATGCACACTCCATTTATTCTTTTTTGAAGTGCAAATGAACTAGTTAATAGTATTCTTTCAGAAACCAGAGACTTGATCAAGCTTCTGAAAGAAAGACGTTTTTGAAAAGCATAATGCTGCATAAAGCATAAGTTTTTAAATGAAAAAATAAAGCTCTATCTTCTGTCCATGTATCATTTTCTAATTTCTAATAATGTGCTTTTGTAAATAGGCCAAACAAAGACAGCTGTTATAGCATTGGACATGTGTTTAATGGTGTTGTAAACTTCGATGAGTCTCTGAACGGCAAATGTCCAAATGGTCCTCCAAAGAAAGGGTCCTGGTTCGAAATGTCTGTTACAGTTTGGCAATCAATGGCTGTTATATATTTGGAAGAAAAACATATTTTGACTATAAAACCGAAGTTCCAGAATAGCCCTAGAGGAGGTTTGCCCCCTTTTTGCATTTAATTTGCTTTATAGTGTAGATAAGATAGTGCCTTGAGCGCCTTGGAATCTTTTAGCGCAATCTTAACCCTTTATGTCCTTCGATCATGTTATTGAACTGAGTCGGCGGTTAACATCCTCGCTTTAATACTGTCTGTATTCAATCGATATCACACCGTTTTTGTCTTTCATTAAACGGAGACATTGACCAATACAATTCAAAATGAAAACGGTATGAAATAAATACTGTATCTTGCAACCATTCAAAAATTTTTGATATTTTTTATGAAAATTTTTTTTAAAAAAAGTCTTTGATGTTTGCTCAGTTGGATTTCTGTTGCGCTCTAGGGGTGATTGTCTCGAACGGTAACAGAAATATACTTACATTCCGGAAGTTCAAGCAGTATCTGATCCCTCCACTAGAATTTGAGCTAACTAGATGTGGGCCTAAAACAGATGTCATAAACGGAACATTCTTACTACATGCTGCGCAGCCGTACTGGCCATCGAACCTGTTTTGTTCTGCATTTTATAAAAAGTCATTTGAAACAAAGACAGAACAATACACCCTGGAAGCGATGCTTCAGAACGTAAATAGTCACTCTGGGGTATATCTTGGCCATCCTGGTCTTATGTTTAATGCATTAGATCAAAGCACTTTTGATTACGTTTACTTACGGTAAGACGAACACTTTTCTTCCAGCTATAATTTGACATTGCAGTTTAAGCCTCATTCTTGCCCTCCCTTTTCTCTTTCTTCTTCATTTCCTTCTTCTCCTTTTTCGCTTCCTCCTCCATATCCTCCTCTTCCTTCTCCGCATTCTCTTTCTTCTTCACTTCCTTCTTCTCCTCCTTCTTCTCCTTCTTCTCCTTTTTCCCTTCCTCCTCCATATCCTCCTCTACCTTCTCCGCATTCTCTTTCTTCTCCGCATTCTCTTTCTTCTCTTCCTTTTCTTCCGTCTCTTCCCTCTCCTCCATCTCCTCCATCTCATCCTCATCCTCATCTTCCTCTTTCTCCTCCTCTTCCTACTCCTGCTCCTCCTCCTCCTCCTCCTTCGCCTCCTCCTCCTCCTCCTTCTCCTCCTCCTTCCTTCCTCTTCCTCCTCCTCCGCCTCCTCCTCCTCCTACTCCTGCTCCTCCTCCTCCTTCTCCTCTTCCTCCTCTTCCTTCTCCTCCTCCTCTTCCTCCTCTTCCTTCTCCTCCTCCTCCTCCTCCTTCTCCTCATTCTCCTCCTCCATCTCCTCCTCCTCCTCCTCCTCCTGTCCTCCTCCTCCTCCTCCTCCTCCTCCTCCTCCTCCTCCTCCTCCTCCTCCTCCTCCTCCTCCTCCTCCTCCTCCTCCTCCTCCTCCTCCTCCTCCTCCTCCTCCTCCTCCTCCTCCTCCTCCTCCTCCTCCTCCTCCTCCTCCTCCTCCTCCTCCTCCTCCTCCTCCTCCTCATACTCCTCCTCCTCTTCATCATTATCATCACTATCATCATCATCCTCCGCTTTCTCCTCCAATTCCTCCTCCTTCTCCTCCCATTCTCCAGTTGAAACTAATGCTCAGCCGTTTAATATTTTTTTTGTAAACTAATTCTCGTGTTTGTAGGTTGCACAATAAAAAGCATTGTTATCAATTCGGCTCGATTGTGAGGGGATACATTGTTGAACTTCGAGGGAATTCTGGTTCCTGCGGAGTAATGAGGCCGGAACAAGGCAGTTGGTTTCGACTAACCGTCAAAATATCGAAGAAGGAAGTGAAGCTGTACATTGACAATGTATATATAGCCAGATATTTTACTCTCCTGCCAGTTAAGCCTCGGGGCGGAGTTATTGTTCCGAACGGTTTCCAAAACACGGTTTTATTTAGAAACTTTCAATTGACTTAACTTACCTTCGTAGTTTATGTAAGTAGTAGTGTGTTGCATCATTTCTCACACAAATAATATTGCGTGTAGAAAGTTTAAGTTAAAAAACATAAGACAAGGCCCGAAAAGAGGCAGAATCAATGTTCTTCCTTCTTGTACAAACCATTGTTGATGCAACAGTACATCACCTTCCCATCAAGCACTTGCAAGTCTATTGTCCTTTCTCATAAGACAAAGATATAAATTCCTTTATACTACATATCTCTAGTTTTTTAATTTCTTTCTAAAACAGCCCTTTTGTGTAAAAGACTATATTATATGTGTATATTTCATTAGAGACGTACAATGCCTGCCAGAAGTTTTGGAACAATGACTCCAGTTTCCAAGGTCAAAATCAAACATCCCCCTCTTCCCCACGGAACAATGTAGGTTTACTATGAAACGGGTTAGGATTTTAGAAAGCACTTTCTTTTGTGCTTCTTTTATGATATTTTTTTAAACTATCAGCATTGCTCTAGGGATAAGGGGCGGAAGTAGTAATTTTTTTCGAAAAAGGAATGAAGGATTAGAATGCAATGCAAATTGCTGGGTGTTCCAAGTACCTTTGGCAGGCATTGTAGATAGAACATTCTTAATAGAGGTTTAGCATTTTCGTAAACATTGAAATGATTTTCATGGCCTTTTTGACGCTCAAAGCTTGTTTGTTGACATGAAAACAAATAGATAGATCAACTTTAATACATTGGAATCCAACTATTTCCAACTCTACTTTTTAGGAATTTTTGCTTTTGCGACCAAAATTCTGGCTTTCTTTCAACACTCTCTGTTTAAAATCCAACCCTCGGGATATTGCTGTTATCAATTTGGCTCCCAAATCTTCAGAAATTATTTTTCTATGGTGGGAATTTTGTACATATTGCAAAAGTAAAATACATCTCGCCAGGTAACCATTTGTACTTTAATTTTTGCTCGTAACTGCTCGTAAATTTCTGTAGTATTATTTTGAATTTCTTTGCTACATGCAAATTATGGAAGTGGTTTTTTATGTTAGTTAACGGAAGAATAAATAAATATTTCAAATAACAAACGAAGCAAGGACACAAAAACATAATAAAATTTATCCAACACGGACATAAAACATGTGCCCGCTATGAAATCTCTCTGGAATTTAACAACAGAGGACGAGTCCCATCCAGGAGCACTCCAGACCGAAACATCTTTTTACTCTATCTGTTAAACAAATTTAAACTCATCTCATCTGACTTTGACCTTATGCCAGCGAAACGTATTTAAAATTGGAGGGGCAACAACTCAAAGCTTTGAAATGTGATTTTAGAGAGAAAGGTGTTAAAGATGTGGTACCTAAGGGATGGCCAGAAACTGTATCGAAAATGGAATTCGACTGTAGGAAAATCCGAGGCAATGTTTTTACTAATATGTCCAATAGATTCGTCTAATGTTTTTTTGACATTGAAATAGAAAAGTTCTTGCAAAGTTTTAGAATAATTTTTTTAATTTAGCCCGTAACCAAACTTTTTAGAATTAAAAAGGAACCAAAATTAGAGAAACTAATGAAAAATGATTCAACAGAAAAACAATGAAATGTTAGCATACGAACTACCATCTTAAAGAAGAAATTAAGCAATTTTGTGGACTGGGGCACAAGCTAGTACTGTTGGGACATTTGTACAGTTGAGACAAAAAAAGCAACCATTTAATTCACTTTTGCAATACAGCGAAAAATTGCTAGTGAACAAAAAACACAGATGTAAATACGAATGCTCTTGTATGAGACAGGACAGACATCAAACATCGAGAAATCTTTGTAATTCAGTTCAGTTCAGTTCACACGATAGAACAAAATAATACCAAGACCTACTAGTGTTTAAGTAGAAGTGGTGCCAGGCGGCATTTTAACTTTAATTTTTACAGAATTCTACATCTGAATGACTTTTGATATTGTGAATACTGCCTTTAAAATTAGCGGCGCTAAGCGTATAAAATTTAAAATAAAAACTCGAAAATAGCGTCGGTACACAATGAGTTAAATTGTAAGCAGACTCAAATAGTACTATGACAGTGGAATAATATCAATTATTAGGCCCATATTGAACAAGGAATGACACTTATACACGGAGTTATTTTAATTCAATAACCATATAAATTTACAAGTAATAAAAAGTCAAAACCAACTCTTATTAGTATACAATATGCAACCTGCAAAAGGCAGGATGTCGACTATCGTTCTGCCCCATATCTAAGAAACTACTAGAGAAATTAAATCTAGTGAATTTTACACTAACAAATCTCAGCCAGATAGCGTGATAATGTGACGTGCCAGTGCATATCTACTGCTTCGTAACGATGTTCAAGAGGTGCAAGAAATTAAGATGGCTTTGAGTTATGACAAGCGATTCTGTGATAATGAATATCTCTGCTTTTTGGAATCTTTGCTAAAAATATCGAAAACTGACAGATTGTTCGTACAATCAGAGAAAAGATTCATTGCATCTTATTCCATATTTTCAAATTATTTGCAGACATAATGTCGTAACTGAAGTTCTATTGAACCATTTTGGAGCAGAAATTAACACCAATAAATTGCACCATATCACAGAATAGGAATTAGGCAGAAAGGGAACTCCTGCCTATCAGGCGAAGCCTGAAAAAACTTGCGCATGCGTTAATTTATACGAGGCTTAGCATGTATCTGTCGGGGAAATTTTAAAAAAGAATGAAAGTAGACAACTTTATACGAGACGAAATGCCCCATGATAATGAACAAATTCAATTATGTTAATTCGTTTATATCTGATTAATGAATGATGATTTGTCATGGCTAAGTTCGTCTAATGGAATCGAGGTTAAAGGGGAATTAAGGAATTCTATTGTTGACTCAGGCTTCAAAAACAACAAAGGAACCGACGAGAGTTACCCTTCTGCCTATTTCCTATTCTGTGACCATGTCTTCCTGGCAATACAATGACACACCTCGAGAAGGTATGTTGAGAAGTTTTACTGGCAAGACAAATATACTGGGAGAATGTATCATCATAGATACATTTTGCATTTTCCATACGGATTTCACAATTGGGTTTTTTGTTTTTGTTATGTTATCTTTAGAAATGCCAAGACAGAAAAAGAATCATTTTCAGCGAGGAAAGAAAGACGATTTGAGAGAAGGGCTTGGATAAATTTTGAATGGGAGATACATTGATAAGCAGTTGGCAGAGCAACGGAGGCTTCTGCCGCTGGGTAGCAGCCAAAACCACGAGAAGGCTAAGGCATTTTAGTCCATAGTGGTCTAGTAGCGAACTACCATACAACTTATGAAGACGACGAGATTTGATTTAATACAATGTTTTTTAGAATACACAAAATCTTGTTACCGGTCGATTCTGAGAAATGCAATTATCAAAAGTTCTAATCTCCTTTCGTAACATCATTTCAGTTGCAAACCTTGTTCCTAGCAGTTTGTGTTATTTTGAAAATTCTCAACAACAAAACTATCTGAATTCGAATTTTAGTTTCAAACCAATTACAGCTAGCGTTCTGACAAATAAAAACAGACAGTGCGGTTTAAATTATCTATAATTGTCACTAATTTTAGGTTGTAACTGAATACTGCTTGAAATGACAAACAAATTATTTACTAGTATAACTCAAATCAAGAATTAACCTTTTGAAAAGGTTTTAAACTCCCTGAACATGATGACATTTTTATGTCCATTTGCAACAACAACACCGCCACGTGGATGCCAAGGAATAGCTGCGGTATATCTGCCGATTTCCAGATTATTAACAAACAGCGACGCCTCGTTTTTGGAATTCACTTGCACGCGCAGAAGAAACCAGGTGTCTTTCTTCGGCCTCCTTCCGCCACAAGAGCCCGAGTTGGTTTTTCGTTCTCGTACTTGTCCATTGAATACAGAGCCAAACTGGTAGCAGTTTTGCTTGTCATGAAGCCTAAAGATATGACGATAATCATATTTTCATACTTTGAACATCATATTTTTGCAGAAGACATGCAAGCATGAAAATTCACACTATTTTGTGCACTTTTGAAAGCGATCTAGCACAGGGGCCTCGCTGAATGGGGATATGGGGGCAATAAAAGAAATTTCTTTTCTCACTCTTTAGTAAAACTGTAGCCTGTTCGTAACAATTGCAACATCTTAACGTTTCTGTAGCAGCTGATTATTTAAAATATGGCACTAAAAATACTTGAAATTGAATTTTATGAATACTGAATATCGAAATAAAAAAGCATTAAAGCACTGTACGAGATTTTCAATCTTATGACCACACTCTAAAAAACGACACATATTCTTTTTGTCGGCAAAAATAATTACTCACCCCTAAGAAACATTTTTTTGGCTTCGCCTCTAATCTTACAAGCAAATTATAAGCAATGGATAATAAAGAACGATTTTGCCAAATGAATGACAGATAACGCAGCATCAGTGACCTACTGTTGAGTTCTATGAATAGATTGCCATGACAAAAAGTCCAAGCAACAAGATAAAAAAAGGCGATAGTCTCACCTTATATAAACGAATTCAAAATTATTCTCATCTAGAGCGTTAAACATCAACCCAAGATTTCCCCAATCGCTTCCCAGCCAACTCTCGACATTGTTCAGCTTTGCTTGAACGAAATACTGCTTAGCCAATGTTCTTAAAGTTGGGCGCCACATTGCGCTGCAGAACCCATTCAGTGGCCAGTTCGGGTACATTCCGTCTATGATGAAGCTTCCATTATTTTGATGAGTTTTTCTTCCACATCGTGAAAATATAAACTCGAAAGGTTTGATTGCATGGGATTCGTACTTGCGGAAGGTCAATACATTTCTGTCACCATTTG
Source organism: Rhopilema esculentum (assembly GCF_057945365.1). Taxonomy (NCBI): domain Eukaryota; kingdom Metazoa; phylum Cnidaria; class Scyphozoa; order Rhizostomeae; family Rhizostomatidae; genus Rhopilema; species Rhopilema esculentum. The sequence goes on along the minus strand of NC_142819.1, from coordinate 7,486,863 downwards.
AAACAAGAACACCTAAAACAAGAACAGTGATAATATTTCATGGTTTTTTATGGATTAATTCAGGTGCTGCGAAAACTTGGAAATGCTGCCCAATAAAAAAACATATATAATTAATCTACATGTGAAGAGAACGCAACGTGAACGCGACGAAAACGCGACGAGAACGCGACAAGAACGCGACGAGAAAGCTCTAGAAAACTTTGCGCTCAATAGAGATTCTAAGCTGTCATGGACTTTAGTCATTTTCGTTATACTTCAGGTCCAGGATACTTAAGTAGAACCCAATAATGATTTACGACAAAACTTTTAACTATGGATAAGTCGTCAATTGGATAACTTTTGTCGATTTAAAAGTTCAAATGTCTCTCTTTATCTAATTTATCATCAAGCTGCGTTTTTTTAAGATCAGAATAGATGCATTATGACTTTTACGATGAAAGGTAGGAAATCAAGAGCATACCTCCTCTAGCGAAGGTATGGAAATGAGGACTGGCTGTGATGAGATGCCTTCCATCAAGCGATATGATTGCTGAGGATTCACGAACCGCAACTGACATTTTGAACCAAACTCCCTTTTGTGGAGGACCACCTGGGCATTTCCCTTCTAATAAACTGGAATACTGCACAATACCATTCATGACGTATCCCATTCTAAAGCAGAACCCATTCTTCTTTGGCCTACCAATTCAATACGTGATATGAGTTCACTGACAAGATACAACAAAATGTCTCAAGCTTGATAAAGCAGCTTGATACTGTGAGAGGGTGATGGGTAATATGTCTTGAGAAAACATTACAAAATAACACAAATAGCACATGAGACAATAGCTGCTGATGAAAACGATCATTCAAGCAAATTAGTGGTAAAGGGTTTATTGAAACGACTACTACAATTTCAATCATTTAAAGCTCTTGATAAAAAGAGCATGATCAACAAATCATTAGCTAGGTAATTTCTTAATAGGTCTATTGATGAAATAAATCTTCTGCTAGGCATATAATACTGTGTTCATGAGCATCTGCTCGAAGGAAAATCTAAAACTAATACATTTCCATGCTTAAAGAGCAAAACATTTCCTATCTTTCATTGCCTTTTTTTCTTTCTGATTCTTCATATAACTTTAGAAAATCTTGAAAATCAAGCTTCACATAAAATATCCAAGGTTGTGCCTGAAATAAGTATATACAAAGCAGAATTCGAAATAAATGCCACATAAAATTGTCAAATGTAATAGTATTTAAGTGAAAACCACACACCTAACGTATACAAAATCGTAATTTGAGCTGTCTTTTGCGTTGAAAGCAAGTCCAATAAAGCTTCTGCCTGACTCTGCGTTCCTCCATCCTTGCATGAACATTTCAGCAGAAATGTAATAGTTGTTTCCAGGGATTATTACTTTGCTAATAGCTCTGCAGAATGAGTCTTGTGGGAAGCCACCATGTTTGGCATCAAGAATGTGATATTTATTCGTGCTTCTAGTGAACCTAGTACAGTCGTAAATGTCAAATTTTCTTGGTTCGATTGGCGTTACCTTGTAATATTTGAAGGATGCCACGCCATCTACACCATTGCCAAGTATTACACCTCCAACTGCTCTGTGGGTAAATAATGCATCATTTTTAGATCAAACTATCTACAAGTAGACCTCACTAGTTGGTAGCATAATTTAATTTTGTCGTGATGTCGCATTTGTTAGCTACTTGCTTTTCAAATGAAGATACGTGGCATTGAAATCACAAACATGTCAAAGACGTAAGCAAGAGCTTTTTGTCCCAGGAGATTACTTTGGGAATTGAATCTGCTTACACAGCAAGTATTAGTCCCCTATCTTTAACAATGGAAAATTTGATAAACTATGTCCAGCAAAAATAAATTGAATTTTCTCAGTTGTTGAATATCAGTAAACTTGATCAAAGACGTAAGCAAGAGCTGTGCGAGATTCTTCGAACGCTTTAATGAAATGAAAAGCTGCTAGAATTTCACGAGAGAAGGGCAAAAGAAAAATGCGAGAAGAAACCCAGGAAAGCGGTCTTCTTGCTCCAGAAAGCACCTTTCGGCTCTGAAACCTACTTCAAAAAGAAAAGATGGGGTTTGATTTTGGAATGAAAGTTGCGGCGTTTCTAAGTTGCTACATATGTATCCAAACCTGGAGTCAAAAGTTGCATGTCTTATTTCAAAATATTGTCTGTCTTTTTCCAAAGAAACATCCTGGTTTTTTAGATATTGATAGAATTACAATCTTAAAAATATCTAATAAATAACAATGAAATTTCTACTTATTTGGAAGAAATAGTGATGTGTCACTTTCGAGGGTAAACAGCGGTGAGATGTTAGTCTGCCTTTGGTAGTATCAATTTTTCCTCCTTTTTTTGAAACTGGCATTGTTAATAAGTTCAGAGAAAGACTTACCGAGTAGGAAAGTGTGCTTTTGTTGACACTAGATGTTTCCCATCAAGCTCCACGCTGACGTCATCACCTCTGACATAAACAGTGACGTTGTTCCAAACCGCTCCTTTGAACTGCCCACCAGGACAGGCACCTATTTTGGCATTGACCCAGTTAATATTTGTATTTTGAACAAAGCCTGTGTTGTAGCAACCACCAAAAGAACCTGGCCTAAAATACATTTTACTTGGTGTTTAAATTGAACGAGATGCAAGCAAAATTCTTCATCGCCCCTTGTGAATTGGTATAAGGTATGGTAGACTTGACTCTATGTTCTACCTAGTTTATTCTTTTTCAAACAATCCATATCCAATAAACTTATATCATAAATGGTTCGTGTTTTGGTATATAGAACAGAACTGTTCTTTGTTGCAACTTCGAGGTTGATGCTTAATGTAATCGTCGGGCAACTGTATTTATAAATGATATGCTTTAAAAGAATCACAGCAGCATGTTTTTGACCCAGGATATCACTTTTGGAATCGAATCAGCTCACACAGCAAATATTAGTCCCCTATCTTTAACAATGGAAAATTTGATAAAATATGCTCAGTAAAAATCAGTTGAAATTACTCAGTTGTAGAATATCAGTAAACTTGATGTAATCATCAGATTTCAACACTTCTAGTGTAACCAGGGTACGTAACTGGGTAACTGGAACAGGAGGAATGTCTCTACACCCTCCGAAAATTCTCGCATAAACTGCTTATGTAAATGCAATATAGTTTTGTCTTCAAGAAATATAGCTATCAATTACCTGAAGTAGACAAAGTCGAAATTGTATTGGTCTTGTGCATTGAAGAGCAACCCCAGGTACCCTGTCTGCGGTGTCCCTGTGAATCCTCGCTGATTAAAAAGACTAGCAGAAATAGCGTAACTGTTACTTGATATAGACTCTTCTCGAATAGCTTTGCAAAACCCACTGTCAGGCCAAGTGCCGTCTTTAGCGTCCAGTCGATAATACTCGTCGCTTATTCTGTAGTAGGATCTACAGTTGTATATTCCAAATGGATACGGCTTAATCGCAGAGATGTTGAAGTTCTTAAACCGTACAACATTTTGCTGGCCAGCTGCAACAATCACGCCCCCTCGTCCGATTGGTGGAAAGTGTGGCTTGATTACACTAACTTGAATGTCATTTAGGAATAACTGAGCCTCGCCCTCGCGAACGTAGACCTGAACGAGAATAAAGAGGGTACCAAAAAACGAATAGAAACAACGAAACAACACTCGAAAACCAAAAAATATCACTGAACACATTTCATTAAAGCCTTAGGTTAAATAAAATTATCTTATAAGAAGCAAAATATACCCTCACAATTTTTAAGCTGGTATGCAAAGCCATTATCAATAAAAATTATTAAATTTTAGCTCCATGCGAGTGATCTATCGAGTTATAATCCTGACTTCAGAAAGATTAAAACTCAATTTCGATTGTGAAGAACTGGCTACAAAATAATGGTTCATATATTTGGGTATACAACTCAATCTAAACACACGTTGTTTCCTAAGTTGGCAATGTCAGGGAGAGGCCAAAGGAAGGTTAATAGGTTGCAATAGGAAAGGTTAAGAAGATGGGAAAGTAAATTAAAGTGTGTTCAATAAATTTTCTTTGGACAAAGCTGGTGAATTCGACAAGGAGCTTGGAACGGAAAGAATTTCTGGTAGGAAAGAGGTGCATTACATTTATGCCAGCGTCTACCAGCGTTAGCGTCATTCGTTATGCCAGTTTCAAATGTGTTTTTGAAAATAAATGCACCAATGCGAATGATCAATGGGATCTTTGATTACGTATTTCAAGCAATTAATTCACCAAAGATATTTGTCACCAAAGATATTTGCGCCATACCTGAAGTTTGAACCATGTTCGGCCCTTTGGAGGACCATTTGGGCACGGTCCATTGTTGGTGCCAATCCATTGAATTCTATTGTTTTGCACGTAGCCAGTTTGGAAGCAAGAGTTTCTTCGATGAAGCCTTGAAATTAACAGGCGATATCAAATAAGATTCGTATTTCATTGATATTATCAACTAAAAGAACAGTATTTTGTTTTTTACGAAAATATTTGAAACAGAAAATGCTAATAAGAGTTAGAGTGAGTGCTTGCATAATTGTATTTATGCAGTGTGATTGACAATGCACGTTTGACATTCATTGTATGATTGACACTGTATGATTGACATTGCTTGTTTGACATTGTATATTTGACATTATAACTGATGTTGTGTGTTTGGCATGTTATGATTGACGATGCATGTTTCACATTCATTGTATGATTGACACTGTATGATTGACATTGCTTGTTTGACATTGTATATTTGACATTATAACTGATGTTGTGTGTTTGGCATGTTATGATTGACGATGCATGTTTCACATTCATTGTATGATTGACACTGTATGATTGACATTGCTTGTTTGACATTGTATGTTTGACATTATAACTGATGTTGTGTGTTTGACATGTTATGATTGACGATGCACGTTTGACATTCATTGTATGATTGACACTGTATGATTGACATTGCTTGTTTGACATTGTATATTTGACATTATAACTGATGTTGTGTGTTTGGCATGTTATGATTGACGATGCATGTTTCACATTCATTGTATGATTGACACTGTATGATTGACATTGCTTGTTTGACATTGTATGTTTGACATTATAACTGATGTTGTGTGTTTGACATGTTATGATTGACGATGCACGTTTGACATTCATTGTATGATTGACACTATATGATTGACATTGCTTGTTTGACATTGTATGTTTGACATTATAACTGATGTTGTGTGTTTGGCATGTTATGATTGACGATGCATGTTTCACATTCATTGTATGACTGACACTGTATGATTGACATTGCTTGTTTGACATTGTATGTTTGACATTATAACTGATGTTGTGTGTTTGGCATGCTATGATTGACAATGCACGTTTGACATTTATTGTATCACTGACATTGTATGTTGCATGTTTAAGATTGTCTGTTTGACACTTCACTTTATGCTTGATACTTTTTATTTAACAATATTTATTTTGCATCACAGCCTTATCAAGAGTTGTCTCTGTCTTCTTGGTTACAGTAATTCTTGCTGGCTTTTCCATAATTTCTGATTTTTAATAAACCACCAAAGGATTTTACACAAAGCTGTAGAGAAAATAGATTGTTAACATGTATGTAAGCGAGACCTACCGGAGAAAAACAAAATCAAAATTCTGGTTGTTCTCAATGTTGTAGGCGATTCCAGGAAACCCATAGTCAACACTGTGATAGCCAATTACATTATACAGTTCTGCTGTTACTGCGTAATTCAACTGTGGTATCTTTTTTGTAGAAAAAACCCTACAAAATGCATGATCATCCCATGTGCCAAATGTTGCATCAGCGATAAAGTACCTTCCTTCATTTGAAGTTTTATTACCGCAGTTTGTGATGTCAAAGCTGTGAGTGTAGTCTTGATCTAGAAGAGAAGATTGGTCTTTACTGGTCTATTTTATAGCGTTTGACGCCGTATAAATAGAGGTATATACGCTTAGAGGTATATATTGCAAGTGAAAAGTTTCAAAATTAATGCGAACATTGCCAGAAGATGTAGAAGTCGGATGTGGAGCTATGAACTTTCCCGCTCTACACACTAAGCGTACTCAAAGAATGATAGCTGAATGCAGCATGTTGAGTAGAAATATGGCAAATTGGTAGAAACTAGTGTGTCCAATAGGTAAGATGGCCTAATCATCCTTTGAATAAAACACTGAATGAGTAGGTCGTGTACATAAATGAGGATTCAAGATATTGTCATGAAAGCAGTAAAAGCCGATGTCATTATCCGCCTTCAAAACAAGCCGACCAAGATGGCAAATAACTTGCCTATTCCCTAAGTGAAACCAATTCCTATGTTGTGTCAGACGCAAAACACAATGACTTGGAAGTCTGGCTTCTCTCTGTTGATCTTTTAACACATTGAAGAATATCATCAAAGTTTACCAGTTGTTTTTTAGCGAAAATATATTGAGCGAAAATAACATTATATTTCTTGCAACTGATGATCTGATTAACATATATACCTTTTCAGTAGTGGTGAAGATGACACAAGTTGGTTGATAAATGGTTTCAGAAATAAGCGATAAAAAGACATCAGACCTAACATCGCAGGCCCGAGGTCATTTTAATCAATAGAGAATCTAATAAAATGTCACGTAACTTGCGTAACACAAAAAGGATCTAATTTGCTAGGTGTTTGGTAAAACACTTGTGGGATTGAGTTCAGATAAAATGTCTCACTGAATAGAAAAACAATTTCTTTTACTTTCGTAATTTTTCAGACTGGTATGCGCGTGACACACTTCCGTTTTCAGTTATGCAGTTGAAACACGTAACAACTTCGGAAACTAATGACTTGCACAGCTTGAATCGATTTGCAGAATGAACGGGGCAGTAACGAGGGATGCCTACTAGGTATGGACACGCCCCAACAACGGTCACCATCAAATAATGGACATCTCTAAACACAGGATATTTTTTACTATCGGACACATCTAGAGAACAAACAAATTTAAGATAAAAACAAAAGTAATTCTGTCTATTACTGGTTATATCTAAGAATTGTCCAACCTTCACGCAAGCCGCTCGTCCTCGAATAAGCCTCCCTGGATATAAAAATTGTTTATAAGCCCCTACACTAAGATGACATCTTTTGCCTTATACTGAGCTCCAATTTGGCTTAATCGAAATTGAACAGAAGAATACGACATTTTAGTACATTTTTGATGACAAATTCAGCGGCAAATGGAAAAATCCGCCGAAACCGCTGTCCATATCTTGGACAAAGAAACTGTTTGTCCTTTGATTTATTCTTTGGTTAGATATTTTAGACGGAGTTTAAAATGAAACGAATTTGAAAATCGTAAAAACACTACAAAACGAACTTTTTATGGTAACATGGAAATATCTTCTAAATGCACTCCCCCGTAAAAGCCTTCATTTAAAACCTGCTCAATCAATAGCCCCGAGGGAGCTAATTCGAAGATTTGGGGTTAATTGAAAGCCTTTGAAAATTTGATGATGACATTATTTCTTAGCATATGTACAATGCCAGTCAAATGTACTTAGAGACTTTGGCCTTGCAAATTGACGTTAATGTACCAAGATTTTTGGTATGCATTGTTGATTGTGATAAGCAACAAGATCGAAATATGTACTCCTTTTTGAATTATTAGTTTTGTTATGACATGCTTGAAAACTGTAAAGCTAAGTCAAATTACGTTATCCTTTTCATGTAATTTAGGCAGAAACCCCGGCAGAGAGCGAGGGTGGAAGGAGGGGAGAAGGGGTTGGAAAAGAAGCTAGGGAGGAGAGGACGAAAAGATTGCGAGAGCAAGAACAGTTGATTGTATTCTAGAGGAAGGGAAATCTATTTGCTGTCATCGTTTTGTTAGAGCTTTATATCCTTATCTTGGAGAAGAGAAGTTGAAGTATTTCTTCGAGTAGAATCTATGCGAACAAACGCGCCTTTGGAAATTGGTTTAAATGAACAAGAACTCGTTTAACTAGGCTAACACTCCAAGTGTACCCCATACCGTTTTCTATTCCATTTAGGAACGAAATTTCATCACATTTATGCTTCTAAGTTTAATCATTCAATCCGTTATTCATAGATTTCTACTTCTTAATACCACGATCTATGTCTTAAAACCCAAATTTATACTAAAAAGAAAATAATACTTCGAAAAGCATCGTATATTCTCCAGTATAAGTGTTTGGAAGAGAAACCATTCACCACATTCTTGTGTTGAGAGAGGCAGTCTGTCCCCTCAATGATTGGCTAATATGAACAATAGGTCTTCCCGCCTTAACAGATAACGGATTACGATGCTTGCTTTGGCTGGCCTAGCTGCGGTAGTGGACGACATTTGAAACTGCGTGCAAAAAGCTATCGGGAATGGCAAGAAGAATTAATTACTGGAATTGAATGTTGATAATGGAAGCATTTCCTTTCGCTGTTGACAAATTTGTCGCAGAAGCCAACAGGGAGGAGCAATATTTTTCTAGTCACAGCTTCACTACAACGGGAACACAGGCATTTGATCCAAAAGCTCTGGAATCGAAGTTGTTTCTGATTTGTTTTCGATCAAGCTCAACGGTGTGTGAATTTCACTCCCGTGAAAATAAAGTTGAACACAATAGGGGACAGACTGCCTTTAAGCACAATCATGTATTCAAAGCTGGCAAAATTGGTTTAATTTTCACAAGAACACCACAAACCAAAAACAAATCATTCCAGACATGACTGGAAGATACCTTTAATTAAATTTATGATTCTCAGAAGATATCAACTCTTTCAGACATTTCGTTGATTTGCTGTCGCAAAAATCGTCCTTTGCCTACATTGTTTCCTAAAATCTCAGCTTGTTTGATTAAAATCTTAAAAATAAATGCTAAGTAATTTTACATTTTCGGAACCTTTATGAGTTATCATGAAAAACAGTTTCATTGTTGGTAGAAATCTTGGAATCTTATCAACCCAGAACGAATTTTTGAGTGCATGAATATGAAAATCTCAAAATACCTTAATAAAGTATTTCTTTGTTTATCTTCAAAACATTCCAACACTTAGGAACTGAGCAAGTGCACTCTTTCCCAATTCGAGACTGGAATTTGAATATCAAGCAACCTGATTTGAAATGGCTTTAGATCAGGGACCGCTCACCAGTCTAAGAGTGAAGAGGCTGAAATAGGTGTGCCAGATTATTTTTTAGGCCACGCCCTCTTGCTTATTTCTATTGAATTTTTATAAACAGTCTGGTTCAGAGAAGATATCAATAACTAAAAAAAGGGTAATAAATCACCAAGCTAGAGAATACATCACATCATTAAACAAGATAAAACACCTAGAAAGTGAACAAAAAAGATTCCCAGCCCAGAAGAACTTCTACTACATAGTAAACTATCCAAAGTTGCGTTAGGGTAAATCTTGCAAAAACTTATCTAGCCTACTATTGCAAAAAAGTGGGGGGGGGCTATAGCCCCTGCTAGCCCAATGGCTGTGTGGTGCCTGCTTGAGTTTTCTGAGTTGCTTACTCAGAAAACTCAAGTTGTTTACAAAGTTGTTTACGAGTTGCTTACTTTTAGCACGTTAAAGGGCAGGTACCAGCCCTCCCTAGTAAGTAGCATTGGAGCAGATCTTTTACTTTCTAAAAGTCTAATTTTAAAAATCTTTTTAATGTGCTAGGAAATGTAGCCAGTGGATTCTTTGACGTCAACTTATCCACCATGTCATAAACAAAACACAAAAAATAACAATATCATGAAATAAAATGTGACTATTAATTTTTGCAAAACGTTTGTGTTTAGGCAAAGAGTTTGCGAAAAAAAGAAGTTTATTTCTATCTTTAGTATTTTGTGTAGTTGCTTACAGCTTTCGACGAGTCCTAAAGTTGTTCAACAGTGTTTCTTCCCCTGCCTAAATTGCTTATTAAGTTGCTTATTAAGTTGCTTGTTAGAAATGTGCAGGCATATCATAGCATAGCCAGATGCCCCAAAATTTGCTTCAATTGGGTAAGTTCAGTTTCTTGTCAGGTACCTTTATGTCTGTCAAAACAAACTTTTAAAATTAGGTATCTAAATCTTTGCAAAATGTTGCCATTACAACATTGAAATGGTTCTTTTTTAAGTTTAACCGGATATGAAAGAAAATCCTGGCTGGGGCCAGCCTTTAAATTTTCAGATTTCAACGTTGCAGTGGACATATAAGGCAAAATTCAAAACATTTTGAAAGTTTTAATCTTTACAGAACTGGTGTGTTGATAATATTATTTCATTACAGATTTACTTTACAGCTTCAGGGCCGTCGAAGGCTTGGGGGGCTGGGGAATGAAGCCCCTCGAAAACTATCAGACTGTATTATATTTTCTCTATAACAGTGTACTTAATAGGATCAAGAAATGGGCAGCCCCCAAAAATGAATTTCGTTCCGGCGGCACTGAGCTTAAATGATCAACAATTACTCAAAACTCAAAATCATAGAAGACAGATAATTTATAATCAACAAGGCAAATCCTACATATCTAACCGCATTTATTGTTTCAAATCATTTCTTGCAAATTTCTTCAGTCCAGAATAATCTGATTCCACTGCAACTTAAAAATGTTATTCCATTCAACGTTGTACGTATAGGGTCTCTAGTGGATCATTTTATTGCACAAAGTTTTATTAAACGAGAGTACCAACCAAATGAAAGCTGACGAGTACGCCAATTGTGGATGACGCCATTTTGTTTGGCTTGGCTATGGCTATAACACTTAATGTCCTTGACAAAAATCTACGTAAATGTTTGCACGAATTTAGTTTCATCCTTTTAATCATAATTTCGAATTTAAATACAGTATGTTGCTGACAAATAAAACAAAGGACTGACGTTAGCTGAGGTTACTCGAGTCTATTAGTGAAAGAAATCTCATTGGCAGTCATTCAAAGTATAAAATGTCTCTGAAAAACAGGTTTGCGTTTAAATGGAAAGGCTTGAAAAGAAATTGTCAAATTTCATCTGTTTACATTTTTCGTGAAATTGTACAGCTCATCCAGCTGAGCATTTGGCCTTTCTGCAGTGTCAGAGAGAGAAAATAGGCTATTGCTGTACAGTAAATAGCTAATTTTTGTGTGACATATTAACATTCGAAAACCAATATCCTACTAACAACAAAAGCCAAACCAGTAAGAACTAAATAAAAGCATTAGGCTTGATAGCTAGCCTTGCCTTGCATCACGAATATACGAACAAGCGAAAAAGTTTCTCATCTCATCCATCATATGGATACTTCAACAGAAAATTAATCTAAACATTCGAGCAGACATGTAATTTAGGAAATTTCATATGAAGAAACAAACGGCTATATGGTGGAGCACAGGACACTGGATATGGCTTGAAAGCGTTAATCATAGTTGGCTTTTAGAGAAAATTTGCTCCTTTGTGTACAAAACAAGTAGGAGCGGACCGCTTTTTACGGTCATTAGAGGGCAGGCAATTTGAAGATATTTGCTGCAGGCAATTTGAAGATATTTGCTTTATGTTTTTATTTTAAAAGAAAGGGAGAAAAGAAAACTTCATTAATATCTCTAGACATACCAAAGACACATGGAATCATAAATATTAGATGATGTTTTTATTAATGTCGAATAACACGATTATTTCATAGCCAAGCGCCTAAGCTGATTGCCCATGTTATAGTTACTACGTAAATATCAACGATATTTTGAAAATAAACTATGGATGGAGAAATTATTCATTCATCATCCCTATGATAAGTGCAAGATATGGCCAAACAGAGCAACATTGTCGGGCAACATAGAAACATCGATCTTGCTGAAATGTTTTATGCTTTGCTACAATGTTGCGACTTTCATGAAATGGGCAATATGTTAGACAATAATCTTTTTAGGCGCAATTATTTTTCCAGGTTTGAGCAACACTGGCCTCGCGGGCTCAGTTTCATAAAGAGCTTCGATCCACATATTCACAAGTTTCCGCTGAAACAAATATATCTACTGACTGAACTAAGCATTAAGCGTAAATTAAGAATAAAAGCAAGTTTTCATTTATTTAACTATATAGACTTTATACACCCGTAATATCGCCAAGCGAATTGGCCCATAACGTCCCAAGCTTTTATTCTCAAAACTCATGAATAGAAATTTTACAGTATTGCCTGACTGCAGTCTACTTTTAAAATGCTGCTTTATTTATAACTTAGTACTGTAATGTGTCCATAGACGTATGCCAAGCCCCATTCTAAACGTTGTGCGTCCGCTAAGCCCATGCGGCCCTGCAGAAGGCTTTTAGCAGGCCCTGGTTCACTGGCGACATTGTACAAAGGCATAACGGTACACAGGCAGGGCTACCTAGATGTTGGCTCAAATCGTCCCGGCATTTTTTGCTTCGCTGTTATAGCAAAACTGGAAAAAATTGCCCCGAGATATAACTTCTATCCCTGACATCGATAACGGAAACCAAATGCGGCAGAACGGAAACCAAATGCGCATTCTCTTTTGGCGTTACATGCGATCCCCGCTTGGATAGCGATGTTACCCTGACGTCTGTTTAGACACCACCTAAAGTTTTAAACATCAAAGACAAAAAGTGTTTTAGTAACTGTATTTTCGCTTAACCGTGCTATCATTAAGAAACGAGCTTAATCTAGTTTTGCTTGTGTAAGCAAGGGTGTTACGACTAAGATGCTTTGCACTAGGCATCTCAATATATCCCTGAATGTTGAGAAGTTCATTAGGTTACATACGGCATGACAACAACGCTCATTTAATTCCTGCAAAATTAATAATGCATTTTATCAAACCTTAGAGACTCTGTGCATAGTGTAACAAAGGGTACGTAATGTGAAAACGGGCGTTGTCAAGGTCACCACCGCCAGAAGACGGGCGTGGCAAATGTGTTTTCGTTCCCGCTATACTTCGGTCTATCTATGAACGCTGGTTAAGTGCAAGGGAGGTTCTTCTTTAATTAAACAAGGTAAGAGATGCAGGATAGCAACGGTTAAATCCCATTAAATTGACTGAAAAGTTTTGAACGATGGGCGATAAAACTGACAACACGAAGGGATACAGGGAACAGATGAGAACAAAAAAACCGTGAGTATTATGGTTAGCCACACTGAAGACATTTAAATTAATCAGATTAAATTGTTACAAAATTCAGGACAGTGTTGGTTTGATTCTTTCCGTTGAAGCCCAAAGTTTCATATGCAAGTTTTAACGAAAGAGGACATAGATTTGGACTTGAAATGAAAGGGAGTGAAATTATCCGGGACCTTACGTTTCTAACCAAACCTCTTTCAATTACAATGACTTGTTGTTATGAAAATGGAGCACGTAAAGATATTGAGAATTCAGCGTTACGCCTGATCAGAAAATATATGGAAATGTCAAGACCTTATATGATGTTATTCTATTTAGGCTCATGCAAATATTTTATACAATGTTATGATATTAATGCTCTAAGTAAGCTCCTTTGGATGAAAATTTGATTACTATAGCAAACAATAGCCAAAACTTTGTCTGAAAATACGAGTGCGTAGTTTTTCATGCCTCATTAAAGTTACCATAAGAAGGCGCTTTTCTGGAGACTTGGGAATCAATTGATAAGCAGAAGTATTTTAAACCGATTTCATTTGCTTCTTGGCCATTTCCCTATTGACAAAATAAAAAAAACAGAACCGTTCTAGAGGTCTTGTAGGCATCTTGAATTTCTAGTGCGTGTTGCCTCTAGAGAAAACTTAAAAGAGGATGGTGTTCTTGACAAAATAAGCTCATTAAAAACAACTGAAATAATTTTTTTAAGCATGGCAGACTGAATGAATTAGAACTAGTTAAAATAGGACGGAACCTGTTTTCAACAAGGGAAATACTTTGAAGAATTCATCTTCAATGAAACAATAAGAATTATAGACTATTCATAGGCCTTAACGAGCCATTCATCCATGCATATTTTAGCAAAAGATTATTTATGTTCTTCAGAAGGATGGTATTTCGAATGAATGGGATTCAAAGTGCCTGAATTCCCAACGGCAAACCTTGAGGGCACCAAAGGATCAGTAGATGGTCATAACCAGCAAAGAACACATCTAGCGCAAAAAACAATGGTATTTTGGGCTGTAACCGAGTTTACTCTCTAATCTATAAAAATTTCTTCAAATAAGGTCATCGCTGTATTGTGTGTACTTCTTGAGCAAAGTAATAGTTTGCATAACAAAAATTGTATGATTAATAAATATGAAGACGGCAGTTTTTTTAAAACGACCGTCATGCTCACGTTTCAAACTAGAACCAAGCCTTACATCTCATTGCAGTTTACGTTTCAAATTAGAACAAATACCTTTATTTCACTGTACTTCATGTTTGAAATAAGAACCAAGACCTAGATCTCACTATACCACACGGTTCAAATTAGAACCAAGCCTTACATCTCATTGCAGTTCACGTTTCAAATCAGAACAAAGACCTACACCTCACTGTACTACCGGTTCAGATTAGAACCAAGTCTTACATCTCATTGTACTTCACGTTTCGAAGAGTTAAGAGTATGGCGCGCAATTGCGGCAAAAAATAATTTTTGAAATATCGAAGTACACGAGACACACCATTATTTGCAACACACACACCACACATCAATTTGTAATACTCATGCAGCGAAGTCCGCACGCACACACAAGTTTGACAACCAAGGTTCGCATACAAAAATGAAAGCATACACGCACAATAATTAATTTTACCTGATACACACATATATTCACTAATGTGCTTTAACAAATTCAAAACTTGGAAACACGAAAATTTATGTTTGCATACACAAATTTTGAAATTTGCATTCGCATTTTCAAAACTGCACGCACAAAAATTAATTATTTTTTGCCGCAATGGCGCGCCATACTCTTAACTCTTCGAAACGTGAAGTGTAAACATGCAATATCCCGCGGAAAAAACATCTATCATTATTGGCAGAAATACAATGAAACGTACATCTGCATATAAAAAATACGCAGGGTTGGAAAACCATGTATTCGTGTTTGCTGATATCTAGGAAGTTATGTAGAAGCTATATCTGTAGTTGACCTTCCTAGCAGTGGTGTAGTGACAAGGGGGGCTCTTGCAGAAAACTAAATAAACTAAGTAACAATGGGGGCTCTTGCAGAAAATGTTGTGAAAAACAATAGCAAAAGTAGAAATTTGCCAATTTTCGGCATTAACAAGGGGGCTCAGCCCCCCTGAGCCACCAAACACTACACCCCTGCTTCCTAGCGATGTGACCATACCTCAATTAATACGTCTGGAACCAACACACTCCATTCATAAAAATTTCTTTATCTGCTAGTTCATTGCTTCTCAATACAAAATAGCAGTAAATGAAAAATCCTTTTTGTTAAAAATACCCTATAATAAAGAACTAACAAGGGACTTCCTGTACGATTTTGGTTCTTGTTCGTAGGCTTTTACTGTACTAAAATGTCTAATACCCCTCTATTTGATACGGAAATGACAAGCATGATTGGCTTGCCATAAGTAGATCATTTCTTTATTGTTGTAAAGCTCCTGTTTAGGGAGCTTGAAATGCCATTGAAGATATAGGTCTTGAACCATTTGAAGCTGCAAAGGTCGATAAATATATGACTATAAATGAAAAAGACAGAAATGTTCGAACAAAAGGATGTCTGAGCTTTGAATCGGCCAAAATAGGGAAGGAATGAGAACTCATGTGTCATTTGTCACTTTCTGTCAATGTCTAAACATAATTTGTCTGCTGATAGTTGTATTCATAACAAGATTGAACACTTTTGGAGTTAGATTTCAAGTCTAGAAGTCTTATCGTTGTCATGATCTAATTTGATTGAAAATTGATAAGACAATGCAACTTTAGTTAACGTAGCTTAGCTGCAAGTCTTGACCAAGAATAGTTTGACACTCTTTGTAAATAGGAGTTACCAGTGAGTCCGTCGCTATGGAGATTTCCGGCAGAGAGCTCGATGGTTCATGAAAACTCTCTATTATTTGGGGAGACGGATCAGAATTTGCTCAAAGTTCCGTTCAATTTCAAAATTTTGCATTAAATTCACGCGCGCAGTTTAAAGCGAAGACGTCATTTTCACATCTCAAATGTATACACTCTTTTTCTATAAGAACAACCCTTATATAAAAAAGCTGAGATTTGCCCAAGAAATAAGAACAGCAAGATTCAAGACAGGCCGAAATTCAACAAAACTCAAGAAAAAAAACCAGCAAAAAATTAAAAATGAAAGAATAAAAACAGAAAAAAGAAAGCGATAAGCAAGAGAGCAATAATTACTTCATCAAGCTCAGGTCATGTGCAGATACTTCTATGAACAGGAAATTCTATTTAAAAAATTAGAAACAAAATACGAAACAGGTGAGACTGAAACTTTTACGAAAAATATGAAACGCCAGGCTGAAACGTGAGCCAATTGTTCTTACAATGAAGTGTGTGCTGTTCTTACAAAAAAAAGTGTACTGTATGAGGAACATCCGTGTCTCTTACGGGGGAAAAGGATGTCTGGAGAAAAAAATGAGAAGGGAACTCTAGTTTATATGATGCAGCTTTGATATATAATAGTTTTGATTGCCTTGAGATGCCTTGCGCTTTGAGATGTAAGCCAATGGGCTTTCACCCTAATGCGCATGTGCACATTACAAATTGTTCCAATTGGTTCGAGCAAATGGATAGAACAGCAGCCCTAGGCAATTTGAATCTTGACTCGTCTCACCAACCAAATTTGCATCGATAATGCCAATTGGAATGCCCTTGAATGTGTTTTTATGCCGAACTCCAATCATGTTCACTGCAGACACAATTTGTATATAACCCAGGGTCTGTTTATATCCTATCATAAATCAAATGACATAGGACCCTTTTCTACTGGGATAACAATTCAAATTAAGAAAAACAGTTGTCCTTTATAGTAGATTTCTGACATATAAAAAATATTTAGTCATCGTATCAGAAACAATATGTTTTTCAATAAATGGCGGCGCCACCCTGTAGGCTCTTTGGGGGAGGACGTTTTCATAAAGGATTTGGCCGTGGCTAGCGACTGATGGTGAAGAGCTTCAACCAAAACGATTTTTGCGGCGAAATCATCTACAAGTTCTAGCGCTTTGTATTGTCTTAAGCCCTGGCCACACTGTATAAACTAACCCGGAATCGCTCCAGATTTCCGCTAACCCAGATTAAATTTTGCAGTGTGGACACAACTAACCTGGGTTCGCCCTGGGTTAGTTTATCCCATCTCCAGAGGTGGGTTCGACCCAGGTTAGTGTTATGAATTTCTAGTGTGGACACAAAACTGGGGCTAACCTGGGTTGATTTTGTAACGCATGCCACCAATCATATGCCACCAATCATATGCCTCAAAACGAGTCCCATCAGTTTTTACTTCGGGTTTTACAGTAGTATTTTCTTTCCACTCTAAAGTGATACTTTAAGATATGTTTCAAATTTCTTCCTCCCCTGTGATCCGAATCTCTTATACTGTCGAATCCGTTTGCGAGATGCAGCCAATATTCTGTTTAATCTTGACTGGCGTGCCATTTGATATTTCTTTTTGACCAAATTGCATTGCCAGGAAAACATTTAGGCAAAATGCAATAGACTGCGACTTCGGCAACTTCCATCTTGATCGTGTTTGTGGAATATTTGTTTTGTTGTCGTTGTTTTGTTGTTGTTGTTGTAATTGTGTTGTTTGTTGCGTGCGTAGCATTAACTAACCTGGGTTAGTGGTTAGCCCTGACTTTTGGTCCACATTACAAAACATGAAAATCAGGCGTGGACAAAACAGGGTTCGCCCTAAGTTAAATTCAACCCGGGGCGAACCTGGGTTAGTTTGGGTAGTGTGGACAGGGCTTAAAAATTACAAACACAACAATAAAAAAACTTGTAAAAAGTATGATGGTAGGTCCTTATCTGAACTAAAAAATGCCGTAGATAGGTGTTTTGGGTTTCCAAAATGAAGCCGTAAATTGTATTGATACATACAAACTAGCAACGTTTTGTTTTTGTGGTCTGTAGTCCTTTCCTCTTGAAATTTTGTTACTTGCCCGATCAAATAATCTTTAAGTCTATTTGAAAACTTATTGAATTAGATTATCACGGAAAAGATAAAGCCCGAGATAAAGGTGAAATCCTGCCAGCAGTTTTCCAGGACAGAGCATGAGTAATGCGTGCTGTGAGAATCGTGAATCATAAAGCTATCTTGCTGTAAGGGCATTCCGCACAGAGGGTACTCATATATATTTAGGATAGGGGTGCTCAGGCTAGGGTACAAACCGTCAACCTCAACAAATAATTATGTCATAAAAATTGAGCCGAATACATCATTTTTCTCCACACTCTCAGCCCCCATCCCCACCCCCTCCCTTCACAAGATAATTTGTAATTTTTCTCCATTTCTCCAAAATTTTCACATATTGAACACAAAAAACAAGTCAAAATCTCTTGAACTAAAAAAAGTAATTTTCCAATTGACCGACCCATAAATGAAACTTTTGCACAAGTTCTAGAACAAAAAGTAACGCAAGCATCCCTGTGGTCAGCGCTCTCACAAATGAATTGAAATCTAGCACAAACAAATGCAAATGGCTCAAAAACCTAAACATGTACCGTCTATTAATAGTTGAATGACAAAAAAGTCATACATGATTAAAGAATGACAGCTCCTCCAATGAATGATATAATGAACAAAAATTAGAGCAACGTCAAATGAGGCACAAAATTAAAATGTTTGACAGTGTCTTGAATGTTCTTTGGTCGGAAAGATGAAAATATCAGTTGGTTTTTTAATTTTCTTAATTTTTTTGGCAACAGAGTCTTGTGTTAACAGATACTCAGTTACAGAGTGACTCAAGATACGCTTTTAACAAAAATAGAGCACATGACATCACAGACGACTCTCGTGCGTCCCGATGTGTGCAACAGCGGCTTTGTGGGCTAATTCCGTCTTATTTACTGGCGCGTCAATGGTCTTTTGTTTGCAAACGAGTTGCGTATAAGTGATCTATTTCAGACAAATGCCTGCTTTCATGAAAAACGTCATCAAACACAGGAACCTCGATATCCTGTTTACGAAATGATGGCTAGGACCCTAAAGAAGGTCACAATATATTGGTTATTTACGTAGGAATCACTTTTGTAAACTATGATGGAAATATCAGTCAAAATACGATAGATTTAACTACTTGCAAAATAAAATATTTTCTAATTCAATCAAACAAAGGGTTCTCCTCTTTATAATGATGCCTGTAGAACCAGGCCCGTCGGAACCGGGGGGCTGAGGGGGGCTGGAGCCCCCCAATAATTGTCAAACTGTAGTATATTTCCTTTTTAACAGTGTACTGAGTGAGAAGGAATACAAGGGGCAGCGCCCCCCCCCCCCAAATATAATTCTCGTTCCGACGGCACTGAGAACTATCAATAATTCGAACAGATTCGAAATTGGTTGCTATATATAGCCAACACAGGGCCGTCAAATTTACTTGGACTACATATTTAGATGATTAAGAAATTTTTCCTGAAATTCTTTAGTTGCTGTCACAAACCTCTGCAATACATTTTGTCAATCTAACTCTTTTATGCAATAATAACGGGCTTTCCTAATAGTTTTTTCAAATCTTTATATCGGGATTGACGGAAGGATGTATTACACAATAATAAGGGAAGGATTTAGTTACTACCCGATGCGGCACCATGGTTGCCGCCAAAGGAGTAAGAAAATTTTCGAATTTTAATGCTTCTAGTTCTCTGGAAAATGCACTCGTTTATACACATTTCAGTGAAGCAATCCTCCTAGTCCTATTGAAAATTATTCTCTTGCAAAAGAATTGAACAGGAGATAAAAAAAATGGTACAAATTTGCCGTGGTCTTAAAAAATGTCATGTTGTCAGTTACTTCTAAAGTTAGGTAACAAGCAGAACTGGTTGTCGATTTAGATCCCTCTTTCCATCTTATCATGCCTTTCGAATGTTAAAAAAATCTGGAGCTCATAGTGAATTTCAGTTGATGCTTTTACCGAGAAACTTTAGGTAAAATGGACACAAGGCACAATTTTACCTAAAGAGGGCCTGGATTTTTAGATTTAGTGCCAATAAGAAATCTTCAAATCTTCAAATCTTCAAATCATTGGTTTGTTTACCCTCATTCATATCAAGGAATATCATATTTAACCAACGTAGCAACTACCATTGCTTGATCCTTTGTAGATTTTATGACATGAAGGTCTTTGAAATACCTAAAGCGTTTCTTCAACCGAGCGGATTTATCTGAAATTTCCTATTGAGATACTATAAGGGGAGGTGTGAAAGGGATATGGTATTCAGGTAGTGGCATCAAAGATTATGGGAGAAACACCTAGAGCCTCCCCCCTACTCCAAGATGTGCCCCGGCGTCCCTGACCAACTCTGACCAACTCTGACCAACTATGCTCTGACCTTACTGAATGAATAATGATGAAAAATTTTAATTTATTTCAAACAAATCCTCTATTATGTTAAAACAATGAAGTGGTTTGCCAATGTTAATTTCACATTAAACTCCTTTGGCATGTTATTGAAATCTCAAATTAATCTGATTTCCTCGATCCAGAAAACTGCAGAGCCATGTTAAGGAACGCCTGGAGCTCTACAAACCACTCATCTCTAGCTGTAGTGTAGGAAAAAATCAAAAACAAAAACATTTTAAGAATAAAAGACTTTCAAATTGCCACAAAGATTGAAGAGCTCCGTACTATTCATTACCTAAAGGACAGTCCAAATTAATGAATTGCAGTTAATAATGAAAATAATAATAATAATAACAATGATAATAATCGATTTATTTACAGTAGGCGCTAGGCGGGTATAATATAGCTATCTATGTACAGTTTATGTAGAAGCTGGTTTAGGCCTACTTTACAAAAATTTAAAATAAAAAGCCATTAAGAATGAAAAATTAATAATTACATTTATAAAACCTTACTTAATCAATGAAAGAAATGAAATTGAAGATTTAAAAAGTTAATTGGTTAGAAATCATGTTGCTCTTATCTTTATGATGACTCAGAACTAATCTGAACTAAGGCAATGGACTCTTCTTTTGAGGGGAATTTAACACTATATCAAAGAAACGCCTAGACCTAGACCTCCGAAGCGGAAGACCTAGACCCCTAAAGGATAACCTGTTGCTTTTTGTGTAACTCTGTTAAAATCAAGAATTATGTAACAGAAACAAAAAGTCAGACCATACGAAAGACTATCAGCAAATTCAGACTATCTGACCATAAATTAGAGATAGAAACTCAGAGATACCATAGGTCAAAAAAGAGCCCAGATCAACGGATCTGTTTATAATGTGGGGAGGTGGAAGATGAAATATACTGCCTCATGAGATGCAAACTAAATATAGCCGAAAGAGAAAAACTTTTCTCTAAAATATCATCGCATAAAAAAAACTTCAATCAGTTAAACGAAAAATCAGAATTTATCACACATTACAGTTATTAACCTGGGTTTACAAGATAAGACCCTTAGTGCAATCGTAAGGGCAAAAGGAAAAACTCAAAAAATCCAAAATTAAAAGGATGTAATTCATGGTTTGGAGAAATCATCCTAGGAAGAAAATACAGAAAAATCCTCCAGTCAACGATATCGGCTTTTTAGGTCGAGCCATTCACCTTGGTACAAGTAAACACCAATTTATCGGATATTGGCCCTGGTGCACTAGCAACTTTGACATGGTTTTATAGAGACAAACGTGCTCGTTCCATCCAAAGAAATTATAACATGATTATATCATCTCGCGGGCAACATAAATTCTCTTCCCGGCCGGGCTGGATTCCGGACCGCGGGTTGTAGGTTGCCCATCCCTGCTCTGACTACAACACTGGAATTTCTCTCCTTTGTCAAAACACGGTGCATCAGTGCTCTTTAATTGGGCGCAAGGCCGTCACTACGGCGGAACTTGGAGAGGGGGGGTGTGATACAGTTTTTTGTCATTTAGGGATGCTTCGTCTCGTCGGCAAAATTTTCAAGCTTGTCGGCAAATAAAGGATTCGTTCACCAAATTTGTCGGCAAATGGCACCTAAATACCCCCCCTCCCCTCTCTCTCTCTCTCTCTCTCTCTCTCTCTCTCTCTCTCTCTCTCTCTCTCTCTCTCTCTTGAGCACAATAGTCCTGGTTGGTTAGGCCCTTCAGGCATAGCAATTTTAAATTTTTTACGTAAGGTTCAAAGTGTCCTTCAAATGTCGTTAAAAATTTGAAAGGTTTTCAGCAATGTTTACAAACCTAGTAAGGATCTTTATAAATATTTTCAAAATGTGAAAACAATTATACTTACATATTCTATCAAGCATGAAATGATAAATTGTTTTTTCCGTTAAACTACTATTCCCTGAGCTAAAACTACAGGGCTGCGGGAACTCTTGACAAATTAACCCACGCTCGTAGATTGGGGATATTACACCCCGCACGTCCCTGTAGATTGGGGATATTAAATTCTATGAATTAGTTGGACATATAAGAATAATAGTAACGTGTAAGTCGAAACTCCACTTTTTACTTACGTTAGATTATAACAAAAAATAACGCCAATCCCGAGCATTTTCTCTTAACTGTCAGTTGAAAATTTCGTACCCTTCATCCCCCTCCCCAATAAAATATCAGTTAGTTTCAATTTACGTCCCTGCGTCAACTTGATAAAGCTATCGTGAGTTTACATTAATACTTCAAATTTTAACTCTCCAACAAATTTCTAAACTTCCAAGAAACAGTGGCGGATTTCCTATGGAGCCTGAGGGGTCCAAAATCTAACTTGCCTTTCATTCTCAGGCAAACATATTTTGGTATTTTCAATCAAAGGCCACATACTTGATGGGGACTCATTGCAATCACGTCCTGCGGGGCACACTAATTTTTTGTAAGAAACAGGTTGTAAGAAACGGTGGGCTCAATTTTTCGAAGTCAAGGCTCAATTTTTCGAAGTCAAGGCTCATTTTTTCGAAGTCAAAGTTCAACCCTACCCAAGTTGAAAAAAGCTAAGCAACTTTTATGATTTGCAGCTTTAATTTTCCGAGTAGAAACTCGAAACAGTCTTGACATTTAACATCGCTTGATATTGCAACACTACACCTATGCAGTTTGCATTCATTCCCAGTAAATTGAACACTCAAGAAGTTACCATTAAAAAAAATTGGCTTTGACTTCAACTTGACATTGTTGAAGTTCAATGAGCTCAACAGTTTACAGATCTTAACAGAGTTAGCCATTCTATGAAAACAAAATTCCTTTGTTAGTTTATCTCTGAATGTGAGTGAACTATTTACTTTGCCTTGGAAGCACGTTTAAAATATCCATCGCCTAAGAAAAGAAACATGAAAAAAACTTTTGATAGCAAAATGACCAGAAAATTTAAGAAACTGCCTACCAGCACCGGACCTTAGTTTCTTGTAAAAAAATACGGGTAATTTACTGGCCAATATCTGGCGTGACGTCTACATGGATTCCACCCTGGATTATATGGTTTTGTCGTGACCATTGAAATTGCATTCAGTCGTTGCAGATTTTATCACTTCATGGTCAGATGTTAGTTGAAAGTTAATTATTAAATACAGAGAGTTATTTTCTTACGATTGTGAGTAAGTGGAGATACGAAGAGTCTTTTTTCCTTTTCACTTTAAATTTATCAAATCATTTGAAAGTGGGGCAGTTCTTTAGTGCCTAGAAGCAGACAAAAGTAGAGTGCTGTATGTAGTTTAAGTTTTTTTTCTGAAATTCAAGGATTGCGGTAGAAACAACATTCCATAATGGGATAGTTCGTGGGATAGTTCGTAGAATTGGGAATTCTGCTGTAAAGAAGCGTGAAAATTATATTGTTATTCTAAAAGTTGCGGACGAATGAACTTCATTGTGACGATGTCTGCATGCCGCAAAAAAACCTATTCAGCAACGGTCTTCTTGCAATGGTTGCGATTACCCCCACCCCCTCCCACCTTTTACACCACTGCCGAAAACATTTTCGTGTGAATTATTCATTCCGTTTCGGATATTTATACATTATTTTTATCCATAAATTCAAATTTTATCGTTGGTTTTTGTGACAAGCTGAATTGAGCATGTCTACGTAGAAATGCCCCCCCCCCCTCCCCCCTCCAACAAATCATAAAGTGTTTATCAATCAGACTTCTCCTTCAGCATGATATTCAAAATTCGCTAAGTGTTATCGGCACGAAAACCCATGTTCTGTCTTTTGACGAAATATCTTTTCGAGTACCATCTCGGACAATCAGATTATTACAGCGATTAATAAAATCACTAAAAAGGCATCGTTGAAATTTTAACATGAAAATCGAACTTTCTAACCTAATAAGAGCTAACTTAATAAAGTGCAAAGACTTTCACTGAGTGAGTTAAAGGATAGAAAAACTGGATGAAACCTCACAGAGAAAAACACTTGGCGTTAAGCAGATCGAAATGCCACAATGAAGGAGCTTAAAAAAGTTCCACTTATTGAACTCATTAGAATATTCGATGGTGATAGCGGAATCGTCGACAAGATAAACGGTATGGTTAGTTGTCAAATTGACAGCTCAAGGCTATTTGGCCTGAGCAACAATAACAAGGCATTACTCGAACAGGGCCGCTCGATATTAAAGTGTTCAGAGGAGAATTTATGTATTTCCCGTTCGGCTTATTATTTTGTCTCTCAAATCACCTGTGCTATATTAAATGTAGACTTATGCCTTTCCGTATTTGTTTAAAAAGGATTGATCCTAGTTCAGGATTCTGGTTGAATGCTCAATTCAAAGATAAACATGCAATCGCCCCATGTCTTACCGTAGGCTTATACTGATAAAATCCTGAACACGGTTAACCGAGACAATTTTCATTCTAATCATACCTTGCAGATGGCATTCTTTTCTTGTTTCATTCAAGACCTCCTGCATTCTTTGGACACTCTCTACGCTCGCTTTTAGTTCATCAACTTGTGACTGCAAGCTTTCCAGCAAACTAATAACTTTGTCAATCTTCGATGGTTTCGCATTCTTCCCCGTTTCTGTCTGGCTCTGCTTCTGGCCTTTAATCGGCTGTAAAAGTTCCTCAAAAGTTAACGCATCCTCCGGGATTCCTTTACGTCCATTTCCAACTCCTTCTAAGAGGGTCAGTGCATTTAATTCTCGAGAAACTAAAAGCAACACTAGAAATTTATATACAGCGGGCCCGTGCACGGCCATTCTCAGTATATGTGAGATAACTGCGAGCTCGCAGGAGCGTTAAAATGACTTCCCCAAATCCTCTGCTCACCAGATAGCTAGAGAGCTGCGGTTTTATTTATATTCCGCCGTAAGCGATTGTTAATTGATACACGAGACTAATTCGAGTGTTGTTGTTTCGTCGACAATTCTCAACAATTCATACCGATTTCCTGTCAGTCATCTTCATAAAAATGCCGATCCCCCAATGTTTTGTGTAGCAAACTCAAGTATATGGAGATTCGTCTGATACTGCAATTATCAAGTTTTGACAGAAAACTTGAAGTCTTTTGGTTTTATCAACGCAGACGGGATTTCCACTGAGAAGAGACAAGGAATTTTGGTCGAAAAATTTATTTTGAAAAGACGATTCGTACCAAAGGTGCATTTGTGGAAAATGCCTGCACCCTTTTCAAAATTAACTATCTGCTTCTACTAAGCTGCGCATATGCTTAAATGATAATTACAAGGACAAACAAAGTTTATTTAGGGAATTACCATTTGTTAAGTAGATTCGATTTATAAGGGTGATTAAATAGCCTGGTCTGTGCAATCATTCATATGCAAGCACAAACGTATACCGTATACACATACGTATAAACGTATACACATACGTATGCGCCCGTTCATTTGTAAATAAATTCAGGACTCGTATGGATCCTTCTTGGTTGTGGCTTATTGATGGGGATGATTATTTCAAAGCTCCAAAGGAGTTTAATAAAAAGGAACCAGTTTTTGCTTTCGATTCAGTACACTGTTCAAAAGGAAATATGCGACAGTTTGACAATTATTAAGGGGCTCAAACCCCCCTTCCCCCCAGTACTGCGTTTCAGGTGGTAAAAAAGGCTTAACCAAAAGATCCCCCCTTTGGGACGTTGCTTAAAAGGGTTGCTTCAAAGAAGGTGGACTCTTATTTGAGGCGGGCTCTGAAGTAAGAAAACCATAGGTGGACAAGGACGATATTACCCTCGGTGCCAGAGCCTCAGATAGTCAAAGGATGAAGAACGGGGGAAAGGGATTGCAAACCCATTCTTCATCCTTTGATTCTCTGAGACTTTGGCACCGAGGGTAGGACGATAAATGCAAAGTGCAGGTGTACCGTAAGCCCTGGAATCAGCCCCCACCTTAGAATAAGTCCCTCCCCTCGAGTAAGCTCCCAATCTACAATGCTTTTGCGAAGTTAGCCCCTAGCTATCTCCGAATTATCCCCATGGGCTAATTCTGTGCTAAGATATTGCCTCAACAACAATAGGTAGTATATCCCAATACATCTGCATCTTTAAAAATACTGACCAGCCTAGAAAGGACAACAAAATATGCCCTTGTAATATTTTTGGCTGCCAGTAGATAAGTCTCTTCCTTCGAATAAGGCACCGCTCGAATAAGCCACCATCTAAAACTATTTTGTGCCATATTTGCCAAGAGGCATGTTCAAGGACTAACGGTAAGTCAGCTCGATTCCTTTTTTCGCGCCATATATTGACTTATCATAATCTTGCTCCGGCAAACACAAGGCAATTCTGAAAAAAGACTTCCTCTGTCGGGTAAATTCCCCAGCAATTGAAAAATAATTTTAAAGAATAATTGCACATTAAAACAATTTTGTTAATCGAGCTAAAAAATTCACAGGATTTTTATTAGAGAAGACTGTATAATAATATTCACACTCAAAATAGGAAAAATTTAAGAAATGATCAAGAAGAGCCTTTTCAAGAAAGAAGACTAGAATGGCTTTTACCAAGTTTTAGGTATACCTATCAAGCTTGTATTTAGTTCAAATCAAAGATCGCGGAGCATTTACAGATAGGGGGCTAAGCATGCTAAAAGCCAAGGGCGATTTTTGTATGCTTTCAAGTATATTTTTGCTTATGGGGGAAGGGTTAGTGCCCATGTAGCCCCCCGCTTTCGAGGTCCTTGATTCAGCTAGTTTGTTTCGTTTCCTAAAGGGAATATTCGATTACAAAAGACAGTTGTAGGGATTTGAACATTTTGTAACGGATGACTTAAGAGTAATTTTAGAAACGTGCTTACAGAATGACAAATTGAAAAAGGTTCATTGAGAAAGGTATGTAAAATAGCTTGTACAACGTTTTTGATGCTCTTCATCAGGTTCAAGCCGATGTTCAGGTTCAGTAGCAGGGCCTATTTAAGTGTGCAGTATTACACACTTTGTGCAGTATTAATTTAAAAATGTGCAGTATTGATTTCGAAAATGTGCAGTATTGAATTTTGGGATTTGTGAAAATGTCTAATTGCCGCTATCACAGATTCTCGCTTTGTTCACAAAATGTGAATTTTCCACGTCAGTTCGATATAGAGGTCATGTAATGCAAATCTCGTATGACCAGCGGAAAGACTCTCTTATGAAAAGAAACAAAACGAAATGACTAGAAATTTCCAAAAATTGCAACAACAAAATTTCCTATAAAAAATGTAGTTATAAATGTGCAGTATTAAAAATTTCTTAAAATAGGCCCTGTTCAGTAGTTACACTTTGCCTTCGGCTCAAAACCCCCTTGACATTCCAGAAGCCAGAACCACCAATAACGGATCAGATCATTAAGTTTTCAAGGGCCTAAAATCTGGAATTCACTCCCGGAATCAATAAAGACAGCACAAAATACTAGACAATTTAAGAATTTGATCAAAACTTGGTTTCTTGAAAACAAGTGTGCATGCTCATTTTGCAGTAACTGAACTGTCTTATGCAATCCTTGAAATTGCTTCATGTTAGTCTTAATTAGTGTATATTCATTATTGTAGAAACTAACATTAAATAATCTACAATACACTACAATACACTAAACGTTACTTCAGAGTACTACTTCATAGGGGAATTGTCATGCAACAATAATAATTATAATACTACAGGTATCTAGCGAGAGATTGCACTGGCCATCACAATAACCATATTCTCAATTTTTCTACTGCTTTGCTATTCACTATTTACCATAATATTCAAATTTCAGTTGTAGAATAAGAGAGAAATGATTGGAGAAGTGGCTGCATCTGATTGAGATGAAAATAGAATTAAAGACTTGGTCCCATTTGAGGCTTTCCTGTTGACGCTGGCAAAAAGTCAATGCTGAATGTTGCAAATCTTTAATCTAATAGCTTTAAATTGATTTAGTTGGTTCTTTCAACAATACTTTTTATTGTTTTATGAAGCTATCAAGCAAAGTCTAAAGTAAAGTTATGACGTTAAGAGGTAGATCAGAACTGGGACCTAATTTTTCAGGCCATAGATTTTCTTTAATGCACTTTGTTGTTGAAGATGAGTTCCGACAATTTTATGACTTATAATTTGATAGTCTTAGTGGCCCTGCAATGATTTAGTAAAGGTATAACTTCAAAATTTTAAAATCTCAGGTACAGCTTTCTTATTTCTTAAAAGCGTATGAAGTCACACAATATCATATTATACTTTCCACAGGCGTTCGCTCAATTTTCTTACAAACGTATACCGTATAAGTAAACCTAGAATTGTTGGGTGCACTTAATCTTTGATTTGAGTGCCTTTTACAGATATTCATCTTTATGTTTTCCATTCTCCAATTGTCTACAGTGGTGCCGCCAGAAACTTTCTGACGGAGAGGCTTGATTTTCCGAAAGGGACGCGGGAGGAGGAAGGGTTGGAAATCAGAGCGAGAACTTGAACTTCTGCTTCTAGACTTGGTCCCATCTGATCGTTAACAATCAACGTTCTAGCACCCTTAGGTAGTAGTGACAAATTTGGTTGGGCGCAGGAGAAGATGTTTAGAAATGTTTTAAATATGATACTATGGTGAGTTAGGTTGTCTATCCGTCTTACCTATGATTTACACAACCCATTTTAGGGCAACTGCACTTCGCATTTGACAATCCATCCATTCAAAGTATATGTAAATGTACAATTTTCGCAATTAAATAGACAAAAATTGATTTCTTCCAAAAGGCCTTGCCAAGTCTATGATACAACAGGTACAATAAATGGCTAAAACGTAAAACAGTTCGGTAAAGTAAGAAAGAGAATACCATAGGGACGTGTGTGGTTCAAAGACACTTTTTAGATCGAAAACTAAAAAAAACATCGTTTAAGAGAACCTAGAATTATAGAATACTTTTTAACTCAATGGGATAATCTACAGTTATCCAATTTCTGGTTATGAGCACAACGAAATCTTGCTCTGATCAAATCTAAAAGTTTCTCAGAGTACTTTCCGATAGGGGGACTAGCCACTCCTACCGAGGGGCTGTAGCACTCTGCCCCTCTCTAGCGCTACCACTAGTTTCTAATAACAGAACTTCTATTTCGATACTTTCTAATCCAATTCTAACCCTCTTAGACGCCTATATTGTCTTTCCGTTTCTAGACGCTGTTATTTTTAGCTGCCCTCAGGAGCCTTCCCAATCTATTGTGGCTTTGCCATGTATACTATGCCAATAAATTGTTCAAACCTCAATTATTTCAAACATGTTTTAATATCAACCTGTAATGATATAATAAACTTATTTGGTAGCTAAATCCTGTTTCGAGGTATACGGTTTCAGGTTGAAACCATAGAGTTAAGAACTTTCTTAACTCTATGGTTGAAACACGAACCTTCAAGCTGTGCGACATGTTTGTTGTCAGATTCTCGAACACTGATTGGCCAATAAGGTTTGGAGGATTTAATTTCGTCCGCCAATCAAAGACTTCGACCCTATGCTATTGGCCCTTCGTTACAGGTGGAAAGACCATTCAAACTTCCTTAGGAATGGAATTCAACATGGCTGCATTGCCTAGATACAGTGTTCTTTCAATTAACTTAATGGAATCAAGCATCTTGAATCTCCTCCAGAAACTGCGGTGTGAATGAACTAGAATTTTGTGTGACAGTTTCACTACTCGGCTTTTTCCTGGCAGTCTATCTGGACCATATGTCCCCTCAGAAAAAAGCGTGAATTTGGAAGGCCATCGCTTTTGCTCTGGCTGCCTTGTAGTGACCTCATATCCAGTAATTAAATAAAAAGCGCATATTATTACAGAATAGGAGAGATATTGGATTTTGTACTTACGATATGAGAAAAATTATGCCCCCTGAATGTTTAATTTTCCCCCCTTCTTACCTGCCCCCTATTCCTGCCCTGAAATAATTCCAACATCACGGTAAAGTAGGCCACAACACAACTCTTTGAACATTATTTTACCCAGGATTCTCTTTCTCAAAAGAAGGCCTTTCAATTCATTTCATAAAAATCACAAACACATTTGAAACATTAGATCAATTTATTTTTTTACTTTTGGCTGCTTTACATTTCGGAAATAATGTGTATTTTCAAAAGCACAAAAGTTCATTAGCAAAAGATGTGCCTGCGCCCCTGACTATGCCCTTGAATAACTATTAAGGTGCCTCTAGGCCTCTTCTTTGCCGTATAAATCAGTGAATGGCAGGTCCTGTTTTGTGCTAGTTACATGGGCTTAGCGGATGTTGATGTTTAAGGGAGCTTGTTTGGATCTTGCCTGAATTTTATGGCTTCATTGAGGTAGAGCTTCCCAAATGAAGCCTGAAACCTGCTACAGTTTACCTGGTTTTGGGGCACCACTGTCTCAATGTCTCATATCTCCTATGCCAATGATAAGATGGAATGCTACGCAAGATCGTCCCTGATTAGCTATCTCATGTTAAGAACAGTGGTTGGAGTGTTTTTGCTATTAGCTTAAAGTCCTGCAAAAAGTGATACTATCAATGTCTTTGTGGTCTGATGAACAAAGATACTTAACTACTTTCTGGACAATTTGTTGACCACACTGGTTAAATCACCAGGATCAAAATGGAATGTGTTGTGGCACACAATCTAAAATAGACAGTGATTGGTTTAATTACGAAGCTGTGGCATCACTTTGTGCCAAAATATGCTCCAAAGATTCAAAGGACAAACTGCAATCAGAGCATATTTGACTTCAGGAAAGGTGTTTTATATTCAAGGTAAAACAGTATTTGTCAAATGTAATTCGATATCCATTCAGTGTTCCCAATTCCTTCAAAATGCAAATTAACTTTAACTGTTGGGAGTATCAGATTGCCTTCTTCAAAGTTGATGGGCTAAAGAGTTTATTATGACTAAATATGACATGCTTGACCCGATCAAATTAGAAATGTGCAACGGAAGAGAGTTAAAGCAAGGAATAAATTCTCATTAAACAAGAGCAAAAACATTAGCAAAGTAGAGAAAATTACGCTGGGCAATGAGTTCTCTTGAACAACACATCAGTCAATCTTGATAGAGAGAGAGCAGAAATTCCCTGCTACTTGCCGTGTCATGAAATATAAGTAAAAAGAAACCTTAGTTAATTTGAAAACATATTGTCAAATATAAGTGTAAAGGACAGCTAAATAAATCTGAAAATCAAAGATTGAAGTCATTGCTTCATAAGTAGCCACCAAACCAGTACTGGGTGGTTGATTCTGGATAAGCAGTGCATCTGAAGTTCTTGTTTGGTGAAGCATAAAACCCAAAATTGTCTTCACTCGTAGCTGCTCCTAGCTTTGCTCCAAACTCACAAGTATCGCCCGAAATGTAACTGTCAATGTGTAGAATAAATGTATTCAGCTCTTGCCAAAACCTAGCGGTCTTCTGATAGGCTGCATGACCTCGAATGTTGATGTATTCAACTTTCTTGCATATTCCATGCCCAAGATAGGACGTGATATCAATGGCCTGTAAGTTGGCTCTAACGTAATCGGTGAAGTCGACGCTATTACTCAATCTATTATAACTGCATGTAGCCCTCCAGTGCGTTGAATGGACCTTGATAGAAAGCATTTGAGCTTTTGAGAGCCTGTAAGCCACCCAATTTGGCGTTCTTTCGTTAACTGGCATATCCACAGAGAAGGGTGTGCTTCTGAAGGCAGCCATGTTGCTGTTTTTAAAAGCCCATGAAACAGCCAGGGTCCATGCTGAGCCTGGTTCTGAAGTGAAGTCGCAATAGACATGAATAGATTCCCCTTTCGGTCCGGCAATAGAGTAGTATCCATTCGTTGTTGTCCCGTCTCTCAGGTAGTCAAGACAAGATCTTGGTATGGCTTTGACATGAACTGCTGGCTGACTTTCTGCCAATGCCGAATTGATATGGCAAAGTTGGACAGCCAGACAGAAGAAAATCAAAGTTTGCATTTTCTGCAGTTTAAATTCTGACTTTGTTAAGATGTAACAGACGTGTTGAGCCTCACCTCAGCAGTGCTCTTTCTCAATACTGAAGGGAGAATATTAACAACTGAAAATATAACGATGCTTCTAATCTTGGGTAGTGGCAAGTCTAAGCATGTTTTCATAGCAAGGTAGTTGTGTTTGGACAAGATATTTTGCTCGAGTAAATTTGTCTTCTAAAAATAGGTGGTAAACTAGTTCCTGCTAGCAAAATTAGTTCCTGCTAGATTTATCGACTTTCACCGAATCCCTCAACTGTTTTCAGAGATTTTTCAGTTGAACCCTTGTTATATGATGGTTTTATAATGGTTTTCTTTTTAACGGTATTCGAAAAAATATTGCTCAGGTAAATTTGGAATTTTTGTCCTTCCGCGACCCCCCAAAATTAGCCACTTATCTTCGTCCCTGAAATGAAAACAAAAGAAGCAATAACTACCACCTAGTTATGCCTGGTTACTCAGACAAAGAGTAACTCTAGGTGCCTATTGAAAAATGTCGATAAAACTATTTGAAAAGGACAGAAAAACTTACGTGGATATTTATTCATATATGTAAACAAGCAAAAATCTTGGTTCAAAAACTTGTTTCAATTTAGCTATGATGTATGGAACAAAAGATGATGTAATTCGAAAGACACAAAACAACTCCTGAATTCCATTTAAAAATGGAACTAATGAAACCTAACAAAATTTTGTCTAAAAATAACAAACACAATATAAACGATTTGAAGAAAATAGCTGAAAAAAATTATGAAACATCTAGGCAATATTTTTCTTCAAGAACAAGAGAGCAAGGGAAATTTAGAGCACTTTGAACCTTTTCTTAAATTTCTTACGAATTTCTTTAGCTTTCTTACAGTTTCCTTCCTTCTTTCATTCCAAAGCTGCAGGTCCACATCATTTATTAGCTGCCAAAAATTTAGTCTGCGTTGACAAATAAAAATTGCTTCCTTACTTGTTGCTTCCGATTTTCATTTTCTTCGTGCTCCTTCCAAATGCTCAAACATTGAAATTTTGTTTCAAGCGGAAGCACTGCTCCTAGCCCCTATGTTTCCTACGCATCTAGTTAAATACAATTGTTCCTAAGATAGCTCCTGGAAAGGTATCTAATGTTAGTGAACATTGGGAACATTGGTTAGAGTGTTCTTGTCGTTAGTTTCAAGTCTTGCTAAGATTTTAGAGCTTCAAGTCTTGCTATTGATGAACAAAAGTTCTTTTCTGCTCGATTTGTTGACGACACAGGTTAAATCACCAGAACCAAAATGGAATGTGTTGTGGCAGACAATCTAAAATAGACAGTGATTAATTGAAATTCGAAACTGTGGCACCACTTTGTGCCAAAATATGCTAAAAAGGTTAAAAGGAGGAACTGTATTTGATTTGAGGAATTTGTGCGTGGTCCCTGAGTGTAATCCACAGAAAATTCAACTGTTAATGAAACTTCTATGAATCTTGATTTAATAGCCAAGATCTCAGCCATACAGAACTGTGCGCCCCTCAAATTTTTGTGTGGATCCGCCCATGTAAGTACAGACCCCGAAAAACTGAATTCATGGTAATTGACCATCCCCGAAGACATAGCAAACTGCCAGAGCTACCAACATTTTATTTGGATGGTACTAGAACAAAACAGGTTCATAAAACGAAATATCCAGGACTTGCTGTAGATGATAAGCTAAGTTGAATGAACAATATAAATCAGTCAAAGGTAAACTAGCTAGCGGCCTATCATCGCTCAGGAAACTAAAAAACATTTACACAAACACAATCTCAACTGTATCAAGCACTTGTTGAAAGCTACTTTTGAGGCATAGTAACGTGGTATGGGGTCCCCTCTATGATACTAAGCTAAGCACTCTGCAAAAATATCAGAACAGAGCATTCGATTTGATATAGTCTGCGAGAGTATATCGATGCTTGGAATAAGAACTCCCTGGAAGTAAATCAACTGATGACCTTTCACAGAGCGGTAATGACCTACAAGCTTTGTCCTGAAGGCCTAAAATAAAGTTCATAAAAAGGTCTGTCATATCAAAATACAACACGAGGAACAACAAGTGTCTTCTGTACAAAGACTGAAATTAGAGCATACCAAACAAAGTTTCTTGTACGCAGGTCCAAAAGCTTGGAATTGTATCCCACAACTTATTAGAGGTACCGAATCCATTGTACGATTCAAACAAAAGTTTAAAAATCACCTTTTGAACTAACAGACACTAGATGCACGAATCCATGGAAGATCAGTTGTTAGGACAATCCTATTGATATTCTTAGGGCATGAATTTTTGATTTAGTTAGATAGAAATTGTAACCTTTCATTGTAGTTTACTTGTATAGAACTGAAATTATGCTGTGAATAAATATGTTTAAATAAATAAAATGAATCTAGTCAACTACCAAACAGTTTAAACTTTTCCATTTAGATTCGCATACATGGCCACTTTTGCATTTCGTGATATTTATGGTACAGTTGTGTTTTGAGAGAATTTCTCGTCGAATTTCTGGTAGTCTACTTATTCAAAGTCCAACCCTATATAATTTAGCTGTTGTTTTATGTTGTGACTATGTTCTCCATCTGCGAGTGTTTTTTTACTGTGTTTTTTAGTGTGTGTAGTTATGACCTTGCATTGGACTGTTCATTGAACTGCAAGGTTCTGGCGAGGTAGAAAATGAATTCCGTCGAGCTGGCACAATCACCTCGAGGGGCACCTGTGTCCGTCTTAAAGAACTCCCCAATATGATCATTGCATTTCACAGCCGGTTTTACATCCAGTAAGATTTTCATTAGATGGAGTTCGTCTTTGTTGATGACAGGTTTTCAAGATCTTTAATCAGTGTTGTTTTGTTTATTGAGTCAAATACTTTGCTCATATCGTGCTTCATTAGGTGAACTGTTTCATCTTTTGATCTTATTGTCGGTTATATGATTTTGTACCAAAGACATGTTCGGTGGTAATTCTCTCATTTCTGTATGTGAGCAGCTTGTGATGGGAGTAGGTATTCAATTTTGATGTCATCAATGCCGGGACCCTTGTTATAAGGGTTTAACGAGATCTGACAATTTAATTCCAGTTAATAAAATTTCGAATAGCGCAAGTTTGCATGAGTCATGGACAAAAAATTTGTGGCTGAGTCTTTCCAAAATGTTAACTTCGTTTGAATTAGTTTTTAAAAGTGTGTCCATATTCTACAATGATCTGTTTCTCCAGCAGCAAAAAGAAAAACGCTGAAAAATTAATGTTCTTTCATCAAATATAGGGAAACAGGGAGAATGGGCACCAGTTCACAAGAAAGAGGATAAAGACGTCTATGAAAATTACAGGCCGGTAACAGTTCTCAAGGAACTCAGCAAGCAAGCTATACATTCATTTGACGACAAACTAAGCCCGTGCTTGACAGCATGCAAGGAGCAAAACAGCAGAGAAACGACGCAGTTAATGCTAATTGAGTATTGGAAATTTGCCCTTGACAAAAAAACTTGTATCCTTTGTCTTTTTCCGAAGGCTCCCTGAGATTAATAATATATTACTTTGAAAAAAGACAGAGCTGGGTCTAACTAGGAGACATTAGAAACAAATGGAAGGAAACAACAAGGAGGTGCCCACAAGGATCAGCATTTGGTCCCATGCTATGGAATATTTTTCAAAATGACGTGGTCTTCAAAATAAAGCACTGTCAAATAAGCACGTATGCCGACGATCATCAGATCTATTATTCCGGAGAGAACGGTAATGAAGTTGAGATGTGCTTGAATTAAGAAAATAAGATTGCTCCACAATGGTACAAAGACAATGATCCGAAATCAAACTAGAACAAATACCAAGGCGATGGTACTTCCAAATAACAATAAACGCAAAATAAAGATAAAAGTAATGGCTGCTGAAAACAATGAAGCAAACAAGATGTCTCAAGCTATGCCTACAAATGAGAAACTAACAATCTTCAATTCTCTCTCACTTGACATACTGCAGTACAGTTTTGCACTTCTGCAAAGTAGCAGATAAAAAAGATAGAGAGACTCGAAGAAAAAGCCCTAGTGGGAGTTGTTTATTGTGGTAAGTCTACGTCATATGAACAACTCCTTATGAAAGCAAACCTGCAATCTCTCCAAAATAGACGTATTCAAGACATTGCCATATTAGTGTAGAGAGTTGAAAGCGGCTTTGCTCCACACTATAAAAGAAATAAAAGATACTCCTTATGAATTAAGAAATAGCAACTATTTCGGGAACGCACTAAAAGAAGGATAGCATTCAATAAAATACTTTGGCTATAACCTTTGGACCAAATTAAAGAGAGCAACCAAAGAGGTGCCAACAATCAACAAATTCAAAAAAGTGAAGAAAGAATGGATTTAGAAACTCTTTTAGACTGTAGACTGTAATTTAGTTGTACATAGGATTTCTATGTTTTAACAATAACATTGAAATTTCATATTTTATACTTTAATTTCACTTTATGTACTTTTTTCGTTATGCCCCCAATTAGGTAGTAAGCTAAATATTTTTGACACATTATAAAGATTTTGATTGATTGGTTGGTTGGTTGGTTGGTTGATTTATTTTGGCATTCATTTAATTGCAAATTTAATTTGTGCGCTGTGAAAAACCTTGAATAAGAATCATGGTTTTTATTATAAAATACAATACAAAAAATGAATGATTGAATGATTGATTGTCATTTTGGCATAGAATGCCCTGTATCTCAACGTATGGTTTGATAATTATATCTTTGAGTCAAAGAGCGTGTGTCCTTTTGTCTGGAGGATGAAGGCTAGAAATCATATCAATTTGAAAAGAATAACAGTTTTTATTGTAGAGCCTATCAAGGTACATTTTACAAGGGAATGAGTTATATGTTTGGTGATCTTTTCAGGGCCGTCGCTAGAAAATTTTAATGAGGGGGGGGGGAGAGGAAGGGGGTTGCAAAACCAGTGGTTTGCCGAAAAATGGGTCTGGCAGCAGATACGGACGTGGTTCTTGAACGATTATAATTATTATTGATAAAATTCGCAACTATTTATTCTCAGGAATATCGAGATTGCAGATAATTTCAAAACGAAGGAAAATATCTATGTAACTGTTAAAATATATAGTTTTTATTGTTTACAGTTCAGCACTCAATTCTGCTATATTTCAGTTTTGCTCAACGTCATAATTGCAGGGTGGCTAGCAAACCAAAAGGTCTCGGTTCTGTTTGTGACACACTTTTTTGAGCCACACCAACTAATGCATGAAAAGGCTAAAATATGCTCAGTCCAAACAATTATTGACGGTTCTGGTTCTCTATGTAAATCAAGGATTCTATGTATGCAGCCAAACTCTCCACAATAACAGCAAAACAATGGTTCTATTTGTAACTCCAAGAAACTCTGATAACAGTTCAAAATAATAATCCTAGTCTAACACTTTTTGCAATATTTTCAAGCTAACCTAATATATATAATATTCTGAATTTGAGCCAAGAAAATAATAAAAATTTCAACCTGCATGTTCTTTTCCTTTATTTGCCATCTTTTCATTTGTCTAGGAAGCTCTAATGAGTTTTTCCACTTGTCCTTCAGTTTCATTTTGTGATAAATAGTTACTGTTATGAAAATTATATGTAAATATTTATCTTCTGTTATTTAATCATCTTAAATTTAGCAATATGTAAAAAATTGTTGTAAAATAAACTATTTGAATTTGAATTTTCCTTTTGTGTAGGCTCAATGCCCCCCTCAATTTTTTACGACCTGTGCGCGCCTCAGACCGAGGCATGGAAAATTCAATTCAACACCTGACTATACCATTTAGGTCTGGTGCAAGATGGAGTCGCTGGATTACACCCCTTGTTGCTCTCTAGAAGTCCATAGAAGTGTGGAAGATGTTTGCAATTCACCAACTCTTGTGTCACAGATCGGAAAAAACAGTCATTCGAAATTTTGTGTTGTAGTTGTGACTGGGAACCCTGGAATGATAGAGTTCTATGAAGTGTTTATGTTACAGCTACACAAAGCTTCAAAATGCCATTTGGAGGTAGTGGGAATCTCCCAAGCTGGTGAGTATCTAAACGATTAAATTTATTATATCTGTTGTATTCCATTTTTGTCAATCTTTGTGCAATGTCTCTCACTCTTGTAATGACTTTTTCTGCTGAGTATCCCTCCAACCTGGACAATTTCATTTGTAGTCATTTCTCTGCTGGATGACAGGCCTATAATAATATAGGCTTTATTTTAGAGGGATTGCTAGTTTGCGGTCTTTGTAGAACAAAGTTAGTCTTGGAAGACAATTTATTTAAGAGGTATTATAAACAAATTTGGGCTTATGAATAGGATTTCTGGTACTACAAAATGCTATTTCTTACTACTTGCTTCTAACCATATTATTGCATGTTATTACAAACAGTATTATTGCATGTGATATTCAACATAAAATTCTGGAATAACTTTAAACAATTTTTGGCATTCTCTTTCTATTAACTGCAACTTTATTGCCCTTATCATTATATACATAGTAACAATGCACTAAAAGGGTTTAACAGTTTCTGAATATGCCACTAAACATTAAGCTCTCAAACCTGTTGGTTTAGCAAATTACGCTGCTATCTTCTTCACCCATTTCCAGTAAACCGCTCCAATCTATCTTCTTCACCCATTTCCAGTAAACCGCTCCAATATTTGGATAAACATAACTATACCAGTGCTCCAAAAAATTAAGTTGCATTTTATCATAGACCTGTGTTAGCCTGTGAAAATGGAAAACTTTGAGAATAGAATAATTTGGAAAACAGCAGGTTGTGACAAAGACGTCAAATTTTCAAGGGTTACGCTTGGAAATAGAACGATAGTGCTCTAGATTCAAAGAGAGGTAAATCTGCAATAGAGTTGTTCTGTTTAAAGCATTTGAAATGAAACATTTTGTGCTGTTTTCAAATCAAGCCATTTTCAAATCATGCCGTTTTGGAATCATGCCCTTTTCAAATTGTGCTGTTTTCAAATCATGCCATTTTCAAATCATACCATTTTCAAATCATGCCCTTTTCAAATTGTGTCATTTTGAAATGGTGCCGTTTTCATATCCCTTTTGATGAGACATTTTTGAAAGTAGGGGCAAAACATAAACATTTTTCAAGTGTTTCATGAAGACTACCACCATGGTTGGTGGCAAGAGGGATTGCCAGGAACTGCATCTAAAATATTTTCAGCATCAAATTTAGTGAGAATCCCTGGTAATCTTCATAAACTTTTTTTTATCATTATGCCACCAGAGATATTTATTGCTAAAATTCTGTGAAAACTGGAAAGATGACTTTGGAATGGGGGTTTTTGAAGGCTCCATATTCTATGTAATTAAACCTTTGTAGAAATAAGACAAAACACAAATAGCACTCCCTCACATGCCTTAAACAGTCTAGGGCTGCAAAATTCCACACTTGTGCTAATTTATTCCCTGGAAGGCCTGTTTATTCATAATTGGTGGCTGCTTGATAATAAGCTTTTTCTTGCACTGGGTTATTCCACTTGTTCCTGTGTTGTTACTGGGTTGTTCCACTTGTTACTAGATTGTTTCTTGGTTGTTCTGCTTTTTACTGGGTTGTTCCACTTGTCTCACGTTTTAGAATCGGCATGTTTAGGGTTGAAATATGAAAACTCAACATATTTTGAATGAAAGGTAATAAACTTTGAATTCAACAATGCTTTGAATATCTGTGAAACTGTTATCCAGGTATTCATTGGAAACCATCCAATTATCTGATAGCATGTGACCTCATTCTACATAGAAACTGGAAATGCAGCTAAAATGCAACCAGTAACCATCTTTTTTGAAGCAAATTATTTGAACCTACAAAACTAATTTTTTTTCGAGGCAGGGATTTTTCAAAGAAATTTTAAAAATCTGATAATTTGAAATTAATGTTTTGTCAGGTCCAGCTAGAAATACCATGTAATATAAAGTTTTTAAATATTTTTACTGGAAGTTATGGGTTTGATTAAATCATTAAGAACAAAAACTGAAAATTGAACAGTTTTTTTGCTTTGTTGTAGCAGTTAGAATGCATTTTTTGAATCAACATTCATTGCTCTTTGACAACCTTGTCCTGGTTGTGCCCCTCACTAACTCATGTTTACTCTAAGTTTATTTTCCCAAACCCTTTCCTGCTATCACCAGCATTTAAATAAACTGAACTATTTAACTGAATTAGCATGTGATTTGAGTAATTTGTGTGATGATGTCACCATCATATACATCAAAATGGAGAACCTTGTCAATACCAGGGTTAGTTTGTGTAGATATATTTAGATAAAATCCTCACTCTTTTGCGACAAGGAATCCAATGCCATATACAACAAACATAACTTGTATTTCTTGGAACAGTGCTAAGACATAATATGAGTCAAATTCATGTCGTATCTGATGTGAGCAATGAATTTTTTGAATAGCTTCATGTCCACTCAACTGAAGTTGGACACCTGATTTGGAGAAGTTCACAGGGATCTCTGCAAATGATAATGAACAAAGGGAAGTTCCTGCTGCTATTGCATCATATAGATTAAAACCTAATGTCTTATCGGTTAAAACCTAAAAGGTATCTTAGCAGTAATTTGAAAACAAAGCAAGATAACTACAAATTCTTAGCAACAGTTGTGGCATGCCCTAATTGTATACATACAAGCCACATTTGGCAGATTGTGGAAGATTAGTATCTGCCTACAGTAATTTTAAGTCGAGATTAAGAACCTTCCCCAATCTCTCAACAATTAGCAATTACGTATATATTAATATTGATATGCCTGTTTTAGCTTCCTTTGATCAATGATGCTGATCCAGCGATGATTTTATAGCAGAGAAAAAGGAGAATAAGAAATACCCTGAAATCTGATAGATAGAAATGGTATGAAAAGGTCTTCTAGAACAGAAAAAAGTCAAAGAAAGGTAGACAACAAAAACAAAACTGTAGAGAAAGCGTGTTTGAATCTTTGCAGCTATGTTCTGTTATGCCCAAGTTCCTTTTTTTAATTGCCTGCTTTGCTTTTAATGATATTTGGTGCTATATCCTTCTGTTTCTTTACTTCCTTCTTCCTATATATTTTCAAGGAAATTGCTACAGCTAATTTATCACAAAATTTTTCATTTATCACTCAAATTACTGATTCTTTAAACAGTCTTTTGGTGGTACAATTTTGAAAATGGCTTTGAAAAAAGCAAACATTTTAGTAAACTAAAGCTTTTCGTCTGACACTCTTCAGACTTTAAAACGTCAGAACATAGACCGAAAACTCTAAGCTAGGAAATATTTAATTAACTAGTAAACCATTCGAAACGTTGTTAATTTTCGTTCTATAAACATATGTAATTTGTTCTGAGTTCTACAAAAAGTCTTAAAAATGGATACCGTATCAGCTTTTGTGCTAGTTCTCTATAGATAATATCTCTTGACGTCAAGTTCAAGAATAAAAATTACTCTTTAGCCAGGGCCGTCGAGAGACGGGCCGGGCCCCAGGGCTGGGACTGTCATGGGGCCCCACCGTTGAAGGCTGCAAAAACCTTTTTTGGGTTACGCCCTTAGCAATGCAGTTAGATGGACTGTAAAAGCAGGGGTGGCGCTAGAGACAAACCTTCAAGGTGCCGACGTTTATATTCTCCGTAACTGCCGACGCTGGATGTATCAAATTGCCGACAAAAAAAATGCGATGTGCCCCATATAGCAGGCAGGGCCGTCGCGAGGCAAGCCTCGTTGGGTGGAATGATTAAATTTACCTGATTAAAAAATTATTGCCTGAAACTTTTTAGCTGTTGTCACAAACCTCTGCAATAAATTTTGTCATTCTAACTCTGTATGATAATAACTGACTTTTCTAATAGTCTTGTCAAATCTTTATATCTGGACGGGCAAAATATATAGTTACTACCTGAGGCGGCACCATGGTTGCCGCCGAAGGGGCAGGAAATTTTCGAATTGTGATGCTTCTAGTTCCCTGGAAAATGCACTCTTTTAAGCAGATTTCACTAAAGCAATCCTCCTAATCCTATTGAAAATTATTGTCTTTTTGCAAAACTTTTTTACAGCAGATAAAAACAACAATTTCGCCGTGGTCTTGAAAAATACCAGGTTATCAGTTTTAAATTTAGATCCCTCTCTCCATCTTAGCATGCCTTATGAATGTTAAGAAAAATCTGGAGCTCATAGTGAATTGCAGTTGACGCTTCTACTGAGAAACTTTAGGAGGAATGGACACGAGGCACAATTTTACCTAAGATTGCTTGATCCTTTATTGATTTTATGACAGGAAGGTCTCTGAAATACCTAAAGCGTTTCTTCCACCGAGCGGATTTTACCTGAAATTTCCTATTGAGATACTATTGGGGTGGGTGTGACAACCCCCCAGTCGCGACGCCCCTGAGCAGCACCTCCAATGAAGGGGCACCGATATAGAGCATTTTTCCAAGAGCAAGCAAGCATATAGAGCAAGCAATAGAGC
Source organism: Rhopilema esculentum (assembly GCF_057945365.1). Taxonomy (NCBI): domain Eukaryota; kingdom Metazoa; phylum Cnidaria; class Scyphozoa; order Rhizostomeae; family Rhizostomatidae; genus Rhopilema; species Rhopilema esculentum. The sequence goes on along the minus strand of NC_142819.1, from coordinate 7,443,983 downwards.
ATTTTTCCAAAATCGTTTGTTGTGGGTGCAAAATTCTCCCTTGCCCCCTCCCCGCCCCCACTTTCCAACCTGTGTCGGAGTCCACGAGATTTTCTCGGCAATTTGTGCCTTGTAAGAAACTTAATGCGCAAATTTTGCCTATTGTTGAATATTTCTTTCTATCTATGTTGGAAGAAGTTAATTCCTTAAGAAGAGAATTCATTAATAACTTTATTTGTGACAGCGTGATTTTGCTGTTGTTAGGGTAAATTTTCTTGAAACAGTCCAAAACATGATCCAAATCAAGCATCTCTGCACGTTTCGCATGAATTGGCATTCGCATGAGCAGCAACAGGGATTTCAACCGAGAGGAGCACGATGGTATTGTGGGTCATGCGAAGGAGCACCATGAAATTAAGTCACAGCTTTCACGGAAGCGACAGGATATAATGCCACTATGATAGTAAAATTGCCGAAGAAAAGCCATTGAGAAAACCATAAACCAGCCAGTGCAGTTTTCTCCTCGATTATTTATGTCATTCAAACAACATGTAAACCGGGTGACATCCATCAAGTGCCGACGGTATTGAGAAAGCAAAAATTGATTGGCTGTCGACGGGGGGGCTAACAAAAATCTAGGGGCGGGGCTAAAGCCCCCCTTGCCCCCCCATGCCGCCACTCCTGGGTAAAAGGCATGAATTTTGTAATCAACGTCTCTGAAACACTTGAATTTGTATTTTAAGGTCTTTAACAGAACATGTAATTAGTGACTATCTAAAACAAATCATTAAAACAAATAAGAGTAAATTTAATGTTTAAAAAACTGCTTTTCTTGCTATCCTCATGGCGAAATCCTTAATCTTTTCCCACAATCTTTTCCAGCTCTCGTTCGCTCCCCAACCATCAGGAGAAGCCAATTTTGATTTTGAACTATTATAAATAGTGTGCCCAAACAACCTGCATGGCAAACAATAGAGTGCAGCCTTTGTAGGACCGAAAACAAGCCAGCTTCTTACTACCTCCCCATTTTGCTGCTTCACATCTAGGACCGTTGTTGGAAATTTGTGGCCGTCGCAATCTTTGGGAAACTCTGGAGGATGAGGCAAATGACCAGTTTTAACAACCTTTTCTAACTCCTTTATCGTTGGAAATCCGGTCAATGTGTCGACATCAAAACTAAATGATCCACTATGAACAGTATCTTGATTTAATGACGAATCAGTAGTGCTTTCTCTACTTTCTGTGGTGTCATACCGAAGAAGCCAAGCCGTTTGTGTCTTCTTCTTCTTCAGCAGTGCTTTGAACAGAGCATTCGCCAGGTTTTTTTAAAGTTGAAATCACCTTCCTTGTCTCTTTTGTAAGCACCTACCTCAAACAATTTGCGAGAGGCCTTCTTTGCTTCTTTTTCTCGTATCTTTTTTCCCTGCCTTTTCTGAGCACCAGACTTGTGCCTGTAAGATGGCATCGCAGGGGTTGGTTGGATCGTGATCCCGCTTAATGATTTTGATAAAGACTTTCATAGCGTTTTGATTTGTCTTGGTTTTTCGCACGTGCTTTTTCTCTGGTGTACGCCGTGAATGGAAGATTTAGTTCTACGTTTATAGAAGTCCACACAAGGAATAACTAAAACATTTGACCTAAATGTAGATATATGAAAGTGCAATCGAATTTTTCGGCTTCTGGAGAAGTATATTATGATCGTATCGTCAATGTTTTAATTATAAACCATAACAAGAAAAGGCCCTCATCATAGACCAGCTTGTTGATCAAATGTTGAAAGATTAAATTTCGAATATTAATCGGGTCATGGGCCCGCCCTGCCAATGCTGCTCATAGCCAAAAATATATACCTTATTTTCTACGGGCCCCTCAAGGCCCCGGGCCCCCTGGTAACTACCCTGGTTACCCCCCCCTCTCGACGGTCCTGTCTTTAGCCCACTATGGCCTTGACTGTCTGTTGAATCATGTCGATACTATCTACTCTGAAAAATGTTATCTTGTTCTCATAGAAGCCGTTGATGTATCGTGCCTTTAGCACGAACATTTATTTACATTCTTTGGCTACATTTATTGTCAGTGCACAATGTTGTGGATATTGCTCTCGTCAAATATCGGTTTTGTTTATCCCATGTTATCGATTTTGATAAATCGCAATCTTGTATGATGTTTTGTTTTCACCGCATGGTTTCCTTAGAAGTTATATAGTTGCGTAACATTGTTTTATATGGTTAAAAACATGGTAAAGATTCAATGTGTCTTACAGTGTTAACTGACAACACAACTTTTTAATTTTGTTCGACAGACTTGAAGAAAAGCTAAAAAATATTAGTTTTAGCGACTTGGATTTCCAAATTGCTTTTACAATACTTTGAATGTCGTAATTTATTTCTATATTTATTGCAACTTTTAAAGCCCTCCATTTGGACAACTAATCATAAAAAATTCACCGACTTATGACCATTTTTATGTTACAATTTATGCTATCAAGTGATACTCAAGCAGAGATTCGAATGTTCCATCTTAGTTTCTCAACATCCCCCTTTTGACTGTATAAGGAACTGTGAATACCACCCCGGTTTGATGTGAAATAAGATTTTTACAGCCGTTGCTTTATACCTCATCTATACGTATTCACTTCAATATTTTGGTTTGCACGCGCGTGCTGTGACCGAGCGTACGAATGCGTATTTTGGGATCGCTTTGGTAAAAAGAACCTACTCCAAAGTTACTTCGCGCGAACAAACTGTGAAGAGCCAATCAGATTAGTAGACTGCAAAGCAAGCAAAAGAACTGAAGTGGATGCCTTATCTGCGGCGGAAAACTCATTTTGGCGAATAAACGACTCTTGCTCCGTTTAGACGGAAATTTCGTAAGCAATCTAGTAAACAGGGTAACCGCTTTTTCTTTTGATATGTGATCCTAGTGGATATTTGACTCAAAATCCGTCATGGGCCCTAAAATTAGGGGGCTGGTGATAAAATGAGGGTCACGTCATCAATCATTTAATTGTTTCTCGTCATCGAAAAACTTTTTTAATCTAATCTTAAAACCAATGGTATTGTTCGAAGAACATTAAAAAATGAACAAAAGATGACAAGAAACCTATGTTGTAAAACAAACCTGTCAAAAGATATGACCTCTTAAATTATTGCGAAAATGACGTCATCAAACAAGTACAAAATCTGAAAATGGCCCCCTTTCTAATTTTTAGACGGGGGTACTTTGCCCCAGACCTTAATAGACGGTATTATCGTACTTCAGTCGTACTTTGGTACAACCATATGAAACTTTGCAAAAAATGACTGTTTCATGCGCTAAAAAGATTGGATATGGAACCTGACCCCCTCTTCGGTTATTCTAACTGCAGTTCCAAAAGCGACCTCCATTTTGCTTAGTGTACTAAACGTCAACTGCTTCCGTGTTTGCAAACTTTGTGAAAATGGGATATCAAACCTAAATTTTAAGACGGTTCCGCAAGAAAAAACTCAAAATTTATAATTGAAATCAGCCAATTTGCTTATTAAAAGTGCGCCTTTATCTAAACTTGGCAAATTTCATTTCATAAGCACTTTGAGAAGGTGTTGACTTAGGCAGCCTTTCCACTTACCTGGATTAAAACAAAAACGGGTTAAAATGTATCCGTTTTTAAAGTGAGTCAAAGGTAACGCCAGTTTGCTTAAAAAGCTCATTCTGATCCTTTTTTTATCATTTTAACTAAGCTGGGTTTAAATGTACCCGGGCTTTTAAATGTATCCCTAGCCCTCAAAACTTCAGATAATGAAGAGACCTCAAATTTTGTTCGCAATAAGGAGAGTTCGTTTTATCTGAGGTTTGTTGGACAGAGTCTAAGGGACCAGACATTTAGTTCGTTATACCGGGAAGTTCGTTATATCGGGCTAAGTTTATTACACTGTAATTATACAGGCTAAGTTTTATTTTTCAAACTGACCTGTTATAACAAAAATTAGACTTAAACACTAAGTGAAAAGCAAGATATATTAACATGAATGATTTAAAACACGAAAAGGAAAAGAAAGGAAAAATGGATTTTTAGCTACAGTCTCGTCAATGTTTTCTTTTAAAATTTTCAAGGAGGGTGCCACTTCACCTCTCTTCCCAGGCTATACCAGAGTTTCGCATTTCGAGAAGGAAAGGTCTTTTTGGTCATGGAACGTTTTTCGTAGCGGTATCCTGAGATCAGTTTCTGATGAGCGTAGAAACCGTTCTCTATCATCCGATTATGTTATGAATAATTTTCTCCAGTAAATTCTAATTCGTAGAATTCATACAAGCGAATTCAAAGATTTGTAAGCTAGCGTGGCTGTTTCTTTTCTTACAAGGTTACCGTTGGTAAGCCAAGTTTCTGAAATTTTTTGGCTTCGCCCCTGTACTCCTTAAAGAATTTCCCTATACACCTTTGAGAATTAAAACCAATATAATATAAAGATTGTTATGTCGTTTTCTAATGAAATAAAAGACAAAGCAACTGACTTTTTGCCTTATTTTGCAGGTCATTCCCCAGTCTGGAAGTATGCGAAAGATGATTCGGCGCAAAGTTATAAAAAGGCAGATTGCAAAAATCTGAAGTATCAAATCGAGCATAAAATTGCTTTTGTTGATGAATACGTACCTAAGGATAAACAACTAATACTTATTGGACATTCTATCGGTGCCTATATTGTTTTAAAGATGCTCGAGAATCGCAGAATCGAACAACGGGCCTGTAGAACAGTTCTTCTATTCCCAACAATCGAGAATTTGAAGTACACGCCAAATGGAAATTTCTGGGACCCGGTGTCTTTCTACTTTCGCCATCCATTTGCACTGACCGCTTGGTTATTGTCCTTCACGCCGCTTTGGATGCGTAAAATGTTAGTTGATTGGCGGACAAGCTGGAAAGGACGGGATACGCACCCGCAGTTGGTTGACGCATTCATGCAATGCGTGAGCTACACGCTCATGAATAACGCCCTTTACATGGCTGCAAGTGAGATGAAGCACGTGAACGAGGTCGATGAGAACATGGCGCAGATTATCGATCGCAATATCAATAAAATTACCTTCTATTATGGTGTAGATGACAAGTGGGCACCAGTGCATTTCTACGATTCAATGAAGAAAAGGTTTCCAAATGGAGACATTCGTTTGTGCGAGCATGGCTTTGAACACGACTTTGTCGTCGACAGTTCCGAAGACGTCGCGGGACTGGTCTGGGATATGATCTCTCATTTGAACGACAAGTAAGTTAATTTCCCTTATAGTTTTCCCAATGATTCGCAGTAATTCTGAAATTTTCTAAGAGTTTTTATAAAAAATATGTTTTTAGCTTCTTTTTAACTCACATGTTGTACCTAATTATTGTGTCACAAAATTAAGAAAGAAGTTTCCGTATCATTGTTATAAATAAGTCTACCTAAGAAGTCTGTTACCAGCTTCTTCCACAAAACAGTGAAATCAGGAATAAAGAACGTGCATTTCCTAATTGTTAGCTTTGACCGTCTTTATCGAGGCTTTCCCTTACAACCAATTGAATACAACTCTAAAATCAAAGCCACTCCTGATTGGTCACTTGATCGGACCCTTGACAACAGGGTAGCAACCTACTGAGAATGAATGTGGACAGCCTGGATCTCTCTGCGTAATTTTCTGTACCAGCGTTGTCCAGTTACTTAATTTTAGCCACAGCACTTATTTTCTAAACGAATTGTAGGCTCTCTTTCTCAAATTCCGAAGATAGGGGTTGTAAAACTAGGTAGTGTTTCTCTGGGTTTTGCTTAGAAATATTTTTAATCTGAAAAAATTTTATATCCGAGAAATACTCAGAATTTAATAAGAAAACTCCTTTTTCCCTTTATCCGTAATCCGACTTCTTGTTTATCATAATTCATTCAAAGTAGCTTCATTATAATTTATAATTTACCCGACCAAACACTAAACTTCAAACCAGACGATGCTAAGGGGCCCACCCTCCCCCCTTGTCCCTTCCCGACGACGTCTATGTTTAGAATCAAACAGCCATTATTGTAAACCTAAGACAAATTTATACTCGGGTGTCTTTGGAAGCCATAATTTTGTTAGTTTAATCAGTGTTTTTTAGCAAATACAGCGATCAGGAAACTCTTAACCACTCACAAATTTTTTGCGTCATTCATATTCCACTGACTCCATAGGCCAGTCTGTAAGAAGCTCGTTGTGGTCTTGTTATGTAAGTAATCCAACCTTCTCCTAATTAATCATTTCCCAAATAGCTTTCCTCCTTGCATCATAATCGAGATTCAATTGAGTGGCATTCATATCTCTTCCTATGGTTTCCAATGCCTGCCAGAAGAATTTGAAAAACAACCTGACGATGATGAGATAGGAAACCACAATTAAGTTTACAGAATAGATTTTAAATGCAAAGCATAGAATAATTTAATACACTAATAAGCTAGTTTGTATAAAAAGGCCTAAGCTATTATACAAAATTCCAGTGCCTGGGCTTTTTCAGTGCCTGGTATCTGTACCTTCCCAAAGTTGACAGACTTTTAGAATGTTTAGTCACCTATTGTTTCCCAAAAAGTCTAGAAGAAGGTTGGTCGTTACGTTGAGTGCAAGTTCAAAAAAAAACTTTTTTAAATTTCCCTTTAAAGCCCGTTTCCCAAGCCTATTTTGCGATTTTAATAGCAGACCAGTTATCTGTTATCCATTGAAGGATAATTGGAGAAAAGTGAAAATAGTCGTTGTGTTCGGAGTTGCTCAATGTCTAGATACGGGCATGATCAAGGTGTCTCGTCATTAAATTCATCTTACTTACGTCGCTGGCAATAAACATTTTCATGAACAAAACAACAAACGATATGCGTTTCGAATGAATGTGTGATTTATAAATTAGATTATTAAAATACTGTCTCTGATTTCAGTTATCTAATCGAACAAAATAGATTAGTAGAAGCCTAAAAAGGTTAGCGAACCAAAAGCTTCCTTTTCAGAATATAATTTTCCTTTCTTGGTTTGCATTTCTTTATGACGCTTCTTTATTTCTAGATGGTTGTTTTTATTTCTGAGGGCATTCATTTTGCCACGTATCATTTGATCGTGTTCGTGCAGGATTTTGACGTAGTTTATAATCAGTGGCGGTTTTAAGGGGGGTCCAGGGGGGCCATGGCCCTAGGCCCCTCGCTTATGGTAGCCAAAAGGGGCCCTACATCTAAGAAAAAATATAGAAGTTGTGAAGAACAAGGGCCCCGCAGTCCCTAAAACCGCCACTGTTTAAAATCTTTAGACCCTAGTTTTCCTCGAATGAGACAGTGACCATGAATATAATTTTCACCGTTATTATGGGAAGGTAAGATAACTTTACCTTTGACCATTGTTTTATTTCACTACGCAAAGTTCCAACCAAATATGTTCATTAAGTATAAGTTGTAGATATTGTCGTTGCTAAGATAAGGACATTATCAGGATTTTATCAAATGCTTTTAGGAGGGAGTAATTGGATATATTATATTGTGTTGACTTTACATAATTGTGTCTGGTTTTAGTTTTTGTATAGAAAAAGTAGACCACCGTGAAACTGAAACCAACAGATCAATAGTGACCAAAAAAGAATGTTGTTAGTCGCATGCAATTGAGTTTTGTTGGCTGCATTGCTGGAATCACTCGAGGTCTTCAACCCGATTACACCCAAGAGCGTCGAAAGGAGGGGCAAAGGATCTGGGCCGGTGCTCCCATAGGGCCCTTTTGCCAATGCGGCCTGTACTCCGATAAGGCCTGTGATTATCTTAAACCGTGCTGCTACCATATTGTTACAAGATCTATTTACGACACAAAAAGCTAATACTTTCAGCAACTTATATGGAATGGCCCCTGTAAGTGTATCACAGAGAAAAGCGATGACAAAATGTCCTTCATGCATAATAACAATGTTTTTGTACCATCATGTTAAAATTCTTAAAAAACCATTTAAACAATTGTGCCCAATTGGGGCGATTTCCTAGTTTTTGAGGAGACCGAGAAGGGTGTTGCAACAGAAAAGTTTCTTAGGCCCGAGCAGGCTCGCGATGGACCTGATTGCACCAGTTGCATTTATCCTGATATTCGCTCGGGGTTGAAGCCTGACGTCGTGAGAAGGTTTTCTCTCAAGAAGTTATTTTCCTGTTTGGTGTTTACACCACATTTTTAAAGTCGGTTAAACTAGCAGAGTGTAGACAGGGATTTTACCAGTATAAATTCCACTTCAAAATTGTTGTTTTAATCATTGGTAGACTACTTAATCATAGGCTATTTAGTCGAGCCTTGAACACAGTTCAGTATTTATATGAATTTTAAAGTTTTACTTAGTAATTTCTGACGGATTAAGTATTACCGTCGAGAAATAAGTTCGATTTTTATAATGCGGCAGAATCTTTAGAATTGTGGCAGAATTGTGTAACTTCATATCGTGTATAAGTTCCTTATGTTTGTGATTTTGCAGTTTATGGATATTAAGCTTTGTATACGTTACCAGTCTGTAACAGACATCCATGTTTTGAAGATAGATTTTTGAAAGACATTTTAAAAACAATTTAGCACGTACTTGTCGTTTTGTTTTGTTCATTGATCTCCAGTAAGAATGATGAGTCTTTTGCAAGGATCGAAAATCATTGATACAATAAACTCCCGATAACTCGATCCCCCGATAATTCGAAAATTCGCTAAGTCGAACAAATATTGCATTTTCTTTGCCCAATACATTCATACACAAATTCCCTCGAAAATTCGAAAATTCGCCTAGTTGAACCAGTATTGCATTCCCCTTGCCCAATACATTCATATAAAAATGCCCCCGATAACTCGAACATTCGCTATGTCGAACCATCTCATTGGTCCGCTAGAGGCTCTAGCTATCGGGAGTTTACTGTGTGGAGTTTAGCACACAAATGATGGTTTTGTGCATTTCATGATAAAAGCAAAGATCACTGATAATAGAAGAAGCAGGAGATATGAAAGAATATAGAAGATCAGAAAATGGGTATAGAGCCTGTACCCCAGTGGCGTAACGCAGTTTAAGGTACTTTAGCTCGATATCTAAGGGCCCCGGACGAAAAGGGCCCCCAATTTACTTTTATATCCATGACTTTAAGACTTCTCTCAAGTTAACCTCATTTGCCAAAAGACCTTCAAAGTTCTTCGGATGAAGCCTTTATAAGTCAGCTCCCCTTTTAAAGAGACAATATTCTCATTTTTCCATCTCGCTACTATACTTGCAAGCGTTGATGGGACTTTCTTGCAGTTAATAAAGGGTCCCGTCGTTTTTCTGTAGGGCCCCAGATGCTCCATTACGCCACTGCTGTACCCCAACATTTTTGTGACGTCATTTGAGAGGAAAGCAAGAAAATGCAATTGCAAAACATGCTTCCTCGTCCATGGTCCATACTATGCTGCTGGAATTCTGGAACGAAACTTTGAATATAGGAAAGCAGAAAAAACGCAGCTGTTGATAGGAAACATAATTTGTGTCAGTCTGGCACTTGTCTTGTCACCCTGCCCCATTTCCTGGTTTAAAGTCCATCTGTTTCGCGAAGAAGCGAAACCAGTGCGAGGCTTTGTCAGCTAAACTGAATCATGGCTGCCGTGCTGCTGGCGCTTGGAGTTCTTGCTTTTGTCATTCTCGTCGCTGCCTACGTATGCTGGAAGAGATGGATTGGAAAGTTGAAGCAGTTTAAATCACCTCCGATGCACGTCTTCTTTGGTCACTCACTCTTCTTCCCTAGTGACCCATCTGGTAAGTTGTAATTTCCCTGCCACAAGAGAGTTGTTGATAGAAAACATCAGTCGGTCTTTGCAAGGTTACGTGTTTCTTTGAAAATCAATATGTGAATGAAATAAAATTATTTTTTTCAAACATACATTTACGTTACATTACATTACAAAAATCGTCGGGGCCTCGTCCTCCAACAAGCAGGCTGGATTTGGACTTTGACCTTCCGCTCTATGTTTCGTTGCACAAAAGCTACCTGAAGAATACACTCATTTTTTTATAAGAAACTGGCTATAAGAATAGAGTACTGGACAGTCAGAAAAAATTAAGAAACTTCAGTACTCAAAGCAAAAAAATTAAGAAACTATTAAATCGTGATAAAACTGAGAACAGCGAAATTTTGTAAAATCCAAGAACAAGATTGCCCTGTTGGCCTAGAACTTAAGACACAAGGGATGAAAATATACTTCCCGTTTTGTTTGCAATCCATTTTGTATTCAATTTAGAGGTGAATGCTTTAAAAATTTGACTTGACATACAAATATTTCAGAAGTTTTTGAAGACAGAAGCTTTAAAAAGTAAAGGTATTTTGATTTCAAATCTGAAGCCACCCCTAAGCCTGACTGCATTCTTTGTCATCTTTTTATCGCAATAAAAACAAATACATAAAATTGAAATTGATCATTGTTGAGATGGAGGCAAAAAACATAATGTTATTGAGTTGCCTCCACACCAAACATTACAAACATTCCAGAACTTTTCTTAATACACTATAAATACACAATACAGAACAACACAGCATGATATAGCACAATACCATACAATACACTACGGTACAAATACAGTACAAATACAGTACAAATACAGTACAAACACAGGGGTCATTCCTTGTCAATTCAACATGGTCTTGACACCCACCAGCTCAGATTTTCTTCATTTTCATTTTGCAAATACTGTACAAAATGCATTTTTTGTCATGTGGGGAGAATGTATTCTCTGCACAATCTTTGCAAACCTGTGTAATTTATATAATCCAGAATTTATGTTCTTGCTGCAAAAAAACTCAAAATGCAGCCTGAGAAAATTAAAAGTAAGCATTTACTTTGCATCAAAAAATATGGAAACAATGCCTAAAATGGCAGCTCTCAGAAACCAAGTGCCTAAGCTAACAAGTTTTCAAAACCGAGGTTCAGGGCTATGGGGTTTTGGTGACAAGAGCCTCCAGTAGGAAAACATTATTCCAATTTCAATGGCATTTGCATGAAGTAAATTTGAAAGATTATTTTACTGCTTTGTTTTAAAAAATTAGGGAAACATTGATTCAGTACTTCATAATTATCTGAAGAACGTTATTAAAGGATTCATTAGAAAATTTCATAAAATACCTAGGCCAAACTTATAAAGCTAAATCAATTAAACCTTTATACATTCACCTTTGTTCTGACTATAAATATATTACTGATATAATAATTTTTACTGAGGTATAAGGTTTAAGGTGATAAATGATGATATCAGGTGAATTCTAAGGCTACTGTTTAGTGATCAAGATAGTTAGCTTGTTCAACAACATAAAATGTTTCAATGTAGATTATTCTACCATTAATTTCTAAGGCATAATGAACATAAAACTTTTTGCTTTCATTTTTGATATTTTGATGTGCTTCTATAATCAGGCACCTCAAAGCGTTGAGAAAAGTGCGGGTTCTAAAATTGTGGGGAGGCTAATACCGAATAAAAAGAAGCTTTTCTGATGGTTTTTCTCTCAATATTATACATTTTTGGCAAAAATAGGAGTGTGGTTAAAGCCTCCCCAGCACCCCTGCTCGGTGGTGCCTTATAACGAGCAAATAAATGATGAGCAGAATTCAAGATAAAACAGTCACTAAAATCAAAGAACAGCTCACTATTTGTCAGAATTGAAACTTTAAGAGTCAATTGTACTGCCACAATGATCTTCTTAGTTTTAATTCTATCTACTTAGTTATAAAAAAGCTTGAAGCGGTTTTCATCAATTTTAAATAAGTTTTCAATTTTTCTTCAAAAAAGTGACACTTCATGATCATCTCTCATGATTACTTAGACAGTACCTGAAAAAAATTGTTTCGAAGCAGTGCTTCAAAGTTTTGCTCAAATTTTCCCCTAAAGCGGCAAACCAATCATTAAATTATATTTTATATCTTAAATTCAAAGGAATGGTGAATGCATTTTCCTACCATAAACAATCAAATCCAAGCACTTCCCCTCAAATCTGTTTTTGAATTTGGTCAGCTAAGGCAATTTTGAGCTACAGTTCCCATACTATTGCAACCCTATATTTGAAGTGACAGGGTCCTGTATAAGCAAGTATTTAATTTCTTTTTCAAAGGGCAACACCTAATCCAGTCCCAAAAAAGTAATACAAACCAATCCCAACCCTGCATAGGTGTCAAGATTTTTCCCCTGTATGTGTTAGGTCTATTGCTCTACTGTTGTCTATGTTGTACTTTCTATTGTTTCTTGCTTCTCAAATAAGTGAGACTCATGCAAAATGCATGGGACTTGGTAGGCCTGACCCAGTTTCGAAAGATGAACACCCAATATATTTGTTGGAGTGTTTTTGCACACAGAACAAAATGTATATGTCTCTAACAGATTGAGCATGGCTGGAAATAGAATGAAGTATACAGGCTTTTGTGGGAAAAATATAGCACGGCTAACCACCGCATGCATAAAAAAATACAGGCGTGTGGAGCCGTGTGGTTGCGTGTGAATTTTTTTAGCAACAATTTATGGTTATCATAATAGATTTACGCAGAAATTGCCAACACGACAATGATGACACCAATTCTTAGCATCACTAAATACATTTTAACAAAAACGTGTTTTTCTGAAGATTTGAGCAAGCTTCTAAACAAGTATAAACTGAACTTATTCGATATATCAGCAAAAAACGGCACTACAGATACATAAAAATGTTTGCCATGTAATAAGCAGTTTTCATCAGCTTCGATAATAGAGTCATTGGGGGCGTGCTGTTATCTGGCTGTAATGACCGTTTTTGTGTGTAAATCCGTGCCCCGAGGCCCCTTGGTTATCAAGCATCACAGCTATTTTATTTACCTCACTGGCCAGATGTCAATACTCCATAACGAAAATCCATAAAAGATAATGATGGGCAATTTTTCATTAAATCCAATGTCGCCAAAATCTAAATTTAAAGCATAACGAAGTCTAAAAAGGGGGCTATATTGGGGTAGCAAAATCCGAATATCTGCTACTTTTTATCGTATAATTGGCAAATCTGCTACTTTCGCTAAATTAGCGATCGAAAATGGAAATCTTGTTCACAACACTTAAAATTCGAAGACAAAAATGTCAAGTATAGTCTTATTTTATTTGATTGTTCACTGAAATGCCATAAAGCTTTGATAAGGTGTAAACTTTTGCACAAAACTCTTCTCCATTTTTTGCATCATAAAAAGTGCACATTTGCTTATGTCTGTTTTGCCGATGATAATAATCATTCTCCCGAGAAATAGTGATAAATATACACCGCGAATAAGTAGAGAATGTTTAGAGAAATAACGGTGAAAATGTTTAGAAACGTTCGTCATATCGAGGAAAATCATGATGAAGGGACATACAATTCGGTTCGTAATAACGAGAGTTCGTTATATACGGGATTCGTTATACCGAGGGGATTTGTATGGCGTTCGGCATAGGGGGGGATCCAGAGCAAATTTGAAGGAGGGGCAGTTGCTAGTAGGGGTGCTGAACAATTTTCAAAAATTGGTTGCGAGAGTAGACTGTATACAACAATTTCAGACACCTTTTCAGAATAAATAACATAACTTTGAGGTAATCCTTGAAGCAAATTAACCTACCGGTCCACGAACCTTTTTCATCTGATTCTCATTCTTCAAAAGGGGCGCACAAAAGACTTGCTTCAACTCATTGAGGGAGGGGCAACTGCCCCTAGTTGCCCCCCCCCCCCTTAAATCCGCCACTGGTTCGGCAGAATCTATGTGGCCAGAAATATTTCTGAAATATATCATCCTGTCGGGATTCCACTGTAGATTGATCTTATGATTTTTTCAAAATCTTATATTTTATCCGCAATCCTGACAAGGTGTTAAGCCTTTTTGAAATGGCATGAAGTAATAGAAGCAAGGAAAGATTTACATTTAAACCCGTCTCAAAAACCAACAAAACCAATCATTGATCGAGAATTTCGCTCTCAGAATAAAATAAGGCGTGTGATGTTTTGCACTCCTCGGAAGCAGTAGGCGTGCGCGTGCAATCGCACGCCTTTCCGACTAAAGCCTGGTATATTGCAGGTCTTGCCATAAGACCTTTACCAGTGGAGCAGTTAACAGCTCTCCTAGTAATTTCCAGGTGAGCTTTTTGAAGGTAAATAAGAATAGAAAGAAAGGAACTTTGGTTTCAAGGAGAACAATTTGCTTTTTAGAACAATTTTGGAGAGCAATATTGAGTTCCCCTCCGGCATTTGACGAGAGCCTGGGCGGCAACAAGAGCTATGGCTTTTTTCAAATGGCCAGGCCTGATATTGCTATTTTGAAATTTTCATATAATCAATTAAGAAGAAAAAGTATGTGTGCCAAAAAATGATCATATGAACTTTAGCTACTTCTTTGACAATTAAAGTCAAGATGCTTATTATGCAACAAGCTTTCTTTAAAGCATGGCCTAACAAATGTCTAGCCTGCAAGACCTCTTAGATGGGTTCAAGAACCTTTTAAAAAAATCTGTTGTTAATTTTCAAAGTATTTTATCTTGATTCTGAATTTTACTTATCCTTAGACGTTTGTTGACAATTTTTCTTCCTCTTTTTCAACTATAATCAGCCCACTGTATGCCCCATGTACTACTGACTTTTAAAGGACAATATTTTCAATTCTTCAGATAAAATTACTGCAGAAACTTTGTCAACGTTCTCTGCGTATCTTTCTCGGTTTCAAAAGGCAGTTTAAGCTGTATATATTTCCATGGTTCAGAGTGACAGAAACGGGCTATGCTCGAAACGTCATTATTTATTTAAACAAAATTTTCCTGGCACAATTTACTTACAATGATCGTTATTATAGCATTTTATTGTACCGCACGCAATCTAGTATATTTATGGAATCTTCCAAATGACAGGCCTTCCTAGGAAAAATGTGCGATTGCACTCGCACGCGTTGGTACACGCCTCCCCACACTGGCAAGTGCGTTTTATCGCACGCCTGTTTCATAATTTAAAAATGCAGTGCTTACATTTTTTGCCCGATCAATTTCCCAAATCTTTCCGACTTCCCAATAACTAGATTTATATGGATTGATGGCCTTTATCCGTTATTTACGTTTTCAACTTTCTCAAATTGACCCTGGTGTTGATTTGAACACACGAGCTTTATTAAGCTATTTCTTTTCGTCTAGTTTCGAAACTTTTTCCCTGTTTAGTTTCGAAACTTTTCCAAACTTCCGATGCGTTTGGGATTGGTGAGTAGCGACAAGTGTGACGCCGTAAGATTATATTTGATAACTTCGTACCATATTACTTTATAGAACACCACAAATTATCTTTAAATATGAACTATGAGTTAGATATGTTACAAAGCGCGAGCTATGGCGAATAAATGATTTTAAGTTGTGGCTAATACATTTCTACTTTTTGACACGGGTCATCAAATTTAGTTTAAAGGAAACAGAATTACAGTGATTCGACGGGGACAGAGCCTGTGCTCAAGTTGCCATATCTCAGTCAGGCTTTGAGACATTTAACTGATTTCACACATTTAGAGATCTTTCAGGTTATGCAACCCAAATTATAAATTGTAAAAGCAGCTTTTGTACCATCATAACATTGAATTTGCCAAATCAGTTTACTGGTCAAAATTTGCATAAACCGGGAAGCCCTTCCTGTGTAACTGGCCCTCTCGCTGATTGAAAACACCATTTGTTATTTTTTTAAATCAGAAGTTTAATCAAAATTTTTTAGAAAGTTCTTCTTAATTCCTTCTAATTTACAATTCCTCCTTTTTCCATTTCCAATCGGCCGGAAATCCCGAAGAAAGGAATAATCCTGTAAAGTTATCCGTCATCTCATCTCTGCATCGAGGCTCGCTCCGCAGAGCACATCTTTTTACCTTCTGATTAGGATGTTATCTTTATAAGGCACCACGCAGCGTTGAGAAAAGTGGGGGGACTAAAAAAAGTGGGGGGTCTAAAAAAAGTGGGGAGGCTGTAACCGTATAAAAAGAGGCTTTACTGGTAGTTTATTACTTAACATTTGGCATTTTTTGCAACAAGTATGGGGGCTAAAGACCTCCAAGCCCCCCCCCCCCTCCGCTCCGCGGTGCCTGTTTATGGCTATTCCACTCGCTCTTGACAGTAATAAAAAATTCACATATATGTTACTTGTACACACCCTAATCCATCGGTTTTTCCGAGCACCTTTTTAACTCGTTCATTGGGCAGCAAGAACGCAACATGATGGATCCTTAGACCGTGCTTCCTCACTTAAGAAAGACCTTACTACATTCAAAGAAGTAAAACCAAAGACTGTAGGAACTAAATGGAAGTTTGTCTCTTCTTCCAACCGAGTTCTTGGGACCAAACATGTCAACACCACTTGCAAAATACATCGAAGACGAAGAATTGAGAAAGCTTTTTCAACGCCCTGAGAACTGCCCAACGCTAAGTGTCCCCACCATAAACTCCGATCTTTTGGCCCGTAAAATGGCTCAGAAAGCCAAGCGTTTGCTTACTAAAGGCGTAACAGGGGTTATTGCGGTCAAAGAGACACTCCTTAAACTGAGAACGCACCTGGATACGTTTCCAATTTTATTCGAACGTTTTTCTAAAGACATGATTAATGACATAACACGATAAAATACCGGACACATCTTTCTGATAACGAGAGCTACAAGCCTGACACTCATTGTTCTCAATATTTTAAATGGAATGACCTTATCACTATTAAAAAAGCTTTGGAATTTTATTTGTTGTATCGCATATCTTCTTATCTCTAAGAGCTGCTGATGAAGGTCAGAGATTGGCTTTTGGACAATGACAAGAAGGTCTTACTGCTTCTTGGACCTCATCCATTTTTCTTAACAGCAACTCCTGAGCATGCTATGGTAGGCAAAACTGCTATCACCATTATAACTCTGTTGAGGCTCCTCTCTCTTTTAGGTTCCTTTCTTTTAACCCAGCTCTTTTCAAAGTCCCCTCCCTTCTAAACCTTTTCAAAGCCCCCATTTTTTAAAGCCCCTTCTCTTCTTAGTCCTTTCTCTTTTAAGAATCCCTCTCTGTTAACCACTCTCTATATTGACGTCTCTCTATATTAATTCCCCTTCTCTATTAGTATATATCAATTGATCTGATGATTCTAATAATGATGTTTTATTCCAAGACATGATCATCAGACATTATTGTTATGATTTTCAGACTATATCTTGATCGAAACATGATGAGAATAATCATTTATATTAGATAAAGAACCTGATAGTTATTTCATAGTATTTTAAACACAAAAACGATTATTTCATAGTATTTTCAACGCTTCTCTACCAAGTCCCTTTTCTCTTAGCCCAGCATATTTAAGCCCCCCCCCCCCCCCTGGTACATCAAAAACAAAATACAACCCCTGGTCTTGATAGAGTTTCTATAATACTTTTTCAGCCTTTTGCAAATTTTAGTTGGGATATCTGAAATGTTTTTGCTTGAATATTAACAAGAAATAACAATTCATAATTTAGAAATCCTGATGCTCATATTTGCATTGCATTTACTACTTAAAGCATTGGATTTTATGTGTCAAAAAATTTTTTATTGCGACAATATCAAGACTGATGTTTTGAGTAAAACCTTCAGGAGACTTATAAAGAAAAATGCAGTTTTCAATTTGCTAATTCTCAATTTACCTTATTCAGTAGATGAATTACATCAAACATTTCTAAACTTAGAAATGTTTGAGATATTGTGTAATTCGGATGTTTTTGTCCCTCCAGATTCTTCTCAACAGCAATAGAATCATTACCAAAAGCTTTGAATATTCTTTCCTTGTCCCATGGCTAGGCACAGGTAAAGCAGTAACCTTCTTGTGTTCATGCTTAATTTTCTTTAAGTTCCTTTCCATACGATTTGGGAACTTTTTCCACATACTATTAAGGTAATTTCACATTGCCTAATTTCACAGCATATTTTTGGTATTATGTTGTTGTCTTGCACTTCTGTTTAATACATTATATATCAGATATTGGAAATAACCAGCAGTTTATGTAAACCTTTCTTTGTTATGTACAGTAAACTCCCAATAACTCGGACCCCTGATAACGCGAACATTCGCTTAGTCGAACCGATATTGCACTCCTCTTGCCCAATACATTTATATAAAAATGCCCCCGATCATTCGAACATTTACTTTGTCGAACCATTTATTGGTCCCCTGGAGGTTCGATTGTATTTTATTGTATATTGCATGTGAGGAGACAATTAGACTTGCAACTAACCGCTTCTAAATCATGGTGTCCTTTGTTTCCTTAAAGAAATTCAATATTTGATCTCCATTTTATTTTAGGTCTTCTGATCAGGTACGTCAAAAATTCTTGAAATTCAAATGCTGTGTCACTAAATTGAGATTCAAGCAAACATTGTAAAGCATTCTATTCATGGTTTTGAGAACAAAAAGTCTCTGTTTACAAAATTTTTCAAACAGTTTTGATTAAAAACACCAGTCTATAAAAGCACCTATCACCCACCTATAACAACCTCTAATGTTCTTTTGATATCTTCCTTTTATCTCGGCTTCTTTTTGTTACTTCCTTATCTTTTCGTGGTCTTATTTTTCCTGTTTTTTGGCCTTGCTTTTTATATTCGGCCATTCCAATAATTCTGGTTCGCCACGAAATTTATGAATTTGCTCTCCGCTGTTGATGTAACTTTTGTCAATAGACACTTTAGATTTTGCTCTTGCCTGCCTACAACCAGATCTGCACGCCATCCTCTCGTTAGGCCAGAGGATTAAGCCAAAAAACCTCTAATTAGGCAATTATTAAAATATGTATGCAACAAAAGCTTCTTCCTTCTAAAAAACAATTAAACCTACCATTTCGAGAGTTAATATTCACGTCAGAAGATTTTGTACCCTTGGTGCCAGCACCTTTTGTGGCTCTGGCATCAAGGGTAAAGATTCTAAGCGAGTAGGCATTTTTGGGAGAAATGTAAGCCATGTGATATGAAATTTATGGTAGTCTATTGTAACGAGTTAGTGTCACTTTAGGCTCTGGTGGACATTTAGAAACCAGGATTGAGAACTGAGATTCAGCAATAGATGTTGTTGCGAATTTTTCAATATCTGTGAGTTTTTCTACCTTGATTTAAAGTACTGGCAACAAATGGAGAAAAAGAAGAAAGTTGTTGACACCTGCGTTTCATTATGGGATTCTGAATGACTTCGCTGAAGTATTCCAGGAGCAAGCACAAATATTCGTTGAAAAACTCGAGGTTCGGATTTACATCTCAATGTATTTATCTGCTGCTTATCAGCGATCCATTTCTTTTTTTATCCCGAGTTTGCATTATTTACAGTTGATATTTTATATTAAGATTGTAATGAATTCCAACCCAGTGTAGAACGAAGGCCAATTAGGTAGGTTGTAAGAGCTTTTAACCGAAGTTTCAGTCCATTCGGAAATAATCTGAAATCCGCGACAAAGCCAGGGGAGGAGGGGAGGGGGCAAATCTAGCCACATTACCCTAAGTCTTAGGCAAGGGTTAGCTCGAACTGCCTTGATCTACGTATGGAACGTATATCAGTCTCAGAACATTGTACATGGCAGACAAACAAGAAAATAGGTCCTTTTTTAGGACTTTTGCCTTTTCTTATGCCTATTCTTTTTTTCATATCCGTGTCCCTTTCCCGTTTCTAGATCTTACTCTCTTCTCAAGCCTCCAATTTACCTTGTGATTCATTGAGAGAACTGAACAAAAAAGCAAAAAATTAACCACGAAGAGTCTTCTCTATGAAAGCTGTATATCAAATTACAATTTTATTCTTTTTTTGAAAAATAATTTTGGATTCAAATGCTCAATTAAGCAGTTGCAGAAATTCGTCTGTTAAAATTCGTATGTTTTCATATGCGGTACATTTCTTCTTCTAGCCATTGGCAGATAGTGGAAAAACATTCAACATATGCACCTATGCAACCAACTGTGCATTGGACATTATTTGTGGTAAGATATCCTGATGAAATCGCGATTTTAGCAGTTGTGACTGAACTAGATACTGCTACAAAGATTGGGTGTCATTTCATTCTGCTGTTTAACAGAAGACACTTGTGGGGACTAAGTGAGACGGCGGCTATAGCAAAATTAGAAGCTGAGATATATTGGGCATCTTAAAAAGGGATAACGTTGTTCCATAAGTTTTGGCTTGATGATAAGGTTTGCAAATATCTGGTTGAAATCGATATCAGTGATGGCCTTTGCAAATAAGGTGAACCACCATGACTCTAAGTAATGGATCTTAGATGGAGATCAAATATATTGGGTTTTGCAGCTAACGATGATAACGTCACAATTAACTCAAACTCAATGCTAGAAGTCTTGTCGTTAAATTTCACCAAAATGTTATATGCACTGCACTTAGTTTATGATAAATGATGCGAATTAGTCACAAACTTTAGCAGAGATAATAGTATTTTGAAAGATTGAAGCTACTGAAGTGAGAATGCGAAAGCAAAAGCCTTTATCAGATTATATAAAGTATAACAGATACAGTATTCAGTTCATGGGATGTGTTTTTTGTTTAGGAAATAGCTGGTTAATTGATTTATCCAGTTAAGCTAGTAGGTTGCTAAGTCAACCAATTGGCTGAATTTGTGTGCTCCTGAAGAGTGATATTGAGTACAAGGGAAACAAATTGAGGAAAGAAATGGCAACTATGAATTGAAAACTGGTCTACAATCTTTGCCAAAACCTCTTGAAAAACGCAATAGAGCTCTCTTTCTACTTGTTCGGACCACCCAACTTCCAACACCTCACACCAACCCCATTCACCCCGTAAGCAATGCTGATTAGAAAATTGTTGTTCTTATTTGACTGCAGAAAACCTTGCATATCCAAAACATGTTTATAAAGCATAAACGTAGAAACATTCCACATTGTTTCAGAAAAAGGTGGGATGCGTGGAAAGTTTAGGGAAGTTTTTCAATTGTTTTGGGAAGGATTTAGATCCCTTTTTACAAACACATAGACACAATTATTCACCTATTTATGCACATCTAAAGTGTCATCGATGATAGATTAGCAGCGAATGTAGATTACAAATCCAAAGAAATTTTGAAAATCCATGGTAGAAGTGATATCGCTGTTCGTTATGTTACAACATCCAAAAGATAAGATGGTTACGAAAGAATAATAAATCTACCACGGCGTCACTGTTCCAAAATAATGTTCTTTTCTTGGGACAGTGTGACGCCATAGAGATCTTTTACCAATTGCAACTTTCCGCAAAATACTCACCCTTTCAACTTGCCAATAAGCCCAAACTTCGAACATCTTCCCAAAAAACAAAAACAATAGAAATCAAAGCTTGGTGTGGCAGCTGAATTTTTTTCCATTGATGTTCTGTACGGTCTTCACCTGTTCATTAGCAACTTTTCTGTACACAGACGCATGTTTTGATGATGTGCATTTCGATACTGGTGCAAAGCACTGATCATAGATTTTCCCACAGCTTAATTAGTATCACGGCATTATGAAAAAGTTTCTGTAAGAATCACAACTTGTTTACATGTTAAAAATTAAACCTGCAAGAACATCGTAAGCTTTGTCGTATTTTTGTAATGTTTTTATTTGGAGTTCGAAAGGCGTTCACGTTTTATAAAAAATAATAGACAACATTGGCGAGAATTCTCGGGTTGATGAATGCTGTGAGGAAGGAAGAAAGGTACTGAAAAAACAGATTTTGTCTTTTGAACAAATAGAAAACACAGGTGATATGCTAAGCTTCAATTTTTTATGTATGTCAACTGTATATTGATTTTTAAGAAAAACAAAAAGTACTCGAAAAACTGATTTAAAAATCGTTTTTTGATTGGGTAACTCGTTAGCGATGATTGTGTACACTGCAATCTTTCAACAGCCTAATGAGCAGAGAGTAACTTTATCAGTACCTATAGTTTTTCTCTTAAATCTGTCCCATGAGTAGTCTTTTCAATTTTTTCAACAGTTGATCTTGTTTCAATGGATTGATTTCGATGACTGGTACAGTGAATATGTTTTCAAAATTTCATAATTTGGACAACATAATCTGGATAAAAACCGTGAAAACTCTCAAATTGCCAAAATTAGTTACTTCTTTTTAAAAGTTTGTTGACTTATTGCAGCCAAAGACTTGTAGAATAACAGGGTATGCGGAGACATTGTGCTCATTCGCTGTATTTCACTCAAAACTAGATATATTCCATTGTTATTCTCACACTTTTGACTTTTATAAAGTTCTCCCAGGTAATATGTCTCAACTTTAGGAGAGGATTTCAACGACACAATTTTTTGCAAAATCATAATACACCTTTTTATACAAACTGGTAATTTTCTTTTACTAACGTGTCTCGGGTTTTTACTTAAGCAAAAAACTCATGAAAACATTGCTTATGCATGGACTGATTCCATCCAATCCTTTTTCTAGATGCAAATTCATTTCATATCTATTTAAAGTACTATAAATTATTAATGTTGCAGAAACAGCCATGGGTGTCAACTGTGGATCACAACACGACGCAGAGGCAGAGTATCCTAAAGCTGTTTTGAGGTACATGTTGGTTTTTGCCTTTTTTATCTTTTTTGTCCAATTTCTGATTGATATTATGATAAGTGCAGCATATACCAAAAAATTGAAAACAAAGGTCCTGTTGATTATAACATATTCAGCTATGATGATTGTTGTAGATAATTTGAGAAAATTTATTCCCCTTTTGGTCATCATCCTGTGTTTTGGTCAAAATTCTTTACTTCGAATTGAGTATTGATTTTGTTGTGTTTCTGTTTTATTGCACTCTTTTTAAACTTTCATAATCTGATAAACTTAACACCCGCAACGATTTCGATCCTGCTACCAAAATACAATTTTTGTAGTGGGTCACTTTGGTATAGGATCCCTTATATGAAATCAAATTACATTTGTATTGGGTCACTTTAGTAACAGACCACTTTGATATCGGATCATTTTGGTATCTGATCACTTTGGTATCGGAGAACTTTGGAATTTGATCCGTTTGGTGTAGATCATTTTGGTATCGGATCTCTTCGGCACTGGCTCCATCTGGCATAGATCACTTTGATATCAGAGCACTTTGGTATCAGATCTATTTTGGTTTCGGGTACTTTGGTATCAGATCACTTTTGTATCAGATCACTTTGGTATCAGAGCACTTTGGTATCAGATCACTTTGGTATCAGATCAATTTGGTATCAGATCACTTTTGTATGGGGTCCCTTTGGTATTGAATTACATTGATATCGGATCACTTTGGTATCGGACCACTTTGATATTGGATCATTTTGGTATCTGATCACTTTGGTATCGGAGAACTTTGGTATCGGCTCCATCTGGCATAGATCACTTTTGTATCAGAGCACGATACAAGCCATTTTCGACCCTTCTCATTTCTGTGAAAAACATGCCCGGTTTAGCTTGATTTCTCATGTACACACGTTTTGCAAAACCGAGTGTGCATCGATACGACCCAAATCTTGAAGCCTCATGTAACCACTCATGAAACCACTAATTTTTTTTCAGTATGTGTGCTCTTATACAGAAACGTCAAGTAAGAGCATACCTTTGGCCAGAGTTTATTTACAGTTTGACCAAAAGTGGCAAGGAACACAACCGTGCGGTCAAAATCCTTCACAATTTTACTTTGAAGGTATGAAAAAACTTTCTCATTTTTTTCAACTTTTCATAATACACAAAGTGTTTTTCTTTCAATTTTTGGCTTTGTTAGCGTAATTTGTGATTTGTTTCTTCTGTGACAGAATTTATATTTTTCTGCTTATTCAACAGTAACAGATGTATAGAGTTACGTTTTTAGTCAAAAGTTTGAAATACCCGTCCTAGAAAGAGCTTTAAAAATGCAACGATAAATAATTTTTTTGGTTTTTTGTTTTATTTTTACAAATGTATTTATATATCCTTTTGTATCTAACCTGTTGATAGTTTTTTCTTGTTTTATTTGTTTAAAGATATATAAATACTTCAAGCTAAATTTTTGTTTCACAAAAAAGCAGTAATGCTATATAGAAATATGCTTTAAACAGACAATGACAAAAGAAAATTGATTAATTTTTCTGGAATGCCTTTCATTTTTTCAATGAGGAGTCATCAGCGTATTTAAAGATATAAGCCTTTCTGTTTAAAATATTTAAAGTTAGTAATACTAGAAGTAAATCTTGATGGACAGTTTCCATTCACTTTGTTCGATTCATCGTTTGAAATTATTTATGACTCTGTTCGAAATGTATCTTTTTCGTATAGGTTATCAAAGAAAAAATAAGTAAGCGGAAAATGAAAGAGGAAAAGGTTGTTGAGAAGAAGCGACTTTCTTTCTTGGATTTATTGCTTGATTGTCACGAGCGTGGCGAGATCGATGTTGAAGGCTTGAGGGAAGAGGTCGATACTTTCATGTTTGAGGTACGAAAAAGTTATGTTTTACCGCACGAAACTTTACAACACGAAAAATCTATTTGAAACTTTAAAGCACTAAAAGCAACATGCTGTCACTTTCCTATAATCCTACTGACTGGCAACGCAGATTTTTTATAATTCTACCAAATAGATTTAACTTTTATCCTTGCTTAGAACAAAAGTTAAATATTCGAAATTTCGACAGTTTGAAAAAATCTTTCTCTTGAAATTTGAAGACATCGGACGGTAATTTTATGCTGTTATTTCATATTATTCTGAGTTTGCATTCTTTAAATAAGCCTTTTTCAACTCAATTTGGACTGGTGGTCGAGGGATACAAATGTTTTTAACACTAAACCATTATTTTTTGCGTTTTCCTTAAAGAAAAAAACCAAAGCTTTGCTTTGTATGACGAATTAATCTAATTTCACCTTACCTTGCTTTTAAGTATGTTTAGCCGATAACTTTTTAGATTAAAAACTACACATTTAGTCCAATTTTACAAACAAATTATTGAATTTGGTTTTAATATTCTTTGATTGCAATATATTTTTTTCAAATTTTCCTACTTAGTATAGAATCTATATTTCCTGTCTGCGACTTTTTAAGTCGCCTTGTTACAGATTGCTTCACACATGGTTATGTTATGAATAAAGAAGCGAGAATAATAGGACTTTCTCATTAGAATTTGTTTGTTTTCTTAACATAATTTCCTTATTTTCGCTGAGCCGTTAGCAAAATTTTTGCTAGTGAAGAATTGTGACAAATGCGTCAATGATATTTTTAGGGCCACGACACCACTGCGTCGGGCATTTTCTGGTCATTGTATCTGCTTGGAAGACATCCAGAGGTACTCAAGAAAGTTCAAGAAGAGGTTGATAGAGTTTGGAGTAAGCATTTAATTTATAGACAAATGTCAGTGTATATTTGATCAATGAATAACAGCTGACTCTCAGTATCAGTTTTCTAACTTTGCTTGTTTCAGTAGCAGCAATGCTGCGTGATAACCTAGTGAGTGACGTGTGTTTAATATTTTGCTGCCACGGACATCCTTGGCAAAGATAATTCAGATTTCAACTTTTTTATTGATTCCAGGTAACCAAGGAAGCAAATCTTTTCTTGACCTGTCCAAAGACCTAGAGTACCTGACTTGTGTTATCAAGGTAATACTCCTATTTCTATCTAACAGTTTTAATGAATTTGCGTCAATGGAGTATTGATAATCTCCTTGTCTTTCCAAAAGCTTATGTTGTCACCTAGACTTTCTAAGGAATAAATCGCTATTTCTATTAAAGTGGGACCTCTGACCTGATTTGAAGACATCGTCAGATAGTTCGTTAAACAACTCGTCAAAGCTGTAACAGAATCAAATATTCTTTACAATACACTTCTCAATATATTCTTTATTCACGCGATGCACTAATATGTATCATTTTCGCTATATGATTCAATTTTGAAATTTTACTGTACATAAAACCGTAATGCAGTCTCAGGACCATCGCCTTTCAGATTCCCCTTTGTGCTTTTGTATGTAATGAACGTTTAAGAGCGACACAGTCTTGAGCTGAAAAGTAAAAAGATTTTTGAAATGATTAGATTCAAACTTCCGTGGTTTTTTCCTACTACGCACTCTTAGCAAATATGACCTTATGCGAAAGTTTTAAATTGCAGGAGAGTCTTCGTCTTTTCCCACCTGTTCCATTATTTGCAAGGGACACCCAAGATCCTGTCGACCTTGGTAGGGTTGGATGAAGTTTACTTTTTTATTCTGCGTTTGAGGGATACACTCTTTTTTATAAGAACAATTTTATAAGAACACGAGCCTCTAAATTGGTTAGAATTTAAGAACATCAGCTCCGATAATGAATAATGTTGAACAATGTGTCATCTCAAAGCCGAGATGTTTGTAATCTAGGGAGTCTTTTTCGGTGCATTTTCGAATTTGTCATCAAATAAAAGATGCTTCACTCACTTTTTTGCAAAAGAGGCTTGTACACGTACATTGAGCAAAATAACTAGCAACTGCACTGCTTACACTCTTATAATTTGAGAACAAATAAGGAACAACCTAGCCTCAGGTTTTCTAAAAATAATGAACAGCCAGCCTGAGCTTCAATTTACTGGTTCTTATAAAAAGGAGTGTAGGTTCGAATACAGATTCGTGTTTGAGCTCAGTTGTAAAGAGAGCTTCTTTCGCTGCAGAGTCACTTTCTTTGAAACGCGAATTTTACCGGCCCTTTTTCAGCTGAGGTCAAATTAGTCGATCACAGCACTTTTTCTTCTTATTTCAAGATGTCTTTTGCACGTGTTTAAACTCATTCAATTGAGACAGAAATGGCGGGAGCTAGTCTTAACATGCAATTTAGCTTATCTTCATCCGTAACAAATATTTTCTGATTGTAACAGCTGAAGAAAGGCTAAGCGTTTCAGGTCAAGAAATTAAATTATCAACCACTGGAAAGAAATTGTTGTTATTTCTATTTTAATTCGCAGCTTTGTTTATGTATTCGAGTTGAAATTTCAAGGTCATTCAACCTGTAGCATGCTTAATGTCCCAAAGCTAGACTTTCTTCCATAATAAAGCTTGTTTCTAGAATTGGTTCCCACTGGGCGTCAAAGTGGGTTCAAGCAGCTACGTTTGCCGTCTTGGGAGACGAGTCCAAATTCCTATTGTTTACGGCCATTGTTCTATCCATTTGTCTGAACCAATGAGAAAGTGCACCATATAGGCATGCACATTAGGGGGATGGCAAAATTCACATCTAATGGCGCTTCACAGCATTAAAAAAAATAATATATACCATGGTTGCATATATAAACCAGGGGTTCGTTCTCACTTTTCTTTTGACACCCATTTTTCTTAATTTTATTCGTCTTTTGATTCGAAACAACATTTGCAAATGACAACATTGACTTTAACTGCGCATGTGCATATGATGCAGAGTTCTGAAAAGCTGACGGTCTTTCAGAAATGCTAGTTCGTCTCCAAAACAATACAGTTTTTGATAACGATATTCGACAATTCAAATTCAGATGATATTATTTAGTAATAAAATAAAATCAATACAAACAGGAATAAAATCATTATCATTATGAATTAAAATGTATTATCATTGTAAATGTATTTCCAGAACGTTGAACCTAGGGATGTTCTATCAACTTTATGTAAAAATGTATATGTATTGCTCAATTATTTCATGTTGATCATAATTTGTGCTTTAGGAGACGGCCTAGTTCTTCCGGCAGGCTCAACATTTGGAATCGCAGCGTTTTTACTTCACCGAAACCCTGATTTCTGGGATCATCCTGATGACTTCATCCCAGAAAGATTTCTGGTTGAAAACTCCATCAAACGCCACCCATTTGCATATGTACCGTTTTCTGCTGGACCAAGAAACTGCATAGGTGAGCTTCTATTAAATCGTTGTTCGTGTTTTTTTTAGATTCTACTGACCAGCAATAATGCCAATTGTAGATTGGCCTAGCTAGTGCCGCTGCTGCATGGTCTGCAGTATTTCTTGGAAATAATTAGGGTACTTAAGCACCCTTAATCGCCAGCCTCTGCAATCCTTGCAATCTTGTGGAACAACTGCTGCTACGCATCCTTTAAAACTTCAATGTCAGTTTATAAGTTTATAATATAAGCGGCTTATCAAAGAATTCCAGTTAACCTTTGTTTGAGTGTTTAATTATTTTTTAAGTCTGTGAATTATATTTAAATTTTCTCTCCTGGCCATTTCGATATCTTTTGAATTCACGTTTTTTTTAGGCCAAAAGTTTGCTTTATTGGAGGAGAAAATTGTACTGTCAAACTTTCTGCGCCATTACGACATTACCTCGCTTCAAAGTCCTGATGACCTCGATCTTTCTGCTGAAATCATTTTGCGTACCCAGACTGGTTTGTCAGTGAAAATTTCAAAGAGAAAGTAGAATGTTGAAGCTGCTATTTTGAAGTGTATGCCATTTAAGATAAATACCAATTATACATGATTGTATTTGCAGTTTGCTGAATTAGAACATGAAAATATAAAGAAATCTATAATTATGAAAAGTTTTAGAAACAGCTACAGTGACTAGATGCTGCCTAGAGTATGTTTAAAAGTAAAGAGGATGCTATAGATTAGATAACGCATTTACTTACGAATGATTTGGTATATCATCCTTCTCCACGACCTACATGATTTTTCATGTAATTTTTATCATTTTCCAAAAAATAGAATTTTATGGTTTGTTTTACGTACAAAACTTTTTTTGCTATTTGGAAAGTGTTGTTTGGAAGATGATTGTTATTGAAAGAAACATAATTGAGCTGAGATTAAAAGCTCTTTTCGAGCAACAGCAGGCGTGTTTTGTTGTTTTTCTTCTGATTTGTAATACATATTATTTCCCGGTGTGTTCCTCTTGACAAAAGCTACTCTAGTGTTGCTGTATCTGCAACACTGTAAGATAAAATTGGCGCCAAACGCAAAGATTTGGAAAACGTTGAAAAATGGCTGTCTGAAATTCATTGAAACAAGAGGCCATGGTTGATGTCTCTTTTGAAATGTCTTAACCAAAATATGCAGCACCTGGTCAGCCATCGTCTTCGTGCATGGTTACAAAGCTGTTACCATACATTTTGATAGAAGTGCTAGACACCAACAATCTTGGACATAAATGGAGACAACTTATACTGGAGACAAATATTTCAGAAAACATGACATGGCCTGGCTATTTGTTGGGAAAAAGCCAATGGGTCAATAAAGTATCCCAACCTTGTCAAGTTTGTTGGTTTTCTAGCAACATTCCCCTTTTTGAATGCGCCAGTGAGGAGGGTTCCAGTCCTCTAAAACTCATGAAAAGTGACCGAAGAGGCTCCCTCAAGATTGCATCGCTAGTCTCCTGAATGCAAAGAAGATTTTTGCTGAAGGTGAATGGATCCTTTTCCACAGACTTTGTGCCAACCATAGTCATCCTGGCCTTTCTGAATAAATGATAGCAAATGCAACTGAAAATAAAACATTAAAGAAACAATATCTTTGCGAGCATTTTAGAAGTAAGTGTTTACGTCATCATTAGTTTTTGAAAAAGTGTTTTTCTATGGTTTATAAAGAGCGTACGATCACTGAATTTCTGTGTCAATCAATCGTCATATTCTTGTACCTAGAGGAATTGCCGCCAGGTTCCAGATAACATTCGCCAGGAAAATGTATACCGCAAATCCTTGAATACGCCCCCTCGTATAAGCCCATCTCGAATAAGCCTCTACCTTAAGATGCCAATTTTGCATTTTAATGAGCCCTCGTGTTTGCTTAAAGGAGAACTTACACACAAAAGCGATTTTCTCTAATTATGGGCAGAATTTGTCGCTTCAGTCATTTTTTTATGAAAGAAAGGTCAAAATTGAATTCTCCAGTTTCTTATCGCTGTGGAAATTTCAATACTCTTTTTTTAAGAGTTTCGTAACTTTATTTATTTATTTTTTAAATAAACATTTATTTTAAGAATGGCTTCCTATATTTTTTCACGAGAAAAATTTCCTAAAAGAAATTTATCTAAAGGATTTAAGTCAGAAGAAATGACATTTCAGTTGAATAACTTGAGTAATACGGATTTCTTTACATTGTTTTAATTTCTTTCACGTCTTCTCAATTTGGTGGTCATACATCCTCACTCATAGCTACTTTTTGAAAGGATTCTTGCTGCATTTTTTGCCCCTTGGGGTAACTTCAAAAGTCAGAGAACTGGGGTGTGCCATTTTGAAACATCAAAGCATACCTTGAAATGTATAAAAATTTCCAAAAACCATACCCCAAAATTTAGATACAATATGAAGTGCATCCGCTTAAATTGAATTCAAAAGTCCATCAACTCGATCAAGTGAATGAAAACATATTACCTTTCGTTCAAGAATGATATCCCCAAATGATTTATTTTCTAAAGAATCTTGAATGGATGGGGGGCCTTTTTGTCACTGTAAACCTTGTCTCTGTTTTTGTCCCTTGTCTCTGTTTTTGTCTTTATTTCCAAACAATATTTCCTATGATGGAAAAAGGTTAAAACTTACCATTTGAGAGCATTAACTTGAGAGATCACTGTATGGTTTATCAGGGTTGTAAGAAAAAATTGTCTGACGAAAATTAATCAGAAAAATGTTTATTTGCTGTCAATAATTCTCCCGTTCCCTCTTATAGTTTTTTGTATGTTTACATGTCTCACTAGGTAAGCATATATTTTTGTTTGAAATGATTCAAATTCTCCTATTTTTTATTGAAAAGAGCTGCTGATGAAAACTATAAACTGGTAGCTATTATGAATGTTGCAGTTATCATTGAATTATCTTCTTCATCCAATCTTCATCTCTGGTGCTCCAAGCCATATAAAGTCGATCCTGTCAAAGAAAAGGGAGAACGTGTCCCCCCCCCCCCCCCACTCTTGCGCTGCTACTGGACAAACCATGCCTTTAAATGCACTATGCTTAGTGAAATCTACGCACTTAGAAATTGTGACCTATTTGAAACAAATGACATACTTTGGTGCATTGATTTCTTGACATAGTGGAACATTGCAGCAAATCTTCGAAACATTGCATAAACCCTAACTTTACAAAATTGCTTAATCTTTTGCTTCTGTTCATTGTTCTTTTATTGATACTCAAATGTTCCTGCTTTATTGCTTATCTGTGTTTCATTTATTTCATTCATAGTTGATTTGTCAATGCGTTTGAAAGAATTCTAAAACTTTGGAAGGCCTTTCATATTTCAACATTAAAATCGATAAAACTGTGAGACCTTTTGATAAAAGAAAGTTTGAAAATATTTCTTCGAACTATCTTCCGTTAAAATCCATTCCAAAAGCTGTTGCTGGCCATTCCTAGACAGCAGCGGTTTTAGGGACTGCGGGGCCCGAGACCAAAAACATCTGCGGCCCCTTGTTCTTTACAATTTCTATTTTTCCCCTTCTGGCTACCATAAGGGCGGGACTTGGGGCCGTGACACCCCTGGACCCCCCTTAAAATCTCCACTGACTCAGAATACCATATCTCTAAAACTATTTTTGTCTCAAACCATACTGGCTGCCTTAACTAAACACATTCACGGTCGTCACATCTCACAAAATACCCTTCTTCGTCCCAGGATATTGCCGACAAATATTGTTATTCGTCATGAAATCATCATGATGAAATCGTATTTCTCTAAACATTGATTTTTTAAATAAATTTGGTGGGTGTTCTTTAAAATATTACCTGCAATTTTCAATTTTTATAGATATTTTTAGCAATCCTTTGTCACTGAATTACAATTGTCAATTACACAACTATTAGTGCTTTTTAGGCCCTTGCAGAAACTGGTGAACCATTCAACATCTGCAGCTATGCAACCAACTTCACTCTAGACAGCATATGCGGTAAAAAAATTTGCAGGTATATTTCTTTGTTGTTCTACGTTGCCTTTCCTTATTTCAATTCTGAAAAATGTTTCAGGGCATATAGAAATTTGTAAAATTATTTTAATAAAATATGTTGGACACATGAACTTAAAATGTTCAGATTCTAGCAACTATGGATTGCCAGAAAGCATGCAGGGATTTTAATCTATTTGAACAGTCAACGATAAGTTTTTTCTAGCCAATTACGCCACTTATATTTTTCTAGACACATTTTAACTTTACGAGCCAATGTTTACAAAAAACAATGTTTACAAAATGTCTGTTGAAGTTGTAGATATTAGTCATTAGAGATAAAAAGCTTTTATTCAAATTGTCAACGAGCTGTCACTTAATCTTATCGGAGAAGTCTTTGCCTAGATTCATGTTATCATCATTTGGTAGCTGAACAATAACTTAATGCTGGTACAAGCGATTTACAGGAAAATTCATTACTGTTTTTCTAACTGCATTGAACCATATTTGATATTTTAAAAAGCACCGATTGCTTGGAAAGCTAACTTGAACATCAGTGCTATAATCAGGTTCTTCGTTGCTTTATCGTATTTCTTGGTTTATCGCGATATTTGCATGGCTTTATAGATAAGCTTTTGAAGACTGTTGTCGGGTTCTCCTATAGCTGTCAAGCTTCTAAATCTGTATTGAACCATCTTACAAAATTATCAACTAAGGCTGTTATTGTTAGAATACATGTAAACCTTTTTGCGTAATACGCGAAAAAGAGTATTAGTTGTAATATGAACAAACGTGACTCATATGGTATTAGGTCGCTATCATCAACGGGTCGGTATTATTAACAGATCGGTATCACAATTTAAATTTTGTACTTATAGAAGATAAGAATAACGACGTTTGTTTATCTGGTCGCCATCATGGAAGATATTCATGTTTCGGACGGCCCTAACAACCTCCTTACAAGTCGAAGGTTCTAACGGAGTTACTCTTTGTATGTGCATTAGCTTTCGTTCTTTAAATAAATAGCTACCCCTTTATACGATTGTATTTTAGACTACCAAATTTAAACGTGATATCGTGCATTCGACTTCGCAGCATGTGTGCTCAAGTACAGCACTGCCAGATACGCATGTTCTTTTGGCCAGTCTTTGTTTACAACTGGACCAAAAAAGGCAGGGAACATAACCGTACTATAAAAATCCTTCACGAATTCACTCCCAAGGTAAGATTCATTTGAAGCTCGCTCGAACTCTTTATCTAATGAAAATCACCTGCTTGCTAAGATATTAATTGATAGTTTCTCAAGTTATGAAATATAAGTAATTATATCAATGTTTGTTCACCTTTTGATAAAGCATCCATGAAAAGTTACTAATACAGAAATCTATGCTTGCACTCTTTGGGATATCTTCTCTTTTCCTGTTTTGTAGGCAAGGGCTTATTCCGAGAAGAAATCTCATTAACTCTTTTTGATATATTGATTGATGATGTCAAACTTGTGTTGTATGCTGGCGGTGTCGTTGTTAAGACGTAGGACTCACTTTCCAAAGACCGTGAGTTCTAGACCTACACCTACAAATTGTGAGTACAGCACCCTTTGGCAAGATTTTATCATTTATGTTGCCCCCCTCTGACCTAGAGTATAATTTGGTACCTTGTTCGTAGCCAGGAGCGCTGTCTGCAGCTACACCCTGCCAACTGCTCTTGAGCATAGTGACCAAAAGGTATTGTTTAATGTCGGTACAGTAACCCTATACTATGAAGAGTGGTTAATAACAGGCAATAAAACCAGAACTTTACTTCACTTTTCCTGTATGACATTGTTTTTGCTTCATTTGGATAGTTTACTTCTGACGACAGTTATGATTTACCCACGCCTCGAATCACAGCAGAATTATCTTCTTATAGGCCATTAAGGAAAAGATTTGTAAACGAAAAGAGAAGGCCGAAGATACCGAGACGAGAAGACTTTTATTTTTGGATATAGCATTGGACTGTCATAAGCGTGGTGAAATAGATATTAAAGGCTTATGGGAGGAAGTACTCTCGTGTTTGCGGTATGCACAAAAGGCGAGATTTATTGCAATAAAACGGCTTCTAAAACTCTAGCTTTTCTTCTCATTTCAATTTGATTGTTGTTATATCAATACTTATATATGCTTTAAGGCATCCTGTTTTCATTAGTTACCATCTTCTGCTCGCATTTGCTTTTCATGAAGAGGATTAATAGAAATATATCATTTGAAATCGTTTGCATTTCAGGGACATGACACTACTGCCTCCATCATATTCTTCACGATGTATCTTCTTGGTTGACACCCAAACGTTTTGCGAAAGGCTCAAGAAGAAGTTTATAGAGTCTGGAGTAAGTAAGGTTTCTTTATATCTTTTGATATCTATTTTAATACTTGTCTTGTGTTCTAAATAGCAATCACATTTTCTGTAAATATCATGATGTTTAATGTGAACTACGTAAGTCCTATGATATCTAAATAGATTACAATTTATTTTTTCGTTTGACAAAAATCAATTTTTGTGGTCAATTCTATAGGTAACAAAGGAAACAAAACTCTTCTTGACATGGCAGAAGAGTTGGTTTTTCTAAGATGTGTTGTCAAGGTTGGTCTTAGCATCAAACAAATTTAAGCTTTTTAATTTGGTATTTCTTACCCAAATAGAGTAGTGAAGTGATAACGCCATATTTTCTTGTAAATATTTAAATTCGAACCACATGATTGATATCGTGGTAAATTTTTTATATAATTTAACTGAAATTGCACAGCTCGAGGTATTCCACTGGGATTTTTACAGATATACTTCATGTAAAACGACACTAGAACAAGTTCAACTCAATAAAAAAACAGGTGATTGTGTTTCTTTTTAGAATTCCTCGCACATGGAAGGAGATGATGGCCAAGCCTTTTAAAGCTACCCTAGCAACCAACTCTTTTCTCTGCTAGGTAGGAAATGTGTGACTGCCCTTAGAAAAACCATGATTTATGGTTCATTTTTGGTCGTTATTTTTACAAGGGCATTCAGTAAGGAAAGTACAATGCCGCAGCCGTATAAGATTGAAAAATCAAAAAAATGGGACGGCAACGATTTAGCAATCTTTCCGCGAGATTTTATTCAATATTCGATACTACTTAGTGTTCTGAGACATGAAATATTTCAATCGCAGGAAAGCTGACTCCTCCTATTCCTTTTATTGCAAGAGATACAGTGGCTGACATCGATTTAGGTATGACTAATTACAACCAGGCAGATATTCACTTTTTTGAATTAAAATATAGGTACTAGCATTTTCGGTCCGTATTCACCCTGAGCGTACATCGCAGGTCTCCAAAGTCTATATACACTTTAATGAGTTTACGCTTGTTTTATCAGCGAATATTTTCACGCAAGAACGCAATTCTAAGCAACACCGCTAGTTAATGATTTTATCATGGACCTATGCATGTCAGCTGAGCTTTCTGTCTTTAAAGGCTCATGTGCAACCAGCATGCTTTGCGACTATATTTTGAAAACCGGCCTAATATCATGGCACTACATTTGCCGTCCGGCCCATTGTTTTATTCGATTCATACAACTTTTAAAATTTTCTGCAGATTTCAGTTCTTTAACGATAGTTGATAGTGTCTTTAACGGTTGAAATGAATCGAGCTCATGAGGAATTTACTTTACTTTTTCAAATAGGTATTATTTTGGTAATTGATCAATGCAATGTAGTCAAGTATATAATGAATGAGTAACATATTATGATAATTATTGTCATACCAATTGTACAAACCTATATATCTAACTTAATATTTGTTGTTTTCTGCCGATTGATTGACTTACGCAATTATATTTCTACCTCTACTCATGTCATTAATTTCTACTTTTGTCCTGCAAGTGGCATCCACGATGAAAATCTTTTATGACTACACTTTGCTCATTTCACATTTGCTTATTTCAATTTTACATTTGACAGAAATAAATGATTACTTTTGAGTGTTCAATCATTGGTTGCTTTCGCAGGAAATGGTCGTATCCTGCCAGCTGGTTCCACATTCGGAATCTCAACTTTCTTTCTCCATAAGAACCCAGATTTTTGGGATCAACCAGAAGATTTCCTTCCAGTGGATTCTTGATTGAAAGTTCAATCAAACGCCGCCCGTTTGCATATGTACCATTTTCAGCTGGTCCAAGAAACTGCATAGGTGAGTTTTTCAAGGCCAAAGTCTATCACTTGTAACTAAGTTAGGTCATGATGGAAGTAGATACAAGACAGTCGAACTTACTTTTTTAATTTTCAACTCTTTTTATTTGAATTTTAACTTATTCTGGTAAAGACAAAACCAACGCAATTCATATCTAGTTAAAATATTATCTTTATCAAATCATATTTTAACGTGCCCTGAATCGTGATCTTTCCTTGTAGGCCAAAGGCTTGCTTTATTGGAGGAGAAAATGTTGCTGTCAAACTTTCTGCGCCATTATGATGTTACCTCGCTACAAGACCCGGAACAAATCGACATGTCCGCTGAAACAATTCTTGGTACGCGGAATGGTTTGTCTGTGTAAATCTCGAAAAGAATGGAATTTTGAAGCAGCTTTGATGTGTGCTTGAAACTGCTTGCAGAAAATCCTGACCTACAGTCGTATCTAAACTTGCTTTTTTAATTCAAGAGTTACTGAAAGACAATGGTGTAATGGAAGGGTAGTGCGGTATAACGCCTTTATACTTCCTCAAATGTTTGAGCTGCAGCGTTATACTACGTACCTAGACAAACAGTGGCGGTATGTTTCTTAAAGATTAGTACAATACACCAAGCAATTTTGATCAAACAATATAGCAACTAAATTCACGACAATATAATGATATTTGATACTTGTTTCACCCTAGGTTCAAGTGAGTATGAAGTTAAGGAATATCATATGAAGATATCCATTTTTTGCACATTTGCTTATATAGGCTGCGCATGGGCAGTTCGGATGTCCTTTTGCTGGTGATTGTACGCAGCACCATATTAAGGATACAATCATAAGTAGGTCCCTATTGTTTGAGAATAGTAGGACAAAAGGCAATATTCACTAGAAAGAAATGTTTTTCAAGTCTTTGGGGGGAGGCATGAGCCCCCCTGAGAACAATCGTAGTTACGGTGCTGGTTGTACGTGAACAGAAAACAGAACTAATGATTATGGTGGATGGGTTGCCCGCCTGTCTGTGTGGAGTTGTTTGTAATTCTTTAATGAAACTGGCTGCTCTGTATTTGTTGTGTTTTAACCATATATAGAAGTTTTAAATAATTTGCATAATTAGCATTGTTCGTAAGCTATGTGGGTTTTTTCAAAAATGGAAAAAACGAGAAGGGAAATACGTTTTGTAAAATCATGTCGACATTCATAAGTTTAATTTTATTGGTGACTTTGGTTATACGATATAAGTATTTTCTGTAGGTGAGAAAGCAGTAAAACAGAAAATTCAAAAGCTAATACGAATTCTCGAAGAATTACACAAGGAAAGAAGAAAGGACGTTAATACTGAGATACATAGAATATTACATGACTGGAAACCCATTAGAGAAGGTATAAGACACTGTAGCACTTAGACAGCAGCGAAACAATCTGTCAAGAATGACAAGGGTTAAAGAAAATAAAGAGTAGACAGGAAGGTGCTAAAAAATTAATACCAGCAATGATCAACGATCGAGCTGTGGCAACCGATAGAAAAGAACAGTTGAAATGGAACCCATCTTCAGCCCAAAAAGTTTGGAGACCGTAGTTTTGATAGAGAAACCTAGATAGATCCTTCTTGGATCCATGTCTGCCTGCGATGATTGCTTGCCTATTGCTGAATTCAGATTCTTGTCTCTTTGGCTCTCATTATTTTTTTCTGACATACAAACATGGTTGCTGCTGTGACACAAAAAGCAAAAAGTTTTTTGTCCAATAACCGAGTCTTTTGCCTTTAGTCCTTAGGGCAAAGAAAAATACAGACTCAGCTTGGTCAATCTGAAAGAGCAGCTTAATACATTGTCAAAAGCCTGCTGTCAATTTACACGGACAAAGTCAATTGTCAAGGAAACTTGTCAAGGAAGAACTGCTCCTGCAGGTAGGGTTTGAAGATTTTCAATTTTAAATACCGCTTAATTCAAATTTAGATCCTGAATTAAGACTTGCGTGATCATCTAAAATTTACCAGATGAATACGGGAATGGGTGTGAGCAGCTTTTCTACATGTTGCAAACAGAAATTTAGGAAGCAGCTAATAACTACAAAGCGTAAATAGATTCATAGCTATCTTTCTGAAAATCTAAAGGTTTGCTTTAATTTCAGATGAATGGTTCTCCAGACAAAGATCAATGCTTGATAAACGAAACACTTGCATAAAGAAAGTGATTTGAAGTGATAAGGACAACCACATCAAACATCATCCAGCAGGTGCAATGACATAGGTTTGATTGGTAAGCATCGCATGGTTTGTGTTAAGCAAGCTTCCGACTGAATGGCATCAGGCATTTAAGCCTATCCAAAAACAAGCAATTTATGATCATATTGGTGAGTCGATGAATATGTACAGTCTTTTAATTGCAATTCAAAAGCATCTAACGATAATTGACCGCACAGATCAGGGAAAGTTTGTTTTGTCTAGATTTGCTCAACTATAATGACAACAATGATTTTCATGGAAAATGCATACTGATGAGACTACACAGCAGTAAAATATTTTTAGAAGATATTCATGGCTGTTCAAAAGAATTGAAAATATCAGTTTCGTGAATAGTACTAGTTTTTGTCATTAAAACTCAATACCAATGGAAGAAATGTGTTGATATAATTGTGCTGAAAATTTTCTACTTCCTACATTGTAAAAAGGGACATGTGCCTTATAAATATTTCTTTAATTGAACGGCAGGAGATTTATTTCTTTATTCAAAACTTCTGATGGACATCTACAACTGTATATGCGCCAAGTCTGATTCTTTCATGTCTCCAATACATTTGATTATCAGCAACATTTTTTTTTCTTGTTACATAAATGAAACAATAGTGAAAATACAATAAGCATCCTTTTTGTCACAAAAAAATCGACATGTGGTAAGAGATAAAAATCAATGATGTCACTTGCAGTTACTTATCGGTGCCCAGTAGATGCAATCTTAATGCATTTATAAAAACATGTGATGTGGCATTAGCATTTTCTATCTTTTGATGCTCCTGATTTTGTTTCTGATTGTGGAGCTGCCAGAAAAGAAAACAAAGTTTCTTTAATTGAAAACAATTGCATCAAATTATGCTGCTTCACAGTTAATTTATCTCAAAAATTTCTATTCACGAGTCTGTTGCTCAAATGAATCATTTTCAAAACTGTTTTGTTAAAGACCAAGCTAGGCTGCAAGCAAAAGTATCAATCTTTTATTCAAAATTTTTAATTATTCATCAAAGTCTGTCAAATATCGTCAGCTGCTAATCATTTTGTAAGCAATTTTTATCCATAGTTCTGTCTTCTGAAGATTTTATCGCAAACATATCATCATATATTGTCTGTTGTGTGCACGAGAATAAGACCAAGCTGACTTCGCCAATTAACAAACATTTGTACAAGATATCTGCTTGTTCGATAACAACCCAGGTTTTTGTCAAATTTGTAAAAAAATCGTCTTTGATAATAAAAATAATGCTAGCCAACCAAACAGGTGAAACTTTACAGTCTCAAAGGCATAGATGCAACTTGGGGCAATAGTATGACTTAGTAAATGACTGCCCGACATAAAAAAGCAAAGGCGAAATCAGTTTCAAAGCATAGCTGAAAGAGAATTTCGCTGAGTAAGCTTGATAGAAATCTTACGGTGCTCGTGAATCCGTAAACAAAATTAGCAGGCTCGCCGTAGATTATTTTTCGTCAGAAAGTTCTAATGTTCTTTTTTCATCCAAAGTATCTCTTCATATTAGGTTTTTGAGGGAAAATTTAATTGAATGACTTTAAATTGTTCATCTGGAAATATATTGTGGAAATGCATCTTAAGACTAATGTTTGTACGCGTTTCAAACTTGCTTGATACAGTTTAATGTTGATGACATATGACATATTGGCAAGTAGTACACTTGATATGTTCCCTTCACTCAAGGAGCTTTTAGCAACTTGATATGAGCACCTTGGATACTTCAAGTCTGTCGGTGAAGTACAATGTATTAATAGATTATGCCACTGGCTGACCACTTGTTGTTACGAAGCATGAGTAGCTTCGTTTTAATTGCCTTGAATAGCCTTATAAGCATGAAAAATATCATTTAGCAAATCTGAACGGATTAGAAATTTAATGAATAGCTGGTTTGCATTGAAAACATTTTATAGTTTTGAAGAGATAAATTTTTTGTTTCTTCGTACGAAAGTGTAAATATTGTGTTTCTTCATAGTTTAAAATAGCTATCAAACATTGCACAGTCTGCAAAACGACTTAGCGCACATTCATTCATTGTTTGTGATCAGCAATGAGTGGTATCGTGCTTTTAATGGCGATCACGTTACTGATCTTCTTTCTTATATTCTCATAAAAGTTTACAAACAAGGACGATGCCACAGGGAGCATGGAAATACACAACAACTCTGTGACCATTACATTAAACATGTTTTCTTCAAATAAGAATTACATTCACGTTACAAATAACACTTACATTAATAAAGTTAAACAAAATACTGACAAAGTAAAAACAAAGAAAGCCAAATTACATAAGAGAGAATATTTCTAAAAGTACGTATTGAAACCTTTCAAAGGTCTGAATACATTTGAATGGTTTGTTTCAACCCATAGGGTTGCAATATCGCCTTCACATTGTCGAGAGATCGCATCTATCTGTATCATAACACAGAATAAATCTCTATTCTGTGATCATAAGCATAGAAAAGCAACAGAAAGTGCTCCTTATTCTCAATACCATGATTTACTGGGCATAAAGAATTCACTGAAGCTATGTTTGAATTTGTGAAAATTCAGCTTGTCAAGTCCAACATGAAGTTGTGTTGAAGCTTATAAACCTCAACCTTATCATGGCACACGCCACAGGGGGAAAAGGGACCATTGTCACCCCACATTTTTGTTAATAAAAGACTAAAATCAGCTGAAAGTATTGACATACATAAACATTTAGATTACATAAAATACAAAGAACCAGAGCCAACAAATAAAACCACGTCAGCAAGATAATTGCCATATTAACCGGGGCTTAAGAGGGGAAGAGGACACTTACTTTAAATTTCTGACCCCTCGAGTTTAGGATCAGTGGCGTGGGCTCTGATTTTAGGATCAGGGTCGCGACCACAAAAGATCATCAAAAGTAGCGATTAGTGTAATGCAATACCAAGTAATATTGTTGATATGTACAACTACTACTGTCAGAAATACCAACACAGCTTAATATTATGTTGAATTGCAGCTAATATTATGTTGAAGATGATGATCAAATGCATGCATGTCCAGATAAATTAACAAATTCTTTTAACAAGTGCCGCGTGTTTCATACGCTGAGACGCTTTTCAGCTCAACAGGAAACAAGGAAGAGATTTATCTCTAACGGCAAATGGTTCAATTTTAATGAAGAACTGAGCATCTTATGTATTCAGGTTATTAACGCCAGCTAGGTTGTACCTAGGTTGTCATCACAAAAAAGTTGAGACAGCTGCTCAGAAAGTTTCACCTTTGTTTTCTTTGCATTGTCCGATTAACAATAAGCTTTGATGCAAATACTTTGAATTATAAAGAGAACTACACTCACTTTTTGCCTTGTCTGTATTACAAGTGCCTGCAGTTAGGAAGTCTATGGACACTTTATTTAGCAGACAGACTTTTAAACGCTTAGCAAAATTTGCAAGTTTTTCATGGGTTGGTGATAGCTAAACTTCTAGGCGAGCAAGAAATGATCCGCTGAATTCCACCGAAGCTCTTGTCAAAGAAGTTGCTTAACGCAAGTTTCAATGCAATCTTGAATAGTACGGGATTCTGTAAGACAACTTAAAGATTTATCATACATGAAAAAAGGCGCCCTAAGGTAAATTTTTGTATTTTCATAGTTTATTAAGAGCTTTAAGGGATCATTGCGACGCATATTTGTTAATTTTTAAGCGTTTTGCTAAAGTACCCAGAAAATATTTTATACTATGCATTTATGCGCCATTATTTGTAGATTAGACTTATTTTCGCCTTCAGCTACTTTCAAGAGAAAAGTGTGATATAGATATCTATGAGAAAAGTGAGTAATATGAATTTACTAAAACTATGATATACGACAGTAACTGGAAAATTATTGAAAGCTTTGAAGCATTTATTCTACTAGAAATATGCGTCAAATTTTACACAATAGTTTAAGATAATTCAAAACGTCATGAAAGTATAAGCAGCATAAACAAATCAAGCATCTAAGCTGCTGGTTGAAGAGCTGAAAAAAGCTTTTGAATCAATGCAAAATATCGTGAGCTTCATTAAATGGCTATATTTCAATCAGAATCGTAAGGAAAGAAACATTTTTATATTTGCTAAAGAAGCCTTTATGTAAGTTAGAGTACCAGATATAAAGTTTAACTTGTAAAGAAATGCTGCAGATGTTCATTTGGAAACCCTTGAACAGGTCTGCTTCTGTTGCAAATCCGAGCTTCAGGCCTAACACAATTATCGGGCAACTGTAAAATTTCTCACTTCAACTGTTATTAGTTGTCTTAGTCAAAGAAGAAAAAGGCCAGATTGAATGTTGTCTCCTTAAGATTCTAAATTAAATTCGTCTTGATCTTTCATTTCTTTTTTATATGTCTTTAGAAGTTTTGCAAATGAACAAATGACCTATTTCTTTGACAAAATACCAGAAGCTTTATCTCGCAGACCTTAAGAGCGGCCATACAGTTCTCTCATGAAATTGCATTTACAGTCGAACCTCTAATAGCGGCCACTTTGAGATCCAAGGCCTAGTGGCCGTTAATGGGAGGTGACCGTAATTCGGAGGTTTGCTATAAACATTCACAAGCGCTTGTGATTGAAGGTCTGTGGCCACTATTGGGAGGTGGCTGCAAATCGGAGGCGGTCGCTATTAGAGGTTCGACTGTAGTTTGGTTAGGATGAAACTGAACACCAACAGCCAACAGCTCAAATATGCACTTGCTGACCCTCGTGGCATTTGCTTATACTTAAAGAGATTTTGAGTGTGAGTTAGGAGAAGTTGAAAATTACTTTTTCAGGCAAGCACATTAAGAAAAGAAAAATTCTAAAATAGCTTTCACAAGAACTGGCTTAAGCATAATTTATATTTCTAACGACAATTCATTGAATTGCTTGTATGTCACAGTGACCTCATCTGTTTTGCAGACTCATCCAGTAATATTAGACAGAACTTTCTTTGGCATTGTTTCTTTGCAGCATTGAACAATTGAATGGACAAAAAATGTCTTTTAGAATCCTCACGGTTAATGATTTTTCCAGCAGTTGATGTTTAGGCTAACGGATAAAATTTAATTTTCATTCATGCTAAACAACACTCTGAAAATGCGTTTTAATACAAGTCAAGTTTTTAGCAGGTAGCATAATTAGAATCCAGGACAGAATAGAGTTATGAATCAGCTTTGAATCATTTGATGAATTTTGGAAACTATTTTGAATAGGGTATCTAGATTACATAGTTTTCGCAGCGCTGGAATAATTTAATGCAATGCAGGTGTCTAAAATTTGTTCGCAAAGTGTTGGCGAGAGGAAATTTATAGATTTGTTTCAAATGTTATTTTGAAAACGGATAAATTTTGGGACCTACTGTCAGAATAAGCGTGTATGGTTTTGAATTCGGCAAAATGTTCGTCTCAATACTATCTTTGGGGTAGGGTACAAAAACGCAGGGTAACTCAACATCATTAAACATCATTTAGATAAGATTTTCAATGTGATGTCAAATAATTTATTTTTTCAACAGATCAATGAACCAGTCGTCTTTCATATGTGCAGCAGTTAAGACATTTTGGAAATTTAGTTACTTTTAAGAATGACAAAAGTAATAATAGTGATTTCTTGAAACTTAAGATTTACATATGAAACTTAAGATTACCCAATATTTATAAACAAATTATCATTAAAATGTTAAATATTATGAGAAAAGTCTGGCAATTTAAGAAAAACTATTTTTAACTAAAGAAATTTTTCAGCAAATAACCAACCGATGCTACTAGGAAGCAATCAAATCGAGTTCTGTCATAACGTTATGTACTGATAAACTCAGCGTAAACATGAATTTGCATACGAATGGGATTGTTTCATATCCAGATTTTGTCCAATACAGGACCATATCGCCAAACCTTTGTTCTGCTTTGGGGGTTGAACCCAGTTTAGTTCTGACTTTTAAACAAGAAGTAGACATCGATGATAGTTATTCATTAATTTGACTTTAAAATTACGTTGATTTCTTATGAATTCTTTATTACATTCATTGATCAGCTTTGCAAACAAAGAGCATGAGCCACACTA
The DNA here is from genome assembly GCF_057945365.1 of Rhopilema esculentum. Taxonomy (NCBI): domain Eukaryota; kingdom Metazoa; phylum Cnidaria; class Scyphozoa; order Rhizostomeae; family Rhizostomatidae; genus Rhopilema; species Rhopilema esculentum. Next base: position 7,399,756 of record NC_142819.1, on the reverse strand, counting down.
ATGTATTGTAAAGCGGTTGCTTAGACCAAACAAAAGACAATACGATTGGTCCTAAATAGTTGGCTTAGCGTTTAGTGCGCTAGTCATAGCAACGTGTACTAGTCGGCTTATGTGGACATTTTGCATGCAAACGCGAGAAAACATTAGTTTATTTTTGCACAGAATCAGTGGATTAATAAAAAATTCGCCAATATGATTCGCCGATATGCACCAATTCGAGATCAACTCTTGCTTAATCTCGCAGCTAGCCTTTGGGTAATAATAAAAAAAGAGCATCCAAAAACAAAAAAACATCAAAACGTAGATTTCTGAGCTGGTTTTGAGCATAATTCAGTGCAATGATGCCCAGAGCAGATGTAGGGCGTAAGATTTTGACACATAAATTCATAATCAGCCCAGCAAAACCACATCATTTATTCAAGCTTACCCACTTTGAAGGAAAAGCTTCCCATGATAGCAAGAGTCTAAAGGATACAAATTGAGAGCTTAAGCCCTTAAAAAGTGGAGCAATGCACAGCAGACAGGTTGAGAAATTTTTTCATGCAATCGTTAAGTGAAAATTTTAACATGATGCCAGCAAGGCTAAAAACCCACAGTTCACAGCATCACTTTTGGTCATTTACACACTGGATGGTCAAATACAAACATGCAGATAGAGCGGCAATACTCCTCCCAATCACTCAAACTGAGTTTTGTTCAAATAAAGCGAATCACTAATTACAGTTGAATGACAAGGGAAAATATTTGTTGCCATGCTACTGGTAAAAAAGCAAGTAAAATGAATTGTATATTTGGTTTTGCTGAGATTAAGATTATCGTTTTTCTTCGTTTTAGATGTTTATACTTCACGAGCTGGGTCAGATGGGAGATAAAAAGGAGCGAGAAAATCTTTTTGCAACAGTAAATGGAAAAATTGATCCTCGCAACATGGTGGGAGAGATAAAACTGTCAGATTTCAGCAAAGTCAAGCAGATTGAGCTCCTTTCTAAGGAAGAAGATGATAATGTAGATTTTCCAGACGACGTGCAATTCTTGGACGAGATATCTTCATCAGAAGATCTCCTAGATGGAAATTATATTCATCCTTCTGGCTCTTCATACCAACTCTTGCAGCAGAAGGAAACTTCACCCTGTTTAAATGGATCGAGTAACTTGTCTCTGGAAGATCAAGTAGAGCAAAAACTCAGGGAAGAAGACGGCATCTCATTAAAAGATAATGCTAATTGTGTTGATCGACATGAAAAAAATACCTCCTGCACTAAGAACAACAAAAAAGAAATCACTGGATACAGGAGGGCAGGAAAAATGACACAAGTTTCAAAAGAGGTCGTTGCTGGAAAGACAAAAGAGAACGGAGCAAATGAAGAGGATTTTGTCAAAGAAAACCATTTACTTGAATCATCAGTTGATTCCAAGAAGTGCCAGCCAACTGAAAATTTCTTGGAAACATCGATAGGGAAACGAAATGCACACATAAACAGATCGATGAGGCTGATTCTGAACGTCGGTGGAACGCTCTATGAGACGTTCGAGAACACTCTCGCCGCTCACCCGGACACACTTCTTGGAGATCCGGACCGACGCTTAAGATTTTACAACCCGAGTATCGATCAATATGTTTTCAAAAGGCACATAATTTCATTTGATGCCATTTTATTCTATTACCAATCAAAAGGCATTCTTTCAAAGCCACAATACATCGATCAAACAGCATTTGAAGAAGAGCTAGAATTCTTCGAAATAACATCAAAGAGAGGATCTCGCAGTAGATTCGTCAATCGGCGGTGGCAAAAGCCATTGCGTTCAATATCGTTACGAAGAACACCGAGAAGGATGCTGCACAACGTCTTCAACCGTCCATTTTCCTCTACTTTGTCCTCAGTTATTTCATTTCTTACAATTTTCGTAACATTAGTTGCAACTGTAGTGTTTTGCATTGAAACTCTGCCACGCTTTCGACAGCCTCATGGTACGCACCTCGAAACAAATGCCAGATCAACAGTTGCTACTCAGAATAAGCATCGCAAAGTTTTGGTTGTGATTGAGATTGTTTGCATTGGCTTCGTTACTTCCGATTACCTCATCAGGCTGAGTATCGCCCGTGGCCGTTTGAGATTTATCATTTCTCATTTAGGAATCATTGACCTGATGACTTTAGTCCCTTTTTATCTATCCTTAGCATTATCAAGTCCTAACAATCCTAAACAATTGCAAAATTTTGTTGCCCTTTTACGACAGCTTCGCATACTACAGGTTTTTCGGCTAGCGCGGTACAGTTACGGTTTTCGGGCACTTCTTCATACTGTTTCAAAAAGCCTTTTACACCTTGGATCGTTCATATTTGTGATTCCAGTGATGAGTATGTTTTTCGCATCAGTGTCATACTTTGCTGAGGATAATTTCCACGACGATTGCATTCATTCTTGCAAAAAGCTTCAAAGCATATCTGACTGGTTCTGGTACTCGGTAATCACCATTACGACTGTGGGATACGGAGATGTTTATCCAAGAACCATTCTTGGCAAACTAGTTGGCGCTATTTGTGCTCTGTTTGGTGTTATACTATTTTGCTTGCTCACGCCAATAATCTTTCGGCACTTCGTCGAGAACTATTATGTCAGAGAGCTAATGTCCCAGAATATCAGTGCAGAAAAACGCAAGCTAGCAGAAAAAGTCAGGGAAATGTATTATGAACAGTATGAAGTTCTGTGACATGTTACCAATGACTATCTTAGCGTGTATTGTGTTGCTCCTTATTGCTTTGATTGCATGGTATTCATCTATAAAGACTCTGTGTGCGATTGCCGCGAAAGGTTTTGGTTGCTTTAGAATCAAATGAAAATTTTTCTCCACACTTCGCAGTAGCGCAAGCCATGGAACGTGGTAGGCATTTGCAACAAATCAGCTAATGCATGAAACAACCCTATATACTATGGGACCAATCGCTAGTGGGCAAGGGATGCAATCCCTCTCCCAAAAAGCGTCAATCCCCCCCCCCTCCCCCCAAAGAAGCTTTGAATCCCTCTGTCCCTCTGACCTCAACATATAAATATTACAGAGATCTACAAAAGTAAGTCCACTGAAAGGGCTATTTCATCGAGTATTTTGTAACCAAGAAACATAGCAAGGGGACAGTCCAATTTTAAGAGCTAGACCTCAACATCAACATCAACAACATCAACATCAATAAAACCTTGTTTCTGTGCTCAAACTGCTCTATCGGAAAAACAATACAATTGCATTTTTAGGAGCTTTTAGCAGCAAAACCTATTTCTATTAGAGAGCGTTTTGGTTCTAATACCACTATCCGTACTCAATATCAGGCAGGGGCACAGTGGCTGGGGGAAGAGTGCTTTTCTTAGAGTACTAAATTTGTCGGAAAATTCAGGAATTTTGCTATCTTCCTTGCCTTTGTCCGAAATCTTGCTAGTTTCTCCCCAACCCCCAACCCCTCCTTTTCTTATAACATCTAACAGTCATCACGCTCTGCTCAATATGTGATTGGATGAATGGGAAACTTTTGACAGAGATACAAATAAGACATAATTTACTAAATGGCTTTGAAAAAGGCAAACATTAAACAACATATTAACTAAAAGCTTTGTCGATGAAAAATAAATTCCCAGTTGTGGATATATATCCTTTGTGCTTGCGTTTTTCTGATTGGCCTATTTCGATCCACAACTGGGTATATATTTTTCATCGTGTTCTTTCGGACCCTTATTCTGACGTTTTATGCTCTGAGAAGTGTCAGACGACAAAGCTTTTAGTATGTTGTAAAATGTTTGCTTCTTTCAAAGCCATTTTCAAATTCTGTACCGCAAAAAAATTGTTCAAATAATTTACTCTGAGCACACCAAATCATCATGACATTACAAGTCAAAAATTTGCTTGTTAAGGGATGATGAAGCTCTGGCAAAACAGCCCTGAAAATTTTAACATTTAAATTTTGAATGACATCCTATCATGAATCTATTAAATTCTCATCCGTTTTTCCAACCAGCTACATCAAAATCCTGATATTGATCTTAGATACTTAACTCCTCTAAGAAGGTTTTAATTGGAGTTTGCTGTTGTAGACAGTTTAAAATCATTGAAGAGATAGAATAATTCTCAGATATCTTAAACTATAAGTGATTCCAAGCCATTTCAAGAAATCTTTTGATTCTCTTATCCACCACACTAAATTTATTCGTTCTGGTGTCCAAGCAAGTCCACTGGGAAAATAAACAGGCCTCTGGTAATCTTCAAAATGCTTCGTTGCTATTTCGATCATCAGCCCTATGAAGGCGGTGGATTTCGCAGCTGCGTCCTGTTTTTATTCTATTTGCCTGCGTCACAGACAGAATCGTTTGCATATGTCCATACTTAATCATTCCGGTGACGCAGGAACCAAAGAAACTATTCTCTCTCTTATAAAAACCAGATAATTTTTGCCGTGGGTCGAATTTCTTATTTTTTGGAAAATTTGAGGCTTGGGTGTTCTTAATCGTTCCTTGTTTCGAGGCTTGGGTGTTCTTAATCGTTTCTTGTTTCAACATGGATTTTTTTACATACACATGCTATAAATGCGAGGATGGCTGGCTCAGTAGTTAGGATTGTTGACCAGGTGTAAGGGTCTGGTGACCGTGTCCTTCACATGATCAAATTTTAACTAAAAATGAGGACGAGGTGTTGACACATCGAAAGGATGGACTAAAACACTGCTCGATAAGGATAGCTCTTTAGGCTCCTAATACTACCGTCAGATGCTTGGGGAAAACAAATGCAAAAATTCAAAAAATATCGTTTCTATGGCCAGTAACATGCCATATTAGTTCTGCCAGAAATTTTTAGTAGCGCAGGTGATTAGCTGATAAAATCTCCTAAGTTTTGTAATCATGAAAGAAAATTGTTTTTTTTCTAATTTTCATCTGAGGTTGGGCATGTTCCTATGTTGTTCTTAGTTTATTCGGGAAATCGAGCCTCTGTGTTCCTATAACGTGTGTTCTTATAAAAAGAAAGAGTGTAAAGGTAGCCAAGGAAAGCCAGGGCATTATAGATATGAAGGCAAAGTACTTACTGGGGTCACCTGCCAGTGGCGGATATTCATTTTTCAGGTGAGGTGGAGGAGGGGCAATGCCAACAAAAACATCAACCTGCACTTCCATCTTATTTTCAGAAAATCTTAATCCAATTACGTATCACTGTTTCATTAACGTAAGGGAAAAAGTCACTAATAAATTAACTGGATTCTGGGAAGTTCTATGAACACCTGAGCACTTGTCAGAGTCGTTGTACTACAATTGATCACAATTAAAGCTCAGAGCTAAAGAAACAAGGGCGGTCACGATAGGGGGTACATGGGGACCACAACCCTCTTCTCAAACAAGGGTCTGACAGAAAATCGCCGATATCGTTAGTGAATCTAACAAATCTTTACCTAACCTAGAAGTCGGCTCTCACTGAGGCCACACCCAAACAATGTCACGTGTTTCAAGTCAGCAAATTTTTCTTAATAATCAATGTTCAGGAAAATTGTCCACAATGTTAGGAACTGCGACCTAACAATGTCGTTTAATGATAACGTAATGTTGAAGATGTAAAGTTGATTTCCAGCATATATTAGAACAAGGGCATTATTCCGGTTCTCTGTTCATCATTATCTGTCCGTTGAACTTTAGAATTTCAGTTGCTATAAAGAAAGAAACAAACAGACATCTACTTGACAAGGAATTGGCAAGAAGATAGATTGCTTTGTATACTCTTGCTTCCTTGTATACTCCCGCTTCCTTGTCTCACTAAGGGACAATTAAGTCTCAATAACTTTACAGCCTCCGCCCATCCGTAATTTTCTCCTCTGTCCCTGAAAAAGGAATCAGATGGCTCATTGCCTGATAAAGAGACAAGAGGCATTGCGTTACACTTGAGATTTGGTTTTCTTGCTTGTTTGGGAATGCTTACGTTTTTTTTGTTTTAATGAAAAAGTAACTACCTTTTTCCATTCCCAAGTCTCGAATTTCTTCCTGCAGTAAATGGTCCAGAACGGAATAGTTTTGTTGTTATTGAAAGCTCTTTTTATTTCTTGGATAAATGGAATTCAAAACAAGAGATTTTATGCTTTTTGCAGAATAAGAGTCTCCTTTTTGAAATTCTTTGGTGCAGGTATATCGATGCATAACCACATGAGCGATTTTCCCCCTTTCGTTGAATGAGTTCTCAAGAGTGAAATTGTATAGAACCTACGAATCCTTGTGTGATGTTCGTGCTGAAGTCAATGTTGTATTTATTCATAATCAACATCCATTCACCAAATGCAAATTGGCAAAGTGACGATGGAACGAAAAGGATATCCACGAATAAAAGATTGGTTATAAAAGATTGGACAATCGCCACTCAAAGCTGTATTTATGCCGAAATCTGTTTCATCGTATCGTATTATATGCAGTGCATGGTTTGTTTTTCACACGTTTTGGCTCGACGTTAGTAAACTTCTTTACGAATCGAGACTAAGGTGAGTTACTTCATCATCAAATAAATATAGAAATCAATTTGTTACGTTCAAAGTCAAGGTACCAAAAATGTGTCCCTACCATGAAAGGATTTCACATACAATAATTGAAACGTAAAGTTTGCCCGCAACAGAATATAGCTGACAAACATCGAGCAAAATATCGAGGGACAAATCATTCCATGGAGATCTCGTAAATTTTTGGTAGAAATACTTTTGTTTTATCAGAAAATCCATAGAGATTCTTTTGCTTTGGTAAAAATTTTGTAGGCTATTGCCAAGAATGAATTGCCCCACGCAAAAAATTGAGAATGGGAGAAGGGAGTAGCACGCTGAACGCTGTGAATGGATGCTAGAAATTGCTTCACGAAATTTTGCCTTCATATTGTATGGCCCACTTATCGAAGCATTTCAGTTTAAATGTTGTATTGCTTATTGTGGTAAGTAAAATAAATTTTGGCAAGTCGTATATACCATATTTCCTCGAAAGAGCGCCTCTCCTAAAGGAAATATTTTTAAATGAGCGCCCTCTCGAAAAGAGAATGAAAACAATACAAACCGAACCACTCAAATATAACATGTTATATCAATTAAACCATTGAAAAATGTATTGGAAATCTGGCTGCAGGCATATTTTCTACAAAGAAATCTTAAATGGTTAGAAAGTTCCTTCCTTTTCTTCAATTCTGCTTGTAATATAACGGCAATCTTTTTTCTTTGTGTGTGCCGTATATCGAGCGGGAATTGGTTATTCGAGCCAACTTCGCGCTTTCGTCTACCAGTGACGTGGGCTTTGAAGAAGTTGTCTTCTTGTTGCTTGAGAAAATAATCTAGAACCCTTGAAAGTTCTATTGGCAAATGTTCGATTAATGTTCCAACTGCTTTACATCTGTGAGTGTTTTTTTTTAAACTGTACCAAATCAGCAAATCAAACATAGCAAAAAATCTTATTTTTGGTCATAATTTTACAATTTTGGGCCTTTAGTGTTAAAAATTATACATTTGGACTAAAGATTTAATAGAAAGGAATGTATGAAATTTATAGGAGCTTATCAGGAATAAATACTCCTAATCTGCTAATTATCGATGATTTTAATTATGTCTGGACCCTATACATGAATAACTTCCTTTTTTTATGGTTTGTACTGAGTTGATAAAAACTAGTTTTCATAAATCTTGACTCAGGAGCACTGCAGGCTGCGAAAAATCCTAAGGAAGACTAGCCAAAGAACATACACCTAATGTATGGTTGTCATAATTCAATGCTTCTTGGCGATTATTATTCTTGATTGACAAAGTTTCATTCAGCCTCGGAGTCCAGCTGCCTTTGTAAACGTGATGCCCCTTATTGCTGCACTGAACTTTTACCTTGTAATCAATGGTAAAACTAGAAGTTATCGCTGTAGCACGAGCCATTTCTTGCAAGATGAAAGTAGTTGCTGCTTATTTAAACCTTGATTCTGTTTGGAATTGTTTGGAAGGCTAGTTGCCACGTAATTACATCAGTCTCATCACCACGTGTTACCCTCTCACAGTCACAGTGGAAACTTTACACCTCAGACCCCTGGGTCTTACCACAGGGGGCCATAGAGTTTTTGTAAAGACAGCTGCGTAGTTTGACACAGATTACATATCATCGTAGCGGTTAGCCTGCTGTTTCTACTGTTATGACCGGGCAGATATGAACTATGGTTCATTTTCAGCTCCTCTACTGCAGCTGTTAGCTTGTCCAGCTGTCCCTCAATATATGTCGCTGAATGGACGATATCTGTTGCTGCAAACAAACCAGGGTGAGGATCATGATTGTCACTTACCGCCAGAAACTGTTTGGAAAAGTAGAGCATCTCATCCAACTTCGGGGTCGGGTTATGTTCAAGAAGTTTATAACGAATGGTATTGGGAAGTCCCTTCATAAATTGACGGGATAGCAAGGCAGGGATGGCAGCTTCTTCCAAAGTCGGATCCGCCTTTTTCAGCAATTCCTGAAGAGACCACAGAAAAACACTAGGATCCTCACCACTACGCAAAACACGTTCTTCAAATTCACGTCCTACAGCCTTCTCGTCCAACAGCAGGACACAAGAGAGTGTGGAGACTGGTTACCAAATGTTCAGACGTATCCTTTTCATCATCGGAAAGAGTATGAAAAAACGTAGCAGCCAACCCTCGCAAAAATGCAGACAGCTTTTGCAACCTTTGTGGAGGCACAACAATTAAATTGGCAAAGCCAAGTTGGGAAATCACCAGAATCAAACTTTTCTGGCAAAATGCTACTCGCCATTGCTTTCACCTCTGTCACCAATTTGCTTTGACCGGGCAGAAACGGACAACATAAACAGACGTGTCTCTAGTAGATATTCCAATTCTCTAATAACCGAACTATCACGGCTTTCCAATTTATTGATAAACATGACATGTCATCACATGACGAGCACAAGAAATACGTTATTAATTAGCATTGCCTAATGACACCATTAGAAAACACATTATTTTACAGATGTGACATTTCACATGACATCAAATGCGCACTGTCAGCTCCCTTGTTGGTAATTCATGTTGGTGTCAAGACACTGTAATAACTTGAAAATACTTTCGTTTTATCTTTAATTCGTCAAAATTTCATCATGGTATCAGAAATGATAAAGCAGTAACTGATATGATGTCTCATAAAGGTATGAAAGTGAAGAGTCATTCTATAGAGTTCAAATGAAACGCACAGTAGAAATTCAAGTTTGCCCCAAGCAATATCTACAACATGAAAGAAGCGCCTGTGTGGGAAGACATGGTGGCGATGACAACAGTCAATAAAAGTTGCGGCCAAGGACGTCCTTGTGCGATCAGCAGGGCACGAAAAGGCCAGGGTAACGGTTTGCTTGACTGCCAATGCAGATGGAACCAAATTAAAACCTTTTATTGTTTTTAAGAGGGCTAAACGAGAGGCAGCCAGATTGAACAACGAATTTAGGGGCCGATGCGTTCAAGTATCATCTGCTGATGGATGAACACTGAACTGACGCTGCAGAACAATCAGACCATTTTGGGCTCGTTTTCGTCTGGAAAACGACTTTTAGCATAGGACAGCTTTGTGTGCCATATTCAGTCAGCCGTCTATGCTAATTTAAAATTAAGGGGTTTTGAAGGACCAGTTGTCTCATGGAACAAGCAATTTAAAGCAAAAGTGAGCCAGCATTATGACGAATGGCTTTCGATTGTTGGAATTCACCAAGTCACTGACGTTGGCAATCTGAAATCGCCGACGCAACAAGCTGTTGTCGAGTGGATCGTTAATGCATGGGCAAGCTTAGATAGCGCGATTGTTTCGAAGTCTTTTGAAGTCTGTGGCCTGAATCTTGCGGATGATGGGAAAAAAGACGGCTAGCATGATTGCCTGAAAAAGGGTGCATCATGCTATGCAGGTCTTGAGATATTCCAGCAACAATTATCAATTTTAAATGAACCAGACTTCAATCCGTTTAAAAGGCTGGTTTCAGAAGAGGATATTGCTGACGCAACATCAAAATTCAAGCTTATAGACATCGATGAAGAGGACAAAATTGACATTGTTTTGTGAAACTTGCTTTTATATTGCATTGCAGCAATTATATTTCCACATGGTTTTTTTACTGATCCCCTTTTCCTTGTATCTTCATTATTTCTTCATGTTGCGTTTATGTGTCTACTCACAACTATAGGGAAAGATTGGGTCTGTATGTCTACCAAATAAAATAAGCGCCCCAAAAAGGCAGTTTTGTAAATGAGTGCCCCTTTGAAAGAGCGCCCCCTCGAAAGAATGCCTCCCCCAAAGGCAGATTTCAAAGGCGAGGATATGTTTCTTTGCTTAAGTACCGTATTTCGAGGAAATACTGTACTTAAGCAAAGAAACATATCCTCGCAGAAACTTGAGCAACGCTAATTTTCTATTTTCATTATGCTTTTAGTTAACAGAATGTTGATAAGACTCCATAAATTAAAGTACGAAATATGAGAATGAACAATACAAGATTTGGCTTCCTGTCCCTCAGTGATAACTTGCATTTGTTTTTTCTGTGCAACGGTTGCGTTACGCAGACAATACAAATTCTAGAAGATCGAATTAATGAAAATAACTGATTATCGGTCACTCATATAGTGCTCCATTCAATATAGTCCGAGCTGTACATGCTTCTAGATCTAGAGTATTCTAGAGTAAAGGACAGGATGTAGTTTCTCTGTTTGTGGTCCTCTGATTTCTCTGATTATGGAGGTTTCTGTTCTTGGCACTTTTTGAAATGAAATGTTTGAAAATTCATTTCAGATTTTTTGCTCAATATTCGTCCAAACGATTCTAATATTGATATTCATCAATCATTTGCTATTAGATGATAACGATGTTCGAGGTATCTCGCGTACGGTACAGAGAGTGATCTTACTTGCAATACTTGCATTGAATGTCTTCAGCATTTTCTCGTGTAATGTGTACTTCGTTTTCCCAAAAAGATCAACGTACCTGACTTTCTATGTATCACGTATTGACAGACAATTTCCAAGTTGAAAAATGGATGATATTCGCATAAAATTATACATTCTTAGAGACAGCAATTTTTGTATTTGGAGATTCTATCAATAAACCCAAAATGCCAAACTTTCAATGCCTATTTTTATTTCCAATGAACATTGGCTGTGTTTTAGACACAGCCGTCAAAAAATGCATCCATTCAGGTAAATTTGCAATTTCTCTCCAGCTTTCCAGTTTTTCCTTTTTTTGTTTTGATCCGTTTTGTCTGGTAAAAAGTTACAATAAAACATTACTGCCTGCTACTAACAAACAACTGTACAATGATGCAAAAACGATACTACATGAGACAAAAAGATGTGTTTTGAACCTTGCAGCTATCAATTGAAGTTAAAAACTTACTTCAGCTGGTTTTAAACCAGCTGGCAAGTGAAACTGCTGACAAATAATTTTATTGAGGGAATTCTGCATGGTAACAGCTTTTCTAACAAATATGTGTTTTCAACAAAGACTTCCAAAGACCCGGGACTTTGGCAGGAAAAGCAGCAATAAAATTTGATGGAATGAAAGCATGGATCTTTCTTCCAACACTTTATAACCCAAACAGACTAACAGAAAACCGGAAATATGATTTAGACGCAGATAACGATAATTCAAATTTACGGACTTATCATTATCTTTAGACTCTTTTTGATGCTATCAATCTGATTAAAAAATTTCGTGCTGCTTTTTATCAATAGGTGCTCCCTTGAATGTGTGCCCCAATGCTCCATGCAAAGGATATTTTTGCTATTATAAAGAAAAATTCTTTATACGTGAAAAATTATATATCGTCAACTTATGATTAAATGTTATCTAAAATCTCAAAAATTACCGAAAACAAGAACAGTATATGAACCGTTTGTCTAAAGAAGTTAAAAAGGCAATCTATCAAAATTCCAGGCATTCGATATTTAACTCAAGAAAAATAAACACATGAGAGAGACTGATATCAATCATAAATATATTATTGAATAGTATATGGTTAAATTGTGAAGAAACAGCTACTTGGATACAAAAGGATCTTAAGGAGAACAGCTACTTGGATTTTAAGGTAAAATTTGCCTCGCAATCTTTCAGTGATATAAAGTACAAGAAAAAATAACTTTTTACTTTAGGGTTCTCCATCTCCACCCTATTCCATGATCCGTCGTCGGCGATGTTTAGCAAGTAGAAGCATTGTATGAAGCAAAAAACCATGATTTTTCACTTCTTTCTGGTCACCTCCTATAAAGAATATTTTGACCTAGAAAATACTATTTGTGATAATACTGTGCCTAGCAGAAAAGTGACCTTGGAAATAAATTTGTTTTTTCGCAGATGAAACATCCTTTAGGGATCCTTTCGCAGTACTTTTATTGCACATCTTTCATAGTTTTCTTCTGTCCACCACCGAGTATTAAGAGGGCAAGAATGAACAACACGTTATTATATCATTTTGAAATATTTTAGATAACATTTTGTGCATCATAACTTCATTAAAGAGAGAAAATTATGACTCGCAGACGTTGTTTAACATTCCACTAATTTTGGAGCTCAAAATGAGCACTATCTATTTACAATTTTTAATCTTAGAAATAAGATTTAGAAAACTGACATAGAATATTTGAATAGAAAAATGATTTTATGCATACCAGATTCGCAAAGAAAGTTTGTTTATATTATTTTATACAGAATAGAATTAACTAAACTGGTGGGGAAACTTAAAACCTAATAACATAGTCAAGGGAGTCAACAGGGGGTTGTAAACCCGCTTTATTACTTCTATTATCGATTTGAACTTTTAAAGTTCAATCACGGTTTTGCAACTACCGTCAATTTTTAGAGTATAAAACTTCCTCAAATTAGCATAGATTGGGATAATAGTTTCAGAAAAAGCAGAAAAATGGCGAACAAAACTGCAAAGGGATGGGATATAAAGTTAAGGTGAAAGCCCTGAACTTAAAGGCTGATGCAAAAATTTATAAACAGTTCACTTCTATTTAGGCATACGCTAGCACGCTGTGCTTTATATTGATCAAAGGGCGGGATAAATGAAATCAAACTATCCTAATTTTACTGGATAATGACCAAATCCGTTTTCGTCACAGTCAGTAACGCTTGGAGATCTCCACATTTAACTAACCATTCACTTCAACCAAAATGTTTTAACCCATTGATGGTTTGCTCAGTCAAAGTCTCATATTAGTTATCTGTTGTTTTGTTTTTGTATATGAGCTAAATTTGATCTAGACTTCTATAAATGCAGTAGTGCAACAAGCGATCTAGGCCACCTTGGATAAGAAGATGAGACCATCCTTAATTTACCACATCGTTGAAGTTTTGTTACTTCAAAACAAATGACCCTTCTTTATAAATATTTACCTGAGACCCCCTGGGACATCCCATCCGATTGTTGCAACCTTGCATAAATTAATATTTCAAGCTTATTTGAAGAGTCACTGAGCGTGAATAAGTACAAGGTTACTATTAACAAGAAATGTTAAAGTATGACACGGAGGAAAGATTGCTAGGTAGTTTGGAAATTTCAATTATTGTGCTCGCTCCTGATGTCTACAGTTACTGCGTAGAGATTCAGAAATAAGAGTTTTTAGGTATACTAAGGAGATAAGCTGAGAGATTATAAGTTTCATAGCATTTTAGGCTTAAGAGGCGTTTAAATATTGTTGGGTTGAAAGGAAAATATAAAAGGAAAATTTAAGAGTGCGACATAAACAGGTCTACTGCTCTCTAAAAATGAATAAAGAACCGTCAATAAGATGATTAGCAGCTGTTAATTAAAGATCTTTGAACTGTTCCGGTTTCGACTTCCAACTTCAAAATTCCGGATTCATTTCAAGTTTAAAGTTCGTTCACTTGCTTCCCTTGAAGTATATTTCTTTCATACTTTCTACAAATTTTTTCCTCTCAGGACTTTCGTTCTCAAGTATTTCTTGTCGTAAATAGTAGCATTCTATGAATTTGTTAACCAGAACAGGTGACGGCAAACAGAACAAAAGAACACCGAAGATTCCACAAAATGCCCCCAAGAATCGTCCGCCTTCCGTTTGGGGATAGACATCTCCATATCCAACTGTAGTCATAGTTATTATGCTGTACCAAAATGTGTCTGGGATACTTGAAAAAACAGCTTTTGTTTTTACAGGAACAAACGTCTCCGCGTAGAAAACTACTGTTGCAAAAAAGATACCCATTATGATTATCACAAGCAATATTGATTTCAGATGGACAGAGCTTTCGTATATTGTCGTCAGCAAGACTCTCAAGCCTTCGTTATACCTCGTCAATTTAAATACTCGTATGATTCGAAGCAGACGTAGAATTCGTATAACACCGAGTGTATTTGCAAGATTTCGCCCTGTCGCCCGTTCACGAATAATCAGTGTTATGTAGAAAGGTGAAATCGATATCAAATCTACTAGGCCTAGGCCCGAAAACAGGAACCGGAAAACATTTGGTGCTGACAAAAGTCTGATCGTATACTCGAAGGTAAACCAGACAATGCAGACTACCTCGAATATAAACCAATGGTCTTGGTCGTAAACAGAGTGTTTGACAAGTCTAGTTGAGTTTCCAATTGTTTTATTGACACTTATTTCTGTTATACTGCGCTTGAATTCTGGGACGGTCTCGGCACATAGCGCTATCACTGATACTAATATCATTGCTATACTGAAGATTCCCAGCACAGATGCAAAAAGACTTGAGCCTGGATATTCAAACCATTCCCATAGTGTTCTACGAAGGTAATGCCGAGGCATCGGAGGTTCTAGCTGCCTTTCTTTTTGCAAGTTCTGCTCGAACTGATGCCTTTTATCAAATGTTGCAGAAATGCCAAAGAATTGCACTTCCTTCTCGAAAACATCACGAGGTATGTCTCTTGGCCGGGCCAGTATCCCTCTTGATTGGTAATAAAACAAAATAGCATCAAAGCAAATTGGATCTCGGCAAAAATAAAACGTGTTCGAATACGGATCGTAATATTCCTTTCGCTTTGCCGGATTACCTAGCAATGTTTCAGGATATGCTGATAGCGTGCATTCTAATGTTTCGTATCGCTTGCCACTGATAATTATGATCAGGCGGTTGCTGGTTGTATGATTGATTGTGGTTGATCCCCTTCTAGACGTGATAGGGGTAGACACAATCGACTGCTCACTTTTAGAGGAACAGAGTGTGAGGGTTGACTTTGGTCGATGATGTTTGTCGGTGGCCGCCGATGTATTGACAACCTCGTGCACTAGCATGTTGATACGTCATTCTGCAACATAACAGTAGATGTAATTAAAATATAGAAAAAGCGACTTTGGATACCACTAATAATGCATGCGCTTTTCTCTATTCTATTTAGCTGCAGAGAGAAAGATTCTGATCATTTTGTCGTAAACACGGGACTTTTTCCGCGCGCGAGCGAGACTGGCGACGTAAAGCTCTGCCTGCATTGTCACAACGAGGTCACAAAGCAACCAGCTCAAATAAATAACGGTAATTGTTTTCTTTATAAGTATTACCTCCTTAAAAAGAGAAAATTCACAACAGAGGAGTCCTCTTTTTACAAAATATGACACTTGTCTTGCAAGAGTCTGTAAACACTATCAATGCTCCATGGGCTTCATCCACACCAGATTTTCTCCCTCCAGCTACGGATTAATATACACATAATTTAAGAAGTTGAAATGGCTACATAAATAAATCAATCAATTACAAGAAACTACATTCTTCATCCGTTCACAATATTTGCTAAGTTATTTCTTTGCTTGCTCCAAAATTCATTCCCCCCTTTTCTCCTTATTATCTTCCGGCATTTTAACTTTCAAACTATGTTCATTCAAGGCTTGGCAACTTTTATAAACTTCAATGGTTGTCATGAATTTCTTTTATATCTTGTACATATCTATTGAAGCCCCGAACCTTTATAAATGATTCGCATAATGAAAAAAGTAACAAAATGCAAGACTTTAAGGTGCAGTAAACATCACGAAGATGTCATTTCAGCTAGTTTGAAAAAAGATAAAAGATGTTATTGTGTAAAAGATCCTTCGTTGGGGAGTATCAATACTGGCATTGCTGCAGACTAAACTCTAAATACTTATTGTGCAAATTAATTGGAAATATGATTACGGCAAAATAGTTAACAAAAGTTCTCCTGATTTTACATTGAAAACCAAGCTGTCGTACTCAGTGCAAATCAATTGTGGAAATTCAACATGAATCAACGAAAGTAGGCCCACAGCTTTTTTCTGTACCTCACGACAATGGCGAACATGTGCTGACCTCCTGTGACTTGCTAAGGAAGATTATGAAATGTTTATTTCGACAAGAGCAGTTTGATGTTGAAGATCTGTCAGTTATCTTTGATTATGAATTTTGCAGTGTCCCAATAGCAACATTTAAATCGCCTTTGCTCTCAAAAGCTGCAAAAAGGGAGAGGAAATTTGGTTCTTGAATGGTGTGGCTTTGATGATACATTAGGATAAGCCAAGTAAGGCTGGTCAATCGCGTTTATACTTTTATTTCAATAACTCCATCGGGCCTTTAGCAATATCGATATTTGCCTTAAAAAGATGCTAACAATATTTATCATAAATGTGAACCAAAGGTTCTTATCTCACGTAGTTAATGATGTTATACAAGAGATGCTATCCACCAACTGCTAGCTTTGCGTCGACTTCAGTTGATAGCCTACCAGTATTACGCAGTTTCTATAGCTGCCGACAAGTAGTACAATTCCACATTAGCAAATGGAATCAGCGGTCGTTGCCAGATGTTTGAAATTTAAGGAGATCACTATTTGTGTTGAGAAATACAAGGTCAATTTTATGATCGCCGTCAGAATTTTAAAATGCGTCAACCGAAGTCATTTTCAACGTTTTTCAACATTAGACAAACTTTCAAATACTAATGTTTTTCATCTTTTGTTTTATTTTCAGATATAATTAAAATTTTGAGCTGTTCGTTTAATTTAACAGCTAATCTAGTCTCTTCAAATATGCATAAATAGATAAGTATTTACACAATATTTGCAAAACATTTCTGTTCAATCATCGTATATTTTAAAAAAATCTGTCTCACACGATGTTATGTGCCTTCGCTAAACAAATATGAGATATTGTTTATGCAAATGCAGTCTTGCTTCGAACTGGGATGTCTCTTGCGGTTGTCTGGCTAGTACTGTTTAAGTTTCTTTTTTATGTCTGTACTGTCGCTTTAAAAATCTGTTAACAATAATTTCTGCATAAAAAAATAGTAATTTCATGTGTGCGAAATAAATTTATTGAAAAAGAGTAATACTAGAGTGATATTAAGAATATTGTTACCAGCAAAATTTCCCTAGTCCTCTTCAGTTCGTATAATGTTTGCCATTTTCGCCACAAAAAACGATGATATATGCCTCAGATGAAATAAATATACTATAAAGACACACGGATACAAACATGTATTATGATGAAAATTGCTGTTTTACATGTCTACAATAAATTCCTTGATGGCAGAGCTCAAGACGCTACGGTGTACAGAACAAAACACTTCTAAGTATTGCAATTGTGATCTGTTCTTCTTAGGTGGAAGATAAAGATTTATTCAAGATATAGATAACAATTGATTCAGTCTGGGAAAAAGTAGCCTATACAAATTCAGGTAGATCCTTGAAAAGTGGCACTTCGTCTTGGACATGATTACAACTTGGACATGATTACAATTTTTCCTCTGTCTTTTCTTAGTTCAGCATTTTCGTCCAGATGATTTCTAAATACATTTGCAAACCATTAATGTTTTACCTTTGTCTCGCCCTTTGGTTTGTTGACCTTCACAAAGCAAGTCCTTGAGTGCCGCACGAGGTCGGTATCAATCACTTATGTCACAAATTTGCAAAATACACCAATCAAATTGGACAAACATTTTATAAACAGTTCTGTTATGGGCAATCAATTATTCATTAATGAGACGTACCAGCGAGATGAATTTATAATTTTTTAGAGAGCTTATGTTAGATCCATCTCAGTTGGTAATCCAACTAAATACTGTATTTTAATTAAAAACATATTGATATTAGTAATTGAAGGAAGCTTTTGTTTCTGTCAGTTTATCTCCGTATGTATGCAGTCATAGAGAGGAGAATTGAAATAAGCAGAGGCTTTATATATAAAATAACCAGGACAAGCAGGATTTGTAAGCTTCAGATACTTTAAAGCCAAGATGATATAAATAAATTCCTGCATGTTGGGATGGAAATCTTATACAAATGAAAGTAAAACCAACCCTTAACATACAGGTTTTGTTTCAATTAATTGAAGTCAAAGAGTTTTAATTGTCACGTTTCAAAGGTACTTTAGTATGATATCTTTCCATTATTCCGTGTTATTCCCAAAATTTTGTATTACCAAAGGTTCATGATTTTAGTTTTAAATGTCTTTTTTCCTCAACCATGTCCATAGTTATGGAACATTGAAAACTTATCAAGCGAGGTATTAACCCGTTTACACTGCCATATATCTCTTGATACGGGCCAAGAGTGGTACGGATTGATCGCGTTTACACTGCTACCAATCACTTTTGATCAGTTCTAAAAGCGATACCAATTGACATTCCGTTTACGTTACTGATACGGTTAGCCCTATCACTCTGGATCTTTTTAGCAAAAGCGGTGCGGATTGTCCCGTGTACACTTGGCTTTCAGGAAAACGGATCAGTTTGTATCCAATTGCTAAAGTGCTAGGGATAATCGTATCAGTTTGCTACGGATAGCTAGGAGTAGTGCAAACGGAGCCTTAAATGTCACAAAACGAAAGCTGCACACAGCAAAAGTCTTAAACAGCAAAAATTTCGCCCGATATTGAGCACAGTGTGAAGATTCTGTTTGCATTTTGAGTGTTACACAACCCCCCCCCCCCCCCCCTAACATGGTTATCATTGGCTAAATTAACCTTATTTTTTCATGCAAATTCATATTCGACTGGATTTGTTCAAGTTACCTAAGAACTCGCCGCGACCTTGAAGGTGGTTGCCCATACTGAAAGTTACAGGATTGTGTGTTGCAACGTTTACAACACATCTTGAATACCACCTTGAGCAACAGCTTGTTGTGATTAGCTGCTCAAAATGCTGAGCCACACAAACTTTGCAGTTTTCTTTTGAGAATCAGAACCACCAAAACAAAGAAAGTCATAACCCCGGTGGCAAGGCTAACCCAAGCAGAACTATCACCTACCACCTGTAAACAAAAAAATACATGCTTTTATTTATGTATTCTATATTGAAGTTATACTGCAGAAAAGAAGCTGCCAGCGGTCGGTGATCCGTTCCCCAACCCCCCCCCCCCCCCCCCTTCTAACTTCCTATAAGGAAGAATTTTTAGCAATACTCCCGCAAACAATGACGAGAATATCTTAATGAATCCCAATGCTTTTAGTGCTTAGATAAAAATGAGGGTTGAAAAAACATCACAACACCGACATAATAAACATATTTAACAGTATCAAGAACAAATGAATGTTTGGATAATCTTTACAAGTTTTGTAATTTACCAAGTGTTTTAATGACAATTTTTATACCAATTATCTACATATTTAATGTAGAATTCCAAAGTCATTTTAAAGCCAGAATAAAAACGACGGGCAACGATGCAGCGTAATTGAAATAAGTTATCTGTGTGGTTCTGGCAAGTAGAAATATTTGGATTAGCAATGAATGGGTTACGTAGAATCGAAAATTGTTTTAAACGCTCACAATAATGAAATTTTGTTGGACGACCAATTTTCTTGAAAGCCAGATTTCTTGCATTGTTATTTGCTGCCTAGTGGTATACACATTATTCAATATTGTGATTGATACATTATTAATTTCAGCTCACAGATGAGTTTCCATTGATTCAAAGCTTTGAATAAAAGTAGCTTTTACATGTAAAATTGTCCCCAGACTTAAAAACATCTTCCTTGCTTGTGAATTTATCACAAATGTGAAAGCAATATTTATATGACTATGCTGATTCTGACTTCAATTGACTCTTAAACCATTATCCATTCAAACTTTACCTGAAGCCATGTTTGCTAACAGCCATTGAAGTTCCAGCATTAAAGATAGAACTACGAAAGACTAATGCAAGGCTTGTTTAAGTCTGATTTTTGGTTTGCTTTCAATTTTCGCACAAGCTTTGATACAAAGAAATGAACTGTTAAATTTTGTGACGTCTAGAAGAATATTGCGTCAGTTAAGTTCAGCTAATCGGTTTAAATAAAGTGAAAATTTTTTACGGAGAAAAAATGGACTTATCTTGTTTTAAGGCGAAGACTAAAATGAATTTGTCGTGGTACTTAATTCAATAGAGCTATACTAAAAACGTTATGCAGGCCGCTCCAATACGCGCTGCAACATTTGATAAAAACATTATGATTGGACTGAAACTATGGCCCAATTTTTGCCAGGATCTTTATTTTATTGCTTTGACCATCTCATATACACTTTTAAAATATTATTTACTTATACTGTTATAAAATTGCTTAGATTTGTTTCTATGTTTCATGTTTTGTTTTATCACAATATCCAAAAACTTGAACGTAAAGATACTCTCCTACGACTTTATCTACACTTGATCATGATTTTCCAAATCATCTAGCAACGCTTTTTCATCAAGAAGAATTCGATAATAAACAGAAAACAAAACTGTTAATTCTTCTTTTGTCAATAAATTAATCTGCGCTTTTTCTTACAGTGATGTCAAGTCATGAAAGTTTATAAATCTCAGTGTACTGCAAAACAAAGGATAATGATTGCCTACTAAGATTTGCTTTAATGTTCACAACATTTGCCATTATCTTTCAATTGTTCGAGATTCATTCTGCTTCTCTAAAACAAATACTCCTTTTTACATGTTTAGTTTCATGAAATAAGTAGCAACAGTTTTATTCAAACGAAATTGCAGAAATGTAAGCGGAGAGGTCTTGTAAAAGAGCTAGCACATGTGTGTTATATTGTGAAAGATCGTTCTTGATAACATTTCTTAATCACAAAATCAAATGAAAAACATAACAAAAGACATTATCATAATAAAACTGTGTACAAGTAAAAATAACATGAAAAAAGTACCCAATAAAATTAGATTGACAAGATTAGATTAAAAAACGTAGCTTATGAAGCAATATGACAGATTTCATTCTGAAAATCCTTATGATAATTCAACTCCAAGTTTTAAAGATTTTTTAAAGGCCTTTTACACGGTCCGATGTTTTCATCAGATTTTAGTCAGCTGTTAAGATTGTCAAAAGAAGGAGAGATATTTTGCATTATTTTAGCCCTTTAGCCCTATTTGATCCCTTGGATCATTTTATTGGAAACATTTTTGCAACAATTTTACGCTTTGCTAAACTGTAACAAAATGTCAAAATGGACCCTTCTAGGATTATTTTAAATGATACAACAATATGATTCACTGCCCGGTAAGCCTTGCAACAGAGGCCGTGCCAACCGGGGAACATTGTTCCATCTTTTCAGTGCTTCAAATTTTAGTGACAATACTCAACGATCGTTAATTTATGCACCAAATCCACGGTTTCATTTTTTAATTTGAGCTTGTTTCAGCTTTTGATAGCTAAGGGTTTGCTACCAAATCTACTATAAGCTCAAGGCATGGTTTCATTTGCAAAAATCGTTTAGCTTTAATCTTTATTTCAAAATTTAATCAAAAGTCCTTACAGAAAAATTTCACATAAATGGCAAAATTGCCCTGAAGCAACATTCATTTTGCACTAGCAACTGTGAAATTGATAGTTAAAAAGTGTAAGATATGAAATAAAGGAAACTTGCATTTAAGAATGCACTTGTAGACCACTGCTAAGAATCAATTCGACAAAAGATCTTGTTTTTAAATGATTTGCCAGTTTGGCAATGATGTGATAGTTGTGATAAGGCTGGTTTTGAAATTCTGAAGTCAAAGAAAGCCAATCTTAACAGTCAACTTTCAGAGAAATTGTCTGGTGTTGTTTACTGACTGTCTAGTACTTTGATCAGCTCTGATTAGATATATTTTCGCGAGGATTTGAAGCCTTCCTTTTCAAACTTTCTTTATTGATTTTAGGTTGAAAACAGTCCAATTTTCTTCTGTTAAAAGCAAATTAAATTTAATCATTTATAGGGATTTGCAAATACACAAAGATTAGCTATCATTTTGAGCTTAAAGTAAATCAATTCTCGTCAAGTTTTACAATTACATTCATTTATTTCGTAGAAACATATTGAAACAAAAACATATTGAAACAAGGCAAATTACCATATTACTTTTTAGGCTTTCATAACATTCTGGGGCATTACCGACATGAAATTCCAATTTTATTCATTTTGCATTTTGGTAACTTACCTAAAAAGAATGCAAATGGGCACTTAACGGGAAAAGCATTATCTTGACATACATATATTTTTGTATGAATAAAATGAAAATGTTTAATCGTTAAGGAATTTTTGCCATTTTAAAGCAATTTTTGCTGAAGCACAATCCAAGGTAATTCTAGATATTCTACTTTGCATAGTTATATAATAATCTTAGCATTATATCTACTATATTCCTGATTTTTTTTTAAAATGCTTAGCCTTGCAAAATATCAAAACCAGTTCACAATCACTAGCCAACGAAGAATTTATCTGTGAACACCAGCATTCGGTGTCGGGCAATGTCGGAGCACAATAATGCCCCTTAGAAATTCGCACAAGAAGCTGTCAAATTTTCTAGGACTGTCTCCCGATCATTAATTCCATCAAACGAAGTTTATAATCAAGCTTATAAATTATTTAAGCAAACACGCTTGATGGATTCGGTTAATATACCTTTTGATAAATGCGACTTTGTCTTGATCTCGTACAAATATGGTGTGAAGGAAATATAATGTCCACTTTAATACTCGGCGTGAAGCAGAGCAAAATGTAACATTAATTTTGAAGCTAAATTTGAAATGTTTCGAAAAACGGTACTTCTATTGAAGTGGAGCCTCCATATATTCAGAGCAGTGTAATTGTCCGTTGTAAAGAGGCGGCCGCTGTATAGAGATTCCTTGCACCTGATTTAAAATTACACCTTTTATATACTTAAGGGACATGCGAATCGAAACAACATATGTTTTTAAACTGATTATTATAGACAACAGTCTAGTTTGATGTGACTGGTGGCCTCTTGTGTGCTAACAACAAGATTTTGTATTCTGATACTTTTGAGTCTTATCAACGCTTCCTAGCTGATAATTTTAATGTTTTGGATACTTTTAGGTAAATTTTAGCAACTGCGGATGGACCTCCCTGTATAAAACAAGTTTAGGTGACTCCCCTGGTTCATTTCTTAATCAATGTTCAATATCTGGTATAATAGGCGACATGATGACAAAGCCCACAATGAAACAGCTACTGTTTTATTGCATCCTCTTGCTTAAGTGTAAAAATAATTAACTTATTTGCAATCTCAACCAAGCTCAGCAGGTTTAACTGAGCAAAGAATTTTATGCACGAGAATAACAAGGAATAACGATTAACATATGCACATGGATTTCAAAGATGTATGGAAACCACAAAACAGCAGCAAAATTTCCCCAATGACCTGATAAAAACACTCCTTAAAATATTTCTAGCTCATGTTAAGCTATTTGAATCTTTTTATTGGCAATAATGTTAATTCCGACGCATTAATGAACATTTGTCAATCAGTGGTAATTGATCTTAGGTCTTAAAACTTCATCTCGAATATTCAACACAAAGGTTAAAAACAACTACACCTGGAATTTATTCACCATCCTATATGCAAATGCTTATATCCTTGTTGTGAATGTTTTGTTCTGATGTGGAATAGTACTACGCATTGTCCTCATTCAGTTAACTTGGTATATTTGTAAACATATCTTTGAATGTTTGCTTAAACAAAGCTAAAACAGTAAAAATGAAAAGCTGACTTTGAATTTTCATGCATATTGTTATGTTATATTTAGCATGAGAGAAAATTAAACCGTTTCTTTACACAAGTATTTCAAACATACTCTTTCAGTTCAAATATGCTTGACAAGAAAACAGCTTATAGTACTTACCGCCCCGTTGCTTGCTAGAAGACCACGCTTAAGCCAGTCAAGGAGGTAGTCGCTAATGTTAACATTGCAAGATTTAATTCGAGCTCAAAGAGATTCAGCTTAAACAAACTCAATATCTACGAGATGCATTTTAACCAGAAGCCTTTAAATATTGAGGCTAATCGTCTGGTCTTCATTTATTGGCTATATGGTTAACAATGTGATCTTTTGTAATTATTTGAATCTGATAACCAGCAGATGTATTTTAGGAAGCATATCATGCAGAAGCCGTCAACCTCTACCCATAAGCCGTCATAATACTTGCAAAGAATTACCAAGCCTTTCTGTTTGCATCTTTTGCAGTTGTCGCAAGAAATGTCTGGTGAAAGTTGAATATTAAAGGTTTATTGTTAGTTTACCGTGTTTTCTTGGACCTCCTATTTCATGTTGCTAATTCTGATAAAACATTGTCCGCTGTATCTTGCTTGCAATTGTTTCGAAAAATATATCCAATATAACTTTCATAAGATCTACTATGAAGATAAATATTGATAAAGCAAGTATGGTAAAGCAATTGAAAGGTTTTGAGAAAGGAAAATTGAAGGTTCTTTTCTGCTGGGTGAAGCCTTTTTATAATGGGGATTTTTAGGAATTGGCTTTATAAAAGAAAAGCCTCTTTTAAATTGCGAAGATGATGTTGGAAAGACTGAGCCCTAAACCGCCATTTTATGTATACACAACTTTACAAGTTTTCAACCGTTCGCAAACAGTCGTATAAACTGCAGGATAAACTGTATCAACAGACACTTCAATTAACATACAACTCAAAACAGTGCCCGTGTGATATTTGTCACAAGGCTTTCATGTGTAAAGCGTTCGCAGATGATATAGTAATAACTTGCATCATCTTCAACACATCGATATATGAGATGTGCGCAATTATTATTAAGAATTATTAAAAGAAAGAATCATTATTTGAAATAACAAAGAAAGGCACAGTGAAATATGTATTTGTGTGTATGCATAAACTTTAATCTCCTGCTTTTCTGACAAAATTAACTTGAACTTGTAAACGAGCATACAGTAAGATCAACTGATAATGAATCTGTCCACCGTGCCATCTTGATCGTTATTCCCATACATCAAGCCCTCATTTTTGCACACGGATACTTGGAAGTTATTTGCAATCCGAACAACATTTTCAATCTTGTTGTGAACCAACATAATTCAAAGGGGGAAAGGATGGCTAAATTGGCCCTTAAAAACTAACGCTACGGTTTCCAAACGTTTTGGCAGGCATTGTAGATAAAAATCTAATTCTATAATAGTGATGACGTCATAGAAATATATTTTTGAAATTTTAAAATTTCAATCTCATAACACAAGAGAACTCCTCAAAACATCTCTGCATATGCAAAATAAGTTAAACGTGTTACGGATCGGCGGAAATATGGCCACAAGAGCACTGGCTCTTTCCTCTATTCTTTATGAATAGAGTCAAAATAACAGTAATTTCTTAGCAAACTTCAATCTTTCATTTGCCATAACTCACCACATAATTGGCATATTTAACTGATTCAGCATATTGAAAATTTAAAATTTAGAAGCACTAAAAAACGTCACACTTAAAAACTCTATTTTCTATTACAGTGATAGGACAATTTGAAAACTTCAAATTCCAAGTAAAATTAAGCGTATCTAAAGCAGAGACAGAAAATCAATGAAAAGATTAAAGAGCTGCAGAGAGAATGAAGTTCGAATGAAGAAATAATCTATTATAGCTAGTAACGAGAGGAGAGTATTGAATAATAACATTTCATATCTCTAAATTTTATGATCACTGGGGTGAAGCTAAAAGAACTTGCTATAGTGATGGAAATCTGCAGATTTACCGACAAAAATGGCGTCCTCGAGTTTGGCTGTTGGCATAGTATTACGTAGTTCAACTTCTTTCAGTTAAATCTCGAGCCAATTTAGAAAATACAGACTATTTTTTGGTGGCAATGAAGTATGTGATACGTATTAATTTGTTCATGACTGTTCGTATATCTTCAAAGTTTAGAAAATTATAGACATAGGTAATAAACTTAAGAATCTAGGCATTTGTTTGTATATGCCAACAAACCCAAAGATTAAGAGGTAAAACACCCCGCACCTCTTCTTTGCCTACGCCCCTGAATATATAAAGTAGTGCTACGGAGATGTAACGACTTCTTGACTTCACAATGATTCAAGCCTGTTGGTTTTTGTTGAATCGCTACATAGAGATTGTTTTGGATTCTTAGTGTAGGAAAAGGATTAATGACTCTTTGAAAGAAGTAATGTAGTGAAATTAAAATTCCTTGCTTGTCAGTTAAAGATGTTTAATCTCACAGAGCTGCAGGTTACTGCAGACAAAGTGCGCGGGATTTATTGCAGTCCATTCACAAAAGAAGCAGCTGAAATCTTATCAGCTGATGGGTTGAGCTACTGTTGTGCTCCTTAAAATATTAATAAAGCTGGTGATAAGTTTCTGGTAAGGATATTAATACTCCTAGAAACAACGATTGATATTACGAGCTTTAGATGTAAAGTTTAATTGAATTTCTTTTCGATCGAGCATTTCTCAATTAAATGACGTGGAGCAAGTGTGAGAACAATCCAGCACTTTCCATTGTGAATCAGAGGTTCCATGCCACGTGCACTGTCTAGCGCTGTGTTGCTAATTAGGTTCATCAGACGTAGGTCGCATTAAGTCATGATGTTCTCTTGTGTTTTTACAATAATATAGGATTAAAATGCTGAATTACCTTAATCAAAGATTGACAGAGGTCGGTTAGTACTACGTTAAAGTCACATGCAATATTGCGATTATGATCGGTACTTTCTAAGCACGTTCTTTACAGTCAGACTACAGTATACAAGAGAAAAGGCCTAGAAAACATATCACTGTTAAATATGACTTGGTCATTATGTAATTCAAATGATAATTCAAAACACTTTCTCATTCATTTGCTCAAGTATAAATATAAGTATGAATTAAGTAAATGGATTGCCTATTAAATATGAAGACTTTCAGTATGCAAAATGTGTAGCTTCTCCTTGAATTAACTTTTTAGCGTTTTTTGCTGAAAGTTTGCAGGATATGTAACCAAGAAATCTTCCCAAGTTCTACTATGTAGACGATCTCTAGGTAATCATTGCAGGTGTGTCCAGTCTGTTATTTTTTCCAGTCCATCTTTTTTTGTCTATTCTTCTTGACAGATCTTGTTGTCAAAATAGGACAAACGGAAGCATAACATACTAAAGCACTTTTCGACTGAAACTTTCCAGAGTACATATGTTGGACAAATTCATAAGCGGATGCGACGCTCTTCCCACAAGCAATCTTTAGGAAACTAATAACGATGAGATGGTACCAATTCTCTAACAACTTGCCTAACAGCTGAAGCCAGATAATGTATACCTGTAATGTACATTGTTTGTACGTACGTACGAAAATATGCTTTTACCTCTCCATTGACATTTTCTTGTCAAATTTAGATTACACTGGTGAATTAACTACTTCGTATTGTGAATAATGATTGAACAGATAAGACACAAGTCTTTCTTTATCGATATGTAAGTTAAAATAATGTCAGTTAGAGTCATGAAAGATGATTGACAGACATTCAAGTGGCCTAAGCCATATGTCAATCAAATTGGCCAATCAGCGTAAAGCCAACATTTGATTGACAAGCCCCTAAGGTATCTGTCGCCTTTCAAATTACTTAGGTTCAGATTTTGATGAAAGAAGTAAACTCTGTACTTTGAATCATAAAATCAAGTGAATTAGAGAATCGATCCTCTTTAAATTATAACCCAAACAGATTCTAGGCATCAAATAATGTTATACGGTATAATGGCCCGCAAAATATTTTATGTTTCCCGGAAGGCCCCTGTTAATCTGTTGTTAAAACGACCCAATGCACGAGTGTCGGTCCGGATTCAATGATCCTAGCATCTTGTCTGGGCTAGCATTCCTCGTTGACACTACTGGTCACTCGATCAAGCTGAACACAAAGCTTCGAGGCCGTTATCAATTTGTGAATGTCATGTATGAACATGTTGTCACGTTCCGGCGTATGCTACGTCTTTGGAATACTCAGATGGATCAAGGGAACTTGGATCACTTTCCGACTTTGCAGGAACAGCAGCCTGTCGATGTGGCCATGGTGCATCGTTCATTGGGGATCTTCGCATGCAGTTTAATGGTCGATCTCAAAACAGGCAGTGTCAACGCAAAAGCTTCAAGCTATTTGCTTCGCCATTTGAAGTCAAAGTTGAGATGGCCTCTGCAAATATTTGAATGGAGTTCATAGCTGTAGAGTATCAGTGAATTGGAACTTAAATACAAGGACACTGATATCATCAAGTTTTATTTCTCTCCTCCATAGAGGCTATTTGGGAGGGAGCAGTGGTGGCTCCAGGGGAGGGCTAGGGGGGGCTACAGCCCCTCCGTCGGAAGCATCTAGCCCCCCCATCGGAGGAAATTTTAGGTAATTGTCAGAGAAAATTTGAGAAAATAACGTACGAAAACTGCTTATTTCAGTCATTTTAGTCCCCCTGTCGGAAGCTCCAGCCCCTCTGTCGTGAGATTTCTGGCGCCACCTCTGGGAGGGAGATGTATATTGAGAAATGGCGAACCTGCAGAGAATAGAAGGGGAAGGGCGGAGGCTTCTTCTCCTTCGTAACTCCTCTACTTTTTCTGTTATTCCGCAGTTCTTTTTATCCTATCTCCTTTTCCCTCCCAATCCCCCTCCCCAATAATTTCTGCAGAGGAGAGTACAGTTTTATAAAGAGTATCTCCAGGATGATGATTCATATCCAGGTCTGGTGCAGCATGCCAAGATGTGTTGCATGTTTGGAAGTACTTATCTTTGCAAAAGTCTCTTCTCAAAGATGAAGTATGCGAAGAGTGGACTGCAATCTCTAATGACTATCAGCACCTTGAAGCAGTGGCGTAACGGAACAGTTTGGGGCCCTTATGAATATTTTGCTTGGAGGCCCTTTAACAATGAAACTTTTTCAAGACATTCAATTTGAGATTCGAAAAAGATCTCTGAGCGGTAGCTACAGTGACAGGAATGTGGCGATAAAAAGAGCTTTGAAGACTTGTGGAAATGAAGAGCTGACTCCACTTTCCAACATCAAATCAGCCAAGTCTACAGATGTCAATTTCCCTTTTATTTCCACGCGAAGCTCGTTAGCAAATGCCCGTAGCTCTGATTCCAAGTCCTCTGTAAAATCTTCGGGATACAGGCTCAGCAAGTTGTTTGATGGTTTGGAGATGTCGTCGTTGGTGGCTCTTGCTAGAGGGTTTGGGAACAAAATATCGAACGTTGAAGTAACCAGATCCTGGCCACAAAACCTTTCTTTAAGCTGCATCAAAGCAGTAACGACACTTTCAAGAAACACATTGATTTTGAATGTTTGTTCTGGGGTATTGAAAATATTGTCCTCAAATGCTCCAATAACGGACCTTCTACTTCTAGTTTTTGGCTTGAAATCAACTACTGTGTGCCAAGCGCTAGCTAAATCAAACGCTGTTTGCTTAACAGAGTCCCAGGACTGGCGTAGCACAACAAGCTCTGAAATAGAGCAACATATTAATGAAGAGATGCAGCAGTTAAGTCAATTTTTGGGGATTGCAATTCACGAGATTGCTATTCGTTCCCAAATAATGATAAAAAGAACGAATTCATAAGAATCCATCCTTTCTGTGCATCTCTTTGCAACATCTCGCTCATTTTTGTCATCGCATCTCATCGCTTAAAATTTTATAGTATCCTCTATTATAATATCGCAAACGTCCTATGCAGAATCATGTAAGGAGACTCAGCTGGATACTCGGAGTTTAATGAAGAGAGGATTGAAGAATGAAAAACTAAAACAACTAGGTGAAACTTGTTAAGTGAAATATTACGTGATCAAAAGAAATCTACAGAGAAATCTAGAGAAATCTAGGGAAATACAAAGAAAATAGAGAAACCAAAAAACTTAGTTTAGCATCGTGTTTTTCACCAGCCAAGTCTTTCTGGAAGCTTTCATTTTCTAGAAGCTATATAGACTACAAGCCCAAATGTGAGAAGTCGATTATTTCAACGAAGAGGACAGACGGCAACATGTTTAAACTAAAAACGATATATTTATATATTCCCATGCAGTTTTACCTAAGACCTAATCTTTTAAAAACAGTCTGGTTGCGATAAGGCTTTGCTAAGAAATTAAGTTTTGTAGAGACCCTTTTGGTTTCTTAAGAGGATTCACATATTGCTTTACTTGTGAATATTTTATGTAACGCGTTGTTCAATCTTATGTAACAATTTTATGAGTCAAATGCTTGACTCATTAGCTCTATCACTTCCTTATGCTTTCTTTTGTGTGCGTTCAACTAAAATTCAAACTTAAATTCCTCTGTTGTCTAACTGTTCCAGAGGAAGGGAGAGACAAGCTGCAGTGATCTACAAAAATTCATGCATGTTACGTCACAGAGAGGCTGGCACCATAGACAAATATTCAAAGTACTGTAGTCATGCTACTTCACAGCATACTTGTCAGATCAGCATCTGAGACCGCCCGGTTTGCTGAACTGAGCCAGCTCGGGTGCTGAGCTGAAAGCTTGTTTTACAGCTCGTTAGAAGGGTCGAAAAGAAGGTACGCTTTATCCGAAAGTACTTTATAAACGGGGCAATTTCCTAATGTTAAGTACAAGGCTTTTGCTACTGTCCGGCTACCAAGACAGCTCCGGTGCTAGGCAGCAGGGATGTGTGCGGGTTGGGGGTGGGGCCTGGGTGTGTCAACCCCCCCCCCCCCCCCCCCCAATGTCTGCAAACTTCAGGAAAGTTGGTCATATAGCGGGAGCCTTAGCATTAATTAGGAAGTTTGACCAAATTTCAGCCTATAATTTTTTTTGTTGGTCATGATTCGCCATAGTCAACTTTCTCTTTTGTAATACACTCTTTTTTATAAGAACATTTGAAAGTATCATTGACAATATTGCTACGATCCGAGAAGTCACTTATTTGTTTTCTATAGCACTAGGTAAAGCATTTCTTAGTTGAAAGTTCGAAGCAAGATCTGTTATTATTACCATGTTTAAGAACAAGATATAAATGAAAAATGACCACAAGCTTGAAAATGTGGTTTGAATTGAACGAAAAAAAGGAAGAAAACAAAACCTCCTCGTCAAGAACTTCACAGTTCAAAAGATGTTGTCAAATAAAGTGCTGGAAGCTAATCATAATGAAGCAAAGATAAGTCATTCATGCTTTTGAGACAAGAACCTGTTCTTGCCTTGCATTCTGTTGTGATGTTACGATTAAGCCCGTCTCCGGTGTTAGTCTTATCTTTAACATCGAGTCTGGAACAAATTATCTGGCATAAATCAACAACGACCACGTTTTACACAGCCAGCAGAACTCTTTCTTCACCTGTACATCGGCGTAGCGGATATAACCTGGTTTTTTTTGGGGGGGAGGGCTAGAATGGGTCTTGCCCGAAATTTATTGCTTTATCGAGATGGAATTTTCCCGAATTGAGCCTGAAATGCGATATATTTTGCCCGATTATGGGGTTGCAGCTTCCCTTCCCCCAGCTCATATGTTTCCTACACCCAAGCACTTTAATTGCCATTAACACTAATAGTTCTTCAAAAAAGGCATTCACAAAGCTACGTGGAGCACAAACCTAGTGTTGAGCAGTCTGCAAAATACAAATAATATGAATAGCAGTGTTTTCATCTTTAATTCATCGGGAGAGACAAAAACCCAACATATATGTCGTCCATTACAAAAACGTTTATACAAAAAACTTTCCTTGATTGATAAGATCGATAGATATAAAGAGACCCTTGCTTTTCATCACTGTCATTGATTGGAAATACAAATATGATGACGATTATACAAAATTACTTATAATCCTTTACTTTTTCAAACCATAAAACCATTTCACTTAGCTACCTTTAGTATTGCCCTTCTCTACGCCTGTACTGCAACAGAAACAACGATACACCTGATGGAAATACCTGTGAAAGGGCACTTAGCGTAGCTTGCCAAGATTTTGAATCAATCTTTTGAAATTTACCTTCAAAACCAAAGGAGGTTAGGATACATCAAAAGAATATCCAACAACTAATAACTGAAATGCATAAGACTGTACGTAACTTGAATCAGGATTTATGAGCAAAGCATTTGAACAATTTTTGGTGGTACAAAACTTGAAAATGGCTTTGAAAAAGCTAACATTTTACTACATGCTAAAGGTTTTTTGATTCGACAGTCCTCATAGTATAAGACGTCAGAATAAGGGTCCGAAAGCACATGATTGAAAATATATACCCTGTTGTGGATCGAAATCCTTCAGAGGTAATATATTTTGGAACACTTTTCTATTAGATTTAAAACAAAGCATTTAAAGCTAAAACTATACAAGCCGAACTTACTTGCTCGTGTCGACTTTGCACATTATATACTCCCAATATTAGATAATTGTATGGAATACATTTATCCTTAGTAAAACTGTTACAACTTGGTGTTTATTAGCTGTTTCGTAGTTATTTTGTGTAAATCAACATTTAGTCAAATGAGTAAAAAAGCAAATATACAGCTTGTTGCTTAAAGTGAATTTTTTATAGTTTACAAGCTTGGGTGTTAGAAGCTTTTGCAACCATAGCTACGAAAGCATAAAAGCTTATTACGATAACATAAACATTTATGATAATTTTTTCAATGACAAAGGCCGCGTGTGTTCAAAGTGAGTGTACATAAAGATAGTATTTACTTTGTAATAGATAATACTATTATGAATTATCAATAAGCAAATATCAAGTCTTGATATTTGCCAACGATCACGCTAATGATACGTTGGCTTTCCGTCAATACTTGATAATGTACGTCAATACTTGTTAAG
Organism: Rhopilema esculentum; assembly: GCF_057945365.1. Lineage (NCBI taxonomy): Eukaryota > Metazoa > Cnidaria > Scyphozoa > Rhizostomeae > Rhizostomatidae > Rhopilema > Rhopilema esculentum. The sequence continues at coordinate 7,366,776 of NC_142819.1, read as the reverse complement.
ATCTAAACAGGATATTAGCTTCCTGTACTGTAAACAGAAGTGCTATAAACAAGATGGATTGTATATAAGAAGTTATCTCACACAAATTTCGTTCGAAGAATTTCTGATAAAGTAGTAACACCCCATATTTAAACAACTGTTTTTGCTACCAAACATCTAAGCCACGTTTTTGAATGTCAGATGTTAAAATAGAGCTTTTGTGAGCTGGGCAAGGGTACCGGATTTCTAAAGTTTCCATGATAGACTAAGTTTTTTATTTTTATAAAAAATAATTTTTTCAGCCAAACTCAAATTTGGGGTAGTTAGCCCCAAACAACCCACCATGGCTTGATGCTTAAGTTCATAGCAATTATAAATCTTCTTACCTTTTATGCTCAATGTAGGCATACTTATAAGTCCTGCATCGCATTTGCAAAAGTAGAACCTGACTCTCAAGTAGAAATCACACATTGACTCTAATCGCGAGCCATACACCGTTACTTTAAGCTAGAAAACATTCTAAAAGAAACTGCTTCATTCTCATTGATAATTTATGAGTGATTGAGAGTTTGCCACTATTTAAGCGCCATGCATGATCGATAGATTGATGAACCAATTCATTAGTACAGAAATGAAAAGGATGCGTTTGGTACAGGTGCTTGGCTTCAGTTTGCACTTTGAGCAATTATTGTTTCATTAAGACTATTTGTTGAATCAATGTTGAAATCGATAGAAGCAATTTTTCATGCGCGAAGAGTTGGGTCACGAAAATAGTTTACAGGTGTAAAAATTTGAGTAAAGTTTGAATGTTGAATTGGAAATCCTTTGATTATGTATTTGAGGGTCAAACTAATAGAAAATGCTCAACAGTGGGTCAAACTACTGACTACATGTTTGCATATCATTGGCTGTCTTGTGGTTATGCTGCTAGAATATCTGTACCCTATTCAATGACCTGAACCGCCTGAACCTGATTGGTCACCTTGGTTTGAAACTTGTGTTCCGTTTAAGGACAGCGATAATCATTTAGAAAGTGAATTCACCTGTCCCTTTTGCTTTCTTTCTGTACGCTGTACTATTCTTGCCCTCACGAAATTAAACAATCTTCATTATTTCGCTATAGGCTTGCCATCGTTGTTCCATCTAGCATTTTTGGAATCTCTCTACATATAAGCATGAAAAAACAGCTATTGTGTAGACAGAAGGAGTTCGTTTTCACATTAAGACTCCATTGGTAACATTTTCTACAGGCAAGCGGCACTGCTCGCGTTTGTGATTGGCCTATTTCCATGCACAGCTGGGTATATATATTTCCTATTATAGTGTTTTGATTTGTGTTCTGACGTTTTATACTCTCAAGAGTGTCAGAAGAAAAGCTTAAGTATGTTCTAAAACGTTTGCTTTTTTCAAAACAATTTTTAAATTGTGTACCATAAAAAGATTGTTTTACATAATTCATTCTTAAAACCCCGCGCAATGAATGCCAAAATGGGGAAGCTAGGTTGCGAGTAAAAAGTGGACTCGGGGGCTTGTCCCCAGAAAAACTTTTAGAACGCTATTTAGAACGCCAGAAAATGCCCCATGTTGAAATTTAAAGTCTTTTCATCTACAAGTTCCTTTAGGAAAAAGAACATTCTCAACGATATTGAGTGTATTTGAAACGTCGACAAGGGTTGTAAAATTTTTAGGTGACAAATTGTGTATTGCTCTCAAGTGATATGTTGATTTTAAACGTTAGACTAAAGCCCAAAGACCATATGTGAGTAATTACGACACTTTTTTCCAAAATTTTGCAGAGAAATCAACTTCTCCAGCCTAGGAGACGAGATAATTTTCGACTAAACTCGCAATCTTCAGAAATTTAGCAAACTAAAATTCATAAACTTTTGTTGAATTTTATAGATATAACTTTTTTTGAAAAAATAAAGATGGGCTTTTGCTTCTGCATGCAAAATTATGGTCAGGCACTGAACATGTGCTTGTCCGAAAAATATCTGACAACATCATTTCGACAAATTGGATCTAAGAGATCCTACTGCCATCCGTTTGTGAAAATTTATGATTTTGCAGATTGATAGGTTGTATGAGAAACTGTATGAAAAAAAGGCACAGACTTTATTCAAAAGCAAAAATTGTTTAAGTTTGAACAATGATTGGGATATTTTGATAGCTAGTTGCAAATTCAAAACAGCTGATTTAGTCTCGACAAAGTTTCTTTGAAAGAGTGTTCATATTTTCAAGGCTCTTGCTGTAGAAATCCAGAACTGGCTTTTGATGTGTTTCTGTCAAGTACCAAACAAGGAGAAGGAAGGGTACTGCCAGGTATTGGTCAGGAGATTAAGGGCCACGTTAGTCCTTAGTCAAGATTTTTGGAAAAATTTCTTTTGGTTTTAACGTTTCACATACCAAAAGCTAGATGCCTATTCCTACGGGTTCTTGGTTCAATTGCCTGTCACAGGACATTTAGAAAGTATGATCCTTTATCATATCCATAGCAGGTTTAAATATTAAGGGTTTTTTGATGGTCCTTAGAATGAATATTTATTCAAGAGAGACAATGCAGGGAAGATGCACAAATTGGAAAATTCCCCTTCTCCCTAAGTTATTATTTTACCAAGCTTTAACTATTGGCCATAATGACCGTAAACGTTTATTTGAATCCATCCATCATTGAGTACGTTGTATGTGAACGTTCCCATATCCAATTGCCAACACATCGATAATTTTATCCAGTTGCAACCATTCTGAATGGAAAGAGCACAGGGCAGTGCTAAAATAATTCATTTTTCCAAAGTGAGAACCTCTCAGTTATTCATTACAAGGCACTCGAAATAATTCGCATTAGTCATAAATTAAAAACCTAATTTCTTCTCGGTGCTGCCACAGTCATGATACTGCTGTCAATAGCACAAAATATGTTCTTTTGAAGATTTCGGAAACTATGGAAAATTTGCCGAGCTCCTTCAAATGAATTATACAATAATGAGGAAATGGAAAACTTTGCAGTTTATCTTAATTTCACTCAATTCATGAAGATTATTTGCCTTTTGGAAGTTTTCAAGTTTTTTGAAAATATACCCTGAGGCAAAGGCGCACCAGGAAATGTTCCGATGTCCCGGTGGGCCAGTCCACTTTTGGTTTAGATTTATTTTTTGAAGGCATCTAGAAAATGGTAGTATATAAGGAACACCGCAACGCGACGAGAATAAACAACAACAAACACACAAATCAGTGATGGCTAGTATTTCGCCCCGGCACACGGGGCATCATCAGAGCATACGGGGCTTCATCAGCGAAAATGAACTGGCTTCTGGAATGTGAAAGTTGTTTAGATGCTTTGAGCAAATCATGATTAGAGAGCAAAATTTAGCAAAAAGGCACTGCATTCGGTATGTTACATTTAGTTTCAAATGTAACACAAAAGTTTCAAATGACACTTGTTCCAACCCGCGTGCAACTAACGCGCCAAGTAAGCGCGAGGGAAACGCGCATTGACACGCGATCCTACCCAGGGAGCCTTTCGATCCTTGATTTCGCACGCTGAAATATCAACATGGCGGTCGTCTGCGCACTGTGCTTGGAAATTATTAACTGAAATTTGAATTCTTTCAGTCGTTGGTCATTTTAAAGGATATTTTGAAACGAGGAAAGTATTTTGACGTTTGAAGCCTGCTTTTGAGAAATGCCTTTCGGTGGAAGTGGAGCAAACAAAGCCCCTCTTGGTCCGCTAAATCCTATCTTGTTAGGACAAAAGAAGGAAAGCGGAGGCCAGTCGCTTTTGGCTCAGCACCTGAAAAGACGAGATGATTCAGAAAAGCAGCGTCAATACCAAGGTGAGACAAAGATCCTTTTAATTTTTTTTTAATTCGGATAGTTTGTTTTGGCTCTTAACCTTTGCTAAAAAGAAGTCCTGAACAATAATACAATGAGTGACCCAATACTTTTTTCTATCGTCCTACCGCATCTTTAGCTGGATTTCATGATCTATTCTATTATATCATCTAACTACAGCTTATTGCTGGCCTGGAAAAGGAACATGCTTGCCAAGCCTCCCAGTTAGTTGCTTCATTTAAGCAAATATATATTTAAATGATCGCGTCTCTACAACAGCGCTGGGAAGAAGCTCGCACTGAGTGAATGCTCATGCGGTATCTGAAACAATACAATTTTAGGTCAAGACGAATGATTCTATTTGCTTCATGTATTATTAAAGATGACGTATGTGGAAAATGTTTTACAATTATGTACCAATTTGCATTTAGCGTATTTTGTCGCATTCATTACGTTTTTACCGGTAACCTTCCAAGGTTTTCATTTGTCATTCTTGTATCATGCTCTAAGTTTTCTGAGTTTCAGTTTCAGTTTGTATATGTTTAATATTTTACTTTGAGTATCATAGTTCATGATTTCTTACCTACCGATGGACGTTGGTAGATGGTAGTTTCAGGATAAAAATTTAATTGAATTTATTTTAAGCATAAAGGCCTCTACCTTTAAAACAAATGCAAATTAAAAATGACGTTTTTTCAACAGCAGAATTAGCTTTGTTTCCTATTAAGATGTATTTGTCTTTTTGTTCTAAACATTTTACTAGGTTATTACAGGAAGTTTTATATCAGTTGTGAGGTGTTGTTATAATTTTTGTTTACACTCTCTTTTTTATAAGAACCAGTAAATTGAAGTTCAGGCTGACTGTTCTTAATTTTTTCAAAAATCTGAGGCTGGATTGCTCTCAATTTGTTCTTTAATTAAGTGGGCGTAAGCAGTGCTATTGCTAGCTTTTTTTGCTCGAAGGAGGTGTTCAGGCCTCATTTGCCAACCAAGTGTGTGAGACAGCCTTAATTTGCTGACAAATTTTAATATTCACTGAGAAAGCACCCACACGTTGCTAAAACTCCTTGATTTTGAGAAAAAACATTGTTCAAAATTGCATTTTGCAGAAGCCCCACCTCAGCTTGTTCTTAATTTGTTCTTAACTTTTGACCAGTTTTGAGGCTCCTGTTCTAATTGAAAAATGAATCAAGTATTAAGTATGTGTTATACAGTATTTCATAATGTAATCATGCATGTTCATTTATTGAGTTTCCTTGTTTATGATGCATAATGCATCACCTATCTCAATTTTAAAGATGCTCTTTAAAATAATAGAATAAGCCTTTGGTACCACAAAATAGCACAGAAGAGCAGAAATGTATCATACCATACTAAAGAACATACATCAGAGTATAAACATCTATCCAGAAAATTTATATCCAGATCAGCGGCAGACACTTGCAAATACAATTTGTTCTTTTAGAACAAAAGACCTATGTCTTCCAAAATATTTGGGGGGGGGGGAGGCATAAGACCAGATGTGAATCAAAAGTAATGTGAGAGGGAAATTAGCCTATTTGATTGGTTATCAACATATAAGAATAATGCTAATATGTTTGTATGATGTTTTTCTGCTTTCCTTCAGATATTATTCAATGTTTATACTCTGGGGAGTGTCCAACTAGAAGTACTTTAGTATGATATAGTATGTTTCTGCCCTTCTATACTATTCCGGAACAAGAAAATGTAAAAAGAGTTTTCTAAAAGGACATACATGTAAAAAATCAGCCAGCCTCATTTAAATGTATTTCTTGCAGTTTGAGTTGTCTTGAGCATGGATATATTGTTGCTCTTTTCAGCCATTGTTTTTTAACTTTGTATGATAAATTTACCAGATAAAGACTATATTTCAGCTTCCTAATACCTTACCTTCACAGTTTTTAAAACATCACATTGTTTTTTAGCAAATAATGAACCATTGTGGATAAAACTCTCTCTCAGGCTCTATATTGATATGTTTTGGATTTCTACTTTTTCAGAATGTTGTATAAATATAATAATAATTTTTCAACAATCAGGAGACAACCAGCAATCAAACTACAAACAGTCAAACTATGGTCAGCAAGGGGGCTATAACCAAGGATTTGCTCAAACACAGGGTGGATATGGTAATCAACAAACTGGATATAGCCAACAGCAAACCCCATATAATCAACAACAAGGCTCCTATAGCCAACAACAAGATTCATATAGCCAACAACAAGCAGGTTACAACCAATCAAGAGATTTTAATGACCAGAGAAATTATAGTTCTCAGCCCCCAAGACCTGCCTTTGATGATCGGAATCAACAGCCAAAACCTTTAATGTCTCTACCTAGTCAGCCACCTTATAATCAATACTCAAACCCTCCTTCTTCCCAGAACCAACCACAAACCTATGTGCCAGCTGGATCTACTTACCCGATGCCTCCAGCCAGCTATAATCCACCTTCAGCAGGTAGCTCTAATACTGCTGGATATCCATCCCAAAGCTTTGGAGGTCCACCACCACCACCACCACCAGAACAGCAGCAGAATTCAATCTACCCACAGCCCCCTCTCCCATTTGGTGGTCCTCCTTTGCCCCCTAGTGGAAGTAGCCAAGTGCAGCAACCTCCACCTCCAACATATAGCCATGATTCTTATGGTAAAGATCCTCAACCCCCACCCCCTTTAGACATAAAAGATAATTTGAATAGGCCTTCCCCACCAAGAAAGAGAAAGCGGAGAAGTAGATGGGGAGATGAAGAAGAAAAAACACAAATTCCAGGAATGCCAGCAAGTTTACCTGTTGATGCAACAGAAGAACAAAGGGAAGAATATCTGTGTAAGTCTTCTTGCAATAAAATGTCAAAAGCCAAAGCTGAATTTTCACAAAACCATTATATATTGCTAATGCCATGTAAAAATTTGATGTTGGGTTAAGAATTAAGAGGCACTGTGGATTTAGGGTGAGGCAATTTCATGTTGATTGTCAAAACATTGACAAAGTCATTTATATTTTTATCATCTGTATTGTTGCTTGCTTTGCTTTAAAAAATGTGCACATTTGTAAAAGGAACTGAGTGAGAATCAACTAATCCTTTTAAAGTTTAAAAAAAATGATATTTGGTGCAAGATTGAAAAGTTTGAAAGTTATAATTATTTATCTGGTCAATTCCCTATAGAATACAATAAAAGGTGGTATTCCTTCCTTGAATAGTTTTACTCAAGCCCTGTTGCTGATGTTTCTTGCTTCTTATAGGCTTGTACACAAAAGAAATGTGCAGTTTGCCATAAAATGAATATTTTGATTGCTACTTTATTTGGTACATGTTATGTGCAGGTACAAAATACTACATGATTTTATAGGTTGTGTTATGACATTTAGGGAATCACTTATTTACTCTGTTTGCAAGAACATAATTTTGCTAAGAACCCAACAATATGGCTGAAATCAGTTTTGCTGTATAATTTTTGCTACTTTGATAAGTTCCTGCCTTATTCTAGACGCTTTTTTGTTACAGTGCATTTCAAAATTGAAGAAATAAGTATAAAATTGCGATCAGGAGACTTGGGAATCCCACCTAATCCAGAGGACAGGTAAAATGGCAGACAGCTTCTGCATTGCATGGTGCAAAGTTCTGCTGTAATTTCTACTCTGATTAAAAGATTCAATGTTTGGTTTTTTCTCATCTCTATATAATTTTGTCTTATAGAGATATCAAGGTTATTTTAGCGCCAGTTTTATCTGGTTGCATAGAAATCCAGTGTGTCTTAGTTAAAGTGGTCATTTTACTTACTTTTAACCTTAATTGTAACTGCATTGTTCAAAATTTGTAAAATTATTTTCTTATAGCTTTGATGATTTGTTTATCTTGAGATGTTTGTTTACAGCACCCTTAGTATTTGCCATTGAGTTTTATTTATGCCACTAGAGTAGCATCTATTTTTGGGATAACTTTATTATGATATATGTTATTTGTTTTGAATAAGGAAATTTTTTAGCAAAGAAAATGCTTTTTTGCCCAAAAATACAGCTCTTTTTTAACCTCTCTGATTTCTGTTATACATAGCTCATTAACAGAGTCTATTTTCAGCAAAGTAATCTTTTAGTTTGCCAGATATTTGCAGTTGTGTCAAAAATCTGGAAAATCTTTTGTAGAGTTGGATAAAGATGTTCAACTATTTCCCCTGCAATGGCAATCTATGGTTTTAGGTTGCTAATAATGCAAGCAAGATGAAATTAACATTTCTTATTTTAGAATCTTATATAGGTGAATGGGAGGCAGTTTCCTTCATAAGAACTGCAGTTTCTTGTGAAGGAAATTGTAAAATTTGACATCAGCCATCATTTAGTTTAAGTAAATGGTTTATCAACTAATGTTTATTTATAAAGGTGGGTGTCTTGAAGTGTCTCTTCAAACATTCATATCTTTTCAGGTTTAAGTCTCAAATCAAGGAAATATCTAATTGATGCTGCTTATTTAAACACTTCATAACTTTGTTGCTATTTGAAGGCTGCTTGTTTTAACTTAGGTCCCCTTCACCTGAGCCCATTTACAACACTGAAGGTAAACGACTCAATACCAGAGAATACAGAGTGAGGAAGAGGCTAGAGGAAGAGAGGCACAGCCTCATTCAGATTGCAACCTTGAGGAATAATGATTACAAGCCACCCATTGATTACCGGTATGCAAAAAAAATATGTTAAATAATGTGCTATGTTTTTGACAATGATGGTGAACCTGTATCACTGCTTTTGTTTTTTGCAAAAAAGCCTGAAGGCTGTTTTTGCATCAGATATAGTTGTTTACTTTGGCCAAATAAATTTGAAGCATGACTGAACCAGCTTTTGGTGTTTTTTAAAATGGCCAATGAATTGCTCAATATATCCCAAACAATGGGAAAGTTAGATGATATTTCAAAAATTTTTATCTCCATCAAGCCATTCAATAAGGAATGAGCGGCACTCAACATATTTGAGAATACTTTTTTTGCCAAACTAAACAACTCTGGACTTAGATAGCATATTGCCTGCTGCTCAATCGAATGCTCAATTTGTTTCACAAGAGTTTTTATTCATTTTGTGTAGTATTTATTGTCCAAAAAGGAACTACCGTATCTTGAAAATAAAGAAAAAGGAAAACTTACCTCTCGTCTGCTAAACTTCTCTCTTTATTAAAATCATGAGTGTTTGTTTTGTTATTAGACCACCATCAAACCGCATCCAAGAGAAAGTTATGATTCCACAAGATGCAAACCCAGCAATCAACTTCATTGGTTTACTTATTGGACCAAGGTATTGTTTTTTTAAATTTATGTTATTTAATGTTTCTAAATTTTGGTTTATATGTAAATATTCATTGCTCTAAATATTCTTTCCAATGAATTTTATTTTCAGAGCCCTGTCATCCTCAAAACATATCCTATTGTTGGTATAACATGACTCTATATATGCCTGTATTGACCTATGTTGCAGGGCTGAGCTAGTATTTGATTGTTAAGCCTGGTAGTCTCTTCACCTCTTCTCAAAGCATTGCTTGAATTTTGGTCATGGCTAAGAAATTTTCCCTGCAGAATGACAAAAAATTTTAAGATTTCTCAACTTGATAAGTTCAAGGCTTACAGGTTTGCAGAAAGCAGAATAAATTTCTTTAGGCATGACATATAAAATTTATGTTAAAGGTGTTAGGAAAATCAACCTGTGGAGATGCTAGAAAATTTAAACCCAAATCCTTGTCAACCAAGAGAGATTTTGTGTTCTGTAAATATCTTATATAAATAAAATTTTTTACATTTGTACATCTAAGCAATATTGAATTTTCTAGAGGCAATACATTGAAGAAGATGGAAAAAGATGTAAGTCAATATATGTTAAAGGACTAGTGACACACTTTTCAACCTATCTATTCTTTTCATTAACTTATAGATCATCATTTAGAAGTAAGTTTTTCCTGGTTTAGAACAAAAAATTCTTATCAGGGGGCTCAGGGGGCACGATTTTGCTTTTTATCACATGACCCTATGACATACATTGTGATAACTCGGAATTTTCCTGTCATTAATAGAGAGTTTACGAAACACGACGCGACAGGCCCAGGCGAACTGAATTCATTTAGAAGCGTGTTGTAAACGTTAATATTGCACTGTATACGAGTAGCAGCAATAACAAATTATCACAATCTACGTCACTTTGTCACGTGATTCATATCCCGCCATAATTTGAAAAGGGTTTTTAAGTAGGAAAATGAAATCAGAAAGGAAAAATACTTCAACAACACTCTCATACAGCATTTTACTTTAAGTTCAAAGGAAAAAAAAATTGTCACCAAAAGCGTGTCACTTGTCCTTTAAGTTTTAACTTTGTCATATTTGGTGTGTATTGCAGAATTTGATCAAACTATATAGGTGGTGAAGCTCTGATGTATGCTGGTGGGAAGAATTTATCCAACTTAATTTATTTTAAAATTATATTGTTAAGTTGATTAATTCTGTTTTCAGAGCCTTTCTTAAACTACATGGTTGTCTTATGTCCTGCCTTTTGTTTTAGAATACTGGTATTCATTTGCCACATACCTTGCTTCTGTTTTACGCATTTGTCCAGTGTGCTAAATCTTTGTCTTTTATTTTATGTAGACAAACTGCAAAATTATTATCAGAGGCAAAGGATCTGTGAAAGAGGGCAAGGTCAGTGTTGTTATCTCTCGTCAGCCTTGAAAATATACTCTTATTGAATTATCTCCATATATTTCTATTTATATATAGAGAGAGAAATTGTAAAGAGATATAGGGAAAGGTGGTTTGCCATTATTTGACATCGGAAGTTGGCACCAGACCTGAAACAGATTAAAACATTACAACTGTTTCAATGCAAGGGTCTATGTGAGATCACTAACGTCAATAGTTTATTTCATTTTGAACAGGCTGCATATGGGCAAACTGAGCAGCTGGTGCAAGTATTATCAGTTCTCAATAGATATCTTTTGTTGATGATTAGTTCATCTTGAATTTTGGATCAACATTATAATTTGAAGTTAATAAAATAAAAGTACTTGAGTAGCAGCTATATTTGAGTACCATACAAAGGGGGGTGGACTAAATATAGATTTTGTGAAGTTTTGAAAAGTGATAAGTTATGTTCCATTATGGTTAGCATCTATTGGTTGCCAGACAGCGATCGAGTTAACAGACAGGTGTTTTTATTATTTTTTATTAACCTGTTCTCCTGCCTTGTTTTTATAGATGTTTTTTGTCACTTGAATGCAAATTTTGTATTTAATTGAAAATCATTGTTTGGAATATGATAAGGATATTATTATAATGTGTTTGTAGTCTCGGTGGACAAATACTGAAGACAGCTATCAAGAAATTTGTTAGCCTGTGTATAGCTGCTGCACTCTAAGCCAGTACTTAAAAATTATCAATCAGTTGATGATAAAATCAAAGCAATTGCAGATATATTTTCCGCAAATTTATCTCTTGACTAGAACAAAAATACTCTGTTCAAACTTTGTGGTTGTCTGCAATCCTAAATTTACGAACAAACTTCAATAAAAGAAACTTAAGCCACTTTTTAGAGGCCAAAGGATAAACATTTTGCCTTTTATTTTAAAAAAGTTTACATTGATTCATTAGAATTGCAAATATTTTCCATTTAACATCAATTCTTCCATTCACAAATTGTTAATTTGTTTTTCTTTTCTTTTCAAATCTTTGTTTCCTTGATGGTGTCTCTTGGTGAAATTACATTTTTTGGACATACCCAGGTAGTTGTAAAATATCCATTAAACATTTGTTTTCTTTCAAGGTGATGCATCCAATAATAGTTTGCCTTATTTGCAGGGATTTCTTGATATGAGGAAACGAACAATTCAGCTATAAATATGTATATTTTTAATTATCTAGTTTTGGTTTTGATGAAATAGTTTTGGTATTATTTACTTTTTTTTTTACTGCCATAGAAGAGAAACTATTTAGCATTAAATCTGTCCTTTCTGATAAAAATCTTGCAATAATGAAAGCAAAGAATGTAAATTAAACCTTAATGGGATATTGGACATTTTTCTCTTGTTTAGAGACCACTTTCCTAATCTTAGGGTTAATGGTTTGTAATGACCATTTTAGGGACGCCCAGGTTTTCCTCTTCCTGGTGAAAACGAACCTCTACACGCACTTGTGACTGGCCCAACCACTGAAGATGTTAAGAATGCTGTCAAAGTTGTAAGATGATTTTTTATACCACTACCTAATTTAACACATTGAATATTTTTTGAAGATGTAACGCATTCAGTTTTTGTTGGTTTTTCATTTTTCCAGCAAATTTGAGAATTATGGTTTTTATTTTTTCAATGGTCAGAAGAAAATCTCAATAAGCCTCCTATATATGTGTGAATATACAAAATTCCCAAATTTCTTAATCTGCCATCGTTAACTGTTTGATGTTATGAATTAAACCTACCTTATTCCTTGATTAAGAGAGGGAGTTATAAACAAAGAGTCAGTTTCTCTGTGAAAAAAGGCTGAAGAGGATGAATGGTACATTGGATTGTTACAAATCAGCAGTTCCTGAATAAAGTCTTCTTACGTCATTTTTTGAGCATTCTATGTTTTTGGAGCAAATAAATTTTGTGATAATCTCAAGCAATCAGCTGAGATTTAATTTTACATTGGTAATAATCTGGTTGTTTAAAGACAATTCTCTTTCAACTTCCATTTTTATCGCTATATGAAACACAAAGCCCAACATTGCTACCCATATTATTCAACCTCATTCTTAAAAAAGCAACTTTCATACTTCTCTCTTTGTTCCATAAGATTGAAAAAATTATCAAAGAGGGGGTCGAGACCCCAGAAGGATCAAATGAGCTACGCAAGATGCAACTACGAGAACTGGCAGCCCTAAATGGAACACTAATTGAAGAAGATATCCAAAGGTTTGTTATCATTTCATTGTACAGTTTCGATAAAGAAATCATAATAATCAGGACTTAAATTGGCTGCAAATTGAAGCCTTTTCCGTAAGTATTCCTTTGTTTGTAGATGAAACATTGATGTTATTTGTAATCAGTCGTTGAGGCTTGTCCACACAAATCAAATCTAAAAATTCACTTCCGTGTATCTACTAAAGCTTACTTCTAAGAAAAATTTTGTTTCAACCTGGAAAGCTAGAAGCCTGGTTTGATTTTGTTTTGCGGTCTCTTTAAAGACTTCATATCATGATCCTTACTGTTGCTCAATGATTGAACGATGTCGATTTTGTTTGAAGAAGCCAGTAGGTGGGACCAAATCATTTTAAACTTAGAAGACGATTCATAGAATTTACCAGAGCGAAATTATGGAGGAATTTATTCAACAAAAGTCACAAAATAAAAAGCTGCCATTTTTCGATTTGTTGTGTCTGATTCCTATTTCGTTTTATCAATGGTTCCTTTCCTTATTGTGGGTGGGAAGCCGCCCAGTTATAGGCCTATCGTGCCTATATCCGGATGCAATCGCCTTTCCTTTTAATGGGCTGCATATGCGCATATGCCTCGAACGTTGAAAGCCTCTCGTTAAATGGTTAGCTCAGTCAATAGGTTTATTTTGATATAAATTAGCAGGATAACAAGCAAACATTCCAAAGCCATTTTCAAATTCTGTACCGCCAAAAAAATTTTTAAAATGAATGAATGGAAACGTAACTGTTTACAGCCAGGCCAGTTTACATAAAATCCAATTCAAAGTTTGTAAGTATTTCAACTCAAAAAGTTTTTATTTTGAAAGGATACCCAGATAGATCTTTCAGTGAGGTTTATTATCCAGACTCCAGAATCAGAGTGCGTTCAAATATTAGGTGATTTGTGAACGTGCTACCAATCGCTACAAGTAAAGATGGCCTCCTTGCGAACCTAGGATACGATCTAAAGCAATGTATTATTTAATAATCTTGGTAAAAAGAAAAGGTTCTACAGAAAGCAGTGAGTGTAAACGTGGTCTTTGTTTTTATTTTGCAAGAGATATCCAATAGTAGAAGGACTATCATACATATAACATATTGACTCGCTTTTTTATTAGGTGCCGAAATTGCGGAGCTACGGATCATCGGCACTGGGAGTGCACTGAGGTGAAGAACGTCACTAGCCAAATCGTGTGTACAAAGTGCGGAGGAATGGGTCATGTTGCTAAAGATTGTACATTCGCCACGTATGTTTGGTTGCTGTTTTAATTTTGTCCTGCTTTTTGTAACTGCTTTGGCAAATTTGAATAAGCGGAAAGACAACAAAGTATTGCAGCGAAGCCAGCATACAGTATTTAGTTGAATAGGCCTTTTCTCTACAAAATCTAAAAATTGCGCAAAAACCAAATCATAACCATTATTTATAACCAGAATTTAAAACGTTTGATACTGAGCAATAGGTGGAAGGTTTATGTAGATTAAATCGTCGAAAATAGAAAGAGTGGAAAAATGCCGCGTTTTTTCGTTCCGTTGGCTTTGGCCAATCAACCACAATTAACCTCACATTTAGAGCAACCGCCAATACTTAGCCCTTCAAAAAAGCGTCTCTTTTAAACGAACAAGTTGAAAACGCATTTACACCATGTGAGGATTTCTCTATACACATTAATGGGGTTTTTATAATGTTTTTTTCAAAGTGATTTTTTGCGATTGTTACATGGTAAAAAAGTTCAAACCTTCTTTCGAAATCGCAATTTTTTAAAGATTTTTCTTCCGAAAATGAAGTAATCAAGGATTTACGGTAACAGATCAAAAACACCATGGGTAAAAAATCTTGGCTGAGTATATCTATTCACCAAATCGTACGTTTTATAAATAGTTGGAATATTTAAATTTGTTTATGAGTAGAGAAAGTTGCTACCTGGGAATCACTGAATGGTTTTATTGTTTTGAAGGGATGGAGAAGCACCTCCACAACCAAGTATAGTCGAGAAGGCCAAAATGGACGATGAGGTATGCAAACATTTAGATAGATTTTGATTTATTCTACAAGTTTTAGCTCGTCTTAGCCTTCAGGATATTTTGGTACTTTTTGTCCTAATATTTACAGTCCTGGAACATACACTTTTGCTGTATCTTTTTGCCTGGGGCATCGGCTGTATCTATACATTCATAGAAATTTCAAGTGTACCTATACACGGCTGTCACAGAACAACGGTAATCCATTTTCATGCAGATTCAGTATATGAAATTGATCACTGACCAATCTAGGATTTCTTTAAATCAAAGTCTTCAAATCGCTGACATTTTATCTCCGATGTTTTAGGCTAAAATGAACTCTTACTTTGCTACCATTTTCACTTGATTTGCTTTCTTTCAGATTTGTCAGTAGAACAAATATAGCTGCTCTATCCCTGTTGCCTGTGTTATTTCATAATAATGTTGAGAAATATTTCGTTTTAGTATATGTCCCTGATGGCAGAGCTTGGGGTTGACGCGCCTCCTCCTGCGAAGCCGACCCCTACCCAGAGTGTAAAGCAAGATGTTAGCGTGCCAGCTGCTCCCGTTGAGCAAACAGTTGTAAGTTACACGGCTTGAACCTTTAACTGTTTATGATTTTATAGATTTGTTGAAAAGCATTTCCTTGGCAGTGACAGCCTTGAAATCAGTTTCTCCAGCTGTCAGTCTGACAATGAATTAACGATGCTTAAAGCCTTCTTTCAAGACTACTCAGTTAAGGCAACTTATTTTCAAATTGTTCCAAATGTGTGACCCTCTCAAATTCTATGCTTCGAAGCAAGGGAATCTATTTCCTCTACAAGGGCTATTTTTTACCTTGGAAATACTCTTGCCTTGTAGGTGCTATGCAAATTAATTTGTAAATACGTATCTGAGTTCTCATTTTTCTTATACAGTTTTCGTATACCAGCGATTTAGCAAAATCGGAGTAAAGTTTGAGTAATAGCTTTAGGATTTTTTATGATGTGATCCACTGATTTGTTATTTTTCTTTCTTTCTGTTTTTGTTTAGAGAAGACATGCAGAAGCATTATATCTCTCTTTTCACAAATGAGTTAAACTGTTGGTTTATATGCTAGTTTAATTCTTCAATTTATGGTTTATTACAGACCACAACGCCTGCAAGAACCCAGACTTCCCCAGCTCCTTGGTCTGCCGAACCAAAGCCCCTTATGTCTACAAACACGCCATTTAACCAACGATCTCCGGCTCCGCGGCCTTTAATGCAATCAGGAGGCTCGCCTGTGCCAGCATCGGGTTGGAACACTCCTCGCGGAGCACTGCCATTCGACCAAACACCGCCTTCAGCTGGAAGAATGGGCAGGGCTGCACCATGGGCACAAGGTACAGCTGCTTAAAATTTTACCATTGACTTGTAAAATGCAGGGCCTCTCTCGAAACAACCTTCATTTGTCATTTTCGCCTTTGCAATTGCTACCTGTTAGGTTTATGATAGTGCCTGATGTAAAACGTCTTTTTGAGACATTCAGAGTTGAAAGAAGTGGCTCAATGAATTAGTGTTAAAGCTATAACTTTGTAGAAGAGGGTTTAATAGATCATTTATTTATACTATATATTTGAACTGTGTTCGTATTTCTTTTTGAGGTCATATTACCGGTAGAGTTTAGAAAATACTATTTGAACATAACCTTAGCGTATACTTGGCAAAAAGTCTGAGATTATCAAAGATTATATGTTGTTACAACGTTACCAATAATCGAGTATTGTTGCCTGGTTTTTCTTACAGGACCCCCAATGCCGCCTTCAAGCATGCGGGGGCCTCCTCCGCCGACATCAAATGCAGTCCTCCCTGGACCGCCACCAGCCGGGGCTCCTCCTCCATGGCAAGCAGGTAAGATGATAGGCTTAATCTGATGCAAATTTCACATAGATTTTGATCATTTACATGTTGATCTCAGGATTATCATATCGTTTTGGTTTTAATAAATTACTGAGATTTTCTAAAGTCTAATCATATGATTTGAAAAATATTTAAACGTATCCAACATTCAACCTTGGATGAAGTCAAGTAAAACAAACCAACATTCAGTTATTGGGGCATGAGTGGTGATTTTTGAGGATGATGATTTTTAAATTTCCTAATCTATTCCACAATCATTTTTTGAACCTGTTATCTTTTTTTTGTTCAAGGACCCCTTCCTCCTTGGCAGCAGTCACCCCAAGGAGCAGCACCCTTCCCTCCTGCAGCCGGCTACGGTATGCCGCCACCTGGCACCATATACCCGCATTTGGGCCAAACCCCTCCTATTCCTCCTTGGGTGAGTCAAGTCTTGTTATTTGCTACAACTATATGTTTAAAGTACATTTTGTGGTCAATTTGGCAAAATACATGAAGGCTTGGAAAATGGTTGATTTTCCAGCTAAAAACCTGTCACCAAAACTGTATGCAATTAACTTAACGATATTCGATTACCTTTCATGATAGGCATTGTTCAGTTGGCAATTTAAGATTTCAAAATTAACTTCCGAACCCCTTTTTGGATAAATGTTTTCAGAAAATAAAACTGTTTGCTTTTTTGTATCAAGAACTTCAATGGTATATTTGGATTTTGCTGCCGAATTACTTAAGAATTTATTTTTGTTTCTTTTCTCTTGTTTATTAGCGTGTATTGTGTTTTGTTATTTACAGCGACAATAATAAAAGGAAACCCAAATATTTAAAGCCGGAAAGTTTTATACAATTCATGCTCTGTGTTTTACTTTTTAACTAGTTTTTGAAGATATCAGAATGACGAAAACTAAATTACATCGCATTTTTCCAAATGAATAACTGCTTTTAAAAACATTATTTAGTTAATCAGTAAAGAAATCCCGTCAAATCGTGAAACCCAACCTTTAATTACCTCAATCTCTTTTCAGCAGAGTGCTCCTCCGCCGCCGCCGCCTCCGCCGTCCAAATAACAGATAAAAACCCGATGACCTAACAAATGAGATGCAAATTGATGAGCCAAAATGTGCATACAGAAACTTGAACCTGCTTTGAATTCTCACCCGTTTCAATCGACATTTATACGACAGCTGGAGGACCCCTGTGATAAACTGTTTTGTTGATGTATGGGTCCCGTTGACCTGTGGCAATTATTTTTAGCTAATGGAGTATCTTTAAAAAGATTCAAAGAAATCAAGCACAGCAATTGACAGGTACTAGGGCCTTTGTCAATCGGCTTCTGACGTAGCCCCCCTGTCAATCAATTACTGGCCAATCACCAAGCTTGTGATGAGTGCTGTCATGTGAGCAGCGCTACCTACCTCCAAAAGTAATTATACCGCCCAACCCAAGTTTCATGTGATCAATTTTCTAAATTCTCTTGCCTGCATATGCTTAAAAAAACTGCGAAGCCGCATGCTCTTGTGTCTGTCGATTGCCTTTAAGGATACATTAATTGGTCGTGCTTTTAGTTTTATGTGGATTAATAGAGCCTGTTCAACCGGGCATGAAAGGTATAAGAGCAGTTAAACGTTTACACCAGTAGTTTCAAGGCAGCAGGAATTTTGAAAGAATTTTGGAGTTAAGATTTCAAAAACTAGTTTAAATGGAGTTTACTTTGCAATTTCTTTATCGGGTTGAAATCTGCTTCGTGCAAATTTTCGAACCGATGATAAAAACCATTTTTCTACGAGATTGCGTGCGCTAGCGAACAAAACTTTATAGTCAATGGCAGTGATGCTTTAAAGTAAAAAATGGAAAAGTTGTTAAAGCTAATGTAGAAAAACTTATATTTGCTATTAGGGAATCGATGAATTGTAAACAAACTACTTTAAACATGGAATGCGGATAGAAACGAAAGGATTATGAACGGAGTCCTACCTAAGCTAATTTCCTTTGATTTCCTGTTGTACACATTATACTGTGATGGATAATATCTCGAATACCTTATTTTTGCTTTTGAGCTCTTTTAAGAAACTGTATGATTAAAGAAGAATTTTCTGTTTTATTTTAATATCTGCTAATAACAGTGCCCTCTAGATGGATGATTAGTTTTACTGCTAAAAAACCTCACAGTGTATCTAACTTAAAGTTGTTACGTCATTTCAGAAAGACATTTTATGATTTCATGATGCCTTCAGATGGAACATTTTCTCTTCTTTACCATTTCCACCATAAATACTTCCGAAATGATTCTCCTTTACCTTTTTTCCAAAAGGTTTTGTAGTCTTGAAAGCATTTGCTACTATACTCTATCTTATCTACTTAAATTTACATTCGATATTCATATTTCAGATGTAGAGAAATTCGTTTTTATCTGATAAAGTTACCAAAGCCTGACATACAAATATTTCTTGCACTATTTATTGCCATTCTGCCTAAAGTGAGATACTTCCAAAAGTAGACCATTTTGAAATGGATGCCTAAAAAAATCAGTTTCTCAAATAACGAATGCGAAATAATTGCTATTAATATTAAATTATTCTTAGTAGATTTCTGCAGTTTTAATGAAAATTTTCAGTAAAAAGCCTTTTGCAGAATGTTTGTGCCAAATGGATTTCAAGATATGTTTATAAATAAAAAAGATTCTATCATAGCAAAAACATTTATATTTGTTTAAAATATTTTCTAATAAAATAATTCATCATAAGCCTGTTGCCTTGGGATAGTTTTGCCTAACCTGCCTTTGAACACAGACTTCCTACTTACAAAACAATTATATTTGTGCTGAATACCTTTATGTAACTAGCATGAAATTTTTCGGACACATTTCAGTAAGGATCGACCATTTTACAAGCTCAACTTTGGCAAAATCAGCCTCAAAATGAGAACGTATTTTCCTTTACCACAGAATATTTATGAATGCAAGAACCTATATATTTGATTTGAATATCCTAAAGGAAAGTTTCAGTAAAAAATGACCATTTCATGGCCCCTTGCCTTAGTATGTTTAAGTTAAATGAACCTGAAAACGTATTTTTCACGACAAGAGCAATTTTTATGGATTTATACATGTTTCAAATGTCTTTAAGTAATTTCAATGTAATTATGGTGGCAAGTCCTAAGAAAAATGCCTTGGTATATTTTTGCCAGATTAACCTATTTGAACGTATTTTCTCAGGAAAAGCGGATTCTATAATTGCAAATTTTGTTTTAGTTACTACAGATATTGGTAAGGTGATTAAATACAGTTTGGTGACAAGTTCTTAGCCAAAAATGAGTTATTTCCAAGCCTATTGCCTTGGTATTTTTTGCCAAATTGACCTCAAATTTGAAGGTATTTTCTTAGCAAAAGCAGATTCTATGATTGCAGAATCGTTTATATTTGATTGGAATAATCTTAAGTAAATTCTTTGCAGTTTACTTGGCAATTTTTTGTAAAAAAATGAAAACTGCCAAGCCTACCCTCTTAGGACATTTGTGCCGAATCGACTGCAAAATAAGAATGTATTTTTTCAACAAAAGCAAGCTCTATCTTTGACAAAATGTTTTTATTCATTTGAATATTCTTCAGTGAACTCTTTTTTTTTACAAATTGTATTAAAAATTGATCTCTTTTTATGACAATTGCCTTGGGATTTTCGAGCTTTAAGTAATTTCCATTTAACTTTAGTGGTCTTAACCAAAAAATCAGCTATTTTCCAAGTCTATTGCTTTAGGATATTTGTGCCAAAGTTTCCTCAAAATGGGAAGATGGTTTTCTTAACACAAGCAGCAGCTATGATTGCAAAAATGATGATTTTTGACCTGTACCTTGGGTAACAGAGCCACAAAATTTCGCGCGCGTAAACAGAATGCCAAGCAAAGAGGCGGAGGAGCGTAGTCTTATCTTCTATTTCCGCTCTTGAATTTATGTGACTTTGGTACCCAGGGTATCTAACCTGTAACTGATAAAAATTGCTTATTAAAAACATCCATTTTCTATTTAAGAATTGATATAAGTTACATTTTTAATCAAAATTATTATAATATGAAACAGCAAACATCAGAGAAAGTGCTGTGGGAATGAAATTGATATTGGGAGGGGGGTCTGGTGGTGGCTGCCCGTTGTATTTATTCCCACTTAGTACACTGTTATACAGGAAATAAAGCTTAGGTTGCAATTATTGGGGGGGGGGGGGGCTCCAATACGTGAAAATAATGAAAATTCAAAACAGAAAATAAGAAAAAGAGAAGATCGTCGATACCATCTGGTTTCATCCTCAAACTCAGATGGAGGAGATTGACAGAAGGTTTTCGAAGACTAGAGACCTGTATCAGGATATAGCAATGCTAAAGCCAAGAAGATTTGTTGAACCGAAGATGAAGCAGGAGAGCAATAAAAGCCTTCTTTCGTTAAGCGAATGTCAGCTTGGAAATGCTCAGGGAAGATCTGCTAGCATTTGCAAATTGCTACCAGCAGCATATCGTTCAAATAAAAACAGCAATTTGTGCAAATGGAGATCCAGAAAAAAGAAGATGATGTCAAGGAACAAGAACTTAGAGAAGAAACAGATGCAGAAGAAAACTGTGACTTTTATAGTGGGGATTCGCAAAGAGAGAAAGACCCCGAAGTTGACATCGACACCCTGTATAAAAAGGGTAGAAGCTTGCCAACTGTCCATACCCTGCACAATCAAAACTTTATTCTTACGCTCTTTTTAAATAATAAAAAAATAAGAACACGAGCATCGAAATTGGTCAAAAGTTGAGAACAAATAAAGAACAAGCTAAGGCTGAGCTAATGTAAAATGCGATTTTGAACAACATTTTATCCCAAAACGAGAAATTTTAGCCATGTGTGGGTGCTTTTAGGTGAATATTCAATCTTGTCGTCAAATGAAGGTTGTATCACTCACTTTGTTAGCAAATGATGCCTGAAAACACCCCTAGAACGAAAAAGCTGGCAATCGTAGTGCTTACACCTTAATAATTTAAGAACAAATTAAGAACAATCGAGCCGCAGATTTTTCCAAAAATTGAGAACTGTCAGCCTGAACCTAAATTTACCGGTTCTAATAAAAAAGTGAAAACAACACGCACATAGCGGCATACCCTTCCTTCTACAAAGCGTATAAATGTATGATGACACTAGCTGCATAATGTTAAGAAAAGGCTGCGATCCACTATCAGTCAACCAATTGCTATTGCTATTGATAATTTCAAGCGAAAAGAAAGCTTGCCACTTGATTACGAGGAAGTCATTGACCAATTTGCTGATTCATCTGCACTTCTTCGAAAAAAGTTGAAACTCTGAGAGCTTAAATAAATTTTTATCTTGATTCTTAACTCTACATGAGATTCTTAAACCCTGTTTACATGAGAGGAAATGTATGAATTCAATTGGGTCCGAATTTACGAATTAAAATCGATATACTGTTCCTGTTTAGCACACTGTTTCATTATCAATTTTTATTTAATTAAACGCATTTTAAGGTTATATTTATAAGTGGGTATGGTTAGATTTTTTCCGCCAGCCCTAAACCGGGCCCTTTGAGTTTGCTAGACCCCCTGCGGTTCTGTCGTCAGACCGCCCCTGTTTTCGATCATTGTTTCGAATTTGCAACAAACGATAATGTTCTCAACCATTTGTTCAGGGTTCTTACGATTTGAATTACTAAATGACTGTATAAGATATAGCCATATAAGTTTAACGCCAGCAACACAGAGCCCTCATAACCTAAAATCGAAGGGGCAGCTAGCAGTCGCAGATTTAAGTGAGGTAACTGGAGGCAGCCTCGCCGAGAAGAATCACGTCTGGCACCCTTTTGGTGGAAATTGCGCACCCCTTTCAAAGAATGATAACAGGCTTAAAAACTTTCTCAGAGCCTTAGGTTTATTTACTTTCTAAGGATTACTTCAAAGTTTTGCCGGACGACAACAGAGGCTATCTATAAAGTTATGTTCTTTAATTTTTGCCTTCTTTCAAACCGTGTTCAAATTCTTACCCTTAAGAGAATTTCTTTCTTCATGTCAAAATCAAACAAACTAGAACTATGGAGCATAATTATGGCAAAATGTTTGTCCGTTGTGCTTAGGATCGTTGGTTTCTCAATCGATGTTGAAAGTATTCCAGACGTAGAATGTCATAGTTGCAAATCCGTTTGTGCCCCTTTACCAAACCACTGAGCAATAAATCTTACCTTTTGCAATAATGATTTTCTACTGAATCTTATGTGTATACCTTCAACTAATGTCTAACTCTACAGCCATACCCAAAAGCGCAAAAGGCAAAGTTTCGAAGCCCTCAAAGTTTGATTTCCCGGTAAAGAAGGGGCATTCCAGTCTGCCCCTCTTACACAGTACTCTAAGAGCAGTTGGAGCCACTTTGGCAGAACATTGAATGCTCAGCAGGAGGGTTTTTCTATCAAGAGAGAACTTTGATAAGAGACCTTAATACATACTTAGACTATGTATCGTTGCTTCGACACAGTTATAGTGAAAATTTTCTTAGAACGTAAATAGAAAGCCTTCTGTCAGTAGCAAGGGTCAGATATTGTCGATAGTTAATCTAGTCATAAATTTATGAAACTTTTGTCTGAGCCACTACTATTATCTGCTTCCCCCTTCAAATTTGCTTGGGATTCGCCCCTTGGGATTCGAGAAAGTGAGGGTCAAGCAAACGAGAGGGCAACATGAATACTTTGACTGGAATTCGCCTGTAAAAGAATCAAACTTTTCAGCGCCTTTATGAGATATTGCGTTAACAGAAAGTCCAAAGCCGAATAACGTGGCCCCACAACAGGCCTTTTTGGAGAGTCTATTGAACATAGAACGATAAGTTTAATGAGTCACGTGATAAAAATTCTACTTGACGTTCTGATGAAAAGAGCAATGAACAAGATGAGACAAGAGATAGGAAAAGGGCAATTTAGTTTCGTTCAACACGCTGGCACAAGAAATGCCATCTTTGTACTGAGAATGCTATTGGAGAGAGCGATTGATATGCAGAAGGATTTATATGTCTGTTTCATTGACTAAACAAAAGCTTTCAATAAAGTGCAACATGAAGAGCTGTTCCACCTGCTACAAGCAGTAGATTTAAACGGAAAAGACTTGAGAGTCCTGCAAAACCTATACAGGGAACAAATGGCATGTATGCGAGTAGGCGAAGACAAAAGCGTATACGTTAGCATCAAAAGAGCAGTTCGGCAGGGATGTGTGCTGAACCCAGGTCCTTCTACAGTCTACAACTTCTACAGCGAGATCATTCTTCGAGACATAATACTACTGCGAGGGTTAGTTGTTGGAGGCCAGAATATTAACAATCTGAGATATGCGGACGATAC
The DNA here is from genome assembly GCF_057945365.1 of Rhopilema esculentum. Classification (NCBI taxonomy): domain Eukaryota; kingdom Metazoa; phylum Cnidaria; class Scyphozoa; order Rhizostomeae; family Rhizostomatidae; genus Rhopilema; species Rhopilema esculentum. Next base: position 7,342,793 of record NC_142819.1, on the reverse strand, counting down.
AGTGGTGATTGTGGAGTCCAAGGAAAAACTGCAGGAGATAATTGAAAAGTAGTGGAATCCAGCAAGAGGAAAGGAATGTCAATAAACTGCAAAAAGACGGAATGTATGATTGTTGGATGGCAAACAAATTACATAGAATGCATAATAAAATTGAGTGACGCCCCGATAAAGCAGGTCCAAAAGTTTAACTACATCGGCAGCATGATTACTGAAGACGGCAAGTGCGACCTAGAAATCAGAAGGAGAATAGGGATGGCAAAAGGCGCATTCGAAAAGCTGGGTACCATATTGAATTGGAATCATATATACACAAAGACGAAGATCAGAATGTAAAAGTGCTATATGTTCTCCATCCTCACAGACAGTAGTGAATGCTGGACAATCTCGCAAAGCATATAGAAAAGATCACAAGTAGTAGAAATGTGGTTTCTCAGACGGATGATGCGCGCAACTTGGACTGAACGAAAGACGAACGAGGAACTATTACAGAAAGCAGGAACGAAGCGCTATCTTCTTGGGGCAATTCGAGAAAGGAAATGGGAATCACATTTTGCCCAACGAAGAGCTAGAACATCTTGGTATGCCTGGAATAATTAGCGGCAAAAGAAGCAGAAGAGGAAAACGATTAATGTTTATGGATAGCATAAGCAGATGGACGAATATGAAGGTGCATGAACTGACGAAGGCCACAAAGACCAAAGGATGTGAAAATCCATGATCGCCAAAGTTCTTGCTGAGCACGGTACATGAGAAGAAAGGCAAGAATTTTTGCTCTCAAGCAGAAGAATTGATGCTTTTGATGTTTCCGTTGTTTTTACTTAGGCAATGATGCCATTCCCTCGAAAAGGTCCATTTTACAGACTTGGTTTTTTAAGCAAAAGACCAGCCCAAGCCCTTTAAATGTCCACAAAGAATAAATGGGGGGGGGGGAGGGAAATGTTTTATAGCCATCAATGATCATAAACCGTACATTACAATAAAACAAGATTTTACAAAAATTTTCATATTATGTTCTTGAGATCAAACTTGATTACACATATGCTTACAAAAGAATGGACTGATTATAAATATTTTCTGCAAGACCACCACTGATTTCATGCCAGCACTTTTTAAAAATAGCCCAGATCTCATGTGTGTCACAAATTTCAGGTAAAGACAGGACAAATCCAGAGTCTGATAGGGTCATTCCATTTCAAAGTGGGACACATTTCTTCATTTTGTAACCCAAAGTCTCAGAATTTGCTCATTTTTTGTTGACAAGTGGATAACCATGAGATAAACACACATACAAAACTTTACTTCAAAATCTTTTATTGTTCTAAAAATAGAGCATTTTGAATTTTTGCTGATTCTCAGTATTTTTTTCAATGTCTGCCATTTTGAATTTAACCCAGAAGTTAAATATACTAAACAAAATGCCTCTTCTTAGCATCTTAATGTCAAAATCATTTTTTTGACTGATTTATGTATCAGGATTTCAAAAAAGTTACAAAAAATTTGTGAGACACACCCACAGTTTGTAATTAACTAATTAGTGAGGAGCGGTTGTTGTCATAGCAACAAGTTGTCAAGATGTTATGCACATTTTTGTCATGTTGCACACCTGAAATACTAGCTACTGTAAATGCCTCTTTTGTCTTCCTCGCCCAGTTAAAAATTAGCAAATAGCTAGTTGAAAAAACTTTAAAAAATACATAAAAGCAGGGACTGATCTTTTGAGGATCTTTGTGTGTTACAATTTATCAGCATACTGCTAGAATAATGCATATAAATCAGTTTGGGACATGGGTGTGGGCATGGGTGTGGGCTAAGGGTGTGGTATGTATGCTGAAAGGTTATAAGGGGCTCGAGGGCTATAAAACATAAACTGATAGGGAGCTGAGGCCTGTTCTCTGTAAAATCTCCAAGTCTAGCAGATGTGTTAGTTTAGTTGTATCAAGCTGCTGTTCATGATTAACTTGTTGGTTCTAGATTCGATGCATATCAGAATAATCATATTTTGTGGTTACAAAACATAGCTGAGCAGGATGCAGCAAACAAGTAACCCTGATAGAGACTTCTGACCTCTGTTAACACCAACAAGCCAGATTCTTGATTTTCCTATAACACCAACGTGTTAGATTCCTGATTTCTCTAAAACACTGACATGTTACAGGCACCGCGGAGAAGGGGGGCTGGGGGGGGGCTTTAGCCCCACTTTTTGCAAAAAATGCCAAATATTAAGTATCAAACTATCAGAAAAGCCTCTTTTTATACGGTTTTAGCCCCCCTCCACTTTTTTAGACCCCCCACTTTTCTCAACGCTCCGCGGTGCCTGTGTTAGACCCCTGATTTCCCTTTTGTGTATCGTACAGCTTTTCACAGGAAATCTTTCTAAGGGCCATTCATAAGTTCAACGCAGTTGCGATCCCAGCTGTTTCAGTTGTCATTTATTTCCTTTATTAACATTTTCTGATAACTGAAAGAGCAGTGGTAGTCAGTTAAAAATTCGTTTGAATGCAAAACTGAATCATGGCAAGCGCAAAGATCCGTACTGTAGGAGAATACTTAGGAGATTCTTGTCATCAGTTGAAGTTCTGTAGGAAAGTCGGTCTTAAAAAGCTAGATTCATTTTATGTAGATGCAAGAGAAGTTATGATGTGGAGGACAGGTGTCTCTATTCTCAATGTCAATGCAGATATATGCTTTTATCATGAAAAAGTTGTAACACAGAGGTTTTTGCTATACCAAAAGAATTGCTGCAACCCTTTCAAAGCCCATCAAAATGAAGTAAAAGGTGAGTAAAAATAGAATTATGCATCAATTCCTAATTGCATTTTGAATCTGACGGCAACTCTTGGACCGTGTTTCATAATAAGAAGCATTTTTACAAGTAGTTCTCTGAAATAAAGAAATAACATGGCCCCAGAGAAAATATATTGTTATAGGAATAAAATAGAAACGGATACAAAAAGAGATGATTTTGACTTTGAAGTATGTTTTACAATCAACACTCAAATAAGGCAATTCTTTTCTTTTCTAAATGAAACCTGTGCTTTTCACTGTGGTTCTTCATGCTAATGTGTGTATTGAACAGTTTTTCCAACCAAGGCAAAATTCAAATAATGTCAAGTGTTTGTATCTCTTTTTTGTGATGTCACTGAAACCTTTATATCTTTTAGGTGGGTTAAAGGAGGTAAAGCCATCCCTTGCAAAGGAGCTTTCCCATCTTGGTTACCATATCGTCCCTGGTAATAAACTTTGCCCCAACTATTTTATTCAGGCAACTACCAGAATTCATGATGATGTGAAAAAATCTGGGGTTTATAACATCGATGAAGTGAATGATGATGGAGTATGTGATAAAAATGCACCAACTGACACAGACAGAGATAGCTTAAAGGCTTTGTTGGAAGATATAGAAGTCTCACCTATCAAGCTGCCAAAGCATGCAAAGTTAAGTCATGGCAAACAAAAGTTAGCACAGGTCAAAGAAGCTTTCTCAAAGAAGGTTGCCAAGTTCTTAGAAGTTGACACCACAAAATTAACTGAAGATGATGGAAAGCAGCAAGAACAAAGTGAAGTCTTGATGCAAAAAGCTAGAGACCTTGATGAGCTCGTTGAGCTTATGAGCTCATCTAATTAATAGAGTCTTCTTTTATTTGTCAAGATGTGCCTGCTCAATTCCTTGATTTTCCAATTGTACAGTATCACAGAAAAGGGAAGTATGTTTGACAAAGACAAACAGCTTTTTGTTGGTTAGAACATGACTTTGTACAAAACATGCAACAAAGCAAGGACATTTAATATTGAAGCTTTGACTTGCAAATGGGAACCAGGCATTAAGATTCTTTGTTGATGAAGCATATTATCAAAATTACCTTTTAAAACCTCTAGCATTTGTGTCATCTTGCTTACTTTGATTAGAGAGGAAAATGAAACATCAACATCAACTTAACTTAATAGATGCAAAAATAAATAGATTTCAAAATAAAACTATATAGACAAAATTGTTGATGAAAATAATGCAAACCTCCTTTGAAGGTTACCCAGATCACACTCGGAGGTCCAACTTTATTTATAACCTCATACATAGTTTGCTTTATAAGCCAAACCATATGTTTATATACAGTAGCTTTTGAAAAGTTCTACTCAATCATAATAAATCAAATCTTTACTTTTCCTCTTGCCTCTATGCATTGTCATTTCAAGTCTTTGCATCCTCTGGGCTGGTGCTGATTGTGCCCTTCTTCCAATATGTTGTGAAATTGCAGCTGGGAAATGGCTTGAAAATTGTGATGTGTTTGTTTCATCAGGGATCCTTTTTTGTCTTGGATTTCCCTAAGATAATTGGAATTCAGTTAGTAGAGTATAAGGATGTTAGAATGGCACAATGGGTAAGGTTACAAACGACAGGTCCAAATGAAAAGGATTCATAAATCCTATAGCAAAACAAGAATAAACTAGGGTGGAGTTATGGTGACACATTCACATGGACAGTGGAGCATATTACAGATTGAGGGGGTTAAAACATTTGGGGGGGGCTTAACATGCTAAAAACCAAGGCAATTTTTTGTAATGGTTTTAAGTATGTTTTGGAATCTTTGGGGGGGGGCTAGAGCCCCCCAGCTCCCTTGCTTCTGCGTTCCCAGCATATTAATAGTCCAGGGCATAGCCTAGAAGTATCCAATAGGAAATTTGTTGTGATAACTCAATTCAGATTGAAGGACAGGTGTATTTGAGAATAGATTTATAAATATGAGCTTGAAGATACTCTTTTCTGGGCAATGCTTTTTTTCTTGAGATTTTGGGACATGATACCAGGAAAGGAGGAATGGTATAGATTTCTGTCAGTTTCCGAGTCATCAATATAAATGAGCTCACAGGTAACAAAACATAAATTACCTTCTGGTCAAATTCTGTCATGAATTGATATTTAGTATCCCTGACAAAAAAATTAATAGAAAGATTATTGTAGGTTGGTACTAAGTAAAATGACATAAAATACCTAAACATTTCAAAATTCAAAAAATAAATGATTGTTAAATAATTGAAATTTATTGAATTTACCAAATAGAAAGTAGGTGGTTCCTATGGACTAGAGTGGTTCCTGAAATGCAGGACTGTTTTTTGCTAAACATAATGCAGAAAACAATGCATGGAATCTTAATTACAAGTTTTCTGTTAAGAAAGCACTTAGTAAAACATAACAAAGCTATGAATAAAAATTTAACAATTTTCAAACAATTTCAAGAAAATAACTTCAATAAATTTTCAGAAATGTATTATTAGCTTATCTAAAGGGCATTGGCAAAGAAAATTCTTTTGGTACAGGGCAAGGGAAACCTTGCAGTGGGACTGCTGACAACTAAGCCAGAAAATGATATCTTTATCATTGTAACCAGGCTTTCAGAAACATCCTTTTGTCAACCTTTCTGGAATCTTTGTTAGGTTGTCCCTTACTCTGGTTTTTTAACCTTATAGAATCTTTGTTAGGGTTCCCCATTAAACAGTTACCCCCTCCTATTTTTATAATGCCTCCTACATCCTTGCACATGACCCCTATTGCTGGCACTCTGAAAACATTGCTGTTTGGCAAAAAGCAACATATTGTCCAGAATCATTCAAGTCTTTGTGTATCACTGTCGCTGATCTTTTGACCTTTATACCCAATGAGAACTTACTTACTTGTGCATTGACCAATAATTACGAAGGCTAGTAAGGCCTAAGAATCGTGCGATTGTATGTCCTAAGGAAGGTACTCAGGCAATAGATATTGACCAACAACCGTCCTTACCATGTCTTTTGCAGATTCCTTTCCTTACTGCATCTTTCTGTCCATCTGCGATCTTCATTAACGTGATTGCACAGCGCATAATCCTTCGGTCGATTCTCCTTAGACCTAGGTGGTGCAGACTTGACACGCTCTCTGGTTTCTTTAGGGATGCAAGCAGAATGGAACTGGCTGGAATCAGTCGAAGGAAGCAGCAGGGCATTCACATTTGAATTCGGTATTCGATACGTTGAAGAAACAGCGCGATATTGGTTTGTTGATCCCATATTCCTGGTGAATATTCATTGCCTTGATCTGCTGTAATAACGTTTGATTCTTCATGTTGTGGTGACCTTTTGTCATGCAAATATCTTGACACCAGGTGTAAACTCCATATTACCATAGTAACTTCAAATAGTTATGTTGCAAAAAGAACGCTGCAGTTTTGGATCTGCCTTGTTCTTACGAACCCTGAATCTTGCGAAGTGTTACGGGTTAACAAGAAGTGGGAGCAAATCCTTATACAACCGATTTTTTGAATGCATGGTACTTTGAGGTGGTATTTGATACTTCTTGAAGACGTCATTACAGAATGCTATTCCCAGTCTCCTTTCTAAGGGAGTGGACCTTTATTAGGGAGGACTTATAAAAAATCCGTTTACTTTTGCTCTGATGAAGCCCCCATGTGCCAGGTCGAAATATAGGCTAATATTTGATTGTATTTGTCGTTGTTTGTTCTCAGCACGTTGCGGTGTTCCTTATTTTATACATTTATTGTTGACACCAATTCCAGAAATCCAGGCGCCAGGCCCTCTTTAGGTAAAATTGTGCCTTGAGTCCATTTCCCCTAAAGTTTATCGGTGAAAGCATCAACTGCGATTCACAATGAGCTCCAGATTTTTTAACATTCAAAAGGAATGCTAAGATGGAATAGCTTTAGAAGTAACGTGACAACACGGTACCACGGTACAAAGTTGGCAAGACCACGGCGAACTCGAGGGGCAAATCACTAATGAAAATGGTGTACGAGATTAAATATCACGAGTGATTAATTTGTGATTAATTTGATTTTTCAGTGATTAAAGTGATTAATTTGTGATTAATTCGTGACTTTTTAAAAATTAATCACATATTTGAAAGTGCTTTCAAATAGGTTTTCTGTGCAATCAAACCCGTTTGAAGAGGCGACATAGGGCAAGATACATGAATAAAACGAAAATACATAATGGTAAGCCCAGTCATAGGTCAAATCAAACTACAGTATTTGTATTTGGTGAATCAAATGACAACCTATCGTGGCAGTTCGGCAGAGATTTTTGTTACGTAGATCAGCAATCAATGGGGAATGAGTATAAAACAGGGACGTTGGGCCCCTAGAAAAGGGCCGGGAGAAAATGATCATAAGAAGGCCTGCTCATTTGTATGACATCTCCAATCACAAACCACAGGTCGCCAAAAATGGTACGTACCAGGAAACCATGCACCTACGAAAAATTGCTAGCTTTTATCACCTTTAAAGGTTCATTTGCTTCATTTGTTGGGGTGTATCCTCTTTTCTCTAACTATAGTCTCTTTAAGACTGCAAAGAATGTGGCACAAATCAATGCTGCAGTGCACATAGTGCACATTCGATACAAACACAAACGTGACAGAGCACTTTTAGGACTGCGAGCGAGGCGAGCAGAAAATCTTTCCGGCCACGCCATTTAAATTAGCTTGAAATACATCTCAGAATGTCTTTTACAATTATTTATAACGTTTTACAACTTTTTAGGCATACTTTGTTGCGTTTTCTTAAAATTCAGTTCTTATATTGGAATTCCTGGCTTTAAGAGATCCCCTAAACCTCGAGGCCTTGGGGCAGTTTGCTCTTCCTTGTCCCCCTCTCGGCGGACCTGTTCATATTCCACGCATCTCTTTCACAGAGGTCTGTTTGTCCTGGGTTTTACAAACTCACTTGAAAGGGACCCACCGGGTGTCCCGCATAGCCCCAACACCCAAGCTTCGAAGTACTTAAAATCGGCAACAAAATTATATTTCATCTTTTAGTTGTTTCAGCGACCCCGGCGTGAGAACGGGGCCTTCATTTATGCTCATGTTCTCGAGTGTGTTGGCAAATTTTTGAACATGTACATTAAAGTGTTCAAAACCTTGAAAGGGACATTTAATTTTTTCAATAACATAGGCGAATAAACGTGACTAAAGATTCAAATATTTGCGCTTAATGTGACTGGTGGTTTTTTGTGATTAATATGATGTTAATGCGATTAATGTGATTTTTTGCGGTTAATGTGATTAATTTGTGATTAAAGTGTGATTATTTTTGAGAGCGTACGTGATTTTAAGCAGTGATTTGCCCCTCGGGCGAAATTGTACCAGTTGTTTTTATCTGCTGTTCAATTTGCTTGCATAAATGTAAGAATTTTCAATAGGAATAGAAGCAATGCTTAAAAAAATTTGCTTAAAATAGTGAATTTTCCAGAGAACTGGAAGCATCAAAATTCTAGTCCTTCGGCGGCAACCATGGTGCCGCTTGGGGTAGTCCATCCGGGTAGTCGTTCTTTGCCCGTCCCTTTCCCGTTACACAGATCGAGGGGCAATTCACTCTTGCAAATAGCGTACGAGATTTTCCCTAAAACAAAAGGATTTCCAGGGATTTTCATATAAAACAATAGGATTTTCACAAAAGGTGTACGAGATTTTCTTGGAGTGATTTGCCCCTCGATACAGATTTGACAAAAATATTAGGAAAGTCCGTTATTATCATAGAAAAATAGAGGTTGCGAATTATACGCCACAGTGTTAGATTGACCAGCAACTATTTTTTAATCAGGTTTATCCGGCTCTGTAGAGTAATTTGAATCACACCAGCGGTTTCACACTAACGGAAATTCTATCCTATTCAACTTTAACTCTTCATCATTCATCAGCTTCGTTTACATTCGATGAAAATTAATGTCCACACGTAATCAGCAATTAAATCCTACTACAAATCTTGGCAAGTTTTGCAGGGATGGCGCCACCTTGGGGGCAGGAGCCCCCCAAAAATTCATTGCGCCACCCCGTCGGCACTTCAATTTTTTGAAAAATTTCAAGCAATGTCGGCACTCTCATTGTAAGCAATGTCGGATAATTTTTTTCATTGTTTAATTTTTTTTCAATTTTTTTTCATTTTTGAACTAGAATTACCACAGCAGAAATTGTGGTATATTACATCTTTGTGGGTGGTTCACTCACTGTCGGCACTCTGACATTTCAACCCCCATCCCCCCAGCATTTCTGTTCTGGCGCCATCCCTGAAGTTTTGTGATCAACAAAACGAAATCCTGTGAAAAGCTGTCAACAGTATATAATGTAAACAAACTTGCATTAAACCACTAAAACGGAAGTAAAGGGAATTTACCGGAAATAACTACAAAAAGTCAAACAAAACAAAAACGCGGATTAAGTCGATCCTACTCATCGAGAAGGCAGGGAGTACAGAGCCGTTTCTCAGGTAAATATTGAACTATGTGTTGCCATCGATTCGACTTCTGCTTAGTATGAATTTAATTTTGATTTATAAACTTTGTTGGAACCGACTGCCGCGATAGGCCTTGCAAGATACAAACATCTGATTAACTAAAACCCGCTACTGCATGCTCACGTTCAGTTAAGGTATAAATCACAAAACAATATTTAAAACGGGACAGCTTTACTTATAACTCATGTGAACATGTAATCATGTGTTAGCAAGTGGTTTGATTTTTCTTCATTTTTAAAATAGGCAGCTAAACACAACAGCCACCTTCCTACACTATTATTTCAATTAGAACCAGTAGTTTGTTTTCCAGGATGGCTCTAGGGAGGTGTTCAGGTCTCGGTTGCCAGCAAATTGAGTGAGACATCTCTAATTTGCCGACAATTTTAAAGGTCACCGAAAAGCACCCCTAGATCGCGAAAGCTCCTAATTCTTGAGATGAAGCATTGCTCAAAATTACATTATACTGTAGCTCTGCGCTGCCTCAGCTTGTTTTTAATTTGTTCTTAAAATTTTACCAATATTGAGACTCGTGTTCTTATAAAATGGATTTTTTTTTTAAATTTCTAACCCAAAAGAGGTTTTGAAATTATTGACAGTTTAGTTTATATTGCCTCAAAGAAGCCATTTCAGCCAGTTATTCATTGTATGAATATTATCTGAATAAATAAAGAATATTTCTATGTTACTGTTAGGGCAAAAAAACACAAGGGCGTGGTTGTCAAATGGGGAGGGAGGCAGAGCCCTTTGACAACACCTTCTTAGCCACACCCTCTAGCAAAAGTATTGCCAGAAAAAGTATGATTGATCAAAATTAAGGGGCGGCGTTAGAAACTACCAATTTATGCGAAAATCTCAGAATATTTGTTTGGGCTGGAGTGGCCCTTCAATTTATGCTAACCACAAGGTCTTAATGCAGCCAGTTGTAATGCTGAATCTTCCGAGTAAGGAACTATTTCACGATGCTGCCACAACCAACGCTACACATTTTAGGATTACAATCTTAAACAAGTTTGACCAGGTTCTTTTCCAGGTTATTTCATCAAACATAAGCCTTAAGGCCAAATCAGTCAACAAATTACAGTGGAGGGTAGCTTGTTTTCTTCAATAAAAATAAAAGATCATGGTCGGCGGAATTTTTCAGGACCATGGTCTTTCAATCGCTGGAAAAACTTAGTTTCTTTAAGAGTAATAACTTATGTAGACTCAGACAGTAGACAGGTTTATGGCACGTCCAGTCCCCTTATCGCATCCAGAGAAATTCTAGAGAAAGAGCATGAAAGATGAGAGAAATTCTAAAGAAGGAGCATAAAAGCTATACAACAAGGAACTCTATCCGTCCCCGATCTAATGATGCTAGGATTCATGTCTCAACTCTAGCGGATTAGTGTATATCATCGCATTACCTTATTAGGTTGACACTTGCTTGAAATAACAGGGATGATTGATGAGTGCTTGCCCACAACGAAAGTGGCTCAAGACTGGCTTAAGGCCAATCTCCATTTGGCGAAATTTATTCGCTTCTTCGCCGGCGAAAGGTTGTGAGCATGGGTATTTGAAATTTTTCGTTTCCTGCGCTGTGCGCGACGTTCGCCTTGAATATTTGAACTTTTTTCTCTGTCGCCGGCGAATTTGAAGTCCTATGTACATATAGTATGATGTCTGAATCCAAAAGCAGCTTCGTGTTGGATGAGGAAATAACAAAATTTCTTGTTACTACAAGTACGTTACATGTTTCTTTTATAGTCCTACCAACAGCAGTGGGGCTTATCCTATAACTCATGCCACAAGGTGTTTTAGAGTCACACATAGTCTCTCTTAGAATCTATTAGTTTGTGAAACTTCGATTCGTTCACTAGATATGGAACCACCAAAGACAACAATTGTTCAAACTTTGCATACGAAAAATAGTAAAAAATAGTTGGTAGTCATGTAATTGTAGATCTATAACCAGATTTTTGTAAGCTCCTAGCTCTTGGTAGAATTTATGTACCCAAAGCCTTTTATTTTCTTTTGGTTGCTTTGTTTGGTTTCTTCAACAAATAAAGCAAAATCAAAAAATTTGTATTCTCATCCGACATCTTGAAATGCTTGGCACGTAGATATTTGCTTTCTATTTGGCACGCAAAGCTTTTGTGAGCTGGAGATTGTGTGCCATGTAGTTTTCGCTTTTCGTCAGCGCAATCGCCTAATGGAGATTGGCCTTAACACCACCATATTCAGGTAAAATTTCCACCATATGCACTTGAATATGATGGAAATTTTACCTGATGGTCGTGTAAACCGGCTTTAAGACTAATCATAGGTGGTTGTACCTTGTTGATTACTTTTACCATGCACTTGCTAACTTTGATATTTTTTACATATATTGTATACTATTTTCCTGATTTTTGGAGTAAGTATTGATATTTATATTGATACATAGATATCTATTGATACATAGATAAGATATCTCTCATGGGACAGTTTCAATTCTTTGCTTCGCTAGACAGTTGTGAGAGCTTCATGATACCTTAAGCGGGCAGGAAAATTTAATAGAAAATGTTGGATTTTCATTTCATTCCATTTTTCATTATAAATATTTTATCATTCTCTATAATACACGGTATTATAAAAAAATCTCCCCGATATCAAGATCTTGGCAAAAATCTAATTTCTCTCTGAAATTAATCAAAGAAATAAAAGATTGATACGAAAGGATGATCGGTTAGGCATGTAACCATTCATGTAGTGTGTAGAAGCATGCAAAAAGTCCTTATGTAAATAGGCTGAAGAAAATTCTTAATCCTCTTACTGCCAACGTAAACGATTCTGGCCCAAGCCTTGTCATTGCATTGAAATGGCAACCTATCTAATTTTTAGCTTTTCTTTTAGGAAAGGTTTACGTCAAAATTGATCAATCATGCGAGCAACATCATGCTTGGTGCTTTTGGGCCTAAATATATTGGCTAATCTTTCCTTTGCATCAAATCAATGTAAGTATGACGGAAAACACTTCGAGTCTTATGACGTTGTGTACAAAGTCTATGATGAACGCAATGACTGGTGTTCCATTGGCATTTGCCTGCCAAGAGGTAATATTTGGAAACTTGTAGACTTGTCTTGTCGCCGAAAAGGTGCTATCTCGAAAGTAACTACAACATCAACAACAACAGCAACATCAACAACGTCAGAACCAGTAAAACCCTCTCTGAAAGGGGCTGTTCAAACTTGCCTTTATAAAGGAGCCGAGTATCCAGTAGGCAGTGAGGTATTTCGTGGCATTGAAAAAGAAAAAGGAACACACTACAGCCTCATCTGCTCACCAAATGGTGAGGTAATTGTAAGTCCTAAAACAAAATATCATACTAACCAACCAGGTATTCAAACTATCCCTTTGACTGCTCCTCCAAGAGAAATTGCACAGCCTCCTACAACTGAGCCAGCTGAGCCAACAACCCTTCCTACAACTGAACCAGCAGAGCCAACAACCCTTCCTACAACTGTACCGATAACTCATCCACGCGGCTGTTACAGTGACGGGAAATTTTACGCACCTGGTGCAGAGATTTCCAAAGGCTATGATCAATCCAGCAATTGGTGCTATGGGTCATATTGCGATGAAAGCGGGCAAGTAGTGCAATGGGACAATTTTAACTGTAAAAGCACGACTGGAACTCCAGAACCACCGACAACAGCTCCTGAAACTACTCCACCAAGAGAAATCCCAACACAGCCTCCTACAACTGAACTAGCTAAGCCAACAACCCTTCCTACAACTGAACCAACAGAGCCAACAACCCTTCCTACAACTGAACCAGCTAAACCAACAACTCTTGCTACAACTGAACCAACAGAGCCAACAACCCTTCCTACAACTGAACCAACAGAGCCAACAACCCTTCCTACAACTGTACCGATAACTCATCCACGCGGCTGTTACAGTGACGGGAAATTTTACGCACCTGGTGCAGAGATTTCCAAAGGCTATGATCAATCCAGCAATTGGTGCTATGGGTCATATTGCGATGAAAGCGGGCAAGTAGTGCAATGGGACAATTTTAAGTGTAAAAGCACGACTAGAACTCCAGAACCACCGACAACAGCTCCTGAAACTACTCCACCAAGAGAAATCCCAACACAGCCTCCTACAACTGAACCAGCTAAGCCAACAACTCTTGCTACAACTGAACCAACAGAGCCAACAACCCTTCCCACAACTGTACCGATAACTTATCCAAGCGGCTGTTACAGTGACGGGAAATTTTACGCACCTGGTGCAGAGATTTCTAAAGGCTATGATCAATCCAGCAATTGGTGCTATGGGTCATATTGCGATGAAAGCGGGCACGTAGTGCAATGGGACAATTTTAACTGTAAAAGCACGACTGGAACTCCAGAACCACCGACAACAGCTCCTGAAACTACTCCACCAAGAGAAATCACAACACAGCCTCCTACAAATGAACTAGCTAAGCCAACAACCCTCCCTACAACTGAACCAACAGAGCCAACAACCCTTCCTACAACTGAACCAACAGAGCCAATAACCCTTCCTACAACTGTACCGACAACTTTTCCACGTGGCTGTAACAGTGACGGGAAATTTTACGCACCTGGTGCAGAGATTTCGGAAGGCTATGATGAATCCAGTAATTGGTGCTATGGGTCATATTGCGATGAAAGCGGGCACGTAGTGCATTGGGACAATTTTAACTGTAAAAGCACCCCAGAACCACCAACAACAATCCCGGAAACTATCCCTTCTACTGCTCCTCTAAAAGAAACTACACAGCCCCCTACATCTGAACCAACTGAGCCAACAACGCCTTCTACCACTGTACCGACAACTTTTCCACGCGGCTGTTACAGTGACGGGAAATTTTACGAACCAGGTGCAGCAATATCTAAAGGTTATGATGAAACAGCGGATTGGTGCTATGGCCTATCTTGCAACTGGGATGGTGAAATAATTAACTGGGACACGTGGAATTGTAAAGGGAAGTTCACAACTCTACCACAAACACCGCCGACGACGAGTACTCTTAAAACGACACTGCCTTCTTTAAAGGAGTGTGTTTATGATTCTCGTATTTATCAACGGGGCAACGTCGTCTACGAAACATTTGACGAAACGAAGAACTGGTGCTATGGCCTTGTGTGTGATGAAAGTGGTCGTCTGGTTTACTGGGACAAATGGAATTGCAAAACAGCAATGACCACACCAAACTCCATATTGTCTCTGGAACCTTCAAATGTTATTGGTAAAATAAAGGAAGATGGAAGTGATAATGTGGATAGGCGAACCAAACAACTGGAGTGTATTTATGACGGTGTCAAATATAAGACGAGACGTTTTATCAAGAACTTATGCGTGCATGACGGTCGTGATTTGAAGTGCAGGCTTCTGTTTTGTAACGACGAAGGAGTGGTAATACCAAAACTGGTACATGACCTTACGCGAAAACAAGATTCAAAAAGAGTAGAAATTCCTTTTGAAAAGTGAAGCAGTCAAAAAAAACACTTATAACAACTGTAATGGAAATGACTTGTTGAGAACTTAGGCCCTACGAAAAGGTAATGTCTGGAAAGTATGTTTTAGCACAAAGAGTTGAGAAGAATAAAAAACATTTTATCAAAAATTTATCCTCTGTTCATTCTTTGGTGAAAACTGTGTGTATTGAATTCCTTATCAGTTTATTTACTTTCATACAGTACCTTTCAAAATTTTCATTGCAACTGAATTTTTTTAACAACTTTATAAACCTGAAAATTATTGTTATTTCTAATCTAGAGCCAGGAAATAGCTGGTAAAAGAGCTCCTTATAAAACATGCATCTGAGTATCGTGGAGGCTAGAATTTTTGACATTTTAAATGCATCATGTGCATTTCTTACTTAACTTATGAAAGAAGATCTAGAAGACTTATTTTTGGAATCGAGTAAGGAAACTGCAGAAATATAATACTTGTAGCAATATAATACATGTAGCTTGAGAAACAATTCCTTTCCAAGGCAGGAGTTCAATCTTCCTTCGATTTCTCTCTATGTATCCACAGCAACGCAAGCAAGAACTTAAGCATTTTAAAGATAACTAAAGGCAACAACACTGCGAGCGCAAGCAACAACGCAATGACGTCAACACAGTAGTATTGGAACCAGTACAGAGTGTTTGCGTTTGACTTTAAATGAGGCAGACGTCCACCATTATCAAGAGCGTATTGAACAAGATCTCCGGCCCTTTCTGCACTTGATTTTGGCCAGCTTCGCATACGTTTTGACGCCATCAATGCATGTTCTTTGTAGCTAAGAAAAACAGATACTAAAAATAGTTTTTAGACACAAGCACAGGTACAAGTCCTTAGGCATGTAAAGAAATAGTGTTTCGAAATTTGCATTGGCGAAGCCTGATATTATTCCCTAAACAAGAATAACAAGTTATACTGACAAAGGTTCCTGAGAGATTGTTGTTGCTTTCAAATAGGACAAATCCACTTTCCTTTTATTGTGCTACTTAGAGTAGGGACCATCTTTCAAGGCCAAGGCGAAAAGAGCTGCCGACGTTATCAAGACCAAGACAAGATGGGAAAAGAAAGACAGTGAAAGATCTTTACCTTGAGTTGTTAATAACTTCTTCGATTGTGTGCTGCCACGTCTCGGCATCTGCATTTAAAATGTCGATGAATCTTGCCATTTTTGCCCTCTTTATAAATACCAAGGCATTTTGGATTCGCTCACCGGTGAAAGGCGCAGCGACGATTGGAACACCGTGGTACGCAGCTTCCGCTGCGCCATTAAGTCCCATGTGACTGACAAAGGCCTTGGTTTTTTCATGTCCAAGAATGTCATTTTGAGGCAACCATTTAACTGCTTTAAGGTTAGCAGGAATTTCAAGGTTCGTTGTCGCTATTTTAGAATGAAAATGTTCGATTAAAATTTCTCGGCTGCTAGAAAAGCGCAGTTAAAGAATGCTATATACGCATTACTAGCAGAAGGATTAACGTGCATCTTGTCCAAAAAGTTATTGCACATTGTTTTTTATCAGTGCAAATTGGTGAGTCGTCATTATTTCAATAAACACGGCTGTTGTGATAAGAAAAGTGTTGATGCATTTCAAAATGATTTCCTATCAAATATATACATTTCATTTTTGAAGATTTGAAGTACGGAAAACCCGGACAAGTCGTTGAATAACTCAAGGAAAGCATATGTGGATCGCAAGTATAGCGCGTTCAATTGATTCCTTCTTTCGGCAGCCACCAGCCCCTCGCCGTTTTATTCTATTTAACCATCATATTTTGATCTGTTCCAAAGTATCTTGATATTATTTGTAGACGTAAAGAAGAATACTCCATTATGAGAGTTTTCAGACCCCCATAAATTAAATATATTTTTTAAGATAGAACGATAAAGTGAGAACATATAACAATAATAATATGATATAATATCATATTTAGTATCTTCCGATTTCGCGGTGCCAAAAACTTATTTGCTTAAATTCGAAACACTTCATATGGAATTGTAACTAAATATACTTTCTCCAATTGAACGACAAATCCTTCAAAGGAAGTGGAGATGTAGACTAAATTTACATTAAAACAACGGGCGCGAAGAACTTAGTGGCTCAAAAAAAAGTCAAAGTAGGGTTTTATTATCATTTGTAATTTGTTTATATTGAATTCTAATTAGGTGAGTTTATTTTTGTGCAATAGCTTCTGCAGTAAGCTTTTTAAGTGGAGGGCCCCTTAAAAATCAGCATTGCTGAAGGGCTACCCTTCTTGGACTTGTGAAATGAAATGATTAAACATTTCATCCAACGTTAAGGCTTTTTGGAGAGGTGACAAAACCATCAAAGATTCATCTTACATGTTTGGGGCCAAACAAACCATCAAATACTTTGTCATTTATTCTGCTGACATGTGTTGGTGGGGGGTGGGGGGGGGGCTAGCGAAGGCTAAAACAAACAACTTTTCAGCTAAAATCTTTCCAATCTGCGTTGGAAACATTACATCCAACATTCGCCCAATAAAGGAATATATACTAAATTGTACCTTCAAAACTTTTGCATTAAATTAAGCTAACCGTAAGCATATATGGTCCTTGAAGATTGTCCCCGCTGCTTTTCTTCTAACAAGAATCTCGTTCAACTGAATATTCGCACAAGAGCTGCAAGTTTGTGATTCGAGAGGTACAGTAAAATTGTGTAAAGCAACAGTTAAACTTGGCAAAAACTTACACTTCATTTTCCAGATGAACTTTTGTTTCATGCGAGAAATTGCAGTTAGAATTCGTTTGATGATCACTCCATCCATAAAACACACCGAGCTTCCAAAAGAAACCAATACTACTCCATGCTCTTCGGAACTTTGTATGAATTCTTCAAGATCTTCGGGTAACTCTTTTGGTGGTTTCGCCAACAATGGTCCAACAAAAAAGGTATCTGAAATGTCAAGAACATACTCGAATAGAAGGTAAAAGCCGCTATTGTGTAGACAGATAAAGTTTGTTTTTTGTCTTGGATTCCAGTAGAAATTATCCTATAGGCACGAAGTACAGATTGGGCAGCTATACCGGTAAGGCACTCGCTTTTTTCTGATTTGCCTATTTCGTTCAACAACTGGGTATATATTTTTCATCTTGTTCTTTCGGATCCTTATTCTGATGTTCTATACTCTTAGAAGTGTCAGACGAAAAAGCTTTAAGTATGCTGTAAAAGTATTTGCTCTTTTCAAAGCCATTTTAAAGTATTGTACCGCCAAAAATTGTTCGCAAAAACAACTGTAGAGTCTTGAAGTAGCTTGGAGCTACTGAATTCTTTATTCGTTATAAAAGAAGATGACATCGTCAGTGAGTTGAAAGAAATTAAATATGACGATTACAGAAATTAAAGGTTATCGAAAGCAGATCGGAAGAATGATTCAAAATTTCTTCTGGCCGATCTCAGTTGTCTACTCCGTTGATACTGCTGAAGCTCCGGGTCCCTAGTTTTCGCAGGTTGTGGTGTTCTCAGGTTGAACCAGGGTAGGTAAGACTAGCCTGGATGAGGGCACGGTCGGGGCTAGGTGTAGTCGAGTTGAACATGCAACTACCCTGTGTACAACAGCTTGAGAAATAGTGAAGGGAAATCCCGTCGTATATCCCCTCCCAGTTTCCCCATCCTATCGTAAATCCCATCGTAAATACCCACCCAGGGTTGCATGCGACGTCCACTTATCTCCCCCAGACATATCTTGTCTTATGTAGAGAGCAAAAATTGACATTGTAGGATACTCACTTGGCATGATTGGATGAGCATATTGATATGCAAAATCGAGAGGCAGGATTATCAACTCTGTTTTTCCAAAAAGCTCAGAGAAACGTCCTTTGCTTTTCATACCATATGCATACTGCAGTTCTCTGAAATAGTAGTTGACCAAAAAATCCATCCCAATGTCTCTTAATTTATAATTGATAAAGTTTTGGGTTCTTTCTAAGAATGTCATTTCATCTGTTGATCTAGATGCTGCTGAAGGGATATTGCTGGGCAGGCTTGGAGCACCTGTATAATGACCAATGCAGAAGTAGGCAGCAGTGGTTAATGTGACGACTGGCTTGTCAAATAAGTCAGCTATGTAATATCCACATGGCATTATTGATATTGTAACGATCATGCTTGCGTCTTGTATCTCTTTTAGTGTATTGTTGTTTTGCAGCATTGCAAAGCAGGAATCAAGCAAAATCTGCAATGAATCTTTTACGACGTTCAGAAAAGAAATTGGCCCAAAATTAAGTGCTACGTCGCCAATCAACTGGTCTATGTTTTGCGCCAACTTTCTGTTTGGCAGTTGATAGTCAACATGTTTCACTTTGCCTTTCCGTGTTCGCAGAAATTCGGTGGTTAAAATCGAAACCTGCAAATATATGACAGTAACAATTTTGTTTCGACAAGTGAAGTGAAATTAGGGAGAGCTTTTCACACCTAAGTTTATCCCTTTTGCATGATGCAAACCTGCTGCCGATTCATTGGAATACGCTGGAGGTAAATATCAGTACAGTAAATAAGTACATTATAACAATCTATATGGAGTAATTAGGCTCTAAAACTTGACTAAACATTAGTTAAGTATGGGGGCCCCAAAACACAACTTTCACTAAGGGCCCCACACTGCTTAGCCTGCGCCGCAGACCCAATCCTCCAAAGAGACTCTATTCTCTTTGGAGGATAGGGTCTGCGGCGCAGGCTACACACTGCTCTGTTCGCCACTGTTCGCCGTTCGTAAACAAAGGAACAGAAAGCAGCCTTCTCTAAGCGAAAGCTCATGTTTGGTTGAAGAGAGAACCCTTTTTTGATTAGATTAGGGAATAAATCGACCAGCCAAAGTAAAAAGCAGGATTTCAAAAAGTTGTTGACCTTCCCACAAACCTGAATTTTATGACCTCAACCTTCCTCATTTAAACACAACACGAAATTGCTGAAAACAGCTGGATTGTGTTCTGCACAAGACAAAAACATATAAATTATCTTTATTTTTATAAGAATATTGTTTATATGAATTTTTCAGGCTCAGAATCAACCAACTTTAAAGAATATCATAAAAATATTACACAGCAACAAAGAATCGCAAGCGGACGTGGTTTCTTTTTGAGGATGGGCGATGTTGCCCTGAAACCTTGTCAATTTTTTGTTTAAAATGAGAACATATTCAGGCTCAGAATGAAGTCTCTTAAGAATATTGAGGCTGGACAAAATTTTTAGCAGTCGTCTGAAAAAACAAGTGTAATCAGGATCTTCCAACATATTCATCTGATTTGATTTGCTTTTTAGAGAGAATGTCTTCAATAAATATTCGATGGTATGTAAAATGCAATTAGATAATTTTCCAATTTTGGCCTCCCAGAGTCAAAATGCCTGATAAATTTGTTTTTGGCCTACTTCTTAAGTTTAGCTTCTTTGGCATTTTTCCGCACAACTCTTTAGGACATACCTTTGTTGTAATATAAGTTTAGAATAAATATCGTTGCTCTTTTGTTCTTAATATTATTATGCTGTCCGTAGTCGATATTGGTTTTTAAAGGCAATCTGTCTCGTTGTGGATTGGTTAACGAGAACAATAGCTGGAACAATAGCCTAAACACGATTCCAGCGCTCCGCCATATTTTTTACAATGCGATAAATTAAAGGGGGACTGGAAACAATAAAAAATCCCTTTGTTCTTATAATCAATCAACGTTCTTGACAGATTGCCTTTAAGCACGCTTAGCTGCATCTTGTTGTCTTAAAGTAATTGATTGATGGATTTATTGTTTAGCTCAGTTGGAGTTGGGAGGGGCGTGCTGATGGTTTTTAGAGAGAGGAATTGCGATCGATGAGTTAAAGTTGTCAAGGACATTTTCAAGTCGTTTTAAAGTTGTCAAGAATGGAATTAATTGTAATAATAACTTGTAAATATTATATATATATATATATATATCGCGTTTATTTCATTGTGGATTTTGCTACCATACACCGACCAGCCTTAAAAAGCACAACACCTTTGCTTTACATAAACTTTAACACCCCAAGTAACAAACACATTTTTAACGGAAAGAGCAATAATACACAGTGATGACCCAAATGTCAATATTATTAGTCGACTTCATGATTAGAATGAATGATTAGAAAATCACCTTAGAAGCCCCTTTCTACCGTCTGCTGATCTCTCCCCCTTATGAACCTCTCCCCTTGGAAAAAAGTCTGCGCCGTTGAGATACACTCCCGTCTAGAAAATACAGTACCCCGCCCCCTCCCCCTCCCCCTCCCCCTGAAATGCCAAAGAGTCCTTTCTACTTGTTTATTCATGATTTACTTTTAATTTATAATGGCCTATAAAAAACAAACCTTGTGTCCTCTATCAACCATTTCTTCTGCAAGTGCTAGCGTATTGAAATATGGGCTGTTTGCAACAGGCAGTGGCATAAATACAATATTCGCTGTTTTCTGTTCGCAAGCCCCGAGGCTTTGCAGTATTACAAAACTGAAAAAGACACTAGTCAATATCGAAACAGCCATTCTGTTCAGTGTTCAGGGAAGCAGAAAACAGCCACCCCAAGTTGTTTGATTATGAAGGTTGGATATTCCTATTACATTGTGGAGGACGGGGGTCTGAATAAGGTTGGACGAGTCTTATTCATTTAAGGAGGAACAATATAATGTACAAAAGAAACAATAGAACTAATAAGATTGGAACAATAGATCTTACGTAGATAGAAACAAAAACTTGACTACCCTTAAGCTACCCTTTGAAAGCTGACTAAAGCACACCTCTGTGAAACAAGCCCGGCGAGCCTTTTCCTTTCACGGGGGATAGCAGGAAAAAAGGCAATGACAGTTGGCTGGCGGGGATGGGATGTCGAGCCACTGGGGAAAAATTCATGCTGACTCGCGTGGGAAAGAATATTTCAGCTTAAAGGGGTCTTTGTGAAATGGAACCCCCCTCTGGAAACTGGGTTTTTCGAAAGGGCGATGTCCCCAGTGGGCATTTGTCACCTAGGGTGGTCTTCACCGCACTTGTTAAAGGGCATCCGAGGGGCTTTTTATGGACACCGTATGCGTTGGAAGTGATGGGCTGTCTGGATAGGAGGTTTGAAACAATTAAAACAGGAAAAAATTGTACGCATAACAGCGAACTAGTCCAATGATGCAGATCCAAAATCCAGATCAGATCATATGGGAGCTAGCCTGAGTTCTAGGGGCTCTGGCTAATGGGAGCATCCTTGCCGTAAATACCATTCTTTTGGTTTTTAACCATTAGAATAAGATTGTGTTGTGTAAAGGATAGGGGTATGAATTGAATTGAAACTGATGATGTCCAAAATTCTATTGAATTTTGATGGCATGATGCCTGTAAAAGTATATCTAATTTCTTAATATACTATCTAGCGCACTGAATAGAAGACTGGAGGTAAGACTGGACACGGCGCTGAGAAATGAAAGGAAAGCATTGATCTATAAAATAGACTGGACCGAGCTTCCTTTTCTTTTGAAACACCAAAGTTTCAAACCCACTCAATATAACAATTTAAGTTACAGCCTCATTTCGAGACATTCTTCAAATTCTGCTGTACAAATTTTTTTTGACTCCAGATTCGGATTAAGGGCAAGAATTTTAGTCTACTTGAAAGTCTAAGGGGGTAAAGTTTCGCCTGGAACGATTTTTGCGGTCAAATCCCCTACAAAATTTTAAGTTTTATTTCTCCGTAAAATCTAAAATACCAGCAAAACAATATGAAAAATTGCATCTTGCCGAAAATTATGGTAATAAAAAAGGGCTTTGACAAGAGACTTGATAGTGGATTGGAAAAAAGGCTGGACAGAAGTCGGCATATGGGACGGGAAATGGGCCTGGTTAAGGGGTCGACTAAAGGGATCAGGGGCTGGATAAAGATCTGCCATAGAAGATAGAAGATGGACAGAAGATTTAATAAAGTAAACCTGATAATGGCTAGTAGACTTATAACATTAGGGGATGGAATTAGGGGCTTAGTTAGGACGTAGATTAAGGTCTGGGCATTACAATGGATTACGGTGATCCCCTCAAGAAGGTCTGAAAGCGGGTTGGAAAAAGATCACCTCCAATACACAGCCAGGTAAAAAGGATTTGTACTAAAAACAACTTAAAATGTCCCGATTCAGAATTCAGCCAAATAGTTGAAAATGAAAAAGGGAGGTGGTACTCATAGGATTTCCATACAATTAATTTTCATATAACGATATAGAGGTACAAAACGTTGTGCCTAAACCTTAATGATCGATCACATTCGTAAAATTCATCGCTAACAAAAAATGGTAAATGTCCAGATGCTTTTAAAAGACGTAAATAACTATTTGCTAACTTCATTTAGCCTTCTTTTCTAGCTTTCTTGTAAAGAAAGTGCACGACTGTTCAATGTTTTCTTGTAAATAATATAACCACTAGTAGCCAAACCGATTTCTAAAAACTATACACAACTACATCATCCTTGATAGCGACTATAAGAGTGAAATATAAACAGTTAAATCAAAACTAACCATCTGTGTAAAACAGGAAAGCATTTTAGATGATTAATCGTGCAATCTTACTTTGAAAGCGATGCAGATGTGGTATAAAGATTTTGGAGTACTGCAGGAAACGCCGAGGCCTTTAGATCAATAAAGGCAAATGTCCTTTTTAGCTTTGCATGATCAAAGACAAGCGTGTTTGCAAGTGGTTTACCTCCAGGGTCTTGTCTCGGCACACTACTTTTTAATATATATCAGTATGATTTGAGTGATGTTTGAAGTTATCAAAAGCTATTATTCTTCCGGTTTCAGTGACACCAGGGGTATAATTTTCAACAGTAACAGCTAAATATCTTGAAGTGAATGAGAATAAATGGACAACGATGAAATGCACTTTCTTAACGATTGACAAAAGCACGTAGCCATTTCTTTTGATGAAATCAAATATTTATATTACACAACTACCCATTATAAATAGGCCCATAATCAGCATATTTACATTGTATAATATTCAACGTGTGTTTTGGAATCGTTTACATCTGTGACTCTACTCAAATGTGCCTTTGAAGATATCGTGTATGCTATCGATGAATAACAAGTCGATAAAAGGTGAATCAAAGATCCTTTCTAAACATTGACTGACAGTGAATGAACAAATAGGGACAAGAACTTCAAAACAAGAGAAGAGCAGTGCACAATAATAGTTCAGCCAGCAAAAAAGCCATTCGGAATTCGGAAAAATTCCAATAATTTGAAAAAATTGGCAGAAGAAACTGTTCTAATCTTCCTTTGACTTTGACCTTCTTCCACAGAGAAATGAAATCATGAGTCTCAACATTTTACAGATAACTAAGAGTAATAACACTGCGAGCGCCAGCAAAAACGCAACGACATCGACACAGTAGTATTGAAACCAGTACAGAGTGTTTGCGTTTGACTTCAAATGAGGCAGACGTCCACCATTATCAAGAGCGTATTGAACAAGATCTCCGGCTCTTTCTGCACTTGATTTTGGCCAGCTTCGCATGCGTTTTGACGCCTTCATTGCATGCTCTTTGTAGCTACGGAAAAGGGAGATCAATACAACAAAACTTAATCTTCTGTATTAGCCATTTATAGAAAGGTTTCTTTTGTTCTTCACACTGGATAGACTTATTCACTTCAGGAAATGAATCGTATTGAAGCTAGGGTTGTAGACTATACAAAAAAGCTACAGATAACTTAGGGAAGGAAGATGTCTGTTGCCTGCAAAAATCAAACTCTAAACTGCAACATGAAAAGTAAGCACGATTCTACTTGAAATTCATTAAAATATACAGCGCTTACCTTGAATTATAAATAACCTCTTCGATGGAACTTTGCCATGTCTCTGCATCAGCATTTACTATGTCGATAAACTTCGCCATTTTCACTTTCTTGGAAAATAGCATTGCATTGTGGACTCGCTCACCTTTGATGGGCGCAGCGGCAATCGGTACACCGTGATACGCAGCTTCAGCGGCTCCGTTTATGCCCATGTGACTAACGAAAGCCTTTGTCTTTTCGTGGCCAAGAATGTCATTCTGGGGTACCCATTTCAGTGCTTTCAGGTTTGGGGGGATTGTCAAGTTTTCTGTTGCTGTTTAAAAATCAACATTCCAACATAAGCTATCGAAAGGATTACAATGTTATGTTTATTGATTAAAGAACCAACAACAAAGCTTTGCTTCGTCCAGCAAAATTAATATATTTTTTCAGTTTTGAAGATTTCTAAGGGGTAAAGTAAATAATTAGATAAAGAAACTTATTTGTCTACCCTAACCGGCATGCTCGAAGAATATAAAAACTGTAGGGTAAAAATAGATTTAATTTAATTGTCAATATGATTTTCTAATTCTCAATTCCTTATAGTTATTTTATGCAATGAATTGTTTCACGTGTTTGAATCATTATAGACATAAGGTAAAGAATGAGTAAATACGCAAACTTACATTTCAGTTTCCAGATGAATCTTTGTTTCATGCGTGAAATGGCAGTTAGAATTCTTTCAACAATTACTTGATCCATATCACACACTGCACTACCAAAAGCAAGCAACACAACTCCGTGCTCTCCTGAGTTTTGCATGAACTCTTCAAGGTCTTTTGGCAACTCCTTTGGTGCTTTTGGTAGAATTGGCCCAACATAAAAGGTATCTAAAACAGTAAGAGTCTACTCAGGGAGGATTCAGAATGGTCATATAGTTCTTACAGTTCAAGGACAGAATGGTCATATAGTTCTTACATTGTTAACAACAAACTCAAAGATCTTAATTTCAATGAAATTACACAGAATTTTAAACCAATAACATGCACTCAATTTGTCTAAAAAAGTGATGGAAATCCAGGCTTTCGTTTGGGGGGGGGGGGGAGGAGGCTCAGGACCACGATTTTCTGACAAGATAGCATCTTGGATCATATCGAATTTGAGAAAAAAATTATTGCTGCACATTTTGATGAAAATGGTGATTAGAAAACTTTGCTGGTGGACCCTTAAGAAATCTTTGCTGACCACGCCCTTTCATTTTGTAGTTAGAAGAACAATTGATATCTCATCTAAGGCATTGGTGATACAAGAAGTCGACCAATCATGATAAAAACATGATTGTAACCTCTTCAACTAAAAAATAACAGGAAATTAAACGTTGAAGTTCATTCTTTGCCTAAAATTATTTCTTTCTTTTTTCACTTTTCTACTCAGTTTCATTGTTCTTCAGTGGGAGGAATTCGATAAAAAGTTAGGCTAATTTTTACAGAGTTGAATTTAGATATATAATTCGCAAGCATTTTTTATTTTTGTCACATATTATTTGTTTGATTATTTAGTAGGGCTAATATTGTATAAGGTATGTTCAAGGGCACAAGTAGATTTTAGAGGCCCCTTGGCTGGGGGTAAAACAAGAAAAAGAGGACCATCTGGGAGCTAAGCCAGCAGAAAATTTGGCAAACACACCCTTAAGATTAGCTTAAAATACATTTCAGAACGATTTCTTGCAGTCCTTATCTTTTCGTTTAAATAGTTTAGTATTTCCTAGCCATACTTTTCTTACGTTCGATTAATTCAATTCTTTGAATCGCCTTCTTTACTTCATGAGGCTCCTCCTTACACGCTGAGGCCCTAGGAATATCACCTCTGTCCCCTCTCTTTGTGACCTCAGGTATGTTTAGGCTATCAAAGTTTGTGAGAAATACGGAAAAATTGCTCGCAATGACTATGAATTATATTTCTACCACTGAACACTTCTCCTGCTTATCGCTTCACAAACCGTTTTATCACTGCACCAATTGATCAAAACTAGGCATGTCTTGGATGGGCTTTTGGCATGTTCAGTCTTTGTCAGTCTTCTGACGAAAGCCCGAAATTTCCGACGAGAAGGCTGATTGGCGGCCTGCAGCCCCCCCCCCCATGCCTCCCTATCATTTCCGCCACTGTCTCAAAATAGATAATACTTACGGTACAAAACCTTTTTTTACTGCTGTTCTAAACATTCTAAGATCCTTAAGCTTTGTCAATGTCGGTTTTACCAAGATAAAATAAGGAATGCTCGATGCTATTTGCGTTGTTTTGGGTCGTATAGGGCCTGGTTTTGGCTGGTTTTGGCTGGTTCTGGGTCGTCATGGGTCGTCATGGGTCGTCATGGGTCGTCATGGGTCGTCATGGGTCGACATGGGTCGTCATGGGTCGTTTTGGGTGATTCCATAGTTTAGTAAAACTGTTTTACAATTCACGATTGTTGTTCGAGTAGATATATTTTTTAAACAGATACAGTCAACTCTGTGAAATTCAAACTCTTTGAGGGATCGTAAACTTGGTTGAATAACAATGTGTTCGATTCATAAGAGTTTTTCCAAAAGAATTTAGGTAACTTTGATTTTGCCTCTGTTATCCCTAAATCTCCATTTTATAAACTAAATCTATATCAACACAACTTGCACGGCAGTTGAAAATATAGGTAGCACTTGGGTAGTACACATGCTATTGACTGTACCACATGGGAAAGCCAAGATTCTTCAAACTTAGCCTTTCCATCTGCTCAACAAATATTGACTCAAATGACTTAAATAATAACAAAGACTACAATAACATCTATTTTAGGAACATTTCATGAATTGAAGTGCTTACATCACCAGCTTATATTTTAAAATTAGCAGCAATTTTGAACTCCAAAGGTTGCTCATCCCAGGTGACCAAATTGGTTGAAATTGGACCAATTGGACAAAGTGGACCAAAATTTTTGAATTACTTTAAGTTTGAATCATAGAGATTTGAATTATAGAGGTTGTTTGTGATGGTTTGTTAGGAGAATTTCAAGGGACCTGAAAATTTGGCCCAAATTACTAAAAAATGGAATAACTAGAGTTGACTGCATTATATTCTATTTTTGGAATTCTGAAAACATTGAAATATGCAATATGAAAAGTGAAGCAGAAAGCCCCAAAAAGGAATAAATTTGGCAGAACACTATTCTACACAAAAAAATTACCACTCACTTGGCATTAAAGGGTTGACATACTGGTATGCAAAGTCAACTGGCACTATGACCATCTCTGTTTTGCCAAATACTTCAGAGAAACTGCCTTTGCTTTTCCAACCATAAGCAGACTGCAGTTCTCTAAAATAATAGCTGATCCCAAAATCCATTGCAACATCTTTTATTTTGTACATAAGAAAATTTTCTACTCTCTCCAAGAAAGACATTTCATCTGTTAGCCTGGCTGCTGTTGTTGGGACATAACTTGGGGGACTTGGAGCTCCGGTGAGTGAGGCAATAACATATAATGCACCAGGGTGCAATGTTATGGTAGGTTTGTCAAATATGTCAGCAATGTAGTGCCCACAAGGCATCAATGATAATGTCACAATCATGTCTGCTTCTTGTATCTTTTTCATTGTGTCATCATTTTTAAGTATAGCAAAGCAAGAGTCTAGTAGGAAATCCAAGATATCTCTCACTGTCCTCACAAACAAAAGTGGCGTAAAACTTGTTGTAACATCACTCATTAATGCGTTCAACCTGTCAACAAGTTCTGGATTGGAGAGCTGGTAATCAATATGCTCTACAGTGCTTTTTCGCTTCTTGAGGTATTTTGTTGTAAAAATTGAAACCTGCAAAAATTCCAAATTTTAGAAGGCAGAAAATGGAAGAATAGAACAGTTCTAGAGAGAAATTCCATGTCCATTCAGTTAAGAAAAGTGAATTCAATATTTGAAATAAGATGATGCTATATATTGTGTGCAAATGCCAGTGTGGGATGAAACTTTGGGCAGCTTGAGCTCTCAATGTCTGAGCTACAGGCTGGATAGAAATTATATGGGAGAATAGTATATATTACCTATGGATTTCCCATGACCAGTAAAAATAACATGCCAATGTGTGCCTTGGCAATATACTGAAGATGATCAACAAAACTAGTGGCAGACACTTCGTTAAATATTGGGGGGGGGGGGGGTGGGCAAGCCTATTGTTTTGATAAGATGATGTCACATTTTCGCTTGATGAAAATAAACTTGCTCTGAATATAGATAAAACTAATTTTTGTTACTTTGTTACTTTTGTTTCTGATTGTGTCAAAAAAATTTCTTCCTCTTGTTTTCATTCCTTCTTTGAATTAATTGAATCTGTTCATCCATATCGTATTTGACAAGTAACAAATAATGACATTTTTCTAAATCACAAAAATACCCTTCAATATGGTCTTAGGTCAGTTCGTTAATTTGGAGCAAAATGCTTGAATAACATTCCCTTTGAGATAAAAAGTTCACTATCAGCTTGTAGTTTTCATCACATACTTAAAACCATAATTACCGTAAATCATCAAATAAGCCTCCCTGGGGGCTTATTTATTTTTATATTTTTGGATGGGGGGTTATTCGAGGGGGGGGGCTTATATGAGAGGGGCTTATAAAATTATTGTAGACCTTAGAAAGACATTATTAAAAGACCTTGTTTATTTTAGTAGGAATTTCTTTATAAGCATTTAATCAATTACTACCAAAAGTAGGAATTTGTTGTGGTAATTCAACAAAACGCCATAGACAACCTCAGATGGCAGAAATTATCAAATTGAGGGGTCCAATTTGAGGATTTACGGTAGCAGTGGGGGGGGCTTAGTGACAATATGTAGTTCTAGGGTAGGGGCTTATTCGAAGTGGGGGCTTTTTTGAGGGGGGCCAATTTGAGGATTTACGGCTCTGAAATCATGAAAAGTCCCCATTCAGCCCCCTGCCTGAAGTTAGATGAGTAAATTGTTCCAAGAAATTTTTGTTTAAAAAAGATATTTTGAAAAAATTAGCTAGGCAGTTATAAAAAGGGGGTGCTCTCTCCTCGATTAGCCTAGCTACTGAGAGAGCCTCTCCCTAAGAAATTCCCCTGCATACAACTTCTTTATCTTCATGAGGTAATAACCTATATTGTTTCTTTTAGATTTCTTGTGTAGTATTTATCTTGTAATTAGTTAAGCATGTTATATTTAATTGTATTCAATCTTTGTCTTTTTGGATTGTATGCTATAGAATTTTAAAATTATGTGAAACTGTAACTGAAACTTTCCTTTGTTTCAGAACCAAAGACCATTTTCTTCCAAAATATCGGGGGAGGCTACCATCCCCTCCCCCTGGTATCTGCCACTTAAAAAATGTTGGCATCTTGGTCTGGGAATGAGTTTGTCAGGAGTGGAGTTTCTTCATAAAATATTAACCAGGGGTAGATGTCTATACTGGAATCAAGAGTAACTGTAAATGGGTGCACAATGAATGTGAGATTTCTCTACTTGCAAGAAGTAATCTACTTGCAACATTGAGCGGGACAACTTGCCATTGCGACAAAAGCCTAGTTGTTCTTTTCATTGTACTACGAGATTGGGCAAAACGGCCTAAATGTAACAAACCTCGTGTCCTCGGTCAGCCATCTGCTCAGCAAGTTCCAAAGAATTGAAATATGGGCTATTTGCAATGGGAACCGTCATAAAAACAATCTTCGATTTTGCCTTTTCGCAAGCTCCATGGCTCTGCAACGCAGCCAGGACAAAAGCGCAGACCAACACACCGAGAACGCCCATTTTCACAGAAAGAGGTCACAAATCAATATCAACCATAGATCTATGATATCAACATTCAATAAGGGTTCAAAGGTCGACGTCCGGCATAGAACTGGAACAAGGAGCCGGAGCCGCGTCGATGGCGGGACAAGGATCCGGATTGGTACCCTGGATCAATGGTGGAGCGGCGGGGCAGAGGGGGCTACAGTCCCCAGTCAAAAGGTAATCTAAGAAACTTTTAGGTTATGTTGGAGCAAGTGCACAATTTTGTAAAATTGTAAAATTGGTTATGTGAAATTGGTAAAATCATTCAATTTTCTTGCAGTTTATCTCGTCAGTGCCGTCGAAACGAAATATCAGGGAGGGGGTTGGCTGCCCATAGTATTGCTCCCCATTCAGTATATTGTTACAAAGGAAATATACTACAGCTTGGACAATTATTGGGGGAGGCTCAAGGTATTGGCAAATGGATAGTCTTAGTACCATATTTGAAACTTTTATTAACATCTCCTGTATCCTACCAAATTTGACACTACTGCCTAAGGGTGCAAGTAAAAACGTTTACTGTTGATGCTTTACCCTTTGAGAAAGACATGATGACAAAAATTTTGCTATTTGACACGATTTCCACTTTCAATTCAAATAGTTGTTTTGCAGTTGTCTTTACACAGTGGCCGAAACATGGGGGTGAGTGGGAAAATCGTTGGTTTCAGCGACCGCCTTTCACTCCAGGTGAATACTTGAACTTCTGCCATCCCCACTGCAGTTGGGACATGGTCTCCGTAGCTCCGACGCAAGTTTTGAAAACGGGAGAGTGCAAGGGCAAATTGAAGAGTCATAACTAAAGATTTTTTGTAAAAAGCCAAAGTTTTACGGAAAAAATCTTGCTGAGAAGACTTGGACTGACTGACTTAGTATATAGGTAGACTGACTTTCTAAAATGACCAACGCATAAAAGCAATAATTCATTAGTCTAAGAATTCTATTTGATGCTTTTACATTTTATAAAGACACAACAGCGAATCATTTCACATTCTTACAGTCAATAATAATAAGAAAACTCCCTAGACCCGTTTATGTCAACTACATACCAAGACAGCGACTCTCAAAAAAACTAACTGTGCGTTTTACAATTACGGATAAGATATATTCAAGAGCATTAATTCATTACTAAAATAAATATTGCTCAATTAATGATTCAATTCTAATCTTCCAGCAAGTCTCTAAATTCGAACTACGATATATAATTGTCAGTCTTTACCATAAGAAGGCAAAGGATATGATATGATAAACATGCAAAATTTGTTTGAATTTATTCAATTTTGCCGTCCTTACTGGACGTACAGAAACTTTCCTAAATAATCAAAAAGGGAATAGTCTCGCCTGTATATATGAAAAAGATCCCTTTAACAAGGAACATTATGGACCTGAATCTCTATTAACAGCATTTTTGAAAGTATTTGAAAATGCAATAGAGCTCTGGAAAAGAAATTCCCTAACCTTTCATGTGCGTATAGAAATACCTTTCTTCCCGCTCGTTATAGACTGATGGAGGACTGGAAAAACGGGTTAGAAAGCAACAAATTTATCGGTGCTACATTACAGAGGACAAAAAGTTATCTCTTGCTTGTACAAGATTACCTCACCACAAGAAAACAAAAAAAAAGTTAAAGGACACTAAAGTATCTGGGTTAGGATTGGAGGAGTCCCACAAGGATCGATATTTGGCCCTCTGCTATTTAATTTTCATAAATCATATTTTGTTTGTACCTCAATAATGGATTACTGTGCTGCTGATGGCAACAAATCATCTGTCAACAAATACAGCTTAACTGGAACAACTTTTTAAGACAAACGCCAACAAATGTCTCGAATGTTTGAAATCCCTCTAAATTTCAAGGTATTGTCATTAAATTTGAAAAATTCCATTAACCATCACAAATCCCACTCCCCAGGTTTTCAGAGGTCTCAATCTTACGCAATGTCTTAAAATTGCTACTACAATTTCATTTTGGCTAAATTCAAGGACTCGTGGTCAGACACCTCAAAGAGTCATAACGGAAAAGATGCAATTCAATTCATTATTGAGATTGAATTATCTTTGTTTAATGACTCAATATGTCATATTTTTGTAAAATTATATGTAACAAGCTATAATATGATAAATCAATACTAAATCTTACAAATAAAAGCGTTATCAAGCAACAAAAACGGGATACCGCATAAAAAGCTAAAATAAACATAAAGAAATAAAACTGCGCTGGGTTGCAAAACAGGCCTGGTCATAAGATTTTAAGCAGTAAACAGCTCTTCTAGTAATTTCCAGGTGAGCTATGTATAAGTAAATAAGAAAAGAAACAAAGGGAAATAGATTTCAAAGAGAGCAATTTGCGTTTTGGAACAACTTAGGAGAGCAATCTGTAGCTCCCCTCTGTCAGTTGAAGGAGCAAGAGGTATGGCTCTCCTCAAACAGCCAGACCTGCATTGCAAAGCTTCTTTGAGGACAAAGCATCAAAAATCAAGGCAATCAAGATAGTATCTCAACCTTAGCTGCAGCTCTCCTAGCAGGCGCTGGTACCAACGATCGAATGTATTTCAGCCAGCACAAATATGGAAAAACTATCCTTCTTCTAATCCTTCTTCGATTTCTCTCTACTCCTCCAGAGCAACGAAAGCAAGATCCTCAGTATTTTAAAGATTACTAAGGGCAACAACACTGCCAGCGCAAGCAAAAACGCAATGACGTCGACACAGTAGTATTGAAACCAGTACAGAGTGTTTGCTTTTGACTTCAAATGAGGCAGACGGCCGCCATTATCAAGAGCGTATTGAACAAGATCTCCGGCTCTTTCTGCACTTGATTTAGGCCAGCTTCGCATGCGTTTTGACGTCATCATCGCATGCTCTTTGTAGCTAAATGCAAAGAATTTAAAAATAAGTCACAGTTAAACTTAGAATCTCATATGCAAGGTGTTTTAATCATGCTAGTTTTTGTAACGGGAAAGCGGAAGTCAATATTATCGTTCAACTTTATAAAAAGACTTCAATTCTAAGCAGCAAAATCAAATGTTTTCTTTTAACAGCTCAATATGGAACAAAAGTTTATTTAAAATTTGAAAGTAAGATCCGTCCTTCCATCTGTAAGTAAAACTTTAAAACACTAAAGTTTATATTACTGTTAACAACTTCTTTGATCATTCAGGAAAGTAAAAAACCCCAAAAGGGTGTTACCCCTTTGCCCTGCTTGAGGGAACTTGGCAATGGAACATCAAAGATATTTTAGAGAGGTGTTGGTGAAGAGTACGATGAAAAGGGGCGCGTGCTTTTCTGGTAGGGCATCATGTATGGCCTAAATATTGCACAAATACAAATGGACGTGAAGATAAATTTTACTCTTCAGTTGCTTGCTGGTAAAGACAAAAGGCCTGGCTCACTTCTATAGACATTAAACTTTAATTAGAGGGTCTAAATACGAAATACAGCTCAAAAAGACGTATTTTTTATTTCCCCTTCCTGATTTTAATCGAATGCAGCTGCACGTTTATCCGACAAATTAGCATTTATCCAGATTTCAGTATGGGTCCTTAAACGAGGGTACATCATTTACCTTGAATTGTATATGACTTCTTCGATAGTTCGTTGCCATGTAGCTGCGTCAGCATTTACAATGTCAATAAACTTTGCCATTTTTACCCTCTTAGAGAACAGAATTGCATTATGGAACCGTTCGCCTTTAAAGGGCGCAGCGACAATCGGCACACCGTGATACGCAGCTTCAGCGGCTCCGTTTATGCCCATGTGACTAACGAAAGCCTTGGTCTTTTCGTGGCCAAGAATGTCATTCTGGGGTACCCATTTCAATGCTTTCAGGTTTGGAGGGATAGTCAAGTTTTCTGTGGCTAAGAAAAAGATCAAGATAAATAAAATGAAGAAAATAAAGATAATGAATTTTTTATAGAATACATTTACTTGAAATAGATCGGTAGCTAATGTATGGCGTGTACACTTCATGTTCAGGATACGCGAATACATGTGTTGCGGGGTAAAGTAAGAATTCTTTAGTACGTATACATTAGATATATATATACATCAACATATTCAAATAGGTATTAAGGCACAAATGAATTAGGCAGCCTAATGGAAACAGCCGTTCAGGAAACTTCGTGGCTTGCAGTATCCTGTATGATTCACATGCACAGAGTAAAAACATACTCAAGTTGATAATTAGGATAATATAAGTTTTATAACAGAAATAGATTAATAATCACACATTACATATTTAGATAGAAAGACTGGGGTTAAGAGGAGTCAAGTGAGTTACAAGGAATCGGACGGACGAGTTGATTAAAGCCGCGTAATTGTAAGTAGAATATGGCAGCTTGAATAAAAATTATGTAGGCTTTTCTTGAGAAATTCGTTCACACTTTGCAACTTCTATTGAATCAGTCAGAGGAAAGCAATCAATGTAATAATTTAAGACTAGGTTTAAATTCTAAAGCTGCATCTTATATCTATCCGTTACCTCTGTTTGAGCCTCTGTTGCAAGTAACGACATTTTGTATATACGCACTTATACAAAACAAGAACGCACTAGCCTGTTCCTGTATGACCCTTGTCCTTGAGGTTATTAAGACAGATAGAAACTAAGTAAACATGCAGGTAAACTCACATTTTAGTTTCCAAATGAACCTTTGCTTCATGCGTGAAATGGCAGTTAGAATTCTTTCAACAATGACTTGGTCCATATTACACACTGCACTACCAAAAGCAAGCAGCACAACTCCGTGCTCTCCAGAGCTTTGCATGAACTCTTCAAGATCTTCAGGTAACTCTTTTGATGGTTTTGCCAACAATGGTCCAACAAAATACGTATCTAAAAAATAAAATGTTCCGAGCGAATAAATTTTCAGAATGATCTGACAGTTTCAGGTCCCCTCTGCATTACTTCAGCCACTGCTCAAAGAAATATACCGATTCCTCACTTGTATATGGAAAGCCAGAATGAAGCGAAAAGGGCAGAATAACATGACTGCCCTGTGCCCATTTTAAAAAGTATAAGCAGATAGTATAAGCATATAGTTTTCGTCCTTTAAGAAAGATGTCAATGCAAAAGAAACGCCAAGAGGAGTGATTCGCCTATTTATTTCAGTAGTGTTTTGCAAACACATTTCAGCATTAGAAATGAATTACTGATACAAACACGGGTGGATACAAGCTATTCTCGCAAAATGACGAATTTAAAATATCTTGCAATTACACTATAATTGGCATATCACTTTTAAAACAATCTTATAAAGAAGGCTTTATGCGTGTGATAACAATGAATAACTATGCGAATTTCACAGAGAACAAATTCGAGCAAGTAGTGCGACAAGGGCAGGACGCGAAAGTACGACTAGTACAAAGTAGATAGTTGTTCTAGAAACTGAGTAAAATGTTCGGGTTTTCAAATCCAAGCCCAAAGCTGCATTGTAAAACTGTTAAGCGCGTTGAAAGTAATTTATGGGCAAACATGTCCACCCTAGTGGTAACACGATACATTATGCCTGGTATCAGATTAATCGGATCATGCTACTTGTGAAAATTATGCTTAAGTAAAGATGAGTCAATGAAATATAAAAATAAACCAGTGTAGAAGTTAAAGGACACCTGTAGCAGACTTTTGAGCCTGCTAGAGAGAAATAAAATGGCGTTTCTTTCTATAAATCATCTTGCAACCATAACCGTATCTATCTATTAAATATCTTATAAATTTCTTCGTCTAGTCGATCTGTTGACGTTCAAGAGGTAAGGATGGGGACAACAAATAAAATAATGATGGCAATATATTTGTACATACTTAGTTAGATAATGATAACTCAAAGAGTAAAATACTCACTAGGCATGATTGGAGAGACATATTGATAAGCAAAATCCATTGGCACTATCACCATCTCTGTTTTTCCAAAAAGTTCAGTGAAACTATCTTTACTTTTCCAGTTGTATGCCGACTGTAGGTCTCTAAACCAATATGTTAAGAAAGCCTTCACGATGATATCCCTGATTCTATAGGTGAGAAAATTTTGTACTCGCTCGATGAAAGACATTTCATCAGTAAACGGACCTGTGACCATCGGGACAAAGCTAGCAAGATCGGGAACTCCAGTATATGAGGCGATAAAAGAATATGAAGCTGGGTGGAGTAATATTGTTGGCTTGTCAAATATATCAGCAATATAGTGTCCACATGGCATCACTGATATTGTCACGATCATGTCTGCTTCTTGGATGACTTTCATTGTGTCGTTGGTTTTCAACATCGCAAAGCAAGAATCCAGAAACAGCTGCGATACATCTCGTACCGCATTTATAAAGGTACGGGGGCCAAAATCTTTTGATACATCGCCTGCCAAATCTTGCAGTTTTTCTATCTTCTGTGGATTCGGTAATGGATAATCAATATGTTTTACAGTGCTCGTCCGTTTCTTCAGGAACTTGGTTGTTAGAATCGAGACCTGCAAATACATATAAAATGTTATTATCATTGAGGCTTCTAATCTGTGCTTCTACTGGGGACTTTCGAGAGCATAGGAGCGTTGTTAAATATACAACGGAGTCGTGGGAACATTCAAATTGTGTAGGAAACAAGATTTAACGTTAGTTTTTACAATAGTGAATATACACTAATTAAGACTAACGTGTAAGCAAGATAAGAGGCGGATTCAAGTAGAAGTGGTACTATTGGTCTTTGAGCTCCCATCATAACCTCTCGATGCTCATTTATATTCTCTCCAGTCAGAAACATTCTAAACGTTTCGTCTTATTTTCGTAAAAACGTTTTTAAGTCTCTTAGGTAGTGTAGAAACTAGAAACATTTCTTGGTAAACAGACATGGCCAATTAAAATATATTTTTGAGCTTGGGGTCTTTGGTTCCTACGTCACAGACCAAATCGAATAGGACTTTTGGTCCATGAAGGCAGTCGATTCGGTATGATGCACAGTAATGGACAAAACCCCGAGGAGGGGGGGGGGTTATTTAAACCTTTTAGTTACAGGGCGTCCATCCGATAACTATGAGTAATTTTCCTTGTGATCTGATACTTTTGGGTACCTGATTTGCGATGAACTGTTGGATAGTTATGGGCTAAACTAACACAAAACAATTCAAATAGAGAATAAAAGAACAGATGTGTTTAAACTAATTATTATAGGAAACAGTTTAAATTTCTATGACTAGTGGTTTCTTACGTGCACAACAACAAAATTTTGTATTTTGACATTTTTGGGTCTTATCGACACTTTTTAGCTGATAATTCTGGGTCTGTTAAATTTGTTTTTGATACTTTATGGTGAATTTTGATAACTGCGGATGGACCTCCCCTGCAGAGTCTATATGTCACTCCCCTAGACTATATGTGACTGCAGAGTCTATATGTGAGTATATGAGACTGTATATGAAAAGTCTGAGTGACTCCCCTGGGGAACAAAAGAGATTCAATTGACATATAGAGTTTTAGAATCAGTCATCATAGTTTAGAAAATCCATTCCCTATTTCAGAACAGTAGTCACTACTTTCGAAAAGGCGCTTCACAGCTTACTTCGAGATCTCTCCTTCGTGGTGTTTGAATCTAGCAGTCAAGCGATGATGCCCCGATGATGACAAAGTCGACGGAACTCTAATTTCAGCCACAACTACAAGTAAGGCCTGGTTCAAACGTCGCACTTCTCATGTGCCGAACCTAACTCTGTTTGGAGCGACACTTGAGCATGTTTAGCGCGACTCCCGTTTCAAAGTCGAACTAAATCATGTCGCGCCAAATGGCTATCGGGATTGTTACATGAAGTATCTTGGTTAAAGCGCGCAATCTCAAATATTTGTTTGAAAGGCATGCGCCTTCCAAGAAAGAAATGAATTTTGTGAAGGAAAATAAATTAAATATAATTATGCATTGAGTTCGGTACATGACAAGCTCGACGCTTGAAACCGTGCTGTGCTGGAGCAGTGCAGCTCGGCAAGCTCTGCCGATCCAAACTAGTCTGCCGCTCCTAACTAAATCTGCCGTACCAAATTGATTCAAACGCCTAACACAGAAACTGAAATAGCTAGGACAGGCAGAAATTACTTAAAATGTTGTAAATGTGGCATACATTAAGTACCAGAAGTTTCGGTGGGATTGATTTTCGGTGAAGCGGGACAAACGAAAATTCAAGAAATTTAAGTTCTCTATGGGCTGAATTGCTGCTTCTTCTCGTTCTTCACAATTCCCTCGATAATCTTTTTAAACTTCTCAATTAGTACTTTCAAATTGGACGCCTCTCTTTGTAATTCACATTGCGATTGGCGATCGAAAATATTGTGAACTGTAAACGCTGCCAATTAATTTTCCTCTGTGGACTATAAAAATGAGATAAAAAAGGCCTCCGCTAAATAAGAGTAGATGACATTCTTACCTTCTCTACAGTTCCATTTATTGGGCTGACAACAAAATACCCGATTTTTGCAACTTTTATGATTGCGTTCCCGATAATCTATGTTGAAGATAGAAATTGCTCATTTCTTTACTCACCAAAATATTTCCTTTCCACCGAAATTTTTCATGTTTTCACCGAAATATACACCGAAATTTCAAAAATATGACCTAAATTTTTGGCACCGAAATTTTTGGCACCGGATTTTTTGGTACTTAATGTAAATGATTCAAAACTCAATGCCTGGGAGATAGTAGGATGGAGCCTAAAATGAGTATTTAACTGTTGATAGTTATAAAATGGTCTCGTAAAGTGTTTTTTAGGTATGATCCGGTAGGAAGCTTTATTCATAGTGGCATACACATTTGAAAATTTTTTCAAAAGCTTTTCTGCAAAAGTATTTGCAGCATCTTTGAGTAGCTTTGAGCTTTCTGTTCACATTTGCAAAAGTTATTCTCGCTGTATCCCAACTAAAATAATTAAAGACAATAATTGTGTTGGCTTGAACATTCCTCCATTGAAATGAAAGAATGTGATGTTAATGCCGTATTCAAAAATGGTAACTCATTTTACAAAAATAATTACAGATCACTAGCAGTTTTGCCGTCAGTCACAACAGTTCTGACGAATCAAATATTGAAAGGTATACAGGAACAAAGCAATACGACGACGAGAATCCAATGTCACGAAATAAATTTTCAAAATAAATTAAATTTAAGAGTATACTAATATTTCGCCCTGGCATACAGGGCTTCATCAGAGTAAATGAAACGAACGAGTGAATGGATTTGAAATGTGAGATGGTGGTGCCGGATTGGTGGATGTTAAATGGTGTGAATGCAGCGCAGTGGAGAAAAAATGGGATGATGGAAGTGGGTATCAAATATTACCTTTATTTAACAATTTTTTTCTCACAAACACTCTGGGCATATTGTCAGAGATAAAATAGTATGAAATAAAACCGTTTGAATCGCCGGGTGGTGTGGATCTTTTTTTCGGGGTTGATTTGCATATCCAAATTTTAGTTATAGTGATACCTAATATGCCTTGCTAAAATTGGTTGAGACATTGGTTTATCCTGGCTTCGATTTTCTCAATCATGAGCGTGTGCTTAGTAAAGTAGGTGCAAATGGATTCAGTAGGAAAGCCTGCATGTAGCCATCTAGTAGGGAACTGGTCAAAGAATATGGCTCATTCACTTCCTAGAAGAAAATGCTATTTGGTATCCTACCAGGATCAGTACTAGGACCTCTCTGTAATCACGCTAAAAATAAAACATTATGCTATTCTCATCCAGATATACAGGAGGTTATTTAAAATCTTGAAAACGATACTGTTAAATTAAGTAGTTGCTTTAAAAAACTGTATGAAGAGATATGCCTATTCCACTTGCTGTGTCACGACTTTGCTTTGATCACTTGTGTAGGCCCACAAAGCTAGGGCTTTAAGTTCCAGCTCTTACCTAGTGTATAATTAATCAAAATTGATACTTCAGTTGTTCTCCAGAAACGATGAACAACTAAAGGCTTCAGAATTGGTGTCTGAAAAGCTCAAACTTATAGTCAGTGGAACAGAACTGAGAGTACCGTCACTTGCAGTGTTCAATTTGCCAATTGCCGTAGTTTGATTCAGTTTGAGGCAAGGCTATCTGAAAAAAACTGTGACATCAAAATTGCATTACAGTGTCATCAAATCAAAAATATTTTGTCGGCTAATTCATTTCAAGCATCGAAATGCAAAAGCTTTTGTCTCACAAACTGTAAAAAATATTAAAAAACAAAAAACGAGTTCGTGATCAGCAGGTTCAACTCCTCTACACTAGCTAATCAAATGCAATTGCGAATTTTGGCTGGAGAGGCCTTTTAAAGAAAAAATTAGCTAAGTTTTTAAATTTAACATTGAACTGTAGATAATGGTCTTACTTAGATTATTTATTTTTTATTATTGTATTTTATATCAATAATGGTTGTATTAATAAACCTAGTGTGATAAAACACCATCCCTCAGCAAAATAGTTATCAGGGGTTTTCCAGGAAAATGAAAGTTGGCCCCTTTGTTGCATTATCAACTTGCAAAAAATGTGACAGATATTGCAATGGATTATTCCAATAAAAAATATCAAACTTATGAGTGATGTCAAATGGCTCAGAGTTTGTTTGGATCAAGAACTCAAATGAACTATTCATTTAATCACTGTCACACAGTGGCGGATTCAAGGGGCAACTAGGGGCAGTTGCCCCTCCCTCAACGAGTTGAAGCAAGTCTGGCACCCCTTTTTTGGAAATTGTGCGCCCCTTTTGAAGAATGAGAATCAGATGAAAAGAGTTCTTGGCCCGATAGGTTAATTTGCTTCAAGGATTACCTCAAAGTTATGTTGTTTATTTTTAAAAGGTATCTGAAATTGTTGTATACAGCGTACTCTTGTAACCAATATTTGAAAATTTTTCAATGCCCCAACTACCGACTGCCCCTCCTTCAAATTTGCTCTGGATCCACCCCTGCTGCTGTCACAAAAAAGATCTCAAGAGGTGTTATTGGTATTCTAAGGTATACAGAACAATATTTTCCTCTATCTATCATTAAAACATTTTATAGAACCAAGACAGAGCCCTATTACAAATACTGACATCTATTTTTGTTGTTATGCTTGTGTATCAATTATAGAAAAATTGCAAATACTAATATCAAGTTGCAAAGTGGATCACTAACAGCCCACGTGATGCCTCCCCTCTGCCAGTCACTCATACACTTGGATGATCCACAGAAAGGGAACCAATTGACATTGAATCTGCTAGAATAAGTTACAAATCTCTTGAATATGTATGAATGCTCCTAAATGAGCAACATACATGTTTTAAACTAAAATATGTCAAATCTATCAAGTTTCATGAAAACCAAAAAATTATGATCATCTGTTCCTGAAGAACCAATATTCTATCCCAATACTTTTTGTTGGACTCCAATTTTTTTGTCTAGAATGTTTTCACAATTTTAATCAATATTAGAATCAGCTTAGTTTTCTAGCAGCATTTTACATATATTTTGGCATGACATCCTCTAACCTAATCCTTTGACTGCAGGGTTACCATGGGTAACAAAGATAGAATAAAACTTTTGTTGAAAAAAAGCAACTACCTTGTAGCAAAAGCAGCAAAAAATTACTAAATCCTCTGACAACAATTAAAATAAGCTCTTTGTTATGTTATGTTTCATGTACATTAAAGATATTAATTATATCTATTTTAATATTTGATGTGGTATGTTTGTGCAGTTTCCAGTTAGTTTATTATGATTATGTACTTGAAGTAGTATTGGCTTGTTATGTAATAGAATTGATATATTGTGGTTGTCATTGTTTGTTCAATGGTTTTTGTGTTCAAGCTCTGTATTTGTGTATTAATTTTGTTATGTAGTTGCATTGTGTAATATTCCCAGTGGTGTTATAAATGCATGACAGTGATTTATTCTATAGGATATTGTCTTGTTGAGTATGGTTGATCATTGACATGTAAAATGACACACTGATGTTGACTCATTGAATTTTTGAGCAGAAAACTTGAGTGTTTTTGGACTGAATTTTCATAGGGTTACCTTCACAAATGTTGAAAAATGAGGCTTCAACAAAATACATGCGACAAAGAACCTTTTGGTTACACTCCTGAATAATTGTTAATTTCTCTATATATTTATCTAGATGTAGACGCTCTCACTCTCCTAATGGTAGCTGTTCCCCTATTTGACCAACTGATCAGTGATTTGACCATAAAACTGTTAAGGAGATCTCTCTTTAAACAAGGGCCTAAATTTATTGAAGATATGCATTGATCTTCTGACATACCTTGATTTGATGTCTAAAAAGCAAAAGGATAAAAACAGCAGATTGAAGGATCTGATTTCCTGTAATGAGGTTAATTTTCCGTTTCCTGCTTCTTTCTAGCAGCTTTTAAAGATTCCTCTATTTGACCCCAAATGACAAATCCCCCCTTTGACCCCTAACCTTATATAAAGTGCATCACATCACCTGATTTATTTTGGGAAATATTGTAACCTCTTTGCAGAATGTTTGAAATTTGGTTGGATACAATGAGAATGCATACGTTTCTTTATGATGCTACCCATTTTCTTTCTATTTTGAATCAAAATGATGTTTTGTGATTTTAAAACACATGTAGCCAACGCAGTAGAAAAACATTGTGATTTATTCTGCTTAAATTACAGTAGTTGAATTATAAAAGCTTTTCTATAAGGTACATTGATACATGTCAAATCCGATTCAGAGGCTTGTTTTACGATATCAGTCTGATTTTAGTCATAAAAGATTTCCCAATATGACCCTAAATTCTCAATTTGACCCAAGCGCTGCCAACGTGATTGAACACAACTACCACTGGGGGTTTGAGTCCCTTGTCGAAGTCGAAGAATAACTAAAACAACTTCTCGCTAATGTTTTTCAGCTATAATTTGTGAAAGGCTAGTCTTGAAATACACAGAATTTTTACATAACACAACCAGATTAGGCTGAAATCTAGAACGGCCTAAACTAAGCACGGCCTAAAGTAACAAACCTCGTGTCCCCGGTCAGCCATCTGCTCAGCAAGTTCCAAAGAATTGAAATATGGGCTATTTGCAATGGGAACCGTCATGAAAACAATCTTCGATTTTGCCTTTTCGCAAGCTCCATGGCTCTGCAACGCAGCCAGGGCA
Organism: Rhopilema esculentum; assembly: GCF_057945365.1. Taxonomy (NCBI): domain Eukaryota; kingdom Metazoa; phylum Cnidaria; class Scyphozoa; order Rhizostomeae; family Rhizostomatidae; genus Rhopilema; species Rhopilema esculentum. The sequence goes on along the minus strand of NC_142819.1, from coordinate 7,299,338 downwards.
AAAGCGCAGACCAACATACCGAGAACGCCCATTTTCACAGAAAGAGAAGGTCACAAATCAATATCAACCATAGATCTATGATATCAACATTCAATAAGGGTTCAAAGGTCGACGTCCGGCATAGAACTGGAACAAGGAGCCGGAGCCGCGTCGATGGCGGGACAAGGATCCGAATTGGTACCCTGGGTACCAGTCAATGGTGGAGCGGCAGGGCAGAGGGGGCTACAGTCCCCAGTCAAAAGGTAATCTAAGAAACTTTTAGGTTATGTTGGAGCAAGTGCACAATTTTGTAAAATTGTAAAATTGGTTATGTGAAATTGGTAAAATCATTCAATTTTCTTGCAGTTTATCTCATCAGTGCCGTCGAAACGAAATATCAGGGAGGGGGTTGGCTGCCCATAGTATATTGTTACAAAGGAAATATACTACAGCTTGGACAATCATTGGGGGAGGCTCAAGGTATTGGCAAATGGATAGTCTTTGTACCTTATTTGAAACTTTTATTAACATCTCCTGTATCCTGCCAAATTTGACACTACTGCCTAAGGGTGCAAGTAAAAACGTTTACTGTTGATGCTTTACCCTTTGAGAATGACATGATGACAAAAATTTTGCTATTTGACACAATTTCCACTTTCAATTCAAAATGCAAATCTAATAGTTGTTTTGCAGTTGTCTTTACACAGTGGCCGAAACATGGGGGTGAGTGGGAAAATCGTTGGTTTCAGCGACCGCCTTTCACTCCAGGTGAATACTTGAACTTCTGCCATCCCCACTGCAGTTGGGACATGGTCTCCGTAGCTCCGACGCAAGTTTTGAAAACGGGAGAGTGCAAGAGCAAATTGAAGAGTCATAACTAAAGATTTTTTGTAAAAAGCCAAAGTTTTACGGAAAAAATCTTGCTGAGAAGACTTGGACTGACTGACTTAGTATATAGGTAGACTGACTTTCTAAAATGACCAACGCATAAAAGCAATAATTCATTAGTCTAAGAATTCTATTTGATGCTTTTACATTTTATAAAGACACAACAGCGAATCATTTCACATTCTTACAGTCAATAATAATAAGAAAACTCCCTAGACCCGTTTATGTCAACTACATACCAAGACAGCGACTCTCAAAAAAACTAACTGTGCGTTTTACAATTACGGATAAGATATATTCAAGAGCATTAATTCATTACTAAAATAAATATTGCTCAATTAATGATTCAATTCTAATCTTCCAGCAAGTCTCTAAATTCGAACTACGATATATAATTGTCAGTCTTTACCATAAGAAGGCAAAGGATATGATATGATAAACATGCAAAATTTGTTTGAATTTATTCAATTTTGCCGTCCTTACTGGACGTACAGAAACTTTCCTAAATAATCAAAAAAGGGAATAGTCTCGCCTGTATATATGAAAAAGATCCCTTTAACAAGGAACATTATGGACCTGAATGTCTATTAACAGCATTTTTGAAAGTATTTGAAAATGCAATAGAGCTCTGGAAAAGAAATTCCCTAACCTTTCATGTGCGTATAGAAATACCTTTCTTCCCGCTCGTTTTAGACTGATGGAGGACTGGAAAAACGGGTTAGAAAGCAACAAATTTATCGGTGCTACATTACAGAGGACAAAAAGTTATCTCTTGCTTGTACAAGATTACCTCACCGCAAGAAAACAAAAAAAAGTTAAAGGACACTAAAGCATCTGGGTAAGGATTGGAGGAGTCCCACAAGAGTCGATATTTGGCCCTCTGCTATTTAATTTTCATAAATCATATTTTGTTTGTACCTCAATAATGGATTACTGTGCTGCTGATGGCAACAAATCATCTGTCAACAAATGCAGCTTAACTGTAACAACTTTTTAAGACCAACGCCTACAAATGTCTCGAATGTTTGAAATCCCTCTAAATTTCAAGGTATTGTCATTAAATTTGAAAAGTTCCATTAACCATCACAAATCCCACTCCCCAGGTTTTCAGAGGTCTCAATCTTACGCAATGTCTTAAAATTGCTACTGCAATTTCAGTTTGGCTAAATTCAAGGACTCGTGGTCAGACACCTCAAAGAGTCATAACGGAAAAGATGCAATTCAATTCATTATTGAGATTGAATTATCTTTGTTTAATGACTTAATATGTCATATTTTTGTAAAATTATATGAAACAAGCTATAATATGATAAATCAATACTAAATCTTACAAATAAAAGCGTTATCAAGCAACAAAAACGGGATACCGCATAAAAAGCTAAAATAAACATAAAGAAATAAAACTGCGCTGGGTTGCAAAACAGGCCTGGTCATAAGACTTTTAAGCAGTAAACAGCTCTTCTAGTAATTTCCAGGTGAGCTATGTATAAGTAAACAAGAATAGAAACAAAGGAAAATTGATTTCAAAGAGAGCAATTGGCGTTTTGGAACAACTTAGGAGAGCAATCTGTAGCTCCCCTCTGTCAGTTGAAGGAGCAAGAGGTATGGCTCTCCTCAAACAGCCAGGCCTGCATTGCAAAGCTTCTATGAGGACAAAGCATCAAAAATCAAGGCAATCAAGATAATATCTCAATCATGGCTGCAGCTCTCCTAGCAGGCGCTGGTACCAACGATCGAATGTATTTCAGCCAGCACAAATATGGAAAAACTATTTGTTGAGCAACCTAATCTTCCTTCGATTTCTCTCTACGTATCCACAGCAACGCAAGCAAGAATCTCAGCATTTTAAAGATAACTAAGGGCAACAGCACTGCAAGCGCAAGCAACAACACAACGACATCGACACAGTAGTATTGAAACCAGTACAGAGTGTTTGCTTTTGACTTCAAATGAGGCAGACGTCCACCATTATCAAGTGCATACTGAACAAGATCTCCGGCTCTTTCTGCACTTGATTTTGGCCAGCTTCGCATACGTTTTGACGTCATCTCTGCATGCTCTTTGTAGCTAGATGAAAAGAATTTTAAAAAAATCACAGTTAAACTTCGAATATCATATGCAAGGTGTTTTAATAATGCTCGTTTTTGTAACGGGAAAGCGGAAGTCAATATTATCGTTCAACTTTATACTAAGTTTCTATTACTGATAATACATTCTTCGATCATATAGGAAAGTAAAAAACCTAAAAAAGGGTGTTACCCCTTTACCCTGCTTGAGGGCACTTGGCAATGGAACATCAAAGATATTTGAGAGAGATGTTGGCGAAGAGTAAAGGGGCGCGTGCTTTTCTGGTAGAGCATCCAGTATGGCCTAAATATTGCACAAGAACAAATGGACGTGAAGATAAATTTGACTCTTAAGTTGCTTGCTAGTAAAGACAAAAGGCCTGGCTCACTTCTATAGACATTAAATTTTAATTAGAGGGTCTAAATACGAAATACAGCTCAAAAATCCCCTTCCTGATTTTAATCGAATGCAGCTGCACGTTTATCCGACAAATTAGCATTTATCCAGATTTCAGCATGGGTCCTTAAACGAGGGTACATCATTTACCTTGAATTGTATATGACTTCTTCGATAGTTCGTTGCCATGTATCTGCGTCAGCATTTACAATGTCAATAAACTTTGCCATTTTTACCCTCTTAGAGAACAGAATTGCATTATGGAACCGTTCGCCTTTAAAGGGCGCAGCGACAATCGGCACACCGTGATACGCAGCTTCAGCGGCTCCGTTTATGCCCATGTGACTAACGAAAGCCTTGGTCTTTTCGTGGCCAAGAATGTCATTCTGGGGTACCCATTTCAGTGCTTTCAGGTTTGGGGGGATTGTCAAGTTTTCCGTGGCTAAGAAAAAGATCAAGATAAATAAAATAAAGAAAATAAAGATAATGAATTTTTTATAGAATACATTTACTTGAAATAGATCGGTAGCTAATGTATGGCGTGTACACTTCATGTTCAGGATACGCGCATACATGTGTTGCGGGGTAAAGTAAGAATTCTTTAGTACGTATACATTAGATTTATATATATATATCAACATATTCAAATAGGTATTAAGGCACAAATGAATTAGGCAGCCTAATGGAAACAGCCGTTCAGGAGACTTCGTGGCATGCAGTATCCTGTATGATTCACATGCACAGAGTAAAAACATACTCAAGTTGATAATTAGGTTAATATAAGTTTTATAAGAGAAATAGATTAATAATCACACATTACATATTTAAATACAAAGACTGGGGTTAAGAGGAGTCAAGTGAGTTACAAGGAATCGGATGGACGAGTTGATTAAAGCCGCGTAATTGTAAGTAGAATATGGCAGCTTGAATAAAAATTATGTAGGCTTTTCTTGAGAAATTCGTTCACCTCTGCAACTTCTATTGAATCAGTCAGAGGAAAGCAATCAATGTAACAATTTAAGACTAGGTTTAAATTCTAAAGCTCCATCTTATATCTATCTGTTACCTCTGATTCAGCCTCTGTTGCAAGTAACGACATTTTGTATATACGCACTTATACAAAACAAGAACGCACTAACCTGTTCCTGTATGACCCTTGTCCTTGAGGTTATTAAGACAGATAGAAACTAAGTAACATGCAGGTAAACTCACATTTTAGTTTCCAAATGAACCTTTGTTTCATGCGTGAAATGGCAGTTAGAATTCTTTCAACAATGACTTGGTCCATATTACACACTGCACTTCCAAAAGCAAGCAACACAACTCCGTGCTCTCCTGAGTTTTGCATAAACTCTTCAAGATCTTCAGGTAACTCTTTTGATGGTTTTGCCAACAATGGTCCAACAAAATACGTATCTAAAAAATAAAATGTTCCGAGCGAATAAATTTTCAGAATGATCTGACAGTTTCAGGTCCCCTCTGCATCATTTCAGCCACTGCTCAAAGAAATATACCGATTCCTCACTTGTATATGGGAAGCCAGAATGAAGCGAAAAGGGCAGAATAACATGACTGCCCTGTGCCCATTTTAAAAAGTATAAGCATATAGTATAAGCATATAGTTTTCGTCCTTTAAGAAAGATGTCAATGCAAAAGAAACGCCAAGAGGAGTGATTCGCCTATTTATTTCAGTAGTGTTTTGCAAACACATTTCAGCATTAGAAATGAATTACTGATACAAGCACGGGTGGATACAAGCTATTCTCGCAAAATGACGAATTTAAAATATCTTGCAATTACACTATAATTGGCATATCACTTTTAAAACAATCTTATAAAGAAGGCTTTATGCGTGTGATAACAATGAATAACTATGCGAATTTCACAGAGAACAAATTCGAGCAAGTAGTGCGACAAGGGCAGGACGCGAAAGTACGACTAGTACAAAGTAGATAGTTGTTCTAGAAACTGAGTAAAATGTTCGGGTTTTCAAATCCAAGCCCAAAGCTGCATTGTAAAACTGTTAAGCGCGTTGAAAGTAATTTATGGGCAAACATGTCCACCCTAGTGGTAACACGATACATTATGCCTGGTATCAGATTAATCGGATCATGCTACTTGTGAAAATTATGCTTAAGTAAAGATGAGTCAATGAAATATAAAAATAAACCAGTGTAGAAGTTAAAGGACACCTGTAGCAGACTTTAAAGCCTGCGAGAAAGAAATAAAATGGCGTTTCTTTCTATAAATCGTCTTGCAACCATAACCGTATCTATCTATTAAATATCTTATAAATTTCTTCGTCTAGTCGATCTGTTGACGTTCAAGAGGTAAGGATGGGGACGACAAATAAAATAATGATGGCAATATATTTGTACATACTTAGTTAGATAAGGATAATTCAAAGAGCAAAATACTCACTAGGCATGATTGGAGAGACATATTGATAAGCAAAATCCATTGGCACTATCACCATCTCTGTTTTTCCAAAAAGCTCAGTGAAACTTTCTTTACTTTTCCAGTTGTATGCCGACTGTAGGTCTCTAAACCAATATGTTAAGAAAGCCTTCACAATGATATCCCTGATTCTATAGGTGAGAAAATTTTGTACTCGCTCGATGAAAGACATTTCATCAGTAAACGGACCTGTGACCATCGGGACAAAGCTAGCAAGATCAGGAACTCCAGTATATGAGGCGATAAAAGAAAATGAAGCTGGGTGGAGTAATATTGTTGGCTTGTCGAATATATCAGCAATATAGTGTCCACATGGCATCACTGATATTGTCACGATCATGTCTGCTTCTTGGATGACTTTCATTGTGTCGTTGGTTTTCAACATCGCAAAGCAAGAATCAAGAAACAGCTGCGATACATCTCGTACCGCATTTATAAAGGTACGGGGACCAAAATCTTTTGATACATCGCCTGCCAAATCTTGCAGTTTTTCTATCTTCTGTGGATTCGGTAATGGATAATCAATATGTTTTACAGTGCTCGTCCGTTTCTTCAGGAACTTGGTTGTTAGAATCGAGACCTGCAAATACATATAAAATGTTATTATCATTGAGGCTTCTTACGAATTCTAATCTGTGCTTCTACTGGGGACTTTCGAGAGCATAGGAGCATTGTTAAATATACAACGGAGTCGTGGGAACATTCAAATTGTGTAGGAAACAAGATTTAACGTTAGTTTTTACAATAGTGAATATACACTAATTAAGACTAACGTGTAAGCAAGATAAGAGGCGGATTCAAGTAGAAGTGGTACTATTGGTCTTTGAGCTCCCATCATAACCTCTCAATGCTCAATATATTCTCTCCAGTCAGAGACATTCAAAACGTTTCGTCTTATTTTCTTAAAAACGTTTTTAAGTCTCTTAGGTAATGTAGAAACTAGAAACATTTCTTGGTAAACAGACATGGCCAATTAAAATATATTTTTGAGCTTGGGGTCTTTGGTTCCTACGTCACAGACCAAATCGAATAGGACTTTTGGTCCATGAAGGCAGTCGATTCGGTATGATGCACAGTAATGGACAGAACCCCTGTGACAGTACTTCGAGTCGCGTTAGGATTTAGACGAAGAAGACTTCATAGTTTCTCACATTTTCTTGATTATTAAAAAGCTCCTTTAACTACAAAATCAATCTATTTATATTCTTTAAAACGGAAATGCTAAATACAATGGTTGAGTGACAGTTGGCTACTACGCATACATACATTAAATACTTACATGGGGAAGAGGTTACAGAAGTATACAGCGATCCTGTTACAGTCCACCCCTCGTTGGCAAAAAATTAGAAACTTGTTTATAATTTTTTCATACAATACGCGAAAACTAATTGCAGATTATGTAAAGTCCATTATGATTGTTTGGTTATTTTTTTACGACAATTAACGACATATCCGAGAGAATACTTCTTGATTAAGCGATATAACGTAAGTACCTCCGTGCAGTCCTCCTTCGAGTTGGAGGTATGGGCACGATTTTACAAGACCTCTAAGACGACCATTACGTGCAAGCACTTCCCGAGCGGCGGGAAAATGCTCGTAAACAAACTTACATGCCTGGGAAGATATAGCAGATTTGTTTGGTAACGTATCGAGGTACTTTCCGAATTCTAATGCTACAGAGGCGATGTCTGGATTGGCACTTATTCTAGAATCAACTAAGTCAGTATCGGGCGTAACTTGGGCGTCTTCAGGAAGACTTAAATCTGAAGAAGACGGGTCTGGAGCTACTACAACCTTTTCTATGTTGACGGGACGTGGAAGATTGTTCCCTGTAATAGCGTTACGCAGTGTTAAAAGATCAGAACGATTAAATGGGTGACCGGTAACAAGATAGGGACCGTCAAAATTTCGGATAAATCGAGATACTTGACCAGAGTTGGAGGGCCTACAGTCCTTTCTCACGTAAACAATTTTTCCATCAGGGATTTGTAGGTCTCGTGAAGCGGAATCATAAAGTTCGCGCTGGCGACGGCGTAAATCAGATTTTATGGCATCAAACTGGTTATGCGCATCTTTCATGTTAGATACTAATTGCTGCGCATAATGATCTGCAGGCAGCGCTTGTGGTGGGAGCTGCAAAGAAAGCGTTTCTGGCGAAGGGGCAGTACGGCCAAATATGAGAAAAAACGGCGTAATGTCAGAAGTTCCTGAAATAGGCGAAGTGTTGTGCGCATAGGTAGCTGGTTGTAAGAATTCTTCCCAGCGTTCTTGGTAGTTTTCACAATAAATGCCTATAGCGCTGTTGAGAAATCGGTGAACACGCTCTGTGGAACCATTTAAGCGTGGTCGATAGCCAGAGGTAAAAACCTGTTTAATTGAAAGTAAAGCTGTAAGTCTGTGAAGAACTGCATTAAGAAATTCTCCACCACGGTCGCTTTGTAAAACGGCGGGAAAACCGAAAAGCAGAAAGACTTCATGGAATAAGGCGCGTGCTGCTGTTGTTGCGGTTTTGTCCGGGACTGGAATAGCCCTGAGAAAGTTAGAGTAAGGACAAACTGCTGTGAGAATCCACTTGTTCCCGGAAGTAGAAAGTGGAAGCTCGCCTACATAATTAACACCTAAAGTATGAAAGGGGTGTTGATACAAACGTACCTGCATTGGACCGTGAGGTTTTTTTAGTGTTTTAAACCTAATGCAGGATGGGCAGCGACGAATCCAGTTTCGAACATGTTTCGACAAATTTCGCCAATAAAAATCTCTAGAAATGGCATTATAAGTAGCATCGCGTCCACAGTGCATACCTAGTGGCGAGTCATGGTAGGCGTGCATAAGATGCCTTAATTCTATCATGCCTACGAATATCGGGAGGGGCACTGCGAGAATCACTACGAGGGTTGGGAGAATGTGTAAACGCTTTACAGTTAAATCTAAAGCATTTTGAGCATTTATGAATATAGCCTCTTTTACATTGATTATTTGGCATCTCGCAGTGTGCTACGTCAAATTTGTTAAAGTAACGACAAAAGTTTGTACCTGGAGGGTCTTTTTGAGCTTGTTGGCGTGATCGAACATTTTGCTTCGCACGAGGAGAGTCTTGAGAGTTTCTCGACTGCATGTTAGGTGGCGGAGAGGAAACCAAGGCTTGGGGCTTCCATAGACCTTCGATGGCATCAGGCTTTGGAGGCTGGACGGATTCAAACCGTTTGGCAGCTTCAATCACTGCGGTAAGCGAAGAGAAGGGTGAATCTCGGCTCACGAGTTCTTTTGCAAGAGAAGGTTGTAATTTAAGCATAAATGCGTGAATTAATTCTACATCTGCGTCAGTACGGTGAATTCCAGGAATGAGTTTTTCCAAGGAATGCTGGGTTTCAAGGAAACGATGGGCGAAGTCGGCCACGGATTCGGAAGGGTGTTGGTACATTGAGTAATATGTGGCGAGTAGTTGGCGGATTTGTTGCTCTTTGGGAACCCCTCTCTGGGCTTTGAGTTGAGCAAGGCCAGTTTCATAGAGAAGAATGAACTCAGCATTGCTTGTTTTGTCGTCTATTCTAGCGGCATTGGCAGCTTCAAATGCACAGATGATGTCGAACGCTCGGGTATCCCGGCGGCATTGTTGTTTCAAATAGGTGAACCAAAATTTGGCAGAGACACCAGAAGAAGAAAGCACGTTTGTGAGTTGTTCGGCAAAACGATCAAGGTCTTCGCGGCCTGTAAACTCAGGGAGAGTGAGCTGTGGTAGACGAAGGGGTGAGCTTGTAGTTTCTTTGTTGCGAACAGATTGCGATAATTCATGGACGGCATTAGAGAGCTCTCGAATCTGTTGCTGAGTTTGAGAGGAAACATCTTTGGCGGTGATCTGTTGTTCTTTGACAACGGAGGCGAGACCACTGACAAGTCCAAGGACTTCTTCGTATGACATTGAGAGGATCGATGATCGATGGTAAAGACGAGCGGGTCCTGCACCAATTCTGTGACAGTACTTCGAATCGCGTTAGGATTTAGACGAAGAAGACTTCATAGTTTCTCACATTTTCTTGATTATTAAAAAGCTCCTTTAACTACAAAATCAATCTATTTATATTCTTTAAAACGGAAATGCTAAATACAATGGTTGAGTGACAGTTGGCTACTACGCATACATACATTAAATACTTACATGGGGAAGAGGTTACAGAAGTATACAGCGATCCTGTTACACCCCGAGGAGGGGGGGGGGGTTATTTAAACCTTTTAGTTACAGGGCGTCCATCCGATAACTATGAGTAATTTTCCTTGTGATCTGATACTTTTGGGTACCTGATTTGCGATGAACTGTTGGATAGTTATGGGCTAAACTAACACAAAACAATTCAAATAGAGAATAAAAGAACAGATGTGTTTAAACTAATTATTATAGGAAACAGTTTAAATTTCTATGACTAGTGGTTTCTTACGTGCACAACAACAAAATTTTGTATTTTGACATTTTTGGGTCTTATCGACACTTTTTAGCTGATAATTCTGGGTCTGTTAAATTTGTTTTTGGTACTTTATGGTGAATTTTGATAACTGCGGATGGACCTCCTCCGCAGAGTCTATATGTCACTCCCCTAGACTATATGTGATTGCAGAGTCTATATGTGAGTATATGAGACTGTATATGAAAAGCTGAGTGACTCCCCTGGGGAACAAAAGAGATTCAATTGACATATAGAGTTTTAGAATCAGTCATCATAGTTTAGAAAATCCATTCCCTATTTCAGAACAGTAGTCACTACTTTCGAAAAGGCGCTTCACAGCTTACTTCGAGATCTCTCCTTCGTGGTGTTTGAATCTAACAGTCGAGCGATGATGCCCCGATGATGAAAAAGTCGACGGACCTCTAATCTCAGCCACAACCACAAGTACCACAGAAACTGAAATAGCTAGGACAGGCAGAAATTACTTAAAATGTTGTAAATGTGGCATACATTAAGTACCAGAAGTTTCGGTGGGATTGATTTTCGGTGAAGCGGGACAAACGAAAATTCAAGAAATTTAAGTTCTCTATGGGCTGAATTGCTGCTTCTTCTCGTTCTTCACAATTCCCTCGATAATCTTTTTAAACTTCTCAATTAGTACTTTCAAATTGGACGCCTCTCTTTGTAATTCACATTGCGATTGGCGATCGAAAATATTGTGAACTGTAAACGCTGCCAATTAATTTTCCTCTGTGGACTATAAAAAGGAGATAAAAAGGCCTACGCTAAATAAGAGTAGATGACATTCTTACCTTCTCTACAGCTCCATTTATTGGGCTGACAACAAAATACCCGATTTTTGCAGCTTTTATGATTGCGTTCCCGATAATTTATGTTGAAGATAGAAATTGCTTCATTTCTTTACTCACCAAAATATTTCCTTTCCACCCAAATTTTTCAAGTTCTCACCGAAATATACACCGAAATTTCGAAAATATGACCGAAATTTTTGGCACCGAAATTTTTGGCACCGGATTTTTTGGTACTTAATGTAAATGATTCAAAACTCAATGCCTGGGAGATAGTAAGATGGAGCCTAAAATGAGTATTTAACTGTTGATAGTTATAAAATGGTCTCGTAAAGTGTTTTTTAGGTATGATCCGGCAGGAAGCTTTATTCATAGTGGCATACACATTTGAAAAAAATTTTCAAAAGCTTTTCTGCAAAAGTATTTGCAGCATCTTTGAGTAGCTTTGAGCTTTCTGTTCACATTTGCAAAAATTATTTTTGCTGTATCCCAACTAAAATAATTAAAGACAATAACTGTGTTGGCTTTAACACTCCTCCATTGAAATGAAAGAATGCGATGTTGATGCCGTATTCAAAAATGGTAACTCACTTTACAAAAATAATTACAGATCACTAGCAGTTTTGCCGTCAGTCACAACAGTTCTGACGAATCAAATATTACCTTTATTTAACAATTTTTTTCTCACAAACACTCTGGGCATATTGTCAGAGATAAAATAGTATTAAATGAAACCGTTTGAATCGCCGGGTGGTGTGGATCTTTTTTTCGAGGTTGATTTGCATATCCGAATTTTAGTTATTGTGATACCCAATATACCTTGCTAAAATTGGTTGATACATTGGTTTATCCTGGCTTCGATTTTCTCAATCATGAGCTTGTGCTTAGTAAAGTGGGTGCAAATGGGTTTAGTAGGAAAGCCTTACAACCAGCATGTGGCCATCTAGTAGGTAGAAGGCAACTGGTCAAAGAAAATGGCTAATTCACCTCCTAGAAGAAAATACTAATTGGTGTCCTACAAGGATCAGTACTAGGACCACTCTGTAATCAAGCTGAAAATACAACATTATGCTATTCTCATCCAGATATACAGGAGGTTTTTGAAAATCTTGAAAACAAAACTGTTAAATTAAGTAGTTGCTTTAAAAAACTGCATGAAGAGATATGCCTATTCCACTTGCTGTGTCACGATTTTGCTTTGATCACTTGTGTAGGCCCACAAAGCTAGGGCTTTAAGTTCCAGCTCTTACCTAGTGTATAATTAATCAAAATTGATACTTCAGTTGTTCTCCAGAAACGATGAACAAATTAAGGTTGCAGAATTGGTGTCTGAAAAGCTTACGGTGGAACAGAACTGAGAGTACCGTCACTTGCAGTGTTCAATTTGCCAATTGCCGTAGTTTGATTCAGTTTGAGGCAAGGCTATCTGAAAAAAACTGTGACATCAAAATAGCATCACAGTGTCATCTAATCAAAAATATTTTATCGGCTAATTCAGTTCAAGCATCGAAATGCAAAAGCTTTTGTCTCACAAACTGTCAAAAATATTAAAAAACGAAAAACGAGTTCGTGATCAGCAGGTTCAACTCCTCTACATCAGCTAATCAAATGCAATTGCAAATTTTGGCTGGAGAGGCCTTTTAAAGAAAAGATTAGCTAAGTTTTTAAATTTAACATTGAACTGTAGATAATGGTCTTACTTAGATTCTTTATTATAATTATTATATTTTTATTAATAATTATTGTATTAATAAGCCTATTGTGATAAAACACCATCCCTCAGCAAAATAGTTATCAGGGGTTTTCCAGGAAATTGAAAGTTGGCCCCTGTGTTGCATTATCAACTTGCAAAAAATGTGACAGATATTGCAATGGATTATTCCAATAAAAAATATCAAACTTATGAGTGATGTCAAATGGCTCAGAGTTTGTTTGGATCAAGAACTCAAATGAACTATTCATTTAATCACTGTCACACAGTGGCGGATTCGAGGGGCAACTAGGGGCAGTTGCCCCTCCCTCAACGAGTTGAAGCAAGTCTGGCACCCTTTTTTTGGAAATTGTGCGCCCCTTTTGAAGAATGAGAATCAGATGAAAAGAGTTCTTGGACCGATAGGTTAATTTGCTTCAAGGATTACCTCAAAGTTATGTTGTTGATTTTTAAAAAGCATATCTGAAATTGTTGTATACAGCGTACTCTTGTAACCAATATTTGAAAATTTTTCAACGCCCCAACTACCAACTGCCCCTCCTTCAAATTTGCTCTGGATCCGCCCCTGCTGCTGTCACAAAAAAGATCTCAAGAGGTGTTATTGGTATTCTAAGGTATACAGAACAATATTTTCCTCCCTCTATCATTAAAACATTTTATAGAACCATGACAGAGCCCTATTACAAATACTGCCATCTATTTTTGGTGTAATGCTTGTGTATCAATTATAGAAAAATTGCAAATACTACAATATCAAGTTGCAAAGTGGATCACTAACAGCCCACGTGATGCCTCCCCTCTGCCAGTCACTCATACACTTGGATGATCCACAGAAAGGGAACCAATTGACATTGAATCTGCTAGAATAAGTTACAAATCTCTTGAATATGTATGAATGCTCCTAAATGAGCAACATACATGTTTTAAACTAAAATATGTCAAATCTATCAAGTTTCATGAAAACCAAAAAATTATGATCATCTGTTCCTGATAAAACCAATATTCTATCCCAATACTTTTGGTTGGACTCCAATTTTTTTGTCTAGAATGTTTTCACAATTTTAATTAATATCAGAACAAGCTTAATTTTCTAGCAACATATCATATATATTTTGGCAAGATATCCTCTAACCTAATCCTTAATTGACTGCAAGGTTACCATGGGTAACAAAGATAGAATAAAACTTTTGTTGAAAAAAGGCAACTACTTTGTAGCAAAACCAGCAAAAAATTACTAAATCCTCTGACAACAATTAAAATAAGCTCTTTGTTATGTTATGTTTCATGTACATTAAAGATATTAATTATATTTATTTTAATATTTGATGTGGTATGTTTGTGCAGTTTCCAGTTAGTTTATTATGATTATGTACTTGAAGTAGTATTGGCTTGTTATGTAATAGAATTGATATATTGTGGTTGTCATTGTTTGTTCAATGGTGTTTGTGTTCAAGCTTTGTATTTGTGTATTTATTTTGTTATGTAGTTGCATTGTGCAATATTTGAGGTGTTATAAATGCATTACAGTGATTTATTCTATAGGATATTGTCTTGTTGAGTATGGTTGATCATTGACATGTAAAATGACACACTGATGTTGACTCATTGAATTTTTGAGCAGAAAACTTGAGTGTTTTTGGACTGAATTTTCATAGGGTTACCTTTACAAAGGTTGAAAAATGAGGCTTCAACCAAATACATGCAACAAAGAACCTTTTTGTTACACTCCTGAATAATTGTTAATTTCTCTATATATTTATCTAGATGTAGAAGCTCTCACTCTCCCAATTGTAGCTGTTTCCCTATTTGACCAACTGATCAGTGATTTGACCATAAAACTGCAAAGGAGAACTCTCTTTAAACAAGGGCCTAAATTTATTGATGATATGCATTGATCTTCTGATATACCTTGGTGTCTAAAAAGCAAAAGGATAAAAACAGCAGATTGAAAGATCTGATTTTCTGTAATGAGGTTAATTTTCCGTTTCCTGCTTCTTTCTAGCAGCTTTTAAAGATTCCTCTATTTGACCCCAAATGACAAATCCCCCCTTTGACCCCTAACCTTATATAAAGTGCATCACATCAGCTGATTTATTTTGGGAAATATTGTAACCTCTTTGCAGAATGTTTGAAATTTGGTTGGATACAATGAGAATGCATACGTTTCTTTATGATGCTACCCATTTTCTTTCTATTTTGAATCAAAATGATGTTTTGTGATTTTAAAACACATGTAGCCAACGCAGTAGAAAAACATTGTGATTTATTCTGCCTAAATTACAGTAGTTGAATTATAAAAGCTTTTCTATAAGGTACATTGATACATGTCAAATCCGATTCAGAGGCTTGTTTTACGATATCAGTCTGATTTTAGTCATAAAAGATTTCCCAATATGACCCTAAATTCTCAATTTGACCCAAGCGCTGCCAACGTGATTGAACACAACTACCACTGGGGGTTTGAGTCCCTTGTCGAAGTCGAAGAATAACTAAAACAACTTCTCGCTAATGTTTTTCAGCTATAATTTGTGAAAGGCTAGTCTTGAAATAAACAGAATTTTTACATAACACAACCAGATTAGGCTGAAATCTAGAACGGCCTAAACTAAGCACGGCCTAAAGTAACAAACCTCGTGTCCCCTGCTAGCCATCTGCTCTGCAAGTTCCAAAGAATTGAAATATGGGCTGTTTGCGAATGGAACTGTCATAAAAACAATCTTTGATTTTGCCTTTTCACAAGCTCCATGGCTCTGCAATGCTGCCAGCACATAAGTGCTTACCAACCAGGAGACCAGCGCATCGCCGAAGACACCCATTTTCAAACGAGAAGGTCAACAAGTCAACAAGAGCGCCGAGCCCAAAGTCCGGCCGATTTCATAGGTGAACTAACTAGGAGTAGAGACAAGGTAGTAAGTACCGTGGTCCGTTGGCAAATTATAAACCCGGTTTTTTGACGCATTGACCTTGCTAGAATTCTTCATACCAAAGGCTCCTGTAGGCTTGATTACTTTATGATTATTTTATAATTGCACTTAGCTGTTATTACAATATTACATATAGTCTTATTTTTATTTCGTTCTACTTTATTTTATTCTTATTATATCTTACTGTTATCATTCAAACTTAAAATCGTCATTATAAGCACATCAATTTGGATACATGGCTCGATAGCTTGCCCAAAGTTCTTCCATGTGTCCATCAGCCTAAAATTGTTTAATTCTCATTGCTGAATTATAAAATATTGCGGTTGACCATTCATTGTTATTTAGCCAAATAAACTTGGATATTGTATATTGAGTATAATTATGTTAACCGGTATATGGTAATTAATCAAATTTATGTTGAAAAAAATATTTTGAGTTTGAGTTTGAGTGAGTTTGAAGGCTCTAATAAAGAATGGAAAGCAAAAACGAAAAATTTCTCTACCAAAAAACGGTGATCACCACAACAGAACAACTTTACACACGGAAAACAAAACGTGCTATATGGTAAAACAAAAGAGGTATTGGTGATAGCAATAACACAACAATCAAAAGGCTGTCCATTGTTTCTATGATGGGGGTAACTAAAACATCGCATCATCATAATTCCAACAGACCTGATTTTGCATATTTAGCAGTATTTCATGGAATATTCTGTCAAGTTATGCCGTCAAAATAAACAATTCTAAACATATTTTTTTGACGATGACATGACAAAAACACATTTAAAGAAATTTCAAATTTCGATCCAATGACCTGAAAGATCATTAGGTACGTGTAAAAAGAAAGCGTGGGGCAGAGACTTTTAATCTATTATTTCATCTAGTCGGTTCAAATAATGATAAACAAATAGTGCTATATCAAGTACAAAAATTTCCACAAATAAACTTAATTGCGTGCGGTGCAATGTAATAGAAAATAACTATGAATGTAAATAAATCGTACCAAGAATAGATAAGATATTATTGAATAGCGACGTTTCGAGCATCGACTTGATAACGGGCTAGCATAGCACCCTCCCCCCCCCCCCCCCAAAAAAAGAACCTTTTACCATGCTGCGTGGTCCTTGGTACAAACCCTTTACCTCCCTTTTCCTTATTCTTTCGATTGCATATAGTTAAAAATATAGTTTTGTCCATCGCCAAAGGGGTTTATGGGGTGCTGTAGTGTTGTACCGCCAATTATTGATCCACCTGTACATCAAAGATTTTGTCGGGCAAATAAAGAAATCGTTTTCTAGCTTTGTAATAGAGCTAAAATAATGCCAGCCTTTGGATTGTTACCATTTTGAATACGTAGGTATTTCGTCTGTTACGTAGATTCTTAGAAAATTCCCCTTGTGTCTCGAACGTTCTGTCTTCGCGACACGTAGAGATTGCCTTTTTTCGGCATAAGCTATATTGATAGTTAAATACCCTGGCAATAAACCCCTGGTTGTATAGTTGAAAGTATTGATATAAATTTTGAAGTTGTGTTGGTGCTTGGCTAAAATGTATTCAACTTCTTGATGTTACTATAGACACAAGCATGAGGACAAAATATCTTTTGATTACTTTCTTCAATCTTCTTGTGCCCTTATTAAGTTTGAGATTTCCTTGAATACACAATCAACAATGTTGAAAAAAATAAATATCTTATCAAGCAATATTTAAAAGATGTCTCAAGAAATGAATAAAAGTTCGGGACAAAAATTTAAAACTAACTTATGCTCTACCTGCTGGTTACAGGCTGTTGTACCCATAAGAAAAATGATCTTCAATCAGCAAAAAGTTAGCAAATATGGATAAACCGATAGATTGGGCAATTCTAATCCTCCTTCGACTTCTCTCTACTCTTCCAAAGCAACGAAAGCAAGAATCTCAGCATTTTAAAGATTACTAAGGGCAACAGCACTGCAAGCGCAAGCAAAAACGCAACGACATCGACACAGTAGTATTGGAACCAGTACAGAGTGTTTGCGTTTGACTTCAAATGAGGCAGACGTCCACCATTATCAAGTGCATACTGAACAAGATCTCCGGCTCTCTCTGTGCCTGATTTAGGCCAGCTTCGCATACGTTTTGATGTCATCATTGCATGTTCCTTGTAGCTAAATGCAAAGAATAACAGAAACAATTATGTCATAGTCATTGGTGACACTTAAAATAAAGTAGAAACCCGCGTGTAAGAACCTACTTTTTTCAGAGTTTGGCAAAACCGGTTTTAGTATTATGGGTTACCTATTGACAGTTGAGGCTAAATAGGTTCTTTTTAATATTCTTTATTTCTTCACAGTAGATATTGTTGCTTATTTTCAGAAAATAGCATTAAATCTGGTCTGTTCTTCATCCTTAATATTTTTAAGTGTACTAATGTTGCTAAAAGTCCACCAACATTGATACACTGTATAAATAGTTACAATAATTGTTTCGTAATAACATTTCAAATTTAACATACATTTTCCATTTTGCGTTTTGTTTTAAGTATACAATTATCTGTCATCTTTGGATTTTGGTAAAAAGTATATAAATTTAAAGTGCCTGTGACATGACTTTTTTTATTCTCTTAATTGAAGCGTTGCACTGCTCTTATAGTAGATCTGAACTTTTTTTTTAAATAAAAGCGTTTTGATATTGAAATTAAGCAAAATAGTGCGGCCTAGCCAAGTCACTTTATCATCATTCGCCGTTCTCTTGTGACGTCTTGGGAGGAACTCGTTATTGTAACAATGTAAGCGCAACCTTCAAAAATCTCATCCTCGCTGCCACTACTTTCTCTGGAAATATCGCTCATCTTGGACCTGTTAGATTTCCCTCATTGACTACGATACAAAAACTCGAAGGAGGAGGCGATCGGATTCCTCCCGTGACGTCACTGTCTACTCATTCTGAAAACCAAGATGGCGAATTTTGGCGTAGAAGATCGCCAATAACTCCTTCATTTCTCACTAAACGTAAAAACTAACCTCAGAAATAAAAAATTGGTTGCCCTAACATGTTGAAATTTGCAAGCTAAAGGGGGGGCATCAACAGTTATTTCTCAAAAAACCCTTGGGACATAATGGAGGGAGCTTATACCTAATATATAAAAAGCTCGACTTTTCAAAAAAAGTTTTTATAAAAACGTTGAGCAATTTCAAAGGCAGATTCTTGCTTCAATCGCTAGAGAATAACTTGAAAACCCTGCAGTTATATTACAGAACCTACCTTGAATTGTATATCACTTCTTCGATAGTCCTTTGCCATGTCTCTGCGTCAGCAGTTTTAATGTCGATAATCTTGGCCATTTTTATCTTCTTAGAAAACATAATCGTATTGTGCAATCGTTCAGCTGTGAATGGCACAGCGACAATCGGCACACCGTGATACGCAGCTTCAGCGGCTCCGTTTATGCCCATGTGACTAACGAAAGCCTTTGTCTTTTCGTGGCCAAGTATGTCATTCTGGGGTACCCATTTCAATGCTTTCAGGTTTGGGGGGATTGTCAAGTTTTCTGTCGCTGCGAATAAAAAAGTCTCACTATACATTGCATGAAGGTTTTGTAATTACATTTACAATAAGGAATAAGGAATAGATGATTGCACTGTCTCTTTCATCACAGACTTCATTGGGACCTAGAAATCGTCAAAACGAGGGTAGACTATCTAGAGAAAAGCTTTAGGTTTCTTTTCTAACTTGTCTTGACAGCTGTCTGCAGAAATTGGCTGTGTTTTGTATTTTCATGCAGTACGATATTAGGCCGGTTTTGGAACTATAGTCACAAAGCATGTCGGTTGCGCAAGAGCCTTTAAAGTTCAGTTTAGCCCTTGCTACTAAATCAATCTTTCCAATTGAGCCCCTTCCTTTTGAGCAGGAATTTGAATTTGAATCCCTCCAAAGCTTCACAAGACGGCAAAGGAAATCAAGAATTTCTTGATAAGTTTTCATGTTTTCTTAAGTAACGTTTTCATTTGAACTGATTGTGAGTCTTCTACAGTCCAAAACATTCCTTGTTTTGCTGCCGAACAATATTTACTCTGGGTACTAGAGCCACCGTAAATTCAAGGTAATGAATTTCAGAACAAGGTGAAATTCCACATTCCACTGGTTTGATGGGGAAAATGCATATACTCATGTGACCATATCTCAACCAATTTGAAATAGACCTAACTGATTTTGCACACTTAAAGGGTATTTTATGGTGTTGCTTCAAACTATGCGAACAAAGCCCAAAGGTTCTATAAATATACTTTTATAACGTCAATATTTTGCTTCTATATTTACTTTTAGGAAACGTTATTGCAACATTCTTTCCAAGAAAACCCAAAAAACCTTATAGGCTGTTCTGTCACATTTCTTGTTCACAAGTATGTCAAGATACAGCATATCAAGGCGCTGTTCCTAATCTTCCTAATAGAATAAAATGACTTTGACATCAAGGGCAATAAACTCCATTCATGTGTTTGGTCTTTCCAATCAAAGTATAGAAAAGATGCAGGAACATGTCACTTCGAAAAAAAGCACAGACATTGATTTTCAAGAAACTATAAATGGAAAATGGATCTGTGAAAATGAGTGCTCTTTACTTCGTGTGACAAGTGAATATCTCGGACTTGCGCACTTGTCGTAAATTCAGATTTTATTAGAAAGCTATTACTCGATGGCGGAAGAAGGCCTGGTGGGGCATTTGCCCTAACTAGGATAATGTTAAAACATGCCTTGGGCATTTTGAAGCACTTTTTTGAATACCAAATTTACAGAATGATTGAGCGAAATAAACTAAAAAAGTGCTAAATGAATGAATCTTCATTTCTTTAATTTTGAATCAATGCCAATTTGAATCAATGTTAGGCTGATTAAGGGCAGATAAATAAATAAACAAAACTCACATTTCATTTTCCAGATGAACTTTTGCTTCATGCGTGAAATGGCAGTTAGAATTCTTTCAACAATGACTTGGTCCATACTACACACTGCACTACCAAAAGCAAGCAACACAATCCCGTGCTCTCCAGAGCTTTGCATAAACCCTTCAAGATCTTCAGGTAACTGTTTTGATGGCTTTGTCAAAAATGATCCAACAAAAAAGGTATCTAGAATAAGAAGTACCAAATATCTAAAAAGAGCTGATAGAATCAGCCAAATGCCCTGTCTGTATGAAACACCCAAAGTTGTGATTGCTTCCCAAGTGATAAACTAATGAAGTCGAGTTCACGTCAAAAAGTCAACCTTCTTTTAACCCAGGTCAAATTTCAACCCTCTTCGCGAGCATACAGTGCCTATGATGTTCCACCCCAAAATGCGTTTCGTGTATAATTAAAAAGGCTCTTTCAATGAAAACACAGGACACAAAAGTGCCAATGAGAAAAATTGTTGAATGGCTGCTTTTAATACCTGATTTTCTCTAAAGAAAAAACAGAAACAATCGAGAAAGTGGACAGGTTTCTAATAAAGCTATTTCAATAAGGATATGAATTCTGGTGAGACTTTGTTGCGGCATATTCATTTATATTTTTATCAAATAAGTTAGTTAACTTTTGTCGCACGTTTCAATTTCTTTCACAAAGACAGTATTCTACAAGTAGACCACTTTTAATCAATTTTTCCAAACTTTATGGTGTCCACCGTGTAAACAAAACAATAGAATACTCACTGGGCATCATTGGGGTGACATAATGATATGAGAAGTCAAGCGGCACTATGAACATCTCCGCTTTCCCGAAAACCTCAGTGTAACTCCCTTTACTTTTCCAGTCGTTTGCAGATTGCAGCTCTCTAAACCAATATGTCAGCCAAAAATTCACAATAATATCTTTAAACCTGTAGTCGACAAAATTTTTCACTCGCTCTATAAATGACATTTCATCAGTAAACGGACTTGTAATCATCGGGACAAAGCTGGCAAGGTTCGGAGCCCCAGTTTCCGAGGCGATAGAAGAAAACGAAGCTGGTTGCAGTGCTATTGTTGGCTTGTCATACATATCAGCAATATAGTGCCCACATGGCATCACTGATATTGTTACGATCATG
This sequence comes from Rhopilema esculentum, assembly GCF_057945365.1. NCBI lineage: Eukaryota > Metazoa > Cnidaria > Scyphozoa > Rhizostomeae > Rhizostomatidae > Rhopilema > Rhopilema esculentum. The sequence goes on along the minus strand of NC_142819.1, from coordinate 7,277,624 downwards.
TCCGCATCCTTTATCTCTTTAAGAACATTTTTGTTTTTCAGCATTGCAAAGCATGAGTCTAGAAAAACTTGCGATAGGCTTTTTAATGCAGTGAAGAAGGTATATAGTCCCGAATGATTAGATACAGCGCCTATATTATAAAGGATCTCTTCTGCTAACTGTGGATTTGGTAGTTGATATTCAACATGTTTCACAGTGCTCTTTCGTGTTTTCATATGTCTCGTTGTTAGAATTGAAACCTGTCGATAACATCAAAATTTATAGATAAAGATGTACATATTTATATATATAAATAAATTATGCATAAAATCGAGCAGTGGGAAATATCGCCAAAATCCATAAAAATTGGTTTGCATTTAAAGAAGGGAAAGTCCACCTTTGGCATTGCTTGTATGGTTGGAAGGTCAAAAGATTCATGTTGATTCATTATTTGAAAAAAATCTATGAAAAAATACAGTGTAAGGAATAGCGATAGCGCGAAGAAGGCAAGAGGGACCAAAAAGATTCGCCACTCTGGAAATTTGAAGCTAATTAAGGCCAACTATCTATAAAGAATTAGCATAAAATAAATATATGATACAATGTTAGAAATGTATAAGGTATAATATTCTAAAAAAAACCTAACCCAGCAAAAGATATTTTACACAATCTACAGTCACATTCTACAGGGTTTGCTCTCAATTCTTTTTTAAATGTTGCCAAAGATTGGGATTCTCTTATACTGTGAGGTAGTGTTTGCCACAGTTTTTGACCTAAATATCTCAGTTTCTATACCATAAGAAGTTATCCTGGCTTTTGGAATGCAAAGATTATTTTTAGTTCGCAAATCATAATGTACATTTCTTGTTTCAAAAATCTCACTCATGAAATTAGGGTTCAAGTCATGTTTAGATTAGTATATTTCTATCATCGAGTACTGTAGATTGCGTTGGTGAATCGATACTGCAAAAAGCTTTGTAGCCAAATATGTTGTAAAATGTTTGCTATTCTCATAGCCATTTTCAAGTTCTGTACCGCCAAAAAATTATTTTTTAAATGTTAATTTTCGTTTCAATCTTGTTTCTTTTAATCTTATTGTATTATTGCATTGTATTATACTGTATTTTGATTGGAATGAAAATATTACCTAGCTCTACTATTTTCATTAAGCCTGGTTTTCATATGATCGCAAAAAGCGCAAGAAACGTACTGCCATCCTTGCGATTTCTGTGATTCATTATTTGACTTTGGGTGCGCCAAAATAAAAATGGCGGGAATCAACCAGCAATTTCTACTGCAATCGAGCTTGTTTATTATTATTGCATTGTTGAAAAGAGTGAAAATACGTCGTGGAAGACAAAAACATAGGTTTTGGGTGAGAAAATTTCTTCAGAGGAGAGAAGAACTTGGCGCGTTTCACACACTAACAAAGGATCTGAGGATTCACGATCGGGAGTACTTTTTCAGGTAGGCCTAATTTTTCAGGTTGGAATGATGTAACCTCGGTGCCTGTTAGTTTTTACCTCTTTAGGCAGTTTCTTGAACCAATGTGCACGTACTTATGCATAGAAGTAAAGAGGAGACTTTTAGCTCAACAATGGAATAAAATTAGCTTTCGAATAACTTTAACTAGATAATCCTGTTTCAATACTTGTAAAAAAAGCCTGCCGCGACCAGGTATAGAGTCGCTTTGTAAAGAACTGCTTAATCGTCATTGCTGTCGCACTACACAAATGCGTTATGATTCTTATAATGATATATTAGGCAGCCTTTCCACTAGCCTGGGTTAAAACATATTCGGGTTAAAAGTTATCCGTTTCTGCGTCGCGTTCCCACTAACCCACTTGAAAACAGATTGTTTTTCCGTTATCGACGACGTCATCAGTCACGTGATACCGAGGCCAAATTTTTTTGGTCCCATCTTGGATTCTGAATCTCCATACTCGAAAGTATATAAAACCATCAAGATCATCCTGTTTAGGTGAGAAATCAGATGTTCGCAGCCAGAGCCGCGGAGAGGATTTATAGGCCCTAGGTCAGGACAAAAAAATAGATAGTTAAGGCAGACGCTTCTAGGAGATGTGGGGAATGCTCCCCCAGGAAATCTTGAAGACGAGGGTTCCTAACAAGGTTTTCTCGTTCACTTTGTTAGCGAATGAGGCCTGAACACCTCCCTAGAGTGAAAAAGCTGAGCTAGCAATTACATCGCTTATAACTTATTAATTTAAGAACAAATCAATAACAATCTAGCCGGCGGATTTTTGAAAAAATTAAGAACAGTCAATCTGAACTTAAAGGCATTGAGTCATGGTAAATAGGAAGCGTATACCCAAATTGCAAAAATTGCTGAGTCATTATGATAGCTTCGCGAAACTGATTGGCTGTCAAGCAAACTGCACACACGATGTTGTAAGTGCTCTTTGTTCCGCCGTTTCTGAAGGTTCTTTCTTTCTCTCTCTTTTCTCTTACTCTCTTCAAAAGATTTCAAAACTTCTTCCCCTATTTGTACCTTTCAAATGCCACAAAGGCTTCTCAAATGCCTTTCGCTTTCGACCAAGAATGTCTGATCACATGAAAACAAACTTATCACATGGAAACAGACAAACCCCCAGCGGAGAACCAGTATTTGCCAGCGTCGGATTTTTGAAAAATTAAGAACAGTCAATCTGAACTTAAATTTACTGGTTCTTAGAAAAAAAGAATGTATTTATTGTTGCCAGTGGCGTAGCGTGAGCGCAGAACTTAGGCATGCGGTAACATAAAATATACGGCTATGTTGAATGAATGTAATTGCAGCTTCTTAAAAATACAAGCGGTAATTGATTATTATCGTGATAATCCTAGTGCTCCTAGTGCTAAAACCGCTTCGCAAAGATCTTATTCTTATATGCCCATTATGTAAGAATTTTTATGCTACAATGCAGCTGGGGATTCCCGCTGGGGAATGCGAAATTGTTAACAAACTGCAGAGCCTAAGCGAACTGAAGCAACAGTTTCTGCTCATTTTATCCTCTCATAGTTAACAAAGTTTCAGAAAATTAGTCCCTGCAAATCATATGTATTTGGCAAAGCTTGCGCTCAGGTCTACCGCATGCCCTGGTCCGTAAATTCTGACTATACTGGCACGTCTTAGACTTGAAATACGGAATGCGGATAATGACAAAGAAACTTTGACCCCACTTTGACGAAACTTTTTCTCTTTTTAACAGTCACAAAGTAAAGAAAGGAAAATAGTTGAGTTTGAAATGATGTTTCACGCGAAAAATATTCGCAAAAAGCAGCTTATAGGTAGAAAAATGTTGTGGATTATCAAATATTTGGGAATGCTTGCGCTCAGGCCTACCGCAAGCTCCAGTCCGGCCGCTACGCTCTGGGGGAGGGGGGGGGACAAAACAAAATATTTTGGACCACGCCCCTTTTAGCACCAGAAAACCCCCTTTTACTAACAAGGAACGCAACTTTTACCTGAAGGGAACGCCTATTACTCACTTTTGGCTATATAAAGGCAGTTTGAAAATCATAGGATTACATCACAAAAAGTACGTTACCCCTCCCCCAACATTTTCTTATCGGATTTAGACGAAATGCAAAATTGATCCTGCCGAGAACTGGGGGGACGTGTCCCCCCAGTCCCCTCGTGGCGTCGCTACTGATCGTATGTTTCTCTTATTTCAGACAGGCAAAAGAATGACGGGAGGGGCTTCCGTTTCTCAGATTTTTCCAATTTCATAATTTTTAGCGATCTGTTTACTTGGAAAAATAGCCAATTGGCATGTTGGCGCTAGAGTTCACTGCATGCTGCTCGTGACACGAAGGAGAAGCCGTTTATTGCGGAAATTGTTATGCATTGACTTTAACACTACAACGAATTTATTACCGGTAGAAGTGTTGCAAGAATTTTAGAATTTGTCTAGAATTTTTTACGCTTGCGCCGCAAGCGTAGCATACATAGACGCTACGCCACTGATTGTTGCATGTTGCCCTGTTGCAATCACATTATTTGGTAACAATCAAGCAGTCAAAGACTCAAACTACTTCTACCTTACTTAATTTATAGATTTTTGTAGTTTTTTGATAATGGAGAGGCTGGACTTTCACTTATAATGTTTTGAGCTGTTATTTATGGGACCGTAAGGCCAAGGGCCCCCGGGTCAGTGACCCCCCTAGCCCACCTCTTCACAGTACGGTTCGCAGCCTGTCTATTGTTTTTTGGCCTTAAGTCTAGGAATACCTTCAACACTTTGTGCAGATTGCGAAAAAAAGGAAAAAATTGTACAAACCTCATGTCCGCGCCTCACCAGCTCTTCCGCTAATTCCAAACAATTGAAGTAAGGGCTTGATTCAAAACTCAGTGTCACAAATACAACCTTCGATTTTGCCTTTCTGCAATCTCCGTGGCCTAGAAATGTCGCCAGGACAAATGTGCAGACCAAAACATCGCTAAAGACGGCCATTTTGTTTGACCCTAGGTAAAATAGTTAGCAAGGCAACAGTGGAGACAGGCAGGAATCGGTCTGATTGGAGACAGGCAGGAATTAATGGTGATTGGATGCTAGGCTAAACCATGTCTTGTTCCTTTGACGTCACTTCCCATATGCCTATATTTGTGAACAACAGGCTAATCCTGTCTTTTATCTCGTATATTATATTCTCCTTGTGTAGGTGGGCAGGAACAAAAAACGTCACGCTATTATATATATTGTAGGGCATATTGGAAAAACCAGACCCTATGACCGTAGGACCCCTATGACCCCTAGGACCATTAACTACGAAGAACCAAAAAGGACCCGCATTAACTACTACATGGATTTCCGCTCCTTGAGACAAACTTGTATTACTTGTATTTGCTTCCACATACCATCCGAAGGTAGTTGTAAGACACCGAGAAGCTACGCTTATCGAGCAATGACCAGGCCCTTTCTCTCGATGTGACCTCGTGATCCCTACGCCTCGAAAAACAGAAAGCTGGAAAAATATATACCCAGTTGTGGATCGAAATAGGCCAATCAGATAACTAACTTGAAGATCACTAGTTCTAGTGGCTTCTTCGCTGGAAAGGGCGACTGAAGAATAATTTTTTTTACGAAAAGACACCTCTACCCGCGAAATCAAAATATATCACCTGCACATGAGAAGGACCAAGTAAGACACTTTTTGCGAGAATGCTTTCGCATTTAACTTGGTTTTTCCGCAATGGAAATATAGCCTTACAGCCTGTGATGCAAATGGGAAAAATTTCTTCAGTCAACACAAAATAAGCAAATATGGAAAAACCATTGTTTGAGCAACCTAATCCTTCTTCGATTTCTCTGTACTCCTCCACAGCAACGAAAGCAAGAACTTCAGCATTTTAAAGATAACTAAAGGCAACAACACTGCCAGCGCAAGCAACAACGTAATGACGTCGACACAGTAGTATTGAAACCAGTACAGAGTGTTTGCGTTTGACTTCAAATGAGGCAGACGTCCACCATTATCAAGTGCATACTGAACAAGATCTCCGGCTCTCTCTGTGCCTGATTTAGGCCAGCTTCGCATACGTTTTGACGTCATCATTGCATTCTCCTTGTAGCTGAATGCAAAGAATAACAGAAACAATTATGTCATAGTCATTGGTGACACTTAGAATACAGTTAAAACCAGCGTGTAAGAACCTACTTTTTTCAGCGTTTGGCAAAACAGGTTCTAGTATTATGGGTTACCTATTGACAGTTAAGGCTAAATAGGTTCTCATTAATATTCTTTACTTCTTCACAGTAGATATTGTTGCTTATTTTCAGAAAATAGCATTAAATCTGGTCTGCCCTTAATCCTAAATATTTTTAAGTGTACCAATGTTGCTAAAAGTCTTAAACACTAGGATCTTACACGCGGGCTTTTACACGCGGCAAGACACAAGTTACTTGCCCTAACATGTTAATTCGCAAACTAAAGGGGGGCATAAACAGTAATTTCTCGAAAAAGCCCTAGAAAGTTTTTTGCTAGGGTAGGGACACGAACCCTAGACCCTTGATCTTCGAATCCTATCAATGCCTGTCGATTGGCCTACGTACAATATCAAAAACAACTGCAAATCTTAGAACGCCGTTTCAAGCCTATGTTTAAGCCTTGGATTGTACCAACAGCTGAAACAAACCAAGAGGCTTTAAAGCTTAATCAAAAATCAATACTTGTCAATTTTACAATGTTTCCTACATGTCCACACTTTTCTCTATGAATAACCTATATTAAATTATGAACTCATCAAAAGATAAGCAACGCTTTACGGTTGTCATTAACTTGAAGATCACTAGTTGTAGTGGCTTTTTCGCTGGAAAGGGCGACTGAAGAATAATTTTTTTACGAAGAGACACCTCTCCCCGCGAAATCGAAATATATCACCTGCACATGAGAAGGACCGAGTAAGACACTTTTTGCGAGAATGCTTTCGCATTTAACTTGGTTTTTCCGCAATGGAAATATAGCCTTACAGCCTGTGATGCAAATGGGAAAAATTTCTTCAGTCAACACAAAATAAGCAAATATGGAAAAACCATTGTTTGAGCAACCTAATCCTTCTTCGATTTCTCTGTACTCCTCCACAGCAACGAAAGCAAGAACTTCAGCATTTTAAAGATAACTAAAGGCAACAACACTGCCAGCGCAAGCAACAACGTAATGACGTCGACACAGTAGTATTGGAACCAGTACAGAGTGTTTGCGTTTGACTTCAAATGAGGCAGACGTCCACCATTATCAAGTGCATACTGAACAAGATCTCCGGCTCTCTCTGTGCCTGATTTAGGCCAGCTTCGCAAACGTTTTGACGTCATCATTGCATTCTCCTTGTAGCTAAATGCAAAGGATAACAGAAACAATTATGTCATAGTCATTGGTGACACTTAGAATACAGTTAAAACCAGCGTGTAAGAACCTACTTTTTTCAGCGTTTGGCAAAACAGGTTCTAGTATTATGGGTTACCTATTGACAGTTAAGGCTAAATAGGTTCTCATTAATATTCTTTACTTCTTCACAGTAGATATTGTTGCTTATTTTCAGAAAATAGCATTAAATCTGGTCTGCCCTTAATCCTAAATATTTTTAAGTGTACCAATGTTGCCAAAAGTCTTAAACACTAGGATCTTACACGCGGGCTTTTACACGCGGCAAGACACAAGTTACTTGCCCTAACATGTTAATTCGCAAACTAAAGGGGGGCATAAACAGTAATTTCTCGAAAAAGCCCTAGAAAGTTTTTTGCTAGGGACATATTGGAGGGGGCTTTTACAAGGGGGAAGTTAAAAATAATCTCAAGGTTGCCATAGAAACATCTCGTTGTGTACGTGCTTTCATGATTTTTAGTCGAAAGGTAGTTTCATTTGTTACTTTAACCTTTGTAAAATACCAATCCAAAATATAAATAAAATCACAAACAGTTATTGTAGTTGAAAATATTCATATTTTAATTTGAGTTTTTTAATCCGCTGCTGAATGTTTTATCAATCATGAACGAAAGTGATGTATCTTTCTTTGTTTCTTGATTATGTTTTCACGGGGCTTATTGAAACACAGAAATCGGCATGGTATGGTGGGAGCTTATCCAAAGGGGGCTTGTACGAGAAGGGCAATTGGAGGCTGTGATGGTAAGCATCGTTTTAGCAGGAAGAATAAATATTCACCTAATATATAAAATGCTTGACTTTTCAAAAAAAGTTTTTATAAAAACGTTGATCAATCTCAAAGGCAGATTCTTGCTTCAATCACTAGAGGAAACTTAAGTATACGGTGCAGTTATATTACAGAACTTACCTAGAATTGTATATGACTTCTTCGATAGTCCTTTGCCATGTCTCTGCGTCAGCAGTTTTAATGTCGATAATCTTGGCCATTTTCATCTTCTTAGAAAACATAATCGTATTGTGCAATCGTTCAGCTATAAACGGCACAGCGACAATCGGTACACCGTGATACGCAGCTTCAGAGGCTCCGTTTATGCCCATGTGACTAACGAAAGCCTTTGTCTTTTCGTGGCCAAGTTTGTCATTCTGGGGTACCCATTTCAGTGCTTTCAGGTTTGGGGGGGATAGTCAAGTTTTCTGTCGCTGCAAATAAAAATTCTCACTATACATTGCATGAAGGTTTTGTAATTACATTTTAAGAAACGCAAAACTCAGAATAAGGAATAGATGATTGCACTGTCTCTTTCATCACAGACTTCATTGGGACCTAGAAATCGTCAAAACGAGGGTAGACTATCTAGAGAAAAGCTTTAGGTTTCTTTTCTAACTTGTCTTGACAGCTGTCTGCAGAAATTGGCCGTGTTTTGTATTTTCATGCAGTGCGATATTAGGCCGGTTTTGGAACTATAGTCACAAAGCATGCCGGTTGCGCAAGAGCCTTTAAAGTTCAGTTTAGCCCTTGCTACTAAATCAATCTTTCCAATTGAGCCCCTTCCTTTTGAGCAGGAATTTGAATTTGAATCCCTCCAAAGCTTCACAATCTCATAAAAAAAGACGGCAAAGGAAATCAAGAATTTCTTGATAAGTTTACATGTTTTCTTGCTTAACGTTTTCATTTGAACTGATTGTAAGTCTTCTACAGTCCAAAACATTCCGTATTTTTCTGCCTAAAGGCGGGTTTACACGATCGTTTTTCCTTAAACTTTTTTTCGATATTGGACCGCGATGAACGACAACGATCGTGTAAAAGGCTAAATTGCTGAAAAAAGTTTGATGCTATCTGTCGTTTTTAATCCGCTTAATTGGCGATAATGATCCATCGTTGAAGATTTTATTTTGACTCCGGGTCAAAATAAAATCTCTACCATCATTTTTTTTCAAAGGGGCCGACAAATTCTGACGTCATGTCAGCCTCGGGGAGAGAATTCGAGACTTTTTATTAAGTATTCGCGTGAAGAAAAGATTGGATTCATGCTCTGAGAACTAAAATAGTCAGGGAAGGTAGTTTAAACTGGCAGGGGACTATTTTTAGATAAAAAGAGGTTCGGGTTTCACAAGTTTTCTCTGAGCATGGCCCGTCCTTAGCTACACATTTAATGATTGGATGACAACGTGATTGATGGGCGATGAAGGGAGAGTAACACTGGCTCTTTTCTGGAACCTTTACCCGCTAGACTAAAGGGTAATAAGCCTAAAGTTTAGGCCGAAAAAATTAGGGAAATATTCGCAGAACATTTTTATGGTCCCGGCGAGGTCCAGATAATTTTTTATTTGTGCATTTTGTCTATTGGATGGATTGTTCTCTATTTCTGTTGCTCAAAACCTTTAATGTGTAGCTAATGACGGGCCATTCTCAGAGAAAACTTGTAAAACCCGAACCTCTTTTTACCGACTATTTTAGTTCTCATAGCATGAATCCAATCTTTTCTTCACCCCAATACTTAGTAAAAAGTCTCGAAATTCTCTCCCCGAGGCTGACATGACGTCAGAATTTGTCGGCCCCTTTGAAAAAAAATGATGGTAGAGATTTTATTTTGACCCGGAGTCAAAATAAAATCTTCAGCGATGGATCATTATTGCCAATTAAGCGGATTAAAAACGACAGATAACATCAAACTTTTTTCAGCAATTTAGCCTTTTACACGATCGTTGTCGTTCATCGCGGTCCAATATCGAAAAAAAATTTAAGGAAAAACGATCGTGTAAACCCGCCTTAAAGCCTGATTTACACGAGACGAATTTTTCGCGCGAAGCGAATTTTTCGCCACGAATTTTTCTCCTGCGAATTCGCTGCGAATTCGAAGTTTAATTTCCACTGGCAGAATTTCTTTTGCGAATTCGCCGCGAATTATGCCAAAGAAAATGGCGTCTGTTCGAAGATTGTTGTTATTGAAAAAAAGCGAGCAAAAAAGCAAATAAATGGGTACTTGGTTCGGAAAATCTATTGAGAACGTCTGCAGAAGGGGGAGTTTCATCTTTTGGTAAGTGACTTACGCTTACATTGTCAGGAATAATTACTTTCGAATGTCGCCAACTACATATGAGGAGCTTTTATCGTTTATTGCACCAAAGACGCCTGTTGCTAGAAACGTCCCATTACATTGTTTATGTTATAGGTGCGGGATTTTCCCAGCATTGTTTAGGCCTAGTCATAGGTTACTCATTCTTCACCCATGTTGTTGTTTGAACCATTGCGTAGTTTTCTGTCGTTTTGCATACTTTTGATTTAGATATGTTCACATTGCGTAGCACCATTCGGCCTAGCCCTTCCTTTGGGTTCGTGTCAGATGTCTTCAATTGCTGTTCTGATTGGTTTATTTTACATGGCGAAAAAATTCGCAGCGAAAAAGTAGGAATGGTTTCTACTTTTTCGCAGCGAATTATTCGCTGCGAATTCGCTGCGAATTCGCTGCGAATTTTCTAATCTCCACTTCTGCGCATATTTTTCGCGCATTCGCGGCGAAAAATTCGCTTCGCACGAAAAAATTCGTCTCGTGTAAATCAGGCTTAACAATATTTACTCTGGGTACTAGAGCCACCATAAATTCAAGGTAATGAATTTCAGAACCAGGTGAAATTCCACATTCCACTGGTTTGATGGGGAAAATGCATGTACTCATGTGGCCAAATCTCAACCAATTTGATATAGACCTAACTGATTTTGTACACTTAAAGGTATTTTATGGTGTTGCTTCAAACTATGCGAACAAAGCCCAAAGGTTCTAAAAATATTTGAGTTATGTGAGTTAGGAATGTGTTTGGTCTTTCCAATCAAAGTATAGAAAAGATGCAGGAACATGTCACTTCGAAAACAAGCACAGACATTGATTTTCAAGAAACTATAAATGGAAAGAGAATGTGCACCCATTGTAACGGGACGTTTATTATTGATAACTCAACTTTGAATTGAATAAATGATGCTTCTTAACACCCCTCCCAAAAATATTTCTCGATTTTGATGTCCAGCGCAAGCTTTAGAGGCAATTTACCCTGTCACTGAATTTACAGCAGAAGTAGTTACCCTTTTCCGCGGCATAACTCATCTAGTCCAATTCGGGAGTGCCCCAGGCTTCTGTACCATAAAAATCAAAGGCAGAAAGATTTTGGAGCATAAAACAGACGTATTCAACTTAGATTAAGCCAAACAAAGTCTCTATCTATCAAGGATAAGATACATCACCACTGGCAGCCTATAGATGATCTGAAAAACTTTGACATATACTGTAACCTCGAACTGTAAGTTTAGTTCAACCCCTGGCTGGGAATTTCTACGGAATTTTTTTGTTCAAGAATGTCGCTCAAGCAAAGGATGCAAAGGATGTGAGAGATCTGTGAAAATGAATGCTCTTTACTTCGTGTGACAAGTGAATATCTCGGACTCGCGCACTTGTTGTAAAATTCAGACTTTTGAAATTGGCCTAGCCACTGGTGAGAAAGCTATTACTCAATGGCGGAAGAAGGCTACATCAATGAATCTTTATTTCTTCCATTTTGAATCAATGCCAATACAGTTAGGCTGATTCAGGGCAGATAAATAAATAAACAAAACTCACATTTCAATTTCCAGATGAACTTTTGCTTCATGCGTGAAATGGCAGTTAGAATTCTCTCAACAATGATTTGGTCCATACTACACACTGCACTACCAAAAGCAAGCAACACAACTCCGTCCTCTCCAGAGCTTTGCATGAACTCTTCAAGATCTTCAGGCAGCTGTTTTGATGGCTTTGTCAAAAATGATCCAACAAAGAAGGTATCTAGAATAAGAAGTACCAATATTCTAAAAAGAGCTGATAGAATCAGCCAAATGCCCTGTCTGTATGAAACACCCAAAGTTGTGATTGCTTCCCAAGTGATAAACTAATGAAGTCGAATTTACGTTAAAAAAAGTCAACCTTCTTTTAACAAAGGTCAAATTTCAACCCTCTTCGCGAGCATACAGTGCCTATGATGTTCCACCCCAAAATGCGTTTCGTGTATAATTAAAAAGGCTCTTTCAATGAAAACACAAGACACAAAAGTGCCAATGAGAAAAATTGTTGAATGGCTATTATGGAAAGTATTCTACAAGTAGACCACTTTTAATCGATATTTCCACACTTTATGTTGTCCACGGTGTAAACAAAACAACAGAATACTCACTTGGCATTATTGGGGTGACATACTGATATGAGAAGTCAAGCGGCACTATGAACATCTCCACTTTCCCGAAAACTTCAGGGTAACTCCCTTTACTTTTCCAGTCGTTTGCAGATTGTAGCTTTCGAAACCAATATGTCACCCAAAAATTCACAATAATATCTTTAAACCTGTAGTCGACAAAATTTTGTACTCTCTCTAAGAAATGCATTTCATCAGTAAACGGACCTGTAATCATCGGGACAAAGCTGGCAAGGTTCGGAGCCCCAGTCTCCGAGGCGATAGGAGAAAACGAAGCTGGGTGCAGTGCTATTGTTGGCTTGTCAAACATATCAGCAATATAGTGCCCACATGGCATCACTGATATTGTTACGATCACGTCCGCATCCTTTATCTCTTTAAGAACATTTTTGTTTTTCAGCATTGCAAAGCATGAGTCTAGAAAAACTTGCGATAGGCTTTTTAATGCAGTGAAGAAGGTATATAGTCCCGAATGATTAGATACAGCGCCTAAACGATAAAGGATCTCTTCTGCTAACTGTGGATTCGGTAGTTGATATTCAACATGTTTCACAGTGCTCTTTCGTGTTTTCATATGTTTCGTTGTGAGAATTGAAACCTGTCAATAACATCAAAATTTAGGTAAAGATGTACATATTTATATAAATAAATTATGCATAAAATCGAACAATGGGAAATATCGCCAAAATCCATAAAAATAGGTTTGCATTTAAAGAAAGGAAAAGTCCACCTTTGGCATTGCTAGTATGGTTAGAAGGTCAAATAATTCATGTTAATTTATTATTTGAAAAAGAATCTATGAAAAAAAAATGTAAAAAATAGCGAAAGCGCGAAGAAGGCAAGAAGGCCAAAAAGATTCGCCACTCTGGAAATTTGCCTGTATCATTGCTATAAAACCAAATTATTAGTTTTTGGGGATAAGTATACGTCAGTAAGGATCAGGCCTGAGCCCATTGGTGCTTATAGTTGAACTGTTAGAGCTTTCAATGGACTGAACACGCAGTAATCCATAAAATTGTTGCATTTAAAAGCCTAAGAATAAGAAGTCATTTAAGCTTTTCAAGAAGCATTTATCAACATATCAGCTGGGTTTGTACAACCATTTTGTTAATGCCTGATTGCAATAGTCCTAAAATCAGAATAAACTACGCAGATAAAAGTTTACATGAAAACCCGACCTTCAACAAACATTGGTACTGTTGTCATTTGTACATTTAATTTGAAAAAACTTTTGCTTTTATTTTTTTAGAATAAACAGCAAACTACGGGCGAAAGCAAGGTGATGTTGTGTGATTTTTAATAGAAAGATCCTATGAAATGTTGGGTACAGAGTTGATTTGTCTTGCTTATTGGCGCAGCCCTTATAAGTAAAATCAATATGTTTCTTATTATGATCAAACTAGAGACACGGAAATTCGGTGACTCAATGCCGCTACCCTCTAACAAGTCCTACACTGTGCATTTTCTGTTTCATTTGTCAAAAATTCCTTATAAAAATCCTATCCAGGAATTGGGCCTGCGAGTGCACCACCTGGAGACGTCACTGCCTGGATAGGCAATAACAACACAACAAGAAAGGAGGTGTGTATCTCGTTCTGCTTGCACTAACTATCTAGCGTGGACTAGCATACCGTGACCACATAATAGGTAATTTCTATTCTATGCCGTGACCATTTGGGGAAATTAGCGGATGGGAAGATCAATTGTTTGGAGGACAATAGGTAGTCAAGTGACATGTCGTATTTTTACATTGTCACTGGATGTGAAGATTTGAAAACAACGGGAAATTGCTTGAATGCACAAAGGGAGTCAAACTCGAATTTGCTCCGCGTGTACAAACCCCTGTTCACACTTTTGGCGCGCAAAACAACCGTTGGTTGTAACAACACCAACAGCATTAGACTTATCAGGCCCTCTCCCGCCCCGAAATTAATTTTGATTGATTTACCAAATTATTTTTCGAATGATATGCCAATTTTGATATGTTTTAAAGGGTGTTCAGCCGCTTAATAGCTTGTTCTTAGGGTGTTCTTGAGGTGTTCTTGGGGTGTTCAGCCTGTTCTTGGAGTGTTCAGTCTTTTAGAATCGACATTTTCTATTATTGACAGTTTTTTATAATGGAGAGGCTGGACTTTCACTTATAATGTTTTGAGTTATAATTTGTGGGCCCCTAAGGCCAAGGGCCCCCGGTTCAGTGACCCCCTGACCCACCTCTCCTCAGCACTGTTCGCAGCCATAGCCCTGCCTATAGTCTAGAAATACCCTCAACACTTGTTACGTCGTCGAAACGCTAATTTTGAGAAATACTACTTTTGGCGCAACGCTAAATTTCATATGAGGACAGCAGTGTGCAGATTGCGAAAAAAAGGAAAAAATCGTACAAACCTCAAGTCCGCGCCTCACCAACTCTTCCGCTAATTCTAAACAATTGAAGTAAGGGCTTGATTCAAAACTCAGTGTCACAAATACAACCTTCGATTTTGTCTTTCTGCAATCTCCGTTGCCTAGAAATGTCGCCAGGACAAATGTGCAGACCAAAACATCGCTAAAGACGCCCATTTTGTTTGACCCTAGGTAAAAAAGTTAGCAAGAAGGCAGCAGTGGAGACAGGCAGGAATCGATCTGATTTTGATAGTGATTGGATGATAGGCTGAATCGTGTCTTGTTCTTTTGACGTCACTTCCCACATGCCCGTATTTTTGAACAACAGGCTAATCCTGTCTTTTTTCTCATATATTATATTCTCCTTGTGTAAATTGGCAATAGATGGGCGGGAACAAAAGAAGTCACGCTATTATATATATTTTAGGCATATCTCTATGATTTTAATCGGAAAAAATATTTAATCATTTGTGAAAATTGAAGTTTTGACTCAAATGACCTGTGAACTGTAGCTCAAAGGGAAGCATAAGAAAGATACAAGTTCAAAAGAAAATAGTTGTTTGGTAAAAGGCAGTCCTAAAATAAATGAGAGGTGACGCAATACAGAAAAAACGAAGTTTTGTATCAAAATGCAAGTATTTTCAACTACCTTCGTCGTAATGGGGATAGTGTGATAATCATTCCATCAAATTGCTTCTAAAAACGGGATACGAAATAGAATTTTTTAAATAATGTTTCCCATGACTTGTCAAGAACTTTCTCCGTTCGAGATCGACCGATGAAACATAGGCGGTGCCAGGTGGAAAGCTGGGGTTTCAGTCAAAAGATGGTTCTTTAGTCAAATAATTTTATCAACTCGAGCCCGCCCCCCACCCACTTTGAATTTTTATGGGGCCGCCCCTGTGAAAGACTAAACGACCTCATGATTCTTACTTGCGAGACTTGCAAGAAAGACATTTTGGACAACGTAAATTTAGATAAGATAGTGGAGCAATGGGCAAGTTGTAGAAGAAGAAAAATTAACTCCTAATTTCTGGACTACGTATGTTTTGATGCGCTAATTAAACTAACAGTCTTTACGCTCGATCTTCCAAATTTATGAAATCTAGAAACTTTATCATACAGCTGAATAATTATTTACAAGACAATTTATAAGGTTTTGTTGGTAAAAAACTATTGAAGTTTAGGCCCTCATAGAAAATTAGAATTGACTGCCGCAGCGAATTAAATTAAAGTGTCAATTAAATGCGGCAAAAAATACATGCGGCAGCTCTGTCGCATTAAAATAATAATTTCAGCAGAAATGCGGCTTGGTTTCAGATGCCGTTTTCAGCGAATTCAATGAAAGTTGTGATTGATAATGATTTTGATTGATCGAAGAGTGATTAAACGGTAATACGCATGCGTATAGTTGTGCTGTGCCGGCCAACATCTCATAGTCTTTGGTTATAACGGCTGCCTTTCGATCAAAACTATCATCGTTTTTGCGAGAAAACAAAGAGTGGGAAAATTGCAACAGCCTACCAGATGAGCAAGACGTTGATTTTTCAGCAGAACATGAAGCGTATGACAAAGAGGGATCTTCTGGTGATAAAATAGAAAGTCAAGAAGATGCCAATGACATAGGCCTAGGCCAGGCCCTGAAAGAACAAGTTTCCTGTACTTTGAAACACAGCCAGAAGAAAAAAGGACGGAAATCAGTATGGTCTGAAGAAAGCGTATACGAGATTGTCGATGCTATTTGCGAAAATGATTACTACAGGAAAAGATCACTACGTTTTAAAAGAGGTTGCTAGCCGCAAAAGCACATTTCCTTTCATTGACGCAATAGCCATTTTGTCATGAAGAAATTAGAAGGGAGAATCACATCGGTGGCGCTGCGCAGGATTTTGCACCACATTAAAATCGACCGGGGTTTATTAAGTTCAGCGTCTGAAACAAAGCACAAACTTCAGGAAAATACTGTCGCATCTAATTGCACTTTAATTCGCTGCGGCAGTAATGCAGCGTATGAACTCAAAAATTTTTCTCACCTCCAACCATAGTAGCGGCGTAGCGGCTTTCACTAAACCCATGAACAATGTAAACATTTTGACCCCGCACTTTTAGCTGCCGGAAAAAATTAGAGGAAGCTTGTGTCGAGTGCAGCTTTATAGAGATACGTCTTGACGCTGAGGTTTGACCACAGAAGAACGCAGAACATAAGTAAATTGCTCGATAAAATGGTCAAGATCTCCGGCACCTGTGAATTCGGCCCCAGTAAAGTGGGCCAATTCTTCGGCTTGCGATTCGTTTGCAGCATTTTGCTCTCTAGCAATAGCCTTTGTTCCTGTGGTAGGCCTGGAGCACAGGCTATCTAACGAATGCAACTAAACGCTGAATTTATCCAAGAGTCTCATCCTGGGAAATCGATATGCTAAAAAGGGTTCTCCGCCAGATGTAAGAGGCGTTTCATTTCAATTGAAGGTAAAGATAGAGGCAAGAAAGAATGCACTCTTACGTTATCCTGGTTTGTAAATTAACCCCAATCAAACTTCGATTAACAATATCTATAGATAAACCTGGTGTTATTAACAAGAGACGGCGCATGCGTGACACGTTATAGGACATACTGTTTACACGGGATCTATTGCTGATCGGACACATATTGGAACTCTTTTAATTGTGATTCAACAAGTGTTCGAATAGCGAATCAAAATGGACATATACAGCTCCTGTGTGAATGCCAGGCCAGTTAGTACTGTTTTAAACCCGATTCGGATCTGACCGTAAAATGTTCCAGTTTTGTTTTCAAATTGTGCAGAAGGATTTCGATCCCAGCTAGATATGACAAGTGGCATTCAATGTTCAAGATGGCAATCAATGCTGACCAAACTAAAGTATTAATCTTACGAAAAAAGAAACGCTTGTCCGTTTGGATAAGGAAGATTATAAAGAGCTATCGAGGCCCGTAAAGTTTTACAAATAACTTCTATTTTGGAGCTACTCAAGAAAGCTTTCTGCCTGCATTAAGCCTGAAATGGGGATAAAACTGGATATCAAATGCAAAAGATCGAACTCTTTAAAGAGCATTTATGATAACGATAGTAAAATAGAGATCAAAATTAAAAATAGATTTACGTCTAGACGTAGGGAAAAACCTCAATTTACTAGCGAGAAAAACACCCCCATAAGCAACTGGTTACAAAAGCGTAAGGAACAGTAAGATTAGTTTCTTTCTCTTACAATGATATTTCCTCTGTTCCCACCCCCAAAATGTGCAGCGATCAAGCATTAAGCAAAGACGAAATACTTTTATAAACTATGGAATATTGAGAACAAGGAAACGAGTGTTTTGTAGTGTTTCCCTTCTAGCATTTGTAGTCTGCAAGAAACAATGCACAAAAACGTTTCTGATTCTCTAGACGCATTTTCACAATGCAGAAGGTTATCTGGAATCTATTGCTACTGATTCGAAACCCGGTTTCCTAACTCCATCTGCTTGGGCCAGTTTACACTTTCATTTTTCTAAACTATAACCCTGACGATATATGATGATTAAGATGAAAGAACAAATAGCTAAGGAGATTTTTTAGCTGTATACTGAGAGTTTATTACAGAAAAATACGAAGTACCTTATACTATTCTTCCTTTGACTTTGACCTTCTTCCACAGAGGAATGAAATCAGGAGTCTCAACATTTTACAGAAAACTAAGAGTAACAACACTGCGAGCGCAAGCAAAAACGCAATGACGTCGACACAGTAGTATTGAAACCAGTACAGAGTGTTTGCGTTTGACTTCAAATGAGGCAGACGTCCACCATTATCAAGTGCATACTGAACAAGATCTCCGGCTCTCTCTGTGCCTGATTTAGGCCAGCTTCGCATACGTTTTGACGTCATCATTGCATGCTCCTTGTAGCTAAATGAGAAGGATAACAGAAAACGTCATTTAATGGTCATACATTAAATACTCAGGATGTTGGTAGTAGCAAACTAAAGGGCCTTTTTACTGCAAATCGTGGAATTGTCCTCGGCAATTTTCTAGATGACAGCCTTTTGGAGGGTGGCTTATACGAGAATGGGAGGGCTTATAAAAACAACTCTAGTTTGCAATTGAAATACCTGATTTGTAGCTTTCCTCACCTTTTTAAAGTATACTTTACTTCATTTTTTAATCTACCTTTACTAAAATATCAATCCTTTCTCTGATAGTCCTAAATAACAGATCAGTCAAAAAAACTGATAATCCATTTCTTTAACAGCCTCGTTGTCATTTTTTCTTCATTAAGTGTTTTTCATTCGCCATTTAATGTGTAAAATGTCACGGAATTAATGGTGCATTTTTCTGCTTTATCCAGGACTTTTGTTACAGTGGGACATGAGGGAGGTGCCCCCCCCCCCCCCACCCACTGGATAAGATTCATCACAAATAAAATGGGGTTTTGCTACATTTCGCGGTGCTTGGTCAGAAAATTTTTAAAACTGTCGGCAAATTAAAGATGGCACACCCACTTTGTTGACAAATGGGCTTTGAGTAACCCCTCCAACACAATAGCTACCAGGAGTACCGGAATCTCGAGGATTCTTACTTCCAGGTTAGAGGTCTACTCGAGGAAAGGGACAACGGCAGGTATCGTTATAGCTTAAAAAATGATTTTTACCAACTAATTAAAATGCTTGATTTCTCAAATCAAGGTTATAGACAAACGTTTATCAATCTCAAAAAAGATTTTTGCTTCAATCGCTAGAGAAGTTTAAAAAAGCTGGAGTTACATTTTATAACTTACCTAGAATTGTATATGACTTCTTCGATAGTTCTTTGCCATGTATCTGCATCAGCATTTAAAATGTCAATAAATTTGGCCATTTTCACCTTTTTAGAAAACAGAACCGTATTATGCAATCGTTCAGCTGTGAATGGCGCAGCGACAATCGGCACACCGTGATACGCAGCTTCAGCGGCTCCGTTTATGCCCATGTGACTAACGAAAGCCTTGGTCTTTTCGTGGCCAAGAATGTCATTCTGGGGTACCCATTTCAGTGCTTTCAGGTTTGGAGGGATAGTCAAGTTTTCTGTCGCTGCGAATAAAAAAGTCTCACTTTACATACAAAGAAGGTTGTTATCACTTCCTTTTTAGACATCATTGCGGAAAACTCTTAAAAAAGGAATAAATGTTTGCACGTCGTTTTAATCACAAATTTTGTTCGTCTTAGAGCTTTTGAAAAGAAGGGAGGCTACATAAAACAAAATTTCTGACTTTTTCTAATGTTAAAGTTCAATTTAGCCCCTGCTACTAAATCACCCAGTTCAACTGAGTCATCTCCTTTTGAGCAGGAATTTTAATAAAGTCCCATCCTTCCAGAGCCTCCCCATCTCATAAAAAAGACGGTAAAGAAATATCGAGAATGGCAGCACTTCTCCACAGAATATATAAGATACTATATTTAAGGGGATAGTGAAAAGCGTGTGTTCAAAAATCCTTTACAATCTGACACTGCGAAATAAAATTTTCCGTCTTACACTTTTCAACGTACGCCCAAAACAACCATAAGTAAGCTGTACTTTTATAAGATAAAGTTAAATTCGTTGATCAAGAGGTGTGAAATTCGTGGGTCTTGCTCAATATGTATGAAATTTTAATGTTTCAAATGGGCCGAATAACTGGTAAGGCAATTGTTTTATCGGTGGTGGGGCAAGAAGAAAAGCTTGTCGGGAATACAAATGGCCCCACCTTTTTGAGAATTCATTCGCAAAAATGATTGAGCGAGGTAAACTCAAACAAGCTACACAAATCTTCCTTTCTTTCATTTGCATCAATGCCAATATAGTTAAGCTCATTCAGAGCAGAGTAACAAATACAAAAGCTCACATTTTAGTTTCCAGATGAACTTTTGTTTCATGCGTGAAATGGCAGTTAGAATTCTTTCAACAATGACTTGGTCCATATTACACACTGCACTTCCAAAAGCAATCAGCACAACTCCGTGCTCTCCAGAGCTTTGCATAAAATCTTCAAGATCTTCAGTTAACTCTGTTGATGGTTTTGTTAAAAATGATCCAACAAAAAAGACATCTAAAATTACAAATAAAAATTTTAAGGAAATTAACTATCAAAATGACCCAAATGACTTTAAAAAGGCTCTTATAGTTAAAAAACAGGACACATAATGCAGTAAAAAATAGAAAAAAACATAGAATTTCTTCTTTGGTTGCTTAATTTTCTCAAATGGAAACAAACCTTCTCAATTGGCACTATGGAAACAGACTTTCTCATTGGCCACCATGAAAAGAAACAAGAAAAAGGACAGGTTTCTTGTAATTGTTATGTTTCAAAACGGATATACACTTTTTAAAGATGCTTATATTAACAATATTTTTGCATAAACTAGGGACTTTTGGCATAATTTCCTACAGTTTGATTGACTAAGTTTTATTAATTTTGTCACAATTTTCATATTTTTACAAAAACTTGGTGATTTCATGCGTGATAATAATCTATAATTTGATCACTGTTGCCTAGCTCCTGTCACACTTTATGGTGTCCACGGTGTAAACAAAACAATAGAATACTCACTGGGTATTATTGGGGTGACATACTGATATGAGAAGTCAAGCGGCACTATGACCATCTCTGCATTTCCAAAAACCTCAAGGTAGCTCCCTTTGCCTTTCCGATCGTTTGCAAATCTTAGCTCTCTAAACCAATATGTCAACCAAAAATTGACAATGACTTCTTTTATTCTATACTCGATGAAATTTTGTACCCGCTCCAAGAAAGACATTTCATCAGAAAAGGGCGATGTTACCATCGGGACAAAGCTAGCAAGGTTCGGAACTCCAGCCTCTGAAGAGATAGTCGATAGTGAAGATGGGTTTAGTGTTATTTTTGGCTTGTCATACATATCAGCAATATAGTGCCCACATGGCATCACCGATATTGTCACGATCATGTCCGCATTCTCTATCTCTTTGAGAACATCGTTGTTTTTCAGCATTGCAAAGCATGAGTCTAGAAAAAGCTGCGATAGATCTCTAAATGTAGAGAACAAAGCAGATAGTCCCGAACGGCTTGATACAGCGCCTACATAATTTAGCATCTTTTCTGCTAACTGTGGATTCGGTAGTTGATATTCAACATGTTTTACAGTGCTTTTCCGGGTCTTCATATGTTTCGTTGTTAAAATTGAGACCTGCCAATAATAGAACATTCATAGATATAGTAATATATTACGTTCAATAAAAGTATTTCACATTGCAAGGCGTTGCTTTGGTTTACTCATGCAATTGCATTTTGCCCGAGCAATCCGTGTTTTCGTTCTTCACACAGGGCCAGAAATAAGAATCAGATTCATTTCTGTATTCATGGGATATATTCCTCCCTTACTATGATGTGCAGTCTTTTGTTCAGTGGGGAACATTCATTTATCAGATGAATGGCAAGGCCAACAAAAATTAGCAAATTTGCCGACAAAAACCGATAATTTAGCAAAACCTGGTGGGCAGTTGCCCCCCTCTCCCTGCAATTTTCGCCACTGCTTCTGTTAGTTATGTAAAACTTCTGGATTTTATGGACAATTGTTCATGGTATGTAATGTTATTAATTTGTGTTCTTATAAAGAAAACGAGTGCATCATCGAAAACACATAGGTACAATCCTGGGTCCTGGTATTGTGTGTTTCCGGTTACGTGGACGTATAGGAACGATTGTTGGTGATGAATGGTAAAACGAGGGGACGCTACAAATGTGTTGTTTATTACGTTACGTGGATACGAAGACAATGGAAAGTGTTAATGACAGAGACACAATGGAGGACATGATTACGTTTAGACAATGGTCACTACAACCGACAAGATGGGCAATCAAAAATAACGAGCCGTTGAGAGGGATAATGCTGTTTGTTTACTCTGTTGGAGTAAAGTAACAATATTTGCTCACTCTGAATTTGTTTGTCCTGCCATTGGTGTTTATTCTTTTTGATTTTTCAAGTGCAATTATTTTAGCTTTAGAGAATGACATCTCAAAAATATTGCTGCATAAAATAGGGTTGAAAGTTGTTGAAATGGAAAAGAACTGTGTTTGGTTGATTTGCTTGCGACCATTTTCTCCCTGCCCTTTTCTAGGAGTCACGATGCCCCTGCAGTGGTTTCATTAATTTTATTATTTCTTGCGCAGTACTAAACTACCAAATTATGATTTGGTACTAATGCACTAGCGTACTTCCCCGACAATTATCCTGAAGCAAACAGTTTTACGAGGACAGCAGAGTTGAGATTGCGAAAAAACACAAATCGGACAAACCTCCAGTCCGCGCTTCACCAGCTCCTCTGCCAATTCCAAGCTATTAAAGTAAGGGCTTGATTCGAAACACAGTGTAACAAACACAACCTTCGATTTTGCCTTTCTGCAATCTCCGTGGCCTAGAAATGTCGCCAGGACCAATGTGCAGACCAAAACATCACTGGAGACGCCCATTTTGACTCTAGCACCTAGGTAAATGAATCACCAAGAAGGCAAAAGAACAAGAGCAGCAGGGTTTCAATCCCAACAGATCAAATCTGTATCCTTTGACGCCACTGTCAACGGGGCCGCCGAGAGCGAGGCCGAGTCTCTTGGCAACCAATGCGTGTGCAGGCCATAGATCGTTTAGGGGAGGGAGGACATAAAATAACTTTCGCCTGAGTCTCCTACGCCTATGCTTATCTCATGTGCCCCGTGAATCATAATTTTTTCATCGTTTTAAACAGTTGCTACCCTGAGAGCCTCATGAATCCGGGGGTAAAGTATTGTAGACAGCTGCGGTGGCAAAGGCTAAATAATGGAGACTCTGGTACCACTGGCACGGTCGGCACTAGATCATAGACAGCTAACGTACATGACGGCATACATCTTTGAAACCGAGGACTAAGTGAAATAAGAGGGAGGTTGCAAGCAATGGCGGAACTCGCCTGTGGTTTGCTGTTGCATTAACAGGGCCCATACATCCCTACAGAACAGTGAAATGTTTTAGGCGAATGCAAGAAAATAACCGCAGGAAATCTTTGTGTAGTTTGTTTGATCTACAGGGGCGTTCTCTCTTACGTCTTCGCTTGAGTTAGAGTAACTACTATTGATAATTATGTATGAAGCCGTTGCTAAAATTTCAGATAACTGGTTTTGCCGCATAAGAACATTATCAAACGCTTTAAAGAGTGTTCCCTCGATAAAATTTGCTGTAATCAAGCCTAAAGGCCCTTTTAGAAGCATTGCGTCAGTCTTCATTTTTCATAGTTTAGTGTTCAGAACATTGACTGAGCTGAGGTACCCTATTGGCAGTTGACATAGGAATTGAATTTCATGCCGCTTGCAATAAAGTTTTTCATCAAATGGTTGGAATGCGATAACGTCATACTACCACTCATTCATTAGGTTGCCATAGTTGTATGACGTCATGTACGGTAGCTGACTATGATCTAGTGCCGACCCAACAAGGTTGCCATTTGGCCAAACTCCTTCATTCTGGCTGTTTTTCAAAGCTGTTGGCCGTCGAAATTTGATTTTGCCGAAAAAGCAAAAGTTGGCAGAATTTTTGCTGTATGTTGAAAACCACAAAAATCGAAAGAAAACGACAATTATTTTAAAAAGAAAATATCCAACACTTTGTTAAAATAATCTTAAAACTGCGAATAACGAAGCAAGAAATAAAGTAAAAGTTAACAGAAATTTAAAATTGAAAGCAAGCGGAAGCTTTTGTGATAAACAAAGCCAATTTTGATTACATTATAACTCCAAAGAATTAGCCAAAATGTAGCTTTGTGCATATTTTGTTTGGCTGGCCGAATTTGGCCGTCAAGCGTAAAATATTTGGCCGCTAACCATTCCAAGCATCTGGCAACCCTGGCACCCGGTACCTGGTAGTTGCTAGAAGTGAGATAAAACAGCCTACACGCTTCTTTTTATAAGAAAAATTTTATAAGAATGCGAGCCTCAAAATTTGTCAGAAGTTAAAGAACAATTGAAGAGCAAGCTGAGGCTGAGCTACTGTAAAATTTAATTTTAAACAGCGTTTTATCTCAAAAAACGAGGATTTTTAGCCATGTGTGGGTGCTTTTCGATGAATATTCAAACATGGCGGCAAATGAAGGCTGTCCCACTCACTTTGTTGGCATATGAGGCCTGAACACATTCCCACAGCAAAAAGGGAGCAATCGCACTGATTTAAGAACAAATTAAGAACAATCCAGCCTTGGATTTTTGAAAGAATTAAGAACAATCAGCCTGAACTCAAATTCACTGATTCTTATAAAAAAGAGAGTGTATTCCAATTTCTTGGGTGGGTTTACAAGGTGGCTTTTCATAAACTTATTGAGAATCAAGATTAAAAGACTATGGGCCTTGGGTAAGTATCCTGGCGGGATTGCGCGATAGGCGTAATTCCAACGCGAGAATTGGTGAAACAAATTTTTTATTATGTGTGCATGCATGAAAAGAAATTTGCGATCTTGGCGTGATTGCGTGAAAATGATTGCTGCAAGAATTTCGGAATGGATTGTCTACTTTTTTTACCAGCAGAAAGTCTTGGTTTCCGGTACCTATCCAATGGAATATCTATTTATCTAAAAATATTCGTCTAAATAGGTATTTACTCCCATAGAAAGTCTGCCTAAATAGCTGGCTTTTAAAGCCGACGCTAGGTAAAGAAAACAGCGATGGTAGCTACAATGACGATTACAACGAGAAAGAAGACAGGCGAAAGAGAAAACGATGAAAAGGACGAGGTAGAAACGGACAGCAAAGAAGAAGACGAAGATGAGGATTAGTATTGAGACGAGAAGGAAGACAAGGACGAGGCGAAGACGAAGGCGACGACGAAGGCAAAGACAAAAGGGAGGATGAAGACCAAGACAAGGATGAAGAGGAGGACGAGGACGAGGAAAAAGGGGAGGACGAAGACAAAGACGAAGACGAAGACTAATACGAGGACAAAAAAGGCCGAGGATGAAGAGTCCTATGAAAACGAGGATGAAGCCAAGGATGAAAAGGAATAAAAGCTGAAATTATCTGCTGTATGAGAGTGCACCTAGTAGATGAATTTGGACATTTTGCACTGAATGCTTTGCTCTTGTAGTTTTGTGAACTTCTTGCGTTAGGTAATAGATGCTTTGAAAAATGCTGATCAAATAAAATTTTATCAGGGTTTATTTCACGAAGAATGTTGTAGGATTGGATTTCACTAAGGGTTTTTATTATTAGCTGATTTGTATTATTTTCATTTGGGTGTCAAAGTGTGTAGCCATTGCCTCTTTTTATGGAAAGGTACTTCTTGACTGACATTACACTTTTACGCAAATTAATTTTCTATCTTCCTCTCTTTGTCTTTGGCCTGCTTTTCTAGCTTCACTTAAAAGCAAAACGCGAAAACTGTTGTCTTTCTTGCGTCCATGCTTCTTTCATGACACTAAATATGCAGATAAAATTAAGGTGCTATTTTGGAGGTTTTGATACCGTATTTTGAGTAGTAGGGGTCCAAAAATATTAACTTTAGGGACTAGGACTTGAGTTAAGATCTTTATAAAAAAGCGTGTAATGAATATTCGTGTAACGTGGGTTTCTCCATTCTTATCATGCATATTCGGAATGCTGGGTTGAACGATGAAATAAAAGGGAAAACTACACTGAAGAAATTCCAGAATACCGGATGGAATCTCCAGAATCATAAGTTGCCGTGACTATTAAAATCATCTCGCGTAATTCTAATCTTTTCATTAAATCCTACTGTCTAGTAGTTTAGTTTATACTGTATTTATTGCATGGCACCCTGTAAACCAGTTTTTCTCTAACCGAGATGCTACTTGTGGACGGCGAGTTTGATTCTAAAAAAGGTGCTATTTTGGAGGTTTTGGTACAGCATTTTATAGGGGTCCAGATATTAAGAACTTTAGGGACTAGGACTTGAGTTTAGATCTTTATAACAAAGCGTGTAATGAATATTCGTGTCATACGGATATGTCGCATCTCCCCCCATCCCCTGTGATTTACGGCCCTGCCTGGTACCCCCCATTTTTGGTTGTATATTGAGAGTAAATTACAGAAAAGTGATAAGTTTCTCGAACTATTCTTTTTTTGACTTAGTTCTGTTTTTCCATAAAAATGAAATAAGAAACTTAAGCACTTTACAAAATAAACATGGAAGTATCACTGCGAGCGCCAGCAAAAACGCAATGACGTCAACACAGTAGTATTGGAACCAGTACAGAGTGTTTGCATTTGACTTCAAATGAGGCAGACGTCCACCATTATCAAGAGCGTATTGAACAAGATCTCCGGCTCTCTCTGTGCCTGATTTTGGCCAGCTTCGCATACGTTTTGACGTCATCATAGCATGCTCTTTGTAACTAGGAAATAAATGAGTGAAATCAATGTTCTTACCATTAACCTGTTACCAACCAATAATTGTCATTTCTTTCAGAGAGCAATCAAAATGTTTGGCCGAGCAAGAACTTGTTAATCTGTGTTTACATAAAGCAAAAAATGTCATTTTTGATCCCCAACGCCGTAAAGATGTTTTAAGACAATACTAGATGGTATCTATAGGCAAGAAAGTGCATTCGATGAATATTTAAAACGTTAAAAATGCGACAGAAACCTGACTCTACATTTATTCTTAGCGTCATTAAATTATATTTCCTTTATATGCTTATTGGGCAGAATGTGCTTGCTCATAAATTGTGGAACTAAGTTTTTCTTTTTTCGTCAGAAACAAAAGTCCTGTGAATTTCATGCGAACAAATGCACTCTTTTTTATAAAAACCAGTAACCTGAATTAAAGCTTTGCTGCTCTTCATTTTTTCGAAAATTTGAGGCTGGATTGTTCTCAACTTGTTCTTAAACTGTCAGCGTGAAAGCAATGCAATTTTTAGTATGCGCAAAAAGGCGCAGCAGCTAACTTTTACTAAATGGACAAGGACGAATAAGTAACAACAGATTGAAGGTGAAGACAGATCAGGCAATATAAAAATAGGCAGATGAGCATTTCAAAAAGATTGAATAAGAAACTTTCACATAGAAATGCTCACATATTTGATAATTTTAAATACTTATTACCTTGAATTGTAAACAACCTCTTCCATAGTGCTTTGCCATGTGTCTGCGTCAGCATTTATAATGTCGATAAACTTGGCCATCTTCGCCTTCTTGGTAAACAAAACTGCATTATGAAACCGCTCTCCCTTGAAAGGCGCAGCGACAATCGGAACGCCGTGGTACGCAGCTTCTGCTGCACCATTGAGTCCCATGTGACTTACAAAAGCCTTGGTCTTTTCGTGGCCAAGAATGTCATTCTGAGGAACCCATTTGAGCGCTTTCAGGTTTGGAGGGATTTTCAGGTTTTCTGTTGCTGTTTAAAAATCAAGGCAGCGTTACTGTCTAAATGTTTGAAGTAATAACCTTTAAGCTTCCAAAACAAACGAAATTTTGATTTTCGTTCTACCCACATTGTCTAGGCTTTCTACTTGATCTAGAAACGTAAAAAATTTGCAATTCACTCAGGCAACTCCAAGCATCGACTTAATCGAATAGAAAATAACTCTATTTAAAAGATTTGTCGGGGTAGTCCTTTCTGGAAATTTTTAAATTACCTTAAGCGCTTGTAAATATCATGAAATTTCCATTGACTGATCTGTCATAGAGTGTTCGATGACGTATAGGCAGAACTGTACACGCTTTGGCATACCTACACCATTTCAAAAATTAGCATCGTGATGTAAGTAGCTTTCCTTCGTGACATAAGCAGATGGTTCTCCCGAAAAAAAGCGAAAAAACATGTAGGTCTACTTTTTGCATAAGCAAGGACAACTCTGCCCTCTTGAGATAAGTATAGTGACGAATGAGGGCCAACAAGTATGTTTACTGATAAAAAGCTTAGAATAGAAAGTTTACTTGGCACTAAAAACAGTCCTTATAAGTAACTGTGCTGTATGTTGTTCCAAACAGAGCAGATAATGTATTCACGAGCATTTATAAGATTTCTTTTACAAACAACAAGCTAAGTGAGCTCGCAACAATCAAATAATTTTGAACGACTGAAATCATGCCAGTAGCGGGAGGTCAGCACTGGGGGAAATGAGGCCTAGAGTACTTGGTACTGACGAACTTCCCCCTATAGATTTCGAACACAAAACACATCATAGATCGATATACCAATATCGACATCGTCTTTTTGCCCAGTGAGCCACACCTGCCCTGGCTATTGAACCAGAAATACCCTCCCTTGACTACAAGGAAAATGAGATTTATCTAAAATTTAACCAATAAAATGCAATATAAACTTACAAACTTACAAACGTAACCGTGATGATCAAAAACTCACCCTCAAGTTTCCATATGAACTTTTGCTTCATCCGTGAGATCGCAGTTAGCATTGCCTCAATAGTTGTTTGGTCCATCTCAGAGGCAGCGCTGCCAAAAGCAATGAGTACCACTCCATGTTCGTTGGAACTTTGCATAAATTCCTCAAGATCTTTAGATAATGGTGCTGGAGGTTTAGCCAAAAGTGGTCCAACGAAAAAAGTATCTGAAAACACCAAAAACCCTTTTTAGAAATATTATAGGAAAGGTACAACACAAAGTGTATACTTCAAAACATTACTTCAGCTAAAGGTTTTATGCCCAATTCTGACAATCCTAATTGTCAAAAATAAACCTTTTGTAGAGCAGAATTTTGAGAATACCCTGAAACGTAAACAAATTTACTGTTATAAAAAGCAGCCTTTCTTGAATAGGAACGTTTCCTTATACTGTGACAGATGGACGAAAGTGTTTTCACTATGCAGCAAGAAGGTTTAGATCTCTAGGCAGTCTTGGAAAGGTAAGGTCTATTTAGAGATCAAAATATGGTCCAAAGTATAAAGCCAGCATTGAACATTTTATCGCAAAAAGCTTCATCTACCGTTATTTATTAAAATGCATTTTTCTAGCATTGTTCTATAAGAGGAAAATTTTGAGGAAACTGCAAGAAGGGAAAGAAATATGCTCCTGGGGGAGCACTCTTTTGCAGTCCCTGCGCTAATAACTTTTTGACAAAGCTTACTTAACAACTTACATTACTTGTCAAAAGCTTAAAAAAGCTCATCCAAAAGCATGATATTTTTGACTATATAATTTTGAGTATATAATTTTGCAGAGACTTAATAAGTTTGCTAAACTTACGAGGCATAATTGGCTGGGCGTGCTGATAAGAGAAGTCAGTAGTGAAGATAAACAGTTCTGTTTTCCCAATCACCTCTGGAAAACTTCCACTGCTTCTCCAACCATACGCAGCTTGCAGCTCTCTAAAGTAATAAGTAGTTCCATGACTCTCGATTGCATCATATAGTCGATATGAGATAAAATTTTGGATTCTCTCAAAGAAAGTCATTTCATCACTCAAAGCTGTAGTTGCCGCAGGGACATGGCTAGGAACACTTGGTGCCCCTGTGAATTGACTGAGAAAATAAAAAGCAGAAGTGTGCAGTGATATAACTGGCTTGTCGAAGATATCACCAAGGTAGTAGGCACATGACATTGATGTTATTGCAACAATCATGTCTGCTTCCTTTATTTCTTTCAGCGTTTGTTCGTTCTCCAAAATTGCAAAGCAAGCATCGACAAAAAGTCTGATTAGATCTTTGACAAAATTGATGAAGGCCATGGCACCGAATTCTTTTTTCGAAACATCATTGTAAACCTCGTTAATCGAGTTTACCAACTCAGCGTCTCTTAGCCGGTATTCAACATGTTTTACAATGCTCTTTCTTGTCTTTAGCTGCTCCGTTACCAAAATTGAAACCTGAAAATTACAATTATCTCGCTTAATTTCCTAAATTCTTGAGTAAAGTTATCTTTGCGGGTTGCTAAACTTCAAAATGAACGTGAAAAAGGTTGTTTTACTTAGCGTCTAAAGGCACAATATCTTTCTGTAAAAAAAGTGCACACAATATATTTGTCGGAAAAGAGAACTTTTTACACTTTTCTTATCGGGGCCTGTGCCTATGCCCTCGTGGCCCCTCGGCGCCGGCGGCTACGAGAGAGGGGTTGTGCTGTGTATATGCCCACCACTGGCTACGAGCATAAAACCGTTCTTTCTTTTCATTTTATTGAATTTTGTTTTTATTGTTTGTTAATATTAATTTCGATGTCGGTTTTATTCTCTAAATCACACGTTGGATGGAGTAACCTTGGATAACTGTGATGCGGAGCCGGTAAAAGTTTTTAACCAAACAGCAAAAGGAATCCAATCTTTTTTCGCACTGCCTGCAACCAGTTATAATAGTTTCAGAGATCGATGGCCTAAGCACTTTAGAAACGTTCGTTTTTCAGGTTTCACAAAAATATTTTGGCTGTCCATACCCTGGGTACCAGAGCCACAAAGTTACGAGCGCGTAAACAGAAAGCCAAGCAGAGAAGCGGAGGAGCGTCTAGCTGAGAATATGGCCCTTCTCAGTGTTCTTGTCAGATCCTCCGCTTCTCCACCCCTATCATCTATTTCCACTCTCAAATTTATCTGTGGCTCTGGTACCCAGGGTAGGCTGTCCATGACCGATAAAAATATCAGTATAGATTTATATACAATTTCAAGACATACAACTTTTTGCTAAATTTAAATAGCCCCTTTTTTGGGGCCAGTATCTGAACTCTCAACACATACTACTTTCTGGACCGGCATTTTTTCCTTGAGCCAGTATCTGGACAGGGCAAAGCCTAAACAATTAAGTTCATAAAAGGTGTCAACAAACAAGGGATCACTATGGGAAAAATCCGATTGGATTATTGCTTTAATTCAGAGACCAAGATACAACTTTTTGTTTGGGGGCAGCCCTGAGTTTGCCCTGATTGAAAAACTCAGGGCTGCCCCCAAAATAAGTGAAAAACGGCCATATTTGACAAAATAAAAGTATTTTACTTATAATATCTAATTGTTTGAGGGAGGGGGCCAACGCCCCCAGGCCCCGTTATCTCGGCCCTTGCTTTAATTTACTTTGGTTGCATGGACGCTCAATTAGCTATTGCACAAAATGGCCTAAATAAAACAAACCTTGTGCCCCCGACGTGCCATCTCCTCTGCCAGGCCCATACCGTTAAAATAATGACTGTGAACCATAGGTACAGTCATAAATACAATATTCGATCCGCCCTCTTCACAAGCTCCATTCCTCTGCAAGGTCAAAAGGACAAAGGTGGATATCAAAGTGCTGGAGAATATTCCCGACCGCATCTTGTATCCAAACTTTGCAAGCTACCACAGCGAAAGCAGCAACTGGTGCAGCAACTAACAGCCATTGCAAGCACAACTACAAATAGCCTTTGAATTATCCAGGAACTGATTGGTTTAAAAAACAATATTCAGGATTGAAATGAATACGTCTGGGAAAAGGATAAAGACGGGTATGGAAAACAGAATTCTATTGTCTAGAGGTTTCAAAAAGGACCTGGTCAAAAGAGCAAAAATACTTTAAAACTGAGAGAGGAAAACCTATACAGTGGGAGAGAGCTATAACTTATTTTTGCATTTCACGATTTCTTCCAGTGGCGGATTTAAGGGGGGGGGCAACTAGGGGCAGTTGCCCCTCCCTCGACGATTTGAGGCAAGTATGGCGCCCCTTTTGAAGAATAAGAATCAGGTGAAAAAGTTTCTGAGACCAATAGGTTAATTTGCTTCAAGGTTTACTTCAAAGTTATGTTGTTTATTCCGAAAATGGATCTGAAATTGTTGTATACAGCGTTCTCTCGTTATCAATTTTGAAAATTTTTCAGCGCCCCCACTACAAACTGCCCCTCCTTTAAGTTTGCTCTGGATCTGCCCCTGATTTCTTCAATATTTTGATAAAGGAGGAGAGGAGAAAGTCCACTGTAAACAGAAATGTGTTTTACTACTCTACTATCTTTATCTCAATTTAGGCACTTTCCATCATGCGAAGCTTGCCAGAGAACCAGAGAAGTGGCCCATGTGAGCTTCAGTGGCGGCTCCAGCCTGGAATAAATGGGACCCCACGCCCTTTTGGGCCACGCCCTTTTCCCGTGATTCCGGAGGATACAACTCTTATCTCCCAAGAAATGTCATTTAAATGTGACGATCTAGATAACGTACATATCCCCCCCCCCCCCCGAAGTTTTCTCATCAGGTTTGCAAGAATCTAAAGGACCGACTTTCTGAAAAATTCGCCCCCCCCCCTCCCGTGGCTCGGCCACTGGTGAGCTTTACGGTCATTTTTGAAAAATGCAATGATACAGGGGTTTAAAACCATGAATTACTTTCCATTGACGAACAGTGAAGATGTTTCGATTCTCCATTTCAATTGTATCTTGATTCTCACGTTTAATGATCAAGTAGTGACATCATTTCTTTGTTTTCGGCTTGTGCAAGATACTTTTTTCCCACGAACAGGCAGACCTTCCTCATGACCATTCAAAAACAAACTAACAAAGTATTTATCACAAGCCCTCGGTCTTGCGAAGCTCCAGCAACGGTAACACCAGATTCTCTTGATATTTGGTTTAGTTATAGATGATGTGTGTTATAAATCGTGTTTCAGTACAACTGTTCTTCAAATATATAATCATAGAATAATTCAAATTCTTGGCACTGTAATACTGATTTTAGCAAGACAAATCCCCACTTTATGGCTTCATGAGTTCCACAGGGCTCAGTCCAAGGCGCATTGTTTATTTTGCAAACAGCGAGGCTACATTTTTTAAGATACAATCTGCTGTAGCTGCACCAATACTGATTTAGTTAAAAGATTTGTTTTAAAGGTAAACAAGAGAGCTACTTTAAGTTGAGTCACTGCAAGAGAACAAATGCCAAGTAATGTTTCCTACCTTGGCATTAATCATGGCACTTAACATTTCTTATATATTTTCTGTATTAGCGTGCAGCCTCACAGTATATCAGAACAATGCAATAAAAGATTGGATGCAGAGAGAAAGTAAAATCTCAGTGGAGCAAAAACAATGTCATTTAAAAAAAGTACCAGTATTTCTTTATATCTAGATAAATTTGAGAAAAATAAAGCATAAAATAGAGCTAAATTACAAAACCTATAGAAAAATACCTTTGCAGACAATTTAAATGCGGTTTTCTCAAAAAACGTTTCAGAAAAACGTAGAAATATCCTTTTTATAATTGACCAAATAAAAATTGGAAAAATTGCATTATTCGAACAACAAAATTAGCAGGTTCTTCTCGGGCATTTCTTGCAAAAACAGAGCTCTACATAGTAACAATAGTCTTCAGCACAAGGCCACACATGATAAAATTGACAGCTATGGCGATAAAAAAACAGAGAGCTCTGAAGGGCTGGCGTACTCCATTCAGGTACACAACAGTGTGTCCGATGCGAGCTGCAGTGAAGATCCTGAAAAGCCATGTTGCTGTTATTGGGTTTGGGTTGCACAAAACATACAGCAAACCAATGGTGAAAAATGGAAATATGTTTTCAATGTCATTGCGATGGGCACTGGTGAAAAAATTGAAAAATGTTTAATAAACAAAAACTGTATTGAGACACTAGAACTCTATTGTGAAAAAACAAAAAACAATGCAACAGCTGAGTGTCTCTGGTACTTTAAAAAAGCATGATGTTCAAAACTGGTTGTCACAGCAACAGCTAATGGTTTCTAAATCAGGTTGCTGACTCCTAAACACTTATCTATTTGAAAATCTGACAGATGTCTCTGTGAAAGCTGCAAACAACAAAATCTTACTTTTGCAAACAAGTTCCTAATGTTTACCATTCCCAGGCACCGTGGAGCATTGTTGGAAGTGGAGGGTCTAAAAACAGTGTGAGGGCTAAAACCCAATAAAAAGAGACTACTGGTGGTTCACTTCTTAATATTGTGCATATTTTGCAAAAAGGCAAATGAGGTGCCTGATTCCTTATGGTTTGCGAACAAGTCACAATCCTAGTTGGTTTCTGGTATTTTAGGACAACAGAGATCTAATACACAAACTGAATTATTATCCTTTATCTTTTTACTGAAAAACTAAATTTGATGTTACATACAAAAGGTACACAAAATACCAATTAATAAGTTTAACAAATATACATTTCCTTCTTTTTTCAAATATTAAGATATGCAAAAAGTAATTACTTTCTCACTCTTTCAATATGAGCTTCAGCAACTGCAGATGGTTTATCTGGTTTTCCAAAAGCAGCAAAGTCCTCCGGGCCTAAGAAGATCTGAAATTTAACATCTGACATTAATCTTTATTAAAATAGAAATTAAATGTCTATAAAATTGGAGAATTGAAGGGAAATTACAGCAAGCCTTTGTATCTTGGACCAAATTCTTCTAATGCACATGTTTGTCCGTTGCTGTAACAAAGTTTGTTTTTGTAGTTTGGAACTGCTATTGGATTATAAAATTTCAACATAATATATGTAGCTCACATGTCAATTTTATTCCACTATGTTTCTTCAACACTTGTAGACACCAAAGCCTCTAAAATTGGGAGGGGAGAAGCAGGGGTGCCATCCTAAAAAGTTAGGAAGGGGGCTGTGCTGTAGGCAATATACTTGCATTTGTGTAAAAAACTCTTTGTTGTGTGCAGAAATCATTCAAACTTTTTGATGACAGAAAAAGACTGATAAGAAATTGCTCATTCTCATGATGCTATCTCTAAAATTGGGAGGGAGAAGCAGGGGTGCCATCCTAAAAAGTTAGGAAGGGGGCTGTGCTGTAGGCAATATACTTGCATTTGTGTAAAAAACTCTCTGTTGTGTGCAGAAATCATTCAAACTTTTTGATGACAGAAAAAGACTGATAAGAAATTGCTCATTCATGAGGAATCTATAGTATAAAAGAGGGTTGCCAACACAGAATTTGCCCAACCAAATATGAACTCACTTGTTAAGGGGGGGCTGAGCCCCAAAAATCTCTTTGAATTTTAACAAGGGGGGCTTAGCCCCCCCCCCCCTCCATGACACCATTGGGGAGAAGCATCTGTAAAAAACTCAATCTGCACACACTAAACATGCAATACATTGTTTCTGACTTGGTTAACCCTTTCCCATTGCTTTAAAAAAGACCAGATTTGCCCTTAAATTAACAACATAATTTTGGTAGCAACTTTTCCAACTTGTGACAATCAGATGGTTCTGACGTTGTTCTGCCTCTCATCAAATTGAAGTGGTTAAGTGAACGCTAAAAATCCCAACTCGTTAGAGTTTAAAATTTAAGAGAAATTTTGTTTAAAGCAAGACACAAAAGTAAGGTTTTTCAACGTTTTAACGCATAACACCTCGACTTGTGTTATGCACACATAATTACATACTATGAAGTAATGAATGAATGTTTTCAAAATTTGGTACAGCAAGTGTATTGACCATACATACCTTGTTAACAACTCGGAGCCTCCCGGTGATCAAACTCATCACCAAACATTTTATGGCCAATATGATACCGAAGAAGGCAAAATCTACAAAGACTGGGTTCTCTAAATTTAAACCTGATTGCATTCTGATGTTGTTTCCGTTTCTCTGCACCTTTCTGATAAGAACTCAGTGAAGCCACGAGAGCAAATAAACCAATTCAGATTTGAAAACGAGGTTGTCGGCGTCGCTGATAAAATTTTAAAAAAAATTCGGCGAGCTCAGCCCCTTAAAAAGCCAGCACATATTCGGTTAGATGGATTAAATTTTCCATAAAGTCTTTTTGAGTCGCTGAATAGTTTGGATTTATTCATTCATCTTGGGTTACAGGTTTCCATATGTTGGTTTTCCTATAGCAATCAGACAGGTTTAAAATTAAAAATTGATAGGACTCTGCTTGTATTATAGTCATTAATGTTTTTTATGAAAGTCTAATATTCTTCACCAAACATATACAAAATGTCCAATAAATCTTCGTAAGACCATGCTAGAGAGGCGGTGCTTCCCTGCCCCTAGCAAAGACACCCCTTATCATCAAACAGCTAGATGATTTTATTTCTGTATAAAATATCATAATATCATTTATTTTTGCAAATACAAGCCAAAAATAAATCTAGAAGTAAAATTTATCATGTAAAGGAAAATGTTTCTTGAAATTTAAATGCAGGCAACAATGATACAGAAATTCAGAAGAGAGATGCCAAGGGGTCGGTCACTATCATCTGGTTACAGAGATCTGTATCAGGATTTTACAATGCTAAGAAGATTTGTTGACACAAAGATGAAGCAAAAGAGCAATAAGAGCCTTTTTCAAGATTTCAAGTTCATAGAATGTCAGAATTGCTGGCATTTGCAAATTGCTACCAGCAGCTTATCGATCAAGTGAAAACAACAACTGGTGGAAATAGAGATCCTGAAAACAGATGATCTCAAGAAACAAGCTCTTTGGGAAGAAACATATGGAGAGGAAAACTGTGACTTTCAAGGTGGGGATTCACAAAGAGAGAAAAGACCCCAAAGTCGACATCGACACCCTTT
Organism: Rhopilema esculentum; assembly: GCF_057945365.1. Classification (NCBI taxonomy): domain Eukaryota; kingdom Metazoa; phylum Cnidaria; class Scyphozoa; order Rhizostomeae; family Rhizostomatidae; genus Rhopilema; species Rhopilema esculentum. Next base: position 7,240,757 of record NC_142819.1, on the reverse strand, counting down.
ATCAAAAGGGTAAAAGATTGCCAACTGTGCATACCCTGCGCATTCAAAAGTTTCTAGCCACCCTGTGATTTTGACACCAGACCGCCCCTGGTTTCGAAGCTGCTTATATCTTGGCCATAGTGCTGGATCTCTCTCAGCCCGTCTCTTAATACGGTCTCTCTCGCACATCAAATTATTGATGCTTGGAGAAATCCATGGTACATGTGCATGCCCCGTCTTAGCGGTTCTTTTTTTCAACGGGGATGCACATCCAAGACAGCAAGAAAGAGATCGTAGAAATTGCTAGCCATCCTATTAGGGTCATCCGATCTACATGACATAGCCATCTCCCAGTCAATACTACACAAGTCATTAAGGAAAGAGTCACGGTCACAATTTTCAAACTGCGTGACTCTGTCTTAAATTTCACGTCATTGACATGAACTCTAGCGTCTAGTTTTCTAATACCGTATGTCATATAATGGTCTGTGATACTGATTTTTACGACCGATACATTACAGAGGTTGTTGGGTCTGTTTGAACAAAGATGACCTATTAACTAAAAAGTTTTATTAGGCTCTTTATCTTTATTTTTGTTAAGTTAAGTGAGCTTCTGCTAGATGCCCAGAGCATGATAGGGCAACTGATGTTTTGTCTTCGACAAGATCAAATTACGAAATTTACAGCAATCCTGACATTTACAGGACATGTTTTGTTTTTGGTTCTGGGCATTTCGCTTTGTTTTAAGTTTTGATAAGAGAGTTTTTCCGATGGTTATACAAGAATTACAATACATGAACTCTATATCGAACTGAAGAGGAAAATTCACATTTTTTGAACAAGGCAGGAATCTGGGATAGCCGCAAATAGACATTTTCACAAATCCCAAAATTCAAAACTGTACATTTTCGAAATCAATACTGCACGTTTTTAAATTAATACTGTACAAAGTGTGTAATACTGCACACTAAAATAGGCCCTGGAAAGAGCATTATCATTCAAGAAAGGAACATGCACAAATTACATAACAAAATAAAGGCAACTTGGAAAAATCCTCTTCCCCCTAAATTATCATCTAATTTGCATCATTAATTGATCATTATGACCGTAAACATTTCTGTGAACCCCCTCCCTCCATCTATGATTAGGTAATATGTGAACGTTCCCATACCCAACTGCCAACGCATTGATAATCTTATCCAGATACAACCATTCTGAATAGAAGAACAAAGGATTGTACACAGTTAATGCTTAAAAAGTGAGAAACCTCTCAGCTATTCGATATCAGGCATTTGAAATAATTCGCATTAGTCATAAGTGAAGAAACTAATTTGCGCTGGTCATAAGTCTTGGTTAATCGTAGGCTCAATCCGGGCTGACTCAAAATTGCGTTTGGAAACCAAGTTTAGACCAACTTTCCGTTTAGAATACAAATTGAACAGAGTTTACCCTGGGTGAACACAACACAAGTTGAACCCCGGTAGCTTTTTGTAGTGTAAACCGGGCTTTCGATTGGAAATAATTACACTTGCTTTCATTATTAAGCGTCGGACGAAGAGTTCAAGTGAATTTTGTTCCACTTTTCCGAGGTATTTTGAACATTATTTCTTCCTGGTACTCATATTGTAATTTTCTAAATGTATTATCAGTCATTCTATCAGTTCAATTTTGCTCAATGCATTCTAAACAACAGGTTACACCATTCAATCTTTTCCTATCTTGGGTACAGTTAAAATTTAGCTGTAAGTCAGCGCTGTGAGTTATTTTTCTCCGATCGCAGTAGCTGCCTAAGAAATTCACCATATCTTTGAAACGCGTTCAGATTTTTATGAGTTATTAGTTTCTATAGACTGAACACTGAAGCAACGAACGTCCTAGAGAAATCAGATTTGTTGATTTTCTTGATTACTTAGATAAAATATGAATCCAGATTATGGACGAAAATGTGCATAAAAAGAAGCATAACTAAAGGATTTTCCTGAGAATTTCCTGGGAGCTGGAGATATCCCAAACGAGGCAAGGTACCTTTCAGAGTTGTTTTAATGTTCGCAACTTTTTAAAAATATAATTTCCGCAACTTTAGATCTGCAAAATTGTTGTTTGAAAAAAAATGATGCTTTCTTGCTTTGCTGAGTCAACCGGGCTCAACCCTCTTTCGCCCCGGGCTGACTCGGCCCGGGCTGACTCGGCCCGGGCTGACTCGGCCCGGGCTGACTCGGCCCGGGCTGACTCGGCCCGGGCTGACTCGGCCCGGGCTGACTCGGCCCGGGCTGACTCGGCCCGGGCTGACTCGGCCCGGGCTGACTCGGCCCGGGCTGACTCGGCCCGGGCTGACTCGGCCCGGGCTGACTCGGCCCGGGCTGACTCGGCCCGGGCTGACTCGGCCCGGGCTGACTCGGCCCGGGCTGACTCGGCCCGGGCTGACTCGGCCCGGGCTGACTCGGCCCGGGCTGACTCGGCCCGGGCTGACTCGGCCCGGGCTGACTCGGCCCGGGCTGACTCGGCCCGGGCTGACTCGGCCCGGGCTGACTCGGCCCGGGCTGACTCGGCCCGGGCTGACTCGGCCCGGGCTGACTCGGCCCGGGCTGACTCGGCCCGGGCTGACTCGGCCCGGGCTGACTCGGCCCGGGCTGACTCGGCCCGGGCTGACTCGGCCCGGGCTGACTCGGCCCGGGCTGACTCGGCCCGGGCTGACTCGGCCCAGGAGGACTCGGCCCAGGAGGACTCGGCCCAGGAGGACTCGGCCCAGGAGGACTCGGCCCGGGCTGACTCGGCCCGGGCTGACTCGGCCCAGGAGGACTCGGCCCAGGAGGACTCGGCCCAGGAGGACTCGGCCCAGGAGGACTCGGCCCAGGAGGACTCGGCCCAGGAGGACTCGGCCCAGGAGGACTCGGCCCAGGAGGACTCGGCCCAGGAGGACTCGGCCCAGGAGGACTCGGCCCAGGAGGACTCGGCCCAGGAGGACTCGGCCCAGGAGGACTCGGCCCAGGAGGACTCGGCCCAGGAGGACTCGGCCCAGGAGGACTCGGCCCAGGAGGACTCAATTTGGTTTGAAATAATGTATTGTTAACGCGAAAGAGGGTTGAGCCCAGCTAACTTTTCTACTGCGCATGCGGAATAAGGTTGCGATTTGAAAAAGGCGCAAACTTTTTCTAAAATATTTTGCACAGCCTTTGCTTTCTATTAGACTGAAAGTTTCCATAACTTCTTTATCAAAGCTACTAGTTGAGGTCTGAAAATCTCTTGACTTGTTAAGCCGATTATCGTTGCTTTGCGGTCGCATGTCTCATTTACAATATCGCATGGCACATCCATGTATCCAATGTATGACTGTGTTTATTCAAACAGGCTTATTGATCTTAAAGGGCCTCTCCAGCCAAGTTTTTCACAGTTTGTAAGATATAAGCTCTTGCATTTCGATAATTGAATTGAATTAACCGACACAATTTTTCCGGTTTGGTGACACTGTGACGCAATTTTGACGCCACTGTGCATTTCGTTAAACCCCCCTCACATAAACAATTTCAGGCCGGTCTGAAACTCAGATCAGCTTGAAATTTGTTGGTGCGTGCTAATTTGACTCCTGCTCACATGAACATTTTCCAACCGGCTTGAAATTCAACAGGCTTTCGCACATCTGCATTTATTGCCAATTCAGTTCAAAACAAACATGGCGCAAAATAATTCATATTTTATATCAGTATTGAAATCGATTTTGGTTGTTTTAGTCTTCGTTTTGCAGCTTCATTTTGTTTTGCTTCCTTAACTTATTTCTCAAAAAAGCCATCTTCATCTAAAAATCGTTCTTGCTAAAGAAGAAAAGACGTGTTTTGTGAAGATACTGAGAGTGCTAGAATCAATTCAATGGTCAAATGGCACCAAAATCATTAAGCATGCATCCCAGAGAGCAATTTATTTTTCTCCACGAGTTTCATTTCGCCCCGATTTGAAATTCTTTTCTGCACACATGCGGATTTCAAGTCGACTTGAACAACCGAAATGAACTCAGGTCGACCTGAGTTTCATTTCGCCCTCTCTCATGTGTGCACCTCAAGGGCTCAGACCGCAGATTGAAATGAACTTCAGGTCGATCTGAGTTCAGACCGACCTGAAACTTCTTATGTGAGGGGGGTCAAAGTCTTGCCTCAAACCAAGTCGAACGACGGTGATTCGCAAATTGAACATTGCAAGTGATGGTACACTCAGTTCTGTTCCACCGGCTTTTAGTTTGAGCATTTCAGACACCAATTCTGAAGCCTTTAGTTGTTCATCGTTTCTGGAAAACAACTGAAGTGTCAATTTCGATTAATTATACGCGAAGGAAGAGCTGGAACAGGAAGCCATAGCTTTGTGGGCCTACACAGGTGATCAAAACAAAGTCGTAACACAGCATGGACACATTCCGACCCGCAGACTTAGAATGATTGTAAACATTTAATATTTTTCGATCCTAAAAAGATCCTGCTGTAGATTTAGTTGCAGTTATCAATGCGTGACTTTGCCATAATACACGCATCAGATCCTAACTTTTTAGTCAATAAAAAAAAATTTTTTGGCTGGAGAGGCTCTTTAAAGCTTCAAGTGACTTGACCCAAATTTCACTGTGGTTTACGAGTGTACCTTGCAAGTGCGATCAGTAAAATTCCGTTTTCTACGGACTTACAATTCCTCTACATACAGGTACGAAAAAGCTATTTTGTACCCAAGGAACTAATCGAATGGCTAAAAAATTTGCACACGGCCAGGACAGATGTCGGGTAAGCAAAGTGTGTCTCAAATTTGTGTAGCAGGGAATAAGTTTACTGCAAACTATGTCATAATTCACTTAAACTGAAATTATACTTGGGAAAATTAACGAATTAAAAAACGACGTTTTAAGGATGGCCCATTATCAAATTAGTATATTTATGTCATAATTCATTCTTAAAACCCCATGCAATGCATGACGGAATGGGGAATTATATTCCAAGCAAAACGGGCTTGGAATATTATTTTTAATCACGCTATTTGGAAATTCAGAAAATGCCGAAATTTAATGTCTTATCTTTTCACAATTTGCTTTTGGAAGAAGATTCCCAGTCAAATTGACTGTGTTTGAAACTCTGAAAGGGTGGCAAAATATTTAGGTGTCAAATGATGTAAAGTGGTTTGTAGATATTGAAAGTTAGATTAAAGCCTAAAGCCATTTTTCAGTTAGCGCGACACTATCTTCCAAGATTTTACAAAGAAAGCAACTTCTCTTTCCAGCCTAGGAGACGATATTATTTTCGATTAAACACGCAATCTTCTGAAATTTAGCAAAATAATGACTTCATTCTCATCAAACGGTAATTTATGAATTTTTGAAAGTTTTAAAGCGTTTCTTTGAAAAAATAAAGAGGGGCTTTAGCTCCTACTAGCCTAGTATGATGCCCGTACAATTATTCGTAATTATGGTGAGGCATTGAACATGTGCTTATAAAACTACTGACTTTTCAGAAAGATATCTGACAAAATCATTTGGAAAAATGGGTTCTAAGGGACCTCCTGCCACCCGTTTGTGCAAATTGATAATTTTGCAGATTGATGGGCTCTTTCTGTATGAGAAAGACATGGTTAAAAGGACAAATAAGCTCTTGAGAAAAAACACAGATAACGAAAAATTTTTAAGTTTGAGAAACAATTGGAATACTTAACTAAGTTATTTTCAAAACATACGGCTTAATCTTCCATTAATACTTGTAGGAGTTTCATATTTTCCAGGCTGTTTCTGTAGAATTCCAGGTTTGAGGTGTTTCTGCCAAGTTCCAAACAAGGAAGAAGGGGGGGGGGTACAGCTGGTCATTAGTCAGGGGATAAAAAGCCCCTTTTGTCACTAGACAGGACTTTTGAATAAAGGTGGGCAAAATTTCTTTTTAGTACAAAACGCAGGAGTTTTAGCGCTTCAAATACAAAATCAAGATGCCTTTGAGTTCTTAGTTGAAATGCAAAATTAAATAGCCTGTCACAGGACGTTTAAAGAATTTTATCCTTTATCATTCCTAGAGCAGACTTAGCTATTAAGGGATATTTGATGGTCCAAGGAAAGAGCCAGGGCCTATTTTAAGAAGTTTTCAATACTGCACATTTATAATCATATTTTTTAAATGAAATTTTGTTGTTGCAATCAGTGAAAACCCCTGCGAACCCTAGGTATCTTAGCCATGCAAGTGTAGTGAGAAAATTGCCCGAATTTTGAACACGTGTATAGGCCATGACGCAGAAATCACAAACAGACAGACGATAATATACACAATCAACAATAACATTTCAAAACAGCAACAAAACAAACAGAATCTACAAAACCTGAATAGAAACATAGTCATTTATCCCATGAAGATGTTCAAGACTCCTGTAGCGGACAGACCTGGTCGAATTTCGACTGTGGGAGTATGTTTTTTAAGTTTCCTCAACAAAGAAAGACCACTTTTAAGTTACACTTAAGCCTCTTGTACAGCTTGTTCCAAGATAGGTTTTCATCGATAGTGTCTCCGAGATATTCTACTTCATGGGCTCGTTGGATTTTTTCTCCGTTCATTTCCACGTTTATCTCCCCCTGGATATGGTTAATTCGTCTTTTATGACCAATGACCATATATTCAGTTTTATTAGTGTTCAGACTAAGCTAATTTTGACGCATCCACACTGCAATGTTCTTACCCTCAGTTTTTAAGTCATTACACAGTTCCTCAATGTCTTTTGCAAAGCATGTTATGCTAGTGTCGTCTGCATACATATTTGTTGAGCTTTTCTCTAAGCATCGCTCAAAATCATTTACGTATAGGATGAAAAGGAGGGGCCCAAGGCACGAACCCTGGGGAATACCGCACTGAGCCTTCTTTTGTTGTGAACTGGAACCATTGATTTGGCAGTATTGTATCTTATCAGTTAGGTATGACGTAAACCACTGATGAGGGGTTCCTCCTATCCCATACTTTGAAAACTTAGAGAGCAGAATTTTGTGATCCACAGAGTCAAATGCCTTCTTTAGATCAAGGAAGATGCTAATATTTATTTTTCGTTTATCGGCATTTGAGAACCATGAGTCAGTAGCATTGAGTAATGAGGTCAACGTGTTGTGCAGCTTTCGAAATGCATGCTGACATTTGGAGAGCATGCTTTTTTCCCTCAGAAAGGTGGAGACTTGATCATGTGCGATTATTCCGAGAGTATGGATATTGGCCGGTAGTTGTTCAAATCAGTTTTCGATCCGGTCTTAAAGACTGATGCCACCCTGCGATTTTGACGCCAGACCGGCCCTGGTTTCGAAGCTGCTTATATCTTGGCCATAGTGCTGGATCTCTCTCAGCCCGTCTCTTAATATGGTCTCTTTCGTACATCAAATTCTTGATGCTTGGAGAAATCCATGGTACATGTGCATGTCCCGACTTAGCGATCCTTTTTTTTAACGGGGATGCACATCCAAGACAGCGAGAAAGAGATCGTAGAAATTGCTAGCCATCCTATTAGGGTCATCCGATCTACATGACATAGCCACCTCCCAGTCAATACTACGCAAGTCATTAAGGAAAGAGTCACGGTCATAATTTTTCAAACTGGGTGACTCTGTCTTAAATTTCACGTCATTGACATGAACTCTAGCGTTTAATTTTCTTATACCGTATGTCATATAGTGGTCTGTAATACCGATTTTTACGACCGATACATTACAGAGGTTGTTGGGTCTGTTTGAAGTAAGGTGATCCATTAACTAAAAAGTTTTATCAGGCTCTTTCTTTTATTAGGCTATTATCTTTCTTTTAATTAAGTTAAGTGAGCTTCTGCTAGATGCCCAGAGCATCATAGGGCAACTGATAAATTATTACTGAATGTTTTGTCTTCGACAAGATCAAATTACGCAATTTACAGCAATCCTGACATTTACAGAAGATGTTTTGTTTTTGGTTCTGGGAATTTCGCTTTGTTTGAAGTTTTGATAAGAGAGTCTTTCCGATGGTTATACGAGAATTACAATACATGAACTCTATATCGAACTGAGGAGGAAAATTCACATTTTTTGAACAAAGCAGGAATCTGGGATAGCCGCAAATAGACATTTTCACAAATCCCAAAATTCAATACTGTACATTTTCGAAATCAATACTGCACGTTTTTATATTAATACTGCACAAAGTGTGTAATACTGCACACTAAGATAGGCCCTGGAAAGAGCATTATCATTTAAGAAAGGATTATGCACAAATTACATGACAAAATATAGGCAACATTGGAAAAATCCTCTTCCCCTAAATTATCATCTAATTTGCATCATTTATTGATCATTATGACCGTAAACATTTGTGTGAACCCCCTCCCTCCATCTTTGATTAGGTAATATGAGAACGTTCCCATACCCAACTGCCAACGCATCGATAACTTAACAAGATACAACCATTTTGAATGGAAAGAACATAGGATTGTACTCAGTTAATGCTTCAAAAGTGAGAACCCTCTCAGCTATTCGATATCAGGCATTTGAAATAATTTGCATTAGTCATAAATGAAGAAACTAATTTGCGCTGGTCATAAGTCTTGGTTAATCACAAGTCTTGGGCGTTTTTGAAGATTTCGGAAAACCATTCAATGAATTATACAATTACGAGGAATTAGCAAAAACTGGTGTATCCTTTACGAAAATTACGGATGTTCCTGGGAATTCGGAGCCTGGAGAAATCCCGAACTAGGCAGGCTTAAGAAGGTACTTTTCAGAGTTGTTCTAATATTCGCAACTTTTAAAAAATAGAATTTTCGCAACTTTAGATCTGCAAAATTTTTTTATAAAAAAGAAATTATGCTTTTTTGCTTTGCTCTACTTTTCAAATTAATGTATAGCGAAGGGCGGGGGGGGGATGTGAGAGTTGACGTCATTGGCAATATAATAGAGAGGTTCAGAAAGATGGTGACACAGGGGGCCAGGGGGCTTAAAAATCTTTAAATCATAGGTGATATCATTTTTGTATGACCCTGTCATGAATGTCAAATGTCTTGTCTACACTATACTATCGAACCTTGTTTCAGCCTAGGTAGGGGGTTGAGTGAACCCAAGTAATATTTTCTGTAGTGCGAACACAAAGTTACCTAGCCAAGGTTGATCTGGGCTAACTCGGCCCGGGCAGACTCGGCCTGGGCAGACTCGGCCTGGGCAGACTCAACCCGGGCAGACTCGGCTCGGCCCGGGCTGACTCGGCTCGGCCTGGCTGACTCGGCTCGGCCAGAATACTGGTTTCTATAAGAAAATTAGTGAATACAACATGCACCTAGCAGCATATCCTTCCCTCTACAACGGGTATAAATGCTTGATGACACTTAGCTGCATCCAAGTTTCCTTTTAAAGATAATTCAGCGCTGCTGATAATTTCAAAAGAAGAGAAAACTTTCCACTTGATTACGAGCAAGTCATTTGCCAATTTGCTTATTCATTTGCACTTCTTCAAAAAGAGTTGAAAATCTGAGAATTTAAATAAGTTTTGATCTTGATTCTTAACTCTACATGGGATTTTAAAGCCTGTTTACACGAGAGGAAAGGTATGGATCCAATTGGGTCCGAATTTACGAATTAAAGTCGATATACTGCTGCTATTTAGCGTATTGCTTTATTATCAATTTTTATTGAATCAATAGTATTCTAAGCCACAATTTCAGTGGGTGTGGCTCAATTTTTCCCGCCACGCCCTAAACCGGGCCCTTGAGTTTTCTAGCCACCCTGCGATTTTGACGCCAGACCGCCCCTGAGTGTGGTTTTGAAATAGTTTGAAAATATCAATGATTATATAAAATCAAAAATTGGTTACCATATTTAGATTCTGTTATTATTAATATCCAAGCATTGAATTATGACCTATTTTCGGCTTTTTCTAGAGTTTGGCCTAGATATTTCATAGCAGTTTCTGTAAACAAACAAAGAAAAAGTAACTATATCACATCTTTGTACAAATGTGTTAAGAAATTTATGCATTGAGTGGCTAAACATTGTTGCTGGATCCGTTTTAAAACAGATCAATCAATATTTTCTGGAATTTCGACGAGACAGAAAACACCACAGCAAGCACCGCAACTGTAAATGCTTGGAATTTGCGAACGACGGCTTATTTTTCCAATAATAACATCAATTCATAAATCTAAGTGCAATATAAGGCCACTCACCAAATTTCACATCGATATTCGAAAGAGAAGTGAATGAAATCAATCCTTACTTTTACCAAATTTAAAAGGGCTCGGTATGGAGCAAGTTCCTTTTTGCCACTATTCAAAATGGCGGAAGTAAACAAATTTCCCTCACAGCGGACCTGTGAGTTAGACATCTAGAGCCTTCGGCGCTTCTATCATTGGCAGGCAAGCTCTAGTACCAAAGTGAGGCTGTAATCCACGAATTTGTGCAAAAATGGTTTAGAAGAATACACTTTGATTTTATTGAATTTGACTGGTATCTCAAAGCTTCAAAGCCCACAATAACACATCACCTAAGCTCTTTGAAAACACCCTGCTGTCCCAGTAAAGTATGTCTCAGATAATACACAAGAATTTCAAATTCCTTAATACTGCATGATATTGCATCCAAATCTTTCAAAATTTCTGCTCTCAAGCATAAAAATACTTAGTGTGGACTATGAATAGTTCAAGCACCTTTCCTGTGACAACCAGATCTCTGCAACCTGTGACAGCCTTTGAAATGTGAGTTTGATCTGAGCAGTGACGGAAATTCATTTTTCAGGTGGGGGGGGGGCTGCAATGCCCCCAAAACAAGCAAACTTGCCAACAAATGACATTATGTACCGACAATTTAGCCAAACCTTGACCAGAGAGCCTTCAATTGCATTCTGTCAGTGACAAGCAAACAGAAACATGACATCACATATTTGGCAACCATTTTAAGTGCTGAAGTATCCATTTATTTTTAAACTGAACCTGCCAGTTTGGATACATACAAAAAATTAGCCAAAATTTGCCCCAATCCCAACTTTTTTCAAACCCAAACCAGTTTAAAAAATCTTGATTTCTAGAAGTTGGATTGAAAACAGCAATCTTGAGTCAATGACAGAGCCTTGCAATGAGGTCTAACAAAATCCCTGTTCTGTGATGATACTGATGAAGCCTATCAGTATAACTTGAGTCTTGTTGGCAATGTTGTTGAAAATTGTTGGTTACCTTAGAATTATTTTGCACAACCAAAAAGTTTCATGATAATCAATATTTCAAATGACACTAAGCACACCAAATTTCTGAATTTTCTGTCACCATTTGCATATTCCTAGGACAAACAGATTGAAAAGTCTATTTTAATTCACTGTTAAATGGATTGAATTATCATTACAGATAAAAATCCAAAAATGTACAGTCTCCTGCTAGTATTTCACACAATGAGTTCTATTCCTATTCTTTATAATACCAGGAGACTTAGATCTTGATCTGGCTGATGCATGAAACATCAAAGCTATAAGACTATTTACAATTGTCAAAGAGTTACAAAGTCTTGAGTACTTTTGAGAAGAGCTTTGTCTTTGGGACTTTCTTCAAGGCATGCTTGAACTTTTTACTTGTTGGTAAAAAGCAACCACTCCATTTGGAGATCTGAATTATCTGAGCTAGCCTATCTATGCTTTCCCCTAGTTTCTCCTTTGTTATTTCATCAGTTAGCCTTTCAACTGTATCATCAAGATGAGTTATCACATCTTTTATGTTTGATTCAAAAATCAATTCCATCGCTTTAGGCTCCTCAGACACTTCCCCTGGCTCCAGATCATCTTCATCTCCAGAGGCACTTGTGTCACTTTTACGATGCATTGAAAAATAATTCAAAATTCCATAGTGCAAAAGAGACGATACTTTTTTGATCTCATCAGAACCAATTACTTTGTTGTTGATCTTGATGCCAGCAAAAAGAGGTGAGAGAACTGACCATGATAAGAGCCCTGATATTGAACAGACGATTTTCTTTTGAAGCTTTGGGTCATCTTGGAAATTGTAAATTGATGGCAACAACAGAAATTCATGAGGCTTTCTAGAAGTAAAATCTTTAGGGCTTGATGAAAGCCAAGACCCAACTATTTTCATTAAAGGCATTGGTGGTATTTCCTGCTGATTGCTTTCAAACTCGTCATCATTGTCCTCCCCATCTGACTTTGCTTTCTGATGAAAACTATAAATCATTGGGAGAGCCTCTACAAACTGGCAACAAAACATTGGGCTCACTTGTACAACACTTTCAAGAATTTGGTAAGCACTTGGAATTAGATAACAGTAATCATTTACAACATTTGTTATTACTGACACCATTGCATTCTTCCTTCCAAACCTCTGAAAGAAAATTGCGCAGCATTCAAGTATTAATACACATTGTATTCCAACAGCCATTGAAATGAGTTTGCCAAGAAACTTCAGTTTGGCATCCCTAAACTGAATTCCATCTTCGTTTATATTACCAAACAGGCAATCAAATACGAAATACCTTACAAAATCTAGTTCTCTGCCATCAAAATACGAGCAAATCAGCTCCAACAGCTTAAGTTCTTGAATGGCCGTGAAATCTGACTCGTCTAGAAAAGTAAAGAAACATTCCTCAGATATGACACGCGGTACGTTGCTATTTTTCATTTTGGCTGGAGGTAATCCTTCCTCATTATTTCGATTATCTTCTTTCAAATATGCATCGTAGTAAGTGTCGAAAAAATCAATTATTTTTCGGTGACTTTCTGGAAAAGAGAGTTCTTCAACAAAGTACTTTTGCATCAGCTTTATCTTGGTTGAAATATGTGAACGCCACGAGAATGCGTTCCAAATATCTTCTCCAAGGTCATCATCATCATCCATGATTTCTTGTCAATAGCTTAATACACTATTCAGCGTCTTCTTGTGAAAGAAATTTCAATACATAAGTAACGGTAAGCGAACACGCATCACCTTCTTTTGGACGTCGCCATATTTACAACCTCGATTGGAGAAGAGTCACAGAGAAGAGGCTCTTCAACAACGATGGGAGCGGGAAGGTAAGCTTGTAGCAATTCTGCAATTTTAGCCCAAAATGGCTGTTTTGATAGCAGCATACACATCGGCATAACTTGACAGATAGCAATTCAAGGAGTTTTACCGAAGTATTTGATACATCTCCTTGGTATGCTAAAGCCTAAGAAATAGGCATCGAACAAAACAATGCAACACCATGCTAGTTAGAGATTTTCAACAACATAAGCAACAAAGAAATCGTATGTGTTTTTTATCTAATCTGCTATCTCATACTTGTCGGTAGTGAACAGTAACAAGAAGCTGATATCCACTTCTACAGCCAAGGAGGAGGCTAGAGTAGGACCTTTCATCTCACCAATCAAATTTTGCAGGAGGATAATCTGGCAGGTTTATACTCTCAAATATGAAATCAGTTACTCTTTTGTTTTGCCTTTGTTTTTCCCTGAACCTAACGTGGAAGGAGTTGTGGTCTATGTTTAAGACAACGCTAACTCTAATTAATAAAATTCTGATGAAATAATTCTCAGTCTGTCAAGCAAGGATACATTCCAAGATTCCGACAAAGAACCCTGCATTTCGTTCAAAGGCCACAACGTTATCAGCCGATAAAATGCTATGTTTCTTCCATTGTGTTCTTATTCTCTTCAACTATCACACGTGTTCATTAACTTTCTTCATCCTAATAGCAATGTTTTTCTAATGTAACGACTCGCAAATTCCAAAATTTGTCTAAACTTTCCCTTTCAGCCAAGTTCCCTTCCAGCCTAGACAATCATAGTTAAAACAACAATAAGATTTTGATGGTTACAACGTAGAAAGTAGCTCTGCTTATTAGCCATAGTCTTGGAACTCGATTCGAATTATCGGCATTGCTGCTTCTTTTCTGTTCAACTTTGTGCCACTTTTGACAAAACCTTGAATCAACGAAAACACATTTGAAAACCTGCTTCAAGGTAGGGTCTTTCATGTTTATCATATCACTGAAAACCTGGACAAGAAATAGCAACATAAAACCAAGTAAAATAAAAACATAACAAAATCTTTTAATGAAATATAATCAACCGTACATATTTACATACAGGGTTTACTATACATATCTCTTATATGTGTACAGAGGTATTCATCTTAATTTAGAAAAAGGAACCATTTTTCTGCCTTTTTTATACGGCGTTAGCATAAAAATCAATAATCAATAACAGCGTGAGTGGTTTCCTCGAGAAAAGGCTTCCTTTGGAAAATTAAGACTGAGCATACATCGCACAAATAGGTAAAAATATTCAATCTTTCAATTATATTAATTGAGGGAGAAGGAAAAAGAAGATCAAATAAAACAAAGGGGCATAAATAATCAATCTTTAGCAAGATAAATGAAATAAAACTTAGATAACGAATGTCTGACGTATTAAAAAAAGCACGTGAAATGTTTTATGTTTCTTTATTTCAATTAAAACATCTTAACATAATGCTTAAGTGGGTTCTTCTTAGAATATATATTTTACTTAAACATCAATAATCATAGTGTTTTAAATAAATCCGTTGAGCTAAACATATAAAAAACGGAATTTATACTAAAAAAATTTGGCAATGAGTGTGAAACCCCATTCCCTTCCCATTTGCAAAACCCCCATCCTCACTATACGTCAGACAGCTATTGCTATGGTGTTCAGATGTGTAAATTGGAGACCTGAGTCAGTTACAAATTTCTGTTGCTTTACTTATACTTCTCTTTATTTTCTTAACACAATAAAAATTGCTAATTCAACGGAGGAAGACAAACGGGATAAACAACACAACATCAGAGCAACAACATAACTAAAGATATTTACTAAGATTGAAATCATTTTCTCAGCACTACCTCATTAGCGATCTGAGATGCTAAAATAATTTTGTCAACAGCAACAATAAAGGCAGGTTGCACAATCATGTAAAGAATTAAAATGCAATGTCATATATCGAAATTCATCTAGCAATACAAAAACATAACATTTTAGCAGTTAACAAAACATTGCGATTATTTCTGACAATTCGTTCTCCAACAACATGCAAACATTTTTTTCTTTGATTTAATTTATCAAAAATTTATCAATAGGTTTTAGAGGCCCTGGGGCAGTACCAAGATACGAGGCCCCCTAGATCTCAAGGCCATGAAGTAAGTTGCCCTCTTGCTCCTAGCCCTTTCCCTCTCGGCGGCCCTGCTTATATATTCAATACTCAGAACTTATAGGACAAAGCTAGCCCCTTATGCGCAACTAGCATTAGTGAAAATGATACACAATTTCATTTGTATAAGCAATCTAACAGCTCTCCCATCTGCCTTCAAATTTTGAAATGCCGGTAAAAGCAATCAGCTGTTTAGTCTTCATACAACCTAGTATGTAAGCGATTCCTTGCATATAAGCAATTCAATTTCTTGCATATAGGGACAACGAATTTTTAGTTTTCAATATTATTATATGAATATTCTAGCTATTCAACGAAAGTAGCTCACTTGGCATCAATCAATTGCCGGTTTATCATATTGAGATGGCGAGCAATTGATGCCATATCGGGGAATACAATTTTGAAAGATGATTTGGCTTGTCCATCTTCAGCTTCTTCTTCTACTTGACTGTAGTTTTGCTCCAAAACTAAATGAAAAAATGAGGAAAATAAGCAATATCACGATCACTGGACGTTTAGTGGCACTTCTTTGTAAACAAAAAACCAACAGTATAAATGTTTTTGATAACTAAAATATAACTAAAACAGACTCGCCGATTTCTGTACAGAAAAGTTAAAAGTTTAATTAATAAACATACATTGACATCATCAATTATGAAAGGTAAGCCATTTTCAGTAGTCTGTTCTTCAACAACACAGACGGAGAAACCATGAAAAAGACTGGGCTCAGGCTCTGGCCATAAGATATTTTTGGCTCCTGTCTGTTGGTATGCTTGGAAAAGCTCTTCTGAAAGAGCCAATTTTAAAAACCTGTCGGTTTCAAGCTCGTGATTAAAATAAACTTGCGCAAAACTAAAACTTTTATCTTAACCGAGACAAATCTAATTGGCTTCAACCAAGTAAGTAGAAACACGCGAAAAGTCAAAAGCCAATCCGTCCAAGCATCACCTTGGTAAAACTTCTTGCTGATAAGTTACGTAACTGGGTTGCTATTGCGTTCACGTGTAACATTTTAGGACTTTTATTCTTCGGTTGATATTATTGTTCTTATCTTAAATTGGACTCATAGATCCTGTTGCGTTTTTATGTCGCATGTTCGCTTATCGTACTGCTGTGTTAGAAACTCCCTTCTGGGAAATTTTTGTCCTTGCCATGGCATTATGTTGCGTTTCGTAGTGTTTTTTCAAAGCGGCCTAGCCCATGATCATCAGAGCATCCCACTTTCGTAAGAAGAGCCCTTACATTGTTACATATGTGTGCTATACTTCGGGGAATCGGAGACAGTTGAAATTCACTAAAGTCCATCTAATTTATTGGCAACGAAAATCAAAATCAATCCAAGTTTGTGTGTAAGAAATTTATGGGTAAATTAACTGTTGTTCGTGGTCGAAAATAAAATTGACTAAAACTGAAACAGTATTATTTCTAAGTAAGACCCAGGCCCTGAAAGCTCAAACCTTACACGTGAACAAAAGATCACCGCTTCATCATTCTACTTTTAACATTTTACATCAACATCATCATCATCATCATCATCATCAACATCATCATCATCATCATCATCATCATTATCATCATCATCATCATCATAAAAAAATATCAATACTCACTATCTAAATTTGATTCAATTTCGTCCATCCTTTTGCTTAGCTGAACTTCGATTTCATCCACGTGATTAAGTAAATTCAATTTTGCATAAACAATGTCAAGTTCATCATTTCCGTCCTTTTTCTCTTCTGTGGTCTCCCTTGGTTCCGCAATTTGCGCACATTCTGAATCCTTCGGTACCAAACTCAACGTATCTTTACAATCTTTTTCTACCCCCTTTATATCTTGAATACGCTCATTACCAATGTCAGGGCTTTCTTTTACTTTGATATCAATTTCGCTATCTGTATTTTTCAAGTTCTTTTCTTTTAATAATTCTTCACCATTTTGGACTTCATTCGATCTCCCATTTTCAATCACTGAATCTTTCTCAGTAAATGAGTCCCTTGCACATTTATCGAGATCAGATGTTCCATTTTCTATTCTTTTATCACTTTCTATTCTTTTATCACTTTCTACAATCTCTTTCCTTTCATTTGACTCGATCTTGTTTTCATCAACGCTCTGGTCTTTAATATCTTCATTCTTGTTAGCTTTTTCCTCATATTTTCTCCAAAATCGCAGTAGAGATTGGTCAGATGGTTTACTAAAACATAAGCAAAATCGTTTCAGTAATTCCTAAACTACTTCATTTATGCTTCATAGCAAACTGTCAAGTGCTTGAAATAATCGAAGCACACGCTCCTCTTAGAAACAGACAAGTGTGTCAATGAGTACCAGAAGTAAAACAGGACATTGCAATGAAAATACCTTGGGTAGCATACATGGCCACTGCGCTATCTATAGTGTTCTCACTAAAAAGTTATTCTGATGGAAAACTATCACGTGATTTGCTGTGTACGCGTAAAGAATAACCAAAACCCATTTCGTTAAAATTCTGTGAAATGCTGCGGAATGCCGCACAATTTTTCACTGGAAAGCAAAGAAGATAGCACCCCTTCCCTAAGAGTGTACATCATAAAAGTACTAACTAAAGACGTTTTCACTAGAAGAGAATTTACTTGATCCTTTGGTTTAAACAATGTTTCGTTTGATTTGACAAGCTAAATAAAGCTTGTCAAATGTTTTCAAATACCCATTCGCTACAATTCATTTATAATAAATAAACTGAAATACGTACTCTAATAGAGTAAGCTTTTTCTTGATCCCATTAATGACGTCAAAAATGTTTGCCACATCTTCCATCAACGCGTGACTGGCCTGCATAATATTCGCAATTCTCTCTTGATTCTTGTCCTCAGTTTCAATCAAAGATGGCAGCGTACCTTTCTTGAACCAGTCAAAATTGTTCTGAAGAAAGTGTGAGAAGATTATTGTGACTAAGCTAAATCTCTATAACATGGAAGCTAAATATTATAAACATGGAAGTTATGCATCAAAAGTGTATTTCCTTCTTAATTATCAAGCTGTTATGTTATTGAGTGCAATTTGAAGGTATTTCTGATCCAGTAATATTTCAGCAACAGTTCCCATAAGGCAAAAGCATTACCATTGGAATTGAAAAACGTCTTTGGCATCAAAATGATAAATGCCTCAATGAAATAGCAGTTTACCGAATGAAATGAAACAAAACGTGTGCAAAAAAAGTTAAATTAAAGAGTACAATTTAACGTGGTTCGCAGATGTTTTAGTAATCGATGTTATAAAGGACAATTTTTCATCGTCTGCAATGATATTTGAAAGCAATACGCTAAAGGAACACACCGATATTTGGCAAAAACTGGTAAGTTATGCGACAAACAAGCTCATTTAGGTCACTATTGAATATCATAAATATCATAATTAAAGTGTTACGTGTATTGAAAAATGTAATGGCTCACCTTATATTTATAACAACTTCGTAGGCCTAAAAACAATTAAAAAAGGGCTATCAAAATCACAAGAAACGACAGCCGCAAATCGATTGAAATTGCAAATCAGCTGGAAACATGAACAACTTAAGGTATCATTTTAATCAATTCACACACACGACGTTGTCAATCGAAATAAAAAAGGTTTAACTAAAAATCCAAATTTTTAGGAGAAATTAGATATTCAGATACCTCAGATCTGTTGCAAATTCTGCAGCGAAGGAAGAGCATTTGAGCAGTGAAGATTGTGAAAATGAAAAATGAAGAATTTAAGAATAGTTTTACCTTCTGGATTTGTGCAAATATAGCAGAGGTATTTCTTTGGAACGGTTTGTATGGATAAATTGACACAATCTCCATGTTGCCAAGTAAAACATTGCTCACACTGTGTATAATGAAAAAGGCGATTTATTGATACATACTACTAGTAATGTAAATATCGTGAATACGATTTCGTTGAAAAATGACTACACATCACATATCAATGGGCTTGCCAGTGAATCTTTTCTGACATTGCCACTGTAAGATTTTGCGTCAAATTCAGCATGTCCTTGGTAACAGAAAGAACCAGCAAAATGTGTTCTCTACTAAAGAAGCCTGAGAAGCCAAGTCGTGACTCTCTTAAAAATTTGACATTCTTATCACTTCGTGCTCCCATATAAACAAGAAAAAAATGTTCACAACTTGGCTAAATCTCAAGCCTAAAAGCGTTTCCTAAGCGAACAACATGCCAGGAAGGAGAGGGAGGGAAAGGGGGAGGGGGAGGGGGGCTAGCTGGGTACTACTATAGGGTTTTTATTTATGTTTTATAATCAATGAAAAATATTGTTTACCCATCTGTCTTAAAGTGGTCAATGCTGCATAGTGGTCGGTTGGCAACTTAGAACCGTCCTGCACTATACAACAAATAGAATGTTTCATAATAATGTAAAAGAAAAGTTAATGAAAATGAGCAAATGGGGCCTTGCCTGTATCATAAATCCCTGCTCTTCAAGGTCTCCACATTTACATTTGATGATGTCATCAACACAAGCAGAGCCATCTGTGTCAGAATCACTTTCGTCACTATCCTCATCGCTCATATCATCATGTTTCTCTCTGTCTGATAAATTCTCATCAGTCATTACAGAGCTGGCATAACCACTTCTGACACTTGCCATGTCCTATGCAAAAAAGAAGATAGCTTTATAATAATACTTCTTTAAATGAAAAAAGCTTTTTTGTTGTAGTTACTTTCCCTTTTTAATATTGGTAGCTGTACGTCAGGGGCATTTCAACATCAATCTATCGCTCAGTTATTGCAAAAAATCATATTTCTTCTCAAGCTTACAAAAGTACATTTGAATATACCATACTACACTGACGTACTACAATATTTTCAGGAAACTGCACTGGAAATAAAGGCTACAAAAATCTTGATGATTTTCAAAACACTGAGAATTTAACTAATTTCAAAGAATGATAGCATAATACTTCCAAACAGAACAGCTAGGAACATTTGCAGTGATTGCAGTACAAAGATTTTGGTGCTTTATGGCCTAATAAAATAGGGGCGAATAACAGACCTTTCTGGTAACAGCTTCAGAATCAATATGAACAAGATAAGTAAAGGCACCATGTACATGCTGCAATTTCGCAGCTAAATTACCTCAGGAGTCTTCAAATCCCCATCGTTTGAAGAAAGGTTTCTATACGATTTTGAATGCAAAAATGAGCCACCAGGAGATAGGAGAGCGTCACTTGAGATTGGAGAAGGCACTGACAAACGAAGCAATAAAAAATTCTATCAACGGAAATGTTGAATAAAACGGTTCCGTTGAAGTAAAAATGCAAAAACCTGAATCAAAAAAAGGCTAACGTCTAAAGTAATTTTTCAGCATACAATGACACAAAATTGAATTTTTTTGTTACATGTTATATTACATGCTTCTTGTTTAATTTTCACCACATTACATCATTACACCATATATTTTTACTTCATAACTATAGTATAGTACAGTTCTCAATAAGTATAACGCAGTTCTCAGTAAAACTGAAAGTGCGTTTTTTCTGGCAAGGTTAATTACAATAATATAGGTTTCACACAAAACACCCGTTTCTCCCCACCCGTTTTTCCTCACAATATGAGTTGTAAATACAATACTCACAGCAAGATGATAGCTTCCTCTTCTTTTGAGGTACACGAGGCGTGTGGAAGTACTTTTGATGATAATCACGACTTGACGCTTTCCTAAATGATTTGCTGCAGCCCGTATGTTGACATCGGAACTCGTTCAAGTCCAACTCGACTGTAAATTCTTTCGGTGCAAGGACTGATGACAAAGGGCAAAAAAATAATCTTAGATTAATAGTAATATATCTGGCAATAAATAAATTCCGTTAGGAACACCTTATCAATAGCTTTCAATCTGTAGAGAAATCAGTAGAATAAGACAATAACACTTCAATCTTGAATAATAAACAGGCATCTGTATGAGTATGCCCTGTCTAACTCTACTTTCAAACGTTTATGACCGTTATAATCAGACCCTACAGCCAAGTTTAATATCAGTCGATCAAAATAATTTAGTTTATAGCAACTAAAGCTGACATGAAAAAATATCTGAGCCAATTGGCCTCCTGAAGGTAAACAAAACACTACCCAAATATATTAAAAGAAACAAATTTTTATAAGCACACCTTTTCCCTTTCCATGAAGAGACTTTTCGACCTTCTTAGATGAAGCCTAGAGAGAAAAAAGTGAAAATATTTTCACGTTTCAACTCAGCCAGCCCCCTGCACACATTCGAAACTCGTAAAGACAGTTCATAACAATTCATTTCTAACAAAACCACTCTAAATTCAAGACGAATGTTTATGACGAATGCATCCATCTTTCTATCAGTTGCAAAATCATATGCTTGAATTCCAAGACTCGAAATCAATGCGAAGCTTATAAAGCTGCATTAACTGTTCTTTAATTATAATATATAATCGCAAACTATCAACATCAACGTCATTCTACTACCAAATGCGCCAGGGGGCTTACCTTCGGGTATAAATGAATTTCATCATAATTGTTAAAACATCTTCCGGAGCTTTCATTTCATATACTATTTTCCATCCATTCATGAAAAAAGTAAGAGTTTTAACAAATTTCTCGGTTCTCCACTTCAAAAAGTTTTCTACCGTTTTTTCCTATACTTATAACTTTGCCACAAGAAATAACAAACAGATACGATCAATACACACTCCTTTAAACTTTATCTAGTTGACAGTACAAACTTCGCATGCAGAATGTAACCAAGAAACCATACATACCTTCAAATTCTCATTGCTATTTCTGCTATTCAAATTATCCCCATTCGCTGGTTGGTCAAATGGACTATTCTCCTTCCCCTCTTCATCTGCTTCTCCAAAATCATTCGAGTCTTCATCGTTTATCCCAGCACCACCAGAGGCACTCAGATGCTCCTCGTCTTCTTCCTCATTATTTGATCTCTGATCTTCATTTGGATTGCTATGAACAGCAGACTCCTTTCCTTTATCATGCTTAACGCCAAGTTTCTTTGTTCTCTGTAACGGCAAAGTGAGTCTTCTGGGATCACCCATCATTAATGTATCTTTCTTTTTCTGACTTCTCTGAGGAGATGTAGGGACACTCTGGTTTACTGTAGGCGTCTGTAGGGCTAAGATAAAACTGGGTGTTAGTGTTACTTTACTAAACTGGGCACATCTGACTGACGGGGTTAAGGTAGGTCATATAGGGGAAATATTGACTTCAAGGATGTCTTCGGTAAAAAACCTTTCACAAGGCTCAAATCCGTCCTACTACTAGCCTTTACCAATCAGTATTACCAATCAAGTCCTAAACCAACCCCAACCCATACCCAATCCTCTCCTAACCAACTCTCGATCCACCGCTCATCAACCCCATGCATGTAGGCAAAGATACGGCACTACTGATGCAGCAGGCGAAATATAACTTTTTTATTATACAATTCACAAGCTAGTAGTACGTAGAAGTACTAATTTCCGTTCAAAAGAATTATTTACTTTGGACATACTAGCTGAAAAGGGACAATGCTCAACAAACATTTACATTACTTACTTTCGGGTTTAGTCGGATCCATCCCTTGATCAAGACTTTGCCCTCTCGAAGGCGACATTCTAGCTGATTTAGGTGCTATCTGTATCGGTGGTGCTGCATGCGGAAGTGGGCAGCTGCAATTGGGAGTCTTGCACACAACTGCTGGCAGTCTTTCACCTGGACCCATCACTGGGAATCCTTTTAATAAAAACCAAACAGCCAATTAGCCGGGGTTAAATTGCCTAGAGGTGAAGGGGTTCAACTGCCTGGAGAGGAAGGAGCTAAATTGCCTGTATACCATCTAAAGGTTAGTTGCGCAGTATTAACTTAAGCAAGTGTAGTCTTTTAACAATCTGAGTTTCTGAACAGTGAATCTATTGACGAACATTGATTGGAAGCATCTATTTTACTTCGGTTGAAATCCCACACCATAGCTTTAAGAAAACCAGGTCACCAGGTTGGTTTAAGAAAAGCAATGGCCTTGAATAGCACTTCAGTGACCGCTTCTGGACATACAAAGTTGTTCAATAATTTAAGTAGTGGGCCATTGTGTCAAGAAGACTGGCTTAACACCAACCTTTTTACGTAGAATATTTCATTTTTCTTCTATCAAAACCATCAAAATCTTCTAAGAAAGCTATCCACAATCGCTAAAACCAGTCTTTCTTATTCTTTTATACAATTGACATAAATCCGAATCTTTTTCAAAACAGGTTGTATATGATAATTAGGACAGTTGGCACCAAGTGATTACTATCCGAGCCTTTTTACAAATTGGCAAATCTATAGGTAGGTTAAGGAAGATCTTTAGGCCCTTTTTAGTCTGCAGGGTCATAAAGGTTAAGACTACCGACTAAAGCATACAAAAATGGGCAGCAATCAAACATAACGATTAAACTGCAGAAAAGTTTCAACAGAATGATAAAGTAATGCAAACTGTTGGTGAGTTTTCAGTTTTTACGAGCTTTCATGCCAGAGATTCCCAAATCTTAAATAAATCAATAATAGGCATCTACTTACGCTGGTTTGCTGACGACACAGGGAAGCTCCCATACGGTGGCGGGTAATGCGACGTCACATTCTGTAGAGTCTCTCTTGGGATGTAGTAACCAGGGGCTGCAATGTATCTCGGTGGTCCGTAAGGGAACGGAGGCGCACTAGGGAATCTGGGATAGTTTACATACGGCATTGGGCGTAAATGAGGCTGGTAACCACTGTGAGGCAAACCTGGCTGGTTGTAAATGGGCTGCATGTGCGGAGCGAACTCGGGAGTTTGAAAACTCATCCTTGGGTCCATAGTAATGGTTTGATAAGGAAAAGTAGCAATCATATGCCCATCTTGGGATATTGTAGGCCCTACCGTGTTTGCGGCCGAGCCACGAGGCTCCGGTGTCGCATTAAATACCAACTGAGTTTGTTTCATTGCATAGTCTGGCGGTGTTTGACCAGCTAAGTGTTTATCATTAACTGAGCTAGCTGCATCGTCCGTTTCTTGAGTTCTATTAATACCTGAGGCTTCAGCTTCAGCTATATTTGTATCGGTGCCTGGCAGATCATTTGTTTTCTCAGCTGAATCTTGTGTCCTAGCCTTAACATTTTGCTTCTGAGCACTTAGTTTACCCGTAATAAAGTCAAGACGCTTTTTCTTTGATTCAAATTCTTTTGGCTTTGGAGTTACCTGGGTGCCTTCACTGGATTTCCCAGCATCCTTTGATTCGGTTTCCACATCAGTTATATCATCTTTACGTGCAACGGTCTGGTTCAAATCTATAAAAGATTCCTTAGTCTCGGGAGTAGACCTAGCTAACTCATCATTCGTTTCTTCTGATTGCGATATATCCTTCTCAGCCAATTCGCTATTACTTGCTTTAGACTGGATTGCATTGACAGCATTACTGTCTCTGAGAGAATAGACACCAGTTATAATAGGCTCCTTGTCCTGTTCCACCCCCTTGCTTTGTTCAGATGTCATTGGCGATTCCCTGTTTACATTTTCAACGTATTCTGGTGCTGGCGACTGTTTCGAAATAACAGGGCTAACGGCATCACCGCTTTTTCTTTGTTTATCCATACGTACGTCCATTGGACGGCTAGTGAAATTACGACATTGTTGGCAAGGACATTCCTTGACCTCGCCTTTATATGGCCCTGCATTCTGCATTCCTGGTTCCTGGAATCTAATACACTCTGTAGAATAGCCAAATGCAACGGGTCCTGTAGTGAAATGAGGGTTCATCACAGGCTGTAACGGGTTCAAAACTCCATACTCTGGAGGTGGAGTTCGCATTTCTGTTAGCCCTATCATACCTCTATAGGGAACCATGCCTTGAGCCCCTCTCATCATCTCAAACCCAAGCGGCTCAGATTTCATCACTGGTATGCCGTGAGGTGGTGGCAGCTGTGTGTTTGGACCTTGAAAAGGCAAAATGTGCCTTGGTTGAACATGCCCTGGCGGTAGGTGCCTTGGTGGTGGGCCAACAAAGTTTCCTTGTGGCACTGTGTATGGTATAAAATGTTGTGGACCATAACCAGGTACCTGGAAGACTTCCTGCTGGACTGGCATTAAACCTTGAGTTGTTAAATTCGTTTGTAGTTGGTTGGAACTGCTTGTGTCGTGGCGTTCAGAAGTAGATGCAGAGAAATCTAGAGGCTCCTTTAGGAGTTCCTTAGATTCCCCTGGTGTATTTCTAGTTTCTTCATTCTTAATACTGCCATCAGTACAGCCTGCCTCTGGTCTATTCAAATTTCGACTTCGAGGGCGTCCACGAGGAAGTTTTTCTTTCGCAAGCTTACTGCAGACAGGTCGCTCTACTTGCGAGGGCCTATCTTGATGCACCATACTAAGAAAGCTGCCTTCCATCTTTAGCCTAGATTTATATGGTCCTCTTTGCTGCTTCAAACTTTTCGTAGGCTTACCTTCAAGCATGCCTTCTTCTGACTGGATGCCAGTTTTTACTGCTTCTTCCACAGCTGTGTCATCTGGTTGAGAAGGGAACCCAATGGAGTCTGCTCTCTCTGAGACCATTCTAGTCAATGACTCGAGTGGGCTGGCAGTTGAGGGCAATTTCTGCTCCTTCTCAATTGCCTTCTTCGCTGTTTCTATTCTTTTTTCTATTCTTGATTTGAGCTTCGATCTAATCTTTTTACGCTTTGCCAGCCTGTTACCCTTTCTTTCTTCGTGCGATAGAGTATATTTAAGCCTAGGAAATGTTCTTGGCTTCGCACCTGCGTTCGTCTGGCAGGCAGTGCTACCATCCTGTTCCTCATTTTGTTTTTCCGTCGCCAACGAAGGCTCGTCTTTGTCTGCCAACGCCTTTGCAGTAAGTTCATCATCAACATCTATGACCAAGTTTCCACTTCCTTCCGAATAGGTATCTGAATATTGTTCATCAACATCATCATCTTTGCACGTGTCTGCCTTTTCACTTACGTCAGACTTTGCCTCGGTAGACTCCCTTCCCAAACTGCTCTTTTCCTTCACAATGCTTTCAGAAGACGATTCTAAGCCTGTAACTTTCCCTATTATCGTCTTATCCCTGACATGATCTTCGGGTTCTTCCATTTCCTCTACAGACTTTTCCTTCGACTTTATTACGACATCTTCCGCAGCATCAAAAGGTTTTGTCTTCGTTGGACTGATCACAAGCTTCCTTTTGGCATTGCCAACTACACTTGGCTCCTGGCTTAAATGCCCAGAGGCGTCAATTCTCTTTTTGTTCTCAGATGGAAAACGATTTACTTTGAACGGACTGATTCGCACCATTAAACTTGTAGCTTCTTTCGGATTTGAGTCATCAATTGTCATCTTGTTGCTTTCATGAACTTGAGTATGACTGTCTCCTTGGCTGCTAGACATCATAGGTTGTTGTTCAGCTTCAGCGTGTATGTATGACTCTTTCAGCAAACCATCAACGCCTCTCTTGCTGCCAATACTTTGCAGTAGTTCTAGTCCCTTCTCAGTAAGCTTTCGTTCTCGCCTGGGTAAACGTGTTTGGCTATCAAATGCCGAGGCTGGCTCAGACTTCCTTCTATTTTTACTCATTTTTGGGCGACCTCTCGGACGCTTTTGCTTCAAAATCGGTTTATTTCCTGTCCCATCTACAGCTCCATCAGTCGGTCTTTCATTCAACTCTGCAATTCTGTGCTCTTTCTCAGCAATTTTCCCCTGGTCTTCATTCGCATTCAGTGCAACAATGAAGGCCTCATTACATTCCTCTTTTCTAGACTGCTCATCGTTTGGCACGCTCTCTTCGCCTGTAAAACCTACTTTAGAATTAGAGCTTACATTTATTTTCTTTTTAAATTCTTTACTTTTTTGTTGATGATCGATCTGAGCATCTCCTTTTTCTATGGAACTAACTACTTTTTTTTTTCGTCCACGTTTCTTCTTTCGTGGTACGTCAAGAGGTAATTTTATTTTAAGAAAATTTCCTCCGAGCTTTTTCTTCTTCTTTAAAGTCTTCTTGTTGTACTCTGTCAGTCCAGCAAATCTCTGTCGTATAGGTGAAACAGAGCTCTCAGATGGAGACGACCAGCACATTTGATCGCCTAAGTCATCAATGGGGGCTTCCTGATAAGATGAATCAGCAGAAGGCGTATCAGCGTTATTAGCAGAAACAGAAGATTCTGGGCCTTTTTGTTTCAACCGATTCTTTGTCGATATTTTCATTGGTGATGACGTACTTGGCTCTTGATTTTGTGGATGACTCTCTTTACTCCTGTTTTCCCTTTACAAAATCAAAGAAACAAAATCAAAATCACATACAAGTCTGCCGCCATAGTTAACCGCTAAATCTGACTGCATCTAAAATAACTAGGCAGAGTAACTTAGGGTTTAAATATTGACGTCAACGCCAAAATGAAAAGAATATAGGTTATAAAACAGGCTCATGGTTCGTAAAAGGACTTGTAAATGTTTATTGTAAGTAGAAAAGCAGATTGGCAGAACTACTGACACTTATTATAAAACTTAATCTACGCTTTTCCCTTTATACAGATTTCAGAAACCACTTCTTAAAAATGAATTCAGATTTACGTAAAACATTATCCTTGAGAAAATTTAAATCAACGAGATATAGCCCATAATAATGTAGGTAACACAAGGAGATCGATGTTTCAAGCTCAACGAAGAAAAAACTTAACAACAGAATTTTACATATAAACCGTGCAAACTATGGTATGAGCAAAGGACAACTTAAACAAACATGGCAATTTACTTGCATGGAAAGTTCTAGAGAGCAGCACAAAGATGTTGGATGGAATGAAATGATTTTAATACAAATGTGATGCATATTGAGTTTTAAATCATACCAGTGATCATTATGTCCTGAAAATTCATCCGAATCGCTGGGTGTTCCTGAAAAGCGATGTTTAAATCTCTTCTTTGGTATTATAGTCACAAAATCAGCCATTGTGCTAGGTTCCGCGTGCCGCCTTTTAGTTCTGTTGATTTTGCTTGAAGGAGGAGAAACACTTGCTGAAGTTCCAGGAACAGGCACATCACGTGGCATTCCACTAGCTGGGTTTTCTTTGAACTTGGCTTCAAAAGCCTCAAATGTTCTCTGAATAAAATGACAAAAAAGTACTTCTTCATAAACTCATATTATGTTATCCTATTTTCACTGTGTTTCTTAGAGAAAGAAATTCAGGGACAGCTAAAAGAGGTTTCCTCGATCATAAGCTGGAAAATCTGAGCACAGCAACAGTCCTAATTATTAAATGAACTGTGAGGTCATGATGTGATTGTCTTCAAATAGCGAACGGATTTTTTTCTGTGAACTATCTTCCATCTTTTGGGGGGCTGGGTAGAAAGATAAAATATCTAGAGGAAATCTAGGATAGAAGGAGCAAAGACGTGAGGGGAAATTTTGCTTACCCATTGGGCTGTATCTTCATACTTCTTTTGTGGTTTCAACATACATAGAACTTACTGTCCTCTTATCTGATACAAATTGTTTTTAATGCTGTGAGGTTCAAACAGTACTATGCACCAGGAGCAAAGTTACTGAATAAAGAAGTGGCTTCAAAGAGCTTAAGATCTTAAAAAGGACTAATTTAACTTTTTTTCCAAGGGAGGATTCAAGAATGAAAGAAATGAATATTGATACTACAGATGAACTGGCAATGTGAAAAATACATAGTAAATAAAATAAGGAAACAAAGGAAGATATATACCGGCACATTAAATAAATGATGCTTGATGGATGCAGAAATATCTCTTAAACAAAATTGCTCTAACCTTTGGGTCTGGCCGGATACAGTTCTTGTTAAGTCTCTTCTTGAATCCATCATAAAATATTACTTCATATATTTCTAAAATAGAAGATGATAATATCATAATACTTGCAATTTGTTGTGAAGGAACAGAGCATGATGATTTTGAGATTTTATTCAAGGCAAAATGTTTACTATTGTCGCGTTTTGCTGGCATCAGACTGTTTTTCAGAAAAAAACCATATCTGTGTCTTTGACAAATGTAACTAAAATACCCCAACTTTAATTCGAATTTTATCAGTGTTTCACAGTGGTATAAAAGTTGTGGGAAGAAGTTTCCCCCAGTACCACCTGAACCAATTCAATCGTTTAGATATGTATAACATCTCATACTTTCGTTAACAGAAGCATTGATCTTGGCAGGATAATACTTGGAGTCACTCCATCTTGCCAGAACTTTGTCCCCAGGCTGAAGCTCCTAGAATTGAGAAGCAGATAAATAAAAATTGGGACAAGTACATTTTTTGTAGATCATTTTATCCTAAGATTATCATATACCTTCCTAAAATTGACAGATTTACAGGACATTGTATATTTGATTATTGATACATAGTTTGTCAACCTTTTTTATCCACTGCAACATGTTTTATTGAAAAAGTCATGAGGTATACCACCAACAAAAAATATTAAAAATGGAACTCTGTGGATCATTTTCAGAATATAAATTCACTTTCATTGAAATGTCTTGAATAGGAATCAAATAAGGGAAAAAGTAGGGTTTAGAAGAGTTTTATATGATACTCTGCTGATCACTGGACTACTAAGCACATCATGTTATTTGCAGATAATAATTAATTTTTTTCTTCAATTCTTAGAACTCCTGTTAAAGAAATGAAAAAAAGTCCTCAAATCACCAGCCTTGAATAAGATGTTGCAAATAGAACAAATAGCCTACTTTGTTTCATGTGAAGCATTTAGGATATCAGTAACCCTTTTGTTAATGAAAATTTCTTTATTAGATGAAAATGACAATACCAATAGGATTGCTTGACAACCCAAACTACCAATAGATAAAAACTGAATCTTTTCATTTCTTTTCTATTGTACACATTATTTGATATATCGCTCTCAGCAATTGTATTGCAATCTATTAAGATTTGCATGCAGTTGTAGTTCATTATCTGATATGGTATTTGCTTTTGCTTTTGATAAACATAGGTTAGTGTAACAGTACACCAGCGATTGCCCCCTTTCACATGCAGGCACCATTTTTTACTAATATGCTTTCCGCTTGCAGGCACAAAATATTTATAATTAGCCCTACTGATTGCTAAGCATAAGGAATCAATTAAATATCAACTACCACCCAACTTTTCCTCCCTCATTAGCTTCGATTCCCAAATATGAGGTAGTTATGTAATAAATCATTGTAGATGTTACATGCATTTTCTTAACAAAACATAATATTTATTTTTTCTCTGGCTACGTCAAATCCAATTCAAAGTACTACTAAGAAACCCTACCTTTCGTTTGTAGCCTTCCTGATGTTTCTGGTCTCCCGATAAAAGTGGTCGCAAAGATTCACTTGTGTGCTCCAACCATTTATCATGCCTTGAATTCCAACCCTCAAAATGCACAAGCACCTTCAAATTCAAAGTATTGATGTTGACTATTCTTGCCTGATACCTATAAAAATCAAACATAGAGATGTCAATCATATGCATAGCTAGCATATATACCTTACTATTCAAGTGCCATGTCCTAACAGCCATTGCTCAAAACCTCTTTTTCTGTTACTACCTAGCTTCCAAAAGTAGGTTTTAGAGCTGATCAAGTAGTGTTACTGGTCCTTCCTTTTGCTGAGACCACACCTTGTGATTCCTAAGCAGGCCTGGCCGTTTGAGGCGAGCGATAGCTCGCGCTCGCCTCCATGCTCCCCTCGCAACCTGAGGCGAGCTATGAATTGCTCTCCTAAACAGAACATGAAGGGAGAATCGCTCCCCTAAAATTTCCATTCATTTGCCCTTTTTCTATTCAGAGAACCCTGAAAACGGGTTAATCGGCTTATTTTTGTAACAGCGATTTCTCCCGTCACTGCATTTTTTGCAATGAACTTTTTGCTTGTTGGGCGGTTTTTGTTATGATTGATAGGCATAAACTTCCATCTATTTGGAAAAGGATAGTTAACCGAAAGGTACGTTTGTAGCGATTAGAACCTTTCAATCTTAAGAAAACAGGAATATTTTGGAAGGAAAGTCGAAGAAATGGGTAGGAATTGTAGATTGGGGATATAATAAGACAGCAGGTCCCTTCCAGCAATAGAAACAAAACTATCCCTCAAAGAGAACAGGGTACTGTCTTGCAGATAAAAAACGACAACCAAAACATGGAATTCCACTATCGAGCAGCATTTACTGAAAAACCCAGATTGGGTGAAAAACTATAACGGCGACATGTTTCGCATTATTGGCACAGCCTGATCATCGTTCCATCTATGTAGCAATTGGTAACATTTTCAATAGGAAAGGGGCACTTATTGGAAAACCTCGACAGTCATGTCCTCGCGTTTTCTGATGGCCTATTTCGATCCAAAACTGGGTATTTTAGCGTAGAGTTTTCCTTCTATGTTCTGACGTTTTATTCTCTGAAGAGTGCTAGACGTATAATTAAGTTTGTTTCAAAATTTGTTTTTTAAAGCCATTTTCAAATTCTGTGCAACAAAAAGATTGTTTTGCAAGAGAATTGTTGTTTTTGTGTTGTGCCAGCTTTACATAAAACGGAGAGAGTCTGTTCTTTCAAATACTTCAAGTAAAGGGGGTGCCTAAGTCACGGTTAAAGCAAATACAAATTGAAAGAAGTAAAACATAACACTCCTGACTGAGGCAATTACATTAAGGCAACCGACAGATACTAAAGGGGCTTATTAAGTCATCTGTTGATTGTCTTTAAAGTACATTCTATGTGTTACTGATTTAGCTCGCCTCAGCAAATGAGGGGAGCGATTCACAGCTCACCTATAAAAATACAAACGGCCAGGCCTGCTAAGCCTGTAATTACAGGAAATAGAGCCTCTATTCTCAACCTAAGTGAAAGTTTGGTCATGGCAGGGACTCAATTGGCAGACCCTTGATCTGTATTCTGCAACTTTAACCGCTGGAGAAGAAAGTAAAACAAAAGAAGATCAGGAAAAAGAGTAAATTCAACTAAAAAAAGAATAGAGGCTGCTGTCAAAATGAAAAAAGGACCAGAGGCTGCTAGCAGATTACATGTTGCGTAACTTTCCTCTTTTGTTGATGTGAAACATTCTAATATTGAATATTCAGCTGAAAATGATGAAAACTACACCAAAAATAATAAGATCATGCCAATATTGCACAAATTGGATCCCTCATTTTATTGCCAATTTCTTTCAATATTGACAAATTTGAGTTTTACTGTTGTTTTGCACTGGTTAAGAGGACTTCAATAATTATTAAAAACAAATTTTCACAGATTTTGACACTTTTTCAGTCAATTAAATTCCAATCTGCCAATGAGTCCCCTTGATTTTTTCTGTTTCCATTCAACTATAACCAGCATTTCAAACATAATTTCAAACATTGAAGAGTAGTTGGGCTGTATCTTTGAAAACAATTTCTACCAGCTTTAATCTAATCCATTTGATGTATGTAGACATTTAAAAAAACTATTTTGAAAAAAATTCATTTTTGGTCTGTAGGGGCCTCAAAATCTGATTCTGCATCTCTGGCGTTCTGCAACAGCTTCATCACCAAAGTATTTGCTCTTTCTGGGTCAGGCTAAATTAGTCCAAATCAACCAAAAAGATACCAATATGGGTCAAAATAGTGAAAACTTTGCATGATTTATGTAATCACCTTAACAAAGGCTATCTTTTGATAAATGGAAAATTCCCTGCATACCTTCTAAATTCAAACTATTTGAATATGTTTATTAAAGAAGAAACACAGGATAGCCTGTCTGTCTGGTTCTAGCGAATCTTGCAATGAATTTTATGTCTTCCCAAGTTCTAAATGTTCCAAATTCAGTTAAAAATGGAATCGTATTTTCCAATCTTTGCAAGAAGCACTTTGGTTTTGTTGGACACATCCAATCCAATCCAAGTTACAGTCACTATTGCATCTAATTTGTTGCTCCAGATCATTTTTGTAAATCTTCTACAGTAGACTTTTTAAGTCACACTAAATGTTGCATGAAAAGTTGTCACTATAAGCAAAGCATGACTGCAAACTGGGCTAAAGACGGCAGTTTTTGATGTTTGGAATAAAATTATATGTGACTGTAGCCAGCAGTGTGACTTTCAGTAGAGTGAATATAAGAGGAGTCTATGTCAACCTCTATAACAGCCACATCAAGTGTTGTCTTATGATTATTATGAAAGGCCTCAGTGGGGATCTGAGAAAGCAAGCTTTATTAACCAATTCTTGTATTTGATCTGTCTAAAGTACAGCGATCTCTGAATCTTTGCTTTAATTTCAGAATTTCTGATTGTACCTTGTTACGTTTTGTATCATCGATGAGAGAAATTGAATAGTTTTCCTTAGATGATTTTACTGAATGTGAAAAAAGCTGTTTATTTGATTGGGGTCCAGATAAATTTTATGTGGTAGCCTTTGTTTCAAATAAGCAAAGCTTGCGCACATGATTATAGATTCATCCATAAACTCTCAAATTTCTCCTCATGAATTTCTCCTTAAAATTCTGTGTGGCCCAGCCCATCTGTCCCTGCTTCTACAAGCATCCTATCGCACAAGCCCTAACAAATATGGCCTAACCAAAATTTCCTTAATTGATAAGCCACAAAGGGGCTAATTCAACGGTATTCTTGAAAGGATATTATATTTAAATTAACAATCTGCTTGACTTCTTCTGTTTGACTTTCATTCCTTCGAATTTCACACACTTTTTTACAGGGCCCTGTTGGTATAAGTTGACCTTTTAACAAGTCTTAAGTTCATAACTATTAACATGAGTTTACATAAAAATGAGGGATTATTCCACCAAAGCTTGTAGGGGGCCTGCTGGGAAATCTCTCAATGCCTGGTCTAACCACAATCTAGCCACAACGCCTCTCATTTCTACCTTCTGATTTGCTAAATAATAAAAGTTCACTTTACGAAAATGCACAAAAAATCAGCTTTGCTACATCTAGATAGTTCAGGTTTAGACTCTAGTCCTTTAAAATTGTTTTTCTGGAAGAGAACTTTTAGACATTAAGGCTGCAATCATGGGTCACATATTGAAGAATGGAGTCATCATAAAAATGCGCTTACTTTTTCAGTTTTGCCCCAGGCCAACTGAAACTTTTTGGCAGCCCTGATCTCAAGTGGATCACTCGATTTAGAATGATACACTTTTTCCAATCTCGGTTGCAAACAAATTTAGAAAGTCACTTTGCCATATTTGAAAAATTTTTATAATTTGAGCCACATCCAAAAACATATCCAAACCATGCTCTATCTTTTGGGTGTGCAAGAGTGCACCTGTCATTTTAAAAACCGGGAGTGCAGCTGCCATGGAATCCATACTGGGCCATGGAATCCATACCGGAGTGTGGTGAGAAAAACTAGTAGGTCTTTCTTCACGTGCAGAAATATGTGCATTGCACAGTTCATAGGAATGAACTTTAATGTAGTGAACTTCAAGTAGCCCAGCCAGATAAGTGATAAATCTCCTCAAACTCATAAAGATAGTGAAAATTTACTAAAAATAAAAAAATTAACAAATGTTAGCTATAATAGTGATATAGCAAAGCCAACAAGTCGGAATTAAAATACCCCCAAAACTAAACGGCCCTAAACTGACTTAAAGTACGCTCTCCTGAAAGCAATACCCTTGGAAGAAACTGATCCAGAATTCAACAGAACTAAAAGTCCAAGAACAACGTCGTGGATGAGATTCAAAAGATCTTACCACTTTTTGGAGTCAAGGGCCTCGATCTTAGCTCCAACATAGAACTTCAGCTGGCCATGGCATAAAGGTTTTTCCTTTGTAAACAGCTGTGGAAGCTTTGCATGCTTAGCCTTTCTCCCAGTCATTGCTTCCTTACCTTCGTTCGTGGCTGTGTAATGGGATACTAAAATATGTATTTATGAATATGGCGTCTTTCTCGATTCCAGAAGGCGGCACATGTAAATTACTGCGAAAATCTTAGCAGCAACAGTATCATACAAAAACCAAAGATGCTTTCCGAGTTGTTTGCTCCATGTATGACTTTTTTCAGCTTGATTTTAATTTCCATCTTCTCTGCTCATTTTTGAATTCTTCACCTTCGATAATCAAAATTTTTTTAGCAACTTTGCTTATTTCCAAAATGGAGGCCGGGTCAACGCGTGTTTATGCTGCGGTTCTCCCGCGTCGTACCTCGTATTCGTAAAGCTATTTTGAAACCGAGATAAATTTGTAAAAATAGTTTTCTTGGTATTCGTGTTACGGTGAACAAGATTGAATCATTGTCCAAAAATTTTCCTTGTGGTTATCTTGCTGATGATATGCCTCCATCCAATTTTATATTATTATCCTCTGATTGAAGGTCCCTTACAACATATGTAAAGTGATATCACTCCTTTTCTCCTCCTTTCGTAACTTTACAAATCTATGTTCGAACAACTGTTTTTTTAAATTATTAAACCTTGTTGTAATGGTTGAAACTCTCAATATTGTAAGCAAAGTAAGGGCCTGTTTATATGAGGAAATTTATTCCACCTCTCAGCCCATAATCTGGCAGGTGGGATGAAATCATCGAATATTTACATTCAGATTCTTTCCCACCTTCCAGCTGTAAACGGATAAAATTATCCCACCTTCCAGCATGTGTGCTGACAAGTTGGACAAAATCTATTCGCGTTTATATAAACAATTAATCTAATCTTCCAGCTTCATTCCACTTTACAGTGTTTATATGGAAAAAATAAATCCCACCTCTTTGAGATCCCACCTCTCATGCAGTGGGATCTCACTTACTGGCCTGGCTTGTTTCCCATATAAACACAAAATGAAAAAACAGAAAGGATTCTATAGAAAAGTGGGATCTCACCTCTCAGATCACAGGCTGGAAGGTGGGATAATTTTCTCCATATAAACAGGCCCTTGAGCGTAGGGAGAAAAGACAAAAGGAGTGAAAATAAATAAATGCATCTGATACTAGACTTCGTAATCAAATCATGTTTCGACTTTGTTTAATGAAAAGTATATTTCTACTTGGCTTTAAAAATCCATCATATTATACATAAATAATAAAAACAGGTATCCCTGCTCCGCCACAATATGCTAGGTATTGAGAGCCGAAGGCCTAATAAAAAGGTTTTCCAGTAAACTGATTCTTAAAATTGATAGTTATGGTGTATGTCGCTTATCTCAGAATTTAATACATAATTTCTAATAGGTTGGCCGAATTCCAACTCTTTGTGAGGACGAAATCTCGTGGGTTTTCGCCTTATAGTAGGCATATTTGTCTCTGGGTGGAATTACTAAGAAAAAACTGATTGGTTTGCAAATCCAAAAAAGTGAAATCTCGAAAGTGGACAAAAAAGACTGTTGCAATACTGTTTTTCTGCCTTATCAGCATAGGCTAGCCTTCAGATGACACAATCCACTTTGAAACGAACAATAAATCTGATATTACACTTCTCCATAATAAATAGATTTCTCTACAGCTTTCAACAGGGACATTGTGCCATTATGGTTGGGCCTCTATGAATGACATTCCAGGTCTACTGCAAATCCCGTGACATTTCATATGAATATTTATGCTACATAATAAAACATAGCAAATAAGTCAGATTACTACAAAAATATAAACAAACAGAACTATAGGATTAACGATACAAAAATACTTAATACCTTAATGTAATCGCTACTCGATGCAGCTAATCGTTATATTAATGACAGCTAGAAACATGGATAATTGGTGCCACTACGTCACAAGGAGTCCCAATAGATGCAGCATAAGAGTAAAGGTGAACGAACTTTGCTTTTAGATAATAGGGACATATCATTATTTGTTGATATCGAAAGCCATCCTATCACATAATCAGTGTAGGTCACACCACAATCATGTGGGTAATATACAATATGGCGGACTGTTGAATATTAAAACATCAACAACATTAATAACAACAGTTCTTAATTTGAGATTTTAAAATGAAAATTCAAATGAAGTTTTTAGCTGTGTTTAAAAGAAGGACTTAATTTAGTACTGTTTAACAACAGTACTAAATTTGAGATTTTAAAATGAAAATTCAAATGAAGTTTTGCTGTGTTAAAAAGTAGGACTTCCGTAAAGATATACAATACCCAAACTAGTTTCCGGGGTCAGGTTTTCAAGGTAAACCTGCCAGATTTTCTTAATAATTGAGATATAAAGAAGTTGCAATCTTTTTTGATTACGCACTTCTAGAACAAACTTTTAATTTGATCTGCAGAATAATTTTTTTAAGACCAAATATGCTCAAAGAAACATAACTATGCCTTACTTAATTTATGGGGCCATAGTCATTATAAATGTTACATTTTTATTATTCGTAGTTATGTAATGTTCGTGCTCAGAACTCCTCATATATGAAACTAAACATATAAATAGATTAAAAGTATTAAAACAATAATCCATGAGACTTGGCACCATATGTTGCTAAACAAAGGACACTTGCTTGTAACCCAAAGCAAAGAAGTACTTTAAAAAGCCTTAAAAACTATTTGCGATAAGACACTAACATTTATGCTAATTTTGTTTGCCACATAAGCTCATTCGCGGTAACCATTACGACCGATGCATTGCTGCCATATTTCTGACTTGCTGTGCCAATTGACTGTTTTCCGACTGCAACTTCTTGTGTTCTTCCGCTTGAAGCATATTTTGCTCTTCTAACCTAAGCACCCGTTCACTAAGAGATTCAACATTTTGCTGTAGGTTTCCATTCTCAGACACAAGTCCACTGTTTATATGCTTCAATGATGCCATTTCGCTGCCAAGAATTGTTACATGCTTGCCAACATTCCTAGATATGTGACTCTCTAATTCTCGCCTTAGCATCTGAAAGAGGTTTCATTGATATCATGATAGCATAGTCTATTGAAAGACTTTGATCAATAAATGCTTTGTTGAGTCCAATAATAATCAAAAGCATGATCATGAGGCGGAAAGCTGATGGTAGAGTTAGAGGCACACTACTGTGTGCTGTTTATTGGCCTCCAAAACAAAAAATGCTTAAGGCGTGCTTAATTTTGCTGTACATCGAAATTCAACCCAATTTGTCAATGTTTTTTAATGCAAGTAAATCAAAAATTAAGTTGCTATTACCTTGAATTTACATATTGGACACTCGGTCTCTGCATTCTTACAATCGAATTCAAGGTGCGACTTCACCTGTAAAAATAGTTACAACGTAAAAAAAAGATTCTCATAAGTAAAAGAAACATTACATCACACACAAACAAAACGCAGTCATTGAACCCGAAATAAGAACAGAAAGTTCAAACCATTAGCAGTGACAGAATTGCTTTCTAACGCTTTCAAATGAATAAAGTTTTGAATTAGATGCCAGACGGGAGAAAGAGCTAGCAAATTTTAAGTTTTTCAATAAATAAATCACAAAACGTTAGGCATATCCTACAACTGGCCAGCTGATGAGAATAATCAACTATAAGAAATTTTCCTATAAACAATTCCTCTGAATTTTTCCTAGTTATATTTCAATAAAAAATAATATATTTCTACAGCTCCATGATCATTAACTAGAAATGTTCTTCTTTCTGTAAAAATTGATTGCAAATTCTTCTTAATGTTAAAGCTAAATACGATTTTCTATTGAAAAGATCACTATTTAGTAAAGCTATAGTGGACTAAAAAATCAAAAGTTCAAACTGCACAATTCCAATATCGATGAATCAGAGACAATTAAATTCTGATTAACATACCGGGAAACATGAGCCTAACGAAAATGAATTGTAAGCTATACTAAAACCCTTGAAGAGTTAAGAAACAGAACCTTCCAAACAGCTTACATATGATTCTAACCCAAAATGAAAAAGATAGAACAATGTTTGCATAATTATACCTGATCCTTTTCAATGATATTGCCACAATTTTCTGGACACTCCCAATAGCATCTTTCATCGTTCGCTGGATCCCAACCGTTTCCTCCGCCACTCTGCAAGGTAATAATTAGAAGGGTAAGCATATGCGCTTTGGTGAATAGAGCAGAATGTTTCTAAGTTAAAATCCGAGTCTCAAGTATGAAGCCATCACAAGGAAATTTTAGAAAGTTATATTGATAGCAATAGAAGACAAAAAATCACTTCTATTTGAGGTAAGTAAATCATCGAATCATCAAGTTCTGCAATCTTTAGGCAGCAAGTCACATAAATTCTGTATCTAGTCAGTAAATGATGACTGCAACTATACAAAGCATTCTTTATAAAAAAGAAGTTTCACCAACGCCAAAAAGCATTTCAACAGCACAGAATAACCAGTGGAAACAAAGAAAATCACCTTTGTTAATCTAAGCACTAGGGAGTTGGGAATTTGTAATAAAGTTTGGTAGTTTAAAAGCCACTGCCTTAAGCTCGATTTTAAATAATTTTCTGTCTTTCAAAATCTGAGGCTTCCGAAAGTCCCTCCCATGGTTTTCTTAGCAGTTCTGTTGCCAAATCAAGATATGAACCTCGATTTTCATTTGACTGTCTTTTAGAGCTTATCGTATTTAACCACTACACGTACAGGAAAACCATCGATTTCAGGCCAATTTTGAACAATCTTGAAAGATTTCATAGAGTCAGAGTGAGCTTCGAAAGAATGCAATCATGCATAAAAAATATACACTTAGAACAGATCTCTATGGTTAAATCGTCCCTTGTGTCAAACAGTGTCTAAACAATGGTAGATGTCCGAAATTGCTGGCATATAATGTTACTTAGATTTGGTCTGACGGGTTGTCGGTTGGTTGGTTAAGGTTGAAGAACAGATATCAAACAGAGCGCTGCACGATTATGATTGTGACAAGATATATACCGTTGAAAAACGCCCACTGATTGCAGGAAGAGGGCCCACCCGGCGAAAAATCTTCACGTCTTCGCTTCCCGTGTTTGTTATATTGTCTCTTTCCAATCTATATTCGACAGGACGAACTGCAGACGTATGAATCGACTCCGATTGGTAATGCTGTTCTTGCATTTGCTGCGGTGTCTGCGGCCCTTCCTGCTGCCGTTGTAGTCTTGCCTGTGGTGTATCAAGTGGTTGTTGCTGCACCTTATGCAAGTCCCGTTGCTGTTGCTCTGGATGATGTTTCTGCTGTAGATTTCGCTGTGCATATTCCTGTTGCGTTAGGTGATGTCCTTGCTGTGCCTTTTGCAGTGTATTCTGCTGCTGCCACACAGTGCCTTGGCCATTACTAGTCGTCTGATCATCAGTGTCCTGTCAAATAAATATATAACAATTCCACGCAAACAAATACAGTTTAACTCATCTTAATGAAACATAACAATACATAAAAAAGGAACCGAGTCCCAGATTGACATATTGATGAGCCAGTTAATGATAAATAGTAAATAGAAGGTCAGATAGAGGTCTCTTTGCTATTTGCAAATAAAACCCAATAAATGGAATACTCTAGCCTACGTGCAGGATGCATTCAGGCTAGGCCAAATAAGATACTAAATGTACAGATACTAAATGTTTTTACTTCAATCTACAGAATAATCGTTCCAAAGATGTTCTTACCTCTTCCATTTTCAGAACTATTGGAATCTTCTTTACTTTTTTGGCTGGCAGGTTTCTTATGAGACTTAAGAATGTCTTTTTATCAAGAACGTTAATCCCCA
Organism: Rhopilema esculentum; assembly: GCF_057945365.1. Taxonomy (NCBI): domain Eukaryota; kingdom Metazoa; phylum Cnidaria; class Scyphozoa; order Rhizostomeae; family Rhizostomatidae; genus Rhopilema; species Rhopilema esculentum. The sequence goes on along the minus strand of NC_142819.1, from coordinate 7,200,065 downwards.
AAGAGCGAGCCTAAGAATACAAGGAGACAATACTACAAATTGAATAGGACAAGGAAGATAGAAGGGTGACGACAATGGATATGATAGGTGCAGTAGCAATGGTGATAGCATGATCAAAATGACTTATTGTAGGAAACAAAACAGCTTTTGCAGTTTCGACTACGAACAGGCTCGATGTTCTTGCACTTTTTGGTAATTTTTGGCTTATTTCAAACATTGATTTGTCCACACTTACTCATTATTTACTTAATTGTTTTATAAGACAACAAAGTAACAGCTTTGCACGACATTTTTAGTAGAATGGTTGATTAGCTGATGCGATCTCCTCTTGTTTTGTAATTCTGAGCAAAAATTTTCAATAACATTATCCTTTGATATTTATTTGAGGCTGGGCATTATTTTACGTTATTTTTAGTTTTCTTCCAATTCCAGCCTCTTAGTTCTTAAAAGTGTGTTCTTATAGAAAAAGAGTATGTGGGAAGATTATCAAACTTGTAAAAAAATCACCTCTTTGATTCTGTCAACATCTGTGAGATCATTGACGATGTAATGTGTAGTTGTCTTGGTAAAACGATTCAACAGCCTCCCTCCAAACTGCTTAACGAGCTTCCTGCACCTGCTTCTGTGGCCCAATGACAAACTTTTATCCACCGTGACAGAAAAACCAGACAAACAGTTTTTGGCTCCCTGTGTAGAAAATTGGAATTTTTCTCAGACTGTCAAAGGAAACGATACAAAAATAATCGTTCTGCATAGAATTTACGCAACTAGGTGAAATGATGCGTCCATTTTACCGCACTACCCTGAGTTGTTTACAATACTTCTAGATTACGCAAAGAACTGGTGAAAACGAACCGAATATTTATCGATAAACACAAAAAGGAAGCTTGCAAGAAGGAAATTTTCTAGAATGCTACTTTGTCTGTAAGAAACAAATACAGAAGGGGGGGGGGCCAGTTATTCACACCATTGGAACTGAGACCCAACTTTAGCAGAAAATAAGCTTTATAACAAAATGTCGGAGCTAGAATTAAGGGACTAATTGTTACTCTAAAGATTTTGTTGCAGACATTAGATTTAAAGAATACTTGAGCATTGATTTTCAGTAAATAACTTTTTGATTTGACATGATTGACTTGACGTGGCGAGATCTGATTGGTTCAGTCAACAAACGTCTGTGTGATATGCCTCTGTTTGGAAACTCGCATTGAAGTGGTATTATAAATGAAATTATTCTTGAAGCAACAGTTTCATTCATGGAAAAACCAAAAAGTATTAAAATCAAGCTTAAAGCATAAAACACCAGGAAAATCATCATTTTATACATAAATTTTTCCATCGGGTGTCTTGCCCATTTTTATGGAGTTTCTAAGAGCTCTTTCCTTGGTGTTGAAAAGGATTTTATCACCTTTGTGAGTTGCTGTCAGAGTTAAAAGCCGAAAACATTTATTTTTCAGCTACGGTAGCATTAGAATATCGATTAAGTTTTCTCAAATATAAAAATTGTTCGCATTTAAAAATGGTTTTCAGGCGATTCATATTCTAACAAATACCTATTAAATCGTTAATATATAAAAATACTTTCCCGCTCACCATAAGGCTTAACCTTTGTTTAAAACCAGTAAATTTCTGCCTGGTAGATTCAGATGACTTAGCAATTCTTGGCCGTTTGTCGTCGTTGCCATTTTCTTCTGTTGTTGAAGACTGGGAGGCAGGATTTGAGTTCACGCTGTCGCTTTGATCTTTATCCGTGTTTCTAATGTGCAAAATTAAGTAAAATACCAATTACCGGAGATTGGGATAAATTTTACTTTGCTTTATACTCCTAGACTTTATTGGAGAGAAATCGAGTCAAACTGGATTTCTGTCAAATAAAAGCTCTGCACGTAACAACACGTGACAAAGAACAGGATCTGTAAATTTTCACAAATGTCTTTCAATGAATGAAAAGCGATCGTCAATGCCAAGACCTTCTTTTCACAAATACTACTTCTTTTCACTAGTTTTGCATTCAGTCATTTTATCTGACGTATATTTCCAGCTTACATTCGATCATTACCCGACATTTATACTCTGATGTCAGTAAAACGAAAAGTACTTAAGTATGCTATGCTTAACATTTTCGTTATCATTGTAAAAAAAAAATTTTATACGAATAAAGGTGCAAAATAGCTAAGACTTCAGAAAAAAGGAAGGCAAAAACCCGTGTTCAAAGTATGACTTGTAATTTACCCGAGTTTTTTAGCAGGGTTTAAATTTCGTAAACTGATTTTTAAACTTTTCATATTCTTGAGTTTGTAAAGCAATAACTTGTTTTGTAAAGGAATGTAAGTTCTGGGTGAAAATTCAAAATCTATACAAAAACGTTCTTTTGCATTCCTGCGCGATAGTATCAATTTACAATAATTTTGGAATAAACGAGGCACTATATTGAAAAATTTTAACAATATTGTTAGCTCCTTCCCAGTCTACTTACTGTGATGAACGACCAGGAGACAAACTGCTCCTCCCCATGGGTTCTTCTCTCTTGCCTGCCATTGGCGAGGACGTGCTTTTCTCTTTCGTTTCTTCGCTTATGTCTGACGCCTGCAATTTCTTTTGATTCATTTGCTTTTCTTCAATTATCTTGTATAATGCAGTCTTGCCAACTACCATCACACCATTTGCTGCGATCTGTAGAAATAACCATATTTCAAATTTGTGATATCTCGTTACCTATTTCAAATTCTCTATTTAGGGGTGTTAAGCATGCTCGAGCCCTGTACCAATTCGTTTTATGATCAAAATATTATTGACTCCCTGCTGCTAAATAAGCCCCCACCCCAAAATATTTTTTGGGAAATAAGCCGTTGGGGGCTTATTCGAGGACTTACGGTATAGGACTTTCAAAAGACTTTACTATTTTAGGAACAGCGCTTTTTTGAATTTAAAGCCAAAATCATATCCAGAAGCATTTAAGTCTTAGTGCCTTTATTTTTCCACCTTGTCTTTTCCCACTGCTTTATACCCCTGCCCCTCGACATGACATGTCTCTTCGACAGGTTTTTGTCTATGTTTCATTTTTACTGAACATAGCGTTATACCGCCAACCATTCCAAGCATCTGGCAGCCCTGGTTATAATACTGACACTTAAAGAAAAGGTTTGAAAATATTCTATAATAGCAAATGTTTTATTGTAGCTTCTGATCAATTATACAAAACTGTGGTTGGTTTGGGTTTCAAATTTCACTGTTGGTGGGCTATTTTTGGAAGAGTGGTGGAAATCGATTTAGACGCCTCCAGCGTATTCCTCTCTAATAAGGTTCTCGAGCATGCAAGTAATTGTGAGAGAGTTGAGTACCTCCAAAGCTCGTCTTTTGTTATTCAGTTTATTCATAAGGAAGTGAGTAGTTGAGTCGTCGATTGCCTTTTGTATTTTTCCTCCACAATGTTCAATGATGTCGACACACTTCCTCCTGTCAATAAAATTCATCAAAGGGTCGACTGCTACAAGAAAGCCCACCATAGACTCCTTTTCAACCTAGTAGAGAAGAATTGCATTTAACTTTATTGCGAATTGGTTTTCTTAAGAAAGTAGATTTAAATCTGTTGCGAGTTTGTAAGAAGATTTTTTATTACATTGTTAGACTAAATGCATAATTTTTCCTGAAATTATCTTGAATAAGGTCTTTATCGCAGATGCAATAGGAGCGATTGTCCATCAGGGGCAAGGGGACCCTTTTCGAAAATCGTATTTCATACATACAGCCTGAAATAAGGAACGAAGAAGCGCAAGTGGATCAAATAGGCTGATATACTTCCGTTTGAAACATAGGAAATACTCGCATCTTTCCTCGAAGACGATAAATTGCCCGAGAGGGAAGACCAATGAAAGTCTGCTTAACACAATGCATTAAAAATGCTGTAGTACAAAGAAGGTTACAAAAGTTCAGTTGTTGGATTTCACAAAAATGTACCTAAAAATTCAAGTTTTGCAAACCAGCCACATTATACCTTTTCTGCAATATCCAATTTATTTATTTATGCAATATCTAACATAACAAACGTTGTCAGAGTTCAGTGCTTTGCATTCTCCGTGCAAAATTTCGCAAAAGACTGTCTGCACAAACGGCCAGAAATTTTGCAGCAGAGAAAGGCTAAAATCATACAAAAATTTCCCAAGAATATAAAATGGCGAATAATGGACCGCCTGATTATAACGAAACTAGAACATTCTCTGATTCATGACTTGACATGCTTCGTGTGTACCCTAGCTGAAGAACATCCTAAGAAGGTCAAATTGATGAACAATGAACAAACTTAGTGACCTCACCGTAAACGGTTTGACTATCCTGGAAGTTTTAGGCTCAGGCAAGGGTTTGTTAGCATCAGAGAGAGCTTGGCTGGTACTTTTGTCAAGTGAGGCTGATGGCGATGAAGTAGGTTGATGGATGACGTCACCTTGCTGTTCTTCTCTGTTAACTTCCCTTTCTTTCTCGCTGTTACTAGAGAAATCGTTGCGGCATTATTGATAAAATTTTGAATTATTGACTGGTTAACAACCAAAAACTGTAAAAGATCAACTCTTTCTAAGACAAAAGGTATTGGTCACACTTTCTCCCAAAACTATCGGCGGTGGCAAAGTTTGAGGGGTGCAAGGGCAACCCATCATTCCAGCAATTAACTAGCTCTTGTCCCGCTTCCTGGCATTTAAGTCATAACTGCTTCACATATTTGCTCAAACCTCTTTGTATCTACCCAGTATCAAGAAGCAGATTTTAAATAATCAATGATTATCAAGCAAAATCTGCATCCTCGTGTTTATTTACCCCGGCCTCTACTTCACTTTATCTAAAAATCCCTAGACTATTGTAAAAAAAACAAACCTAAAATACGGACTGAAAGAATATTGTTTTATTGATGAACTTCTCGCGCTTTATGCTTTGAAGTATGATAAGACTAAGCCATCTTCTATGGCTTTTGACTGTGATATAACCCCCATTACCTCCATTTTACAGAATGAATAACACGTCTCTCGGCACAGTCATGGCCATATACCATAACCAGCCAGACCTAATACACATCATTGTATGGAAGACCTACCCTGTTTGTTCTGCTGCATCCACTTCTTTCATTGCAGGTCGATCGCAGTAATCGTGTTCTTCAACACTCTGGCACGTTGCAACATCGGTTCCATTGCTATGTTCTATACCATTTAGACTCATAGCTTGTGAGTTGGCGATGGGCTTTGTCACTGTAACACTGCCTTCAATATCGTCTGCTATTGCTTTCGTGCCATCCCCCGGTTGAGGAACGATGTCCTATCAGAGATATAATCGAATGGTTCACAAAAACATAGAGTTCAGCAAAATATAAAACTAAAGAGAATATCATCAGGCCATGAGTTGAAGCTCAATTGCTTTTAAGAGTATGCAAGTAGAGAAGGAAAGATGAAGCTGTCAAACATATGATGCTGTCTCGCCTAAAAATGAAGTTTTTAAACAACAGACAAAACAGTAAAACGGCTACGCATTCCGTTGTCAAAGCATGAGACGCATCACTTACTGTTTCCGACAAAAAAATTGAAGACAAATTTGAAAATCTATTCTTTAATGAAATCATTTTGTATAGATTTTGGTAAAAGGTGATTTGATCACTTTTCACACGTAACCGCGAGATATAATTTCTCCCTACTTTTCAACTTTGGCAAATTAATATTCTTTCACTATTTCCATTTCTGTATCGATACGAAAGGATGACGTCACATGCAAAATATACGTATTAGTTTGGGTTTCAAAACATGTAAAAAGATGCATCTTTAAAGTGAAAGAATGTTTGTACCTTCTGCGCATGATGGACGAATTGTTGAGCCGGAAGTGTCTTTATCATCTCTAATAGCTGGGACACTGTGATGACCTTGAGTCCCCTCTCGACCCCCTAGAAAAAAAACCAGTTTATGCTTTATAAGGCCTTCAATGATTTGCTTAATTGGAAATGAAAAAAATCGCTCAAGAGGCAAAAATATAATGATACATCATATAATATCATACTATAAAATATAAAATTATTTATATCATACTAAAAATGCAATTATACATATTATTGTAATAATCTATAATCTATTATCTAAATTATAATCAATTATATTATGATATAATATGATATGATATGATATGATATGATATGATATGATATGATATGATATGATATGATATGATATGATATGATATGATATGATATGATATGATATGATATGATATGATATGATTGATATGATATGATATGATTGATATATGATATGATATGATATGATATGATATGATATGATATGATATGATATGATATGATATGATATGATATGATATGATATGATATGATATGATATGATATGATATGATATGATATGATATGATATGATATGATATGATATGATATGATATGATATGATATGTGATATTGAATTCTAATTAATCATAATATATCATATTGTATTGAATTATATCATATCATGTTATATCATTTTATATTTTATTGCATGACGCTAATTTAGGTTCCTAAATGTGATACAAAGCGAGTAATTTACCATTTCGACTTTAGAAGCACGAGGATTTCTACCCTTCACCAAGTATTGTGCCGAACGAGTTTGATTCCTGTTGTACGTTCCACCAAAATGGCGAATCAATCTAGGCAAAGGTAAATCGATTGATTCGCCTTCGTAGACGAAGACCTTTCCGCCCAAGCAGTTAGCTTTGCCCTGTATAAAGAAACAGGCAATAAATCTTTCAGAGTTAGACAAACTCGTAACATGGGCCCCGACGCATGTTGGAAAGTGGAGGGGGGGGGGGCAAGAGAGATTTTAACAGTCATATCAAAAGATTTTTAAAAAAGCTCTACTGTTTTACCAAAAAGTGGGGGCATGGCCCCGGCGCTGCATAAACACGGAGACTTTATTTTAATACGTTGATTAAGACATACATCTAGAGGACATTTAGGGCCTAGTGAAAGTGTACTCGTGTTGGGAACTTCGTAAAAACTGAATAATTGTGAATTAGACGGAGAAGCCATAAATCACTTCATAATGCGATGCAAAGAGTCTTAAATTAAACATTTTACAGTCGGGATTTGACACCTGTAAAGTAGAAACTTACCGTGATGTTATATACAAAAGGAGACTGCTCGGATGGTTCCGGTTTAAAATAAGGATCCAAGGATCGTCGCTTCACAGCCCGGTGCCCTAATGGCTCCGTAAGCATGGGGAGTAGGCTAGGATCTTTGGCATTTCTGAACAAGAAGAAAACAGAAGTTTGTACATAGCAGAGCAAAAGACAATATCAATTATGAAATAATCAAAGGCGGGAGATAATCAACAATGACTTAAATGTATAGAAAAACAATAAAATGTGCTCGTTTATGTTTTAGCTGCCTGGTGACCGTAATAAGCATGAAACTCAGAAGGGTTGGTGTGCTGCTCTGAGAGTGAGACATCGATCACCACGAACGTTATTGGCTATTGTGCCCGAGGGGTGAGGGGAAGGGGTGCTTAGGTCCCATTTGCCGACAAAGTTGGTGAGCCATACTCTATTTGCCAACAATTTGCCGACAAAGGTCTTTACTTCCCGACAAAGCCCCCTTGAAAACGGAAAAAACTCCTTGAAACAGAATTTTTCCAAGGGTTGTTGTAGAGGCGGTCCTGTCGATCACTATATGACGGACTAGTAAACAGTTATTTACACAAAAGTGCTCTTCTGGAAAGCGTAAAATCACCACCAAAAAACAAAAGTTTTCTTTGGAAGCTTGGCAAAAATTTGCAATAACAATGGTTAGATAGATCCACAACAATACATTACCTCTAATCCGAAAACCCCGAAGCTTATTTTAAAATTATATTCAGGAACTAGTGAATGTATTCTTAAAACATTTTTCTTATATAAAAGTTGTTGGATGGAGGATATCGCTGCAGTTACTTAGGGCCGCTGGTTTATGAAAATCAGAAGCAAACTAAAACCCAGACCTGGAAGTGGGACATTATGTCTCGCATGATCCCAAGCGTGTAAGACGACATACCCGTTCTCATTTTTTTCTTTCTCGGGAGTATTACTGCTCGTAATGTCACCTCCAAAGACATCTGAGTACTGCTGTAGGGTCTGCAAATCTAGCTTAAAGGTTATTGAATCGCTTACAGGATCTGTTTTGCCAGGCTCTTGTTCTGTCGTCCGTTTTGGAGAAAAAGATCTTTTTGCTCTTTTGTTTCCTCTTTTCGCTGTTGGAGTTTTCTTGGAAACGATTTGCTTAAGTCGAACTGGAGTGGGTGGATTTTGTTTTCTGTCCACGTCTGGTAGATATCTATCCACCGCATGCCGCATTTGCTGAAAATTATATTTATTGAAGACTTAACGTAATAGAATGGCAAGTAATAGTACTTTATGAAATATAAAATATAATCAAAACATAACAAAAATAATACTATGAAATGAAACATTAATAATACTTTTTGATAGGACTTCAAAAAGACCCGCAGTAAGTATGACTTAAACAAAAACTGCTACAGGATAGTTAACATAAATATAATAGGTGGATGGCATTTTATAATTTTTTGATTTGACAATAAGACTTTGTGCAAAAAAATTTCAATCAACTGCGGGTAAATGGAGAAAAACAGTTGATAGTGACACTATGGTTAGGTATGTGGTAGCCTGTGTGCAGACTCTGACCCTCACGAAAGAGTGATGCTGATAACAACTAACAAACCACCTCAAGTTCGTGCTGGCAAACAAGCTCATATCTATTTTCACAACATATTTCAATAAATATGATTGTTGTGGTCTTGGGGGCCGCAAACTACCCATCTCCCTGTTATCGAGCCAGCCAGTTTTTTGAGTTACGCGTCTGCCCAATTACATAAAATCACCACTAAAAATGCTCAAAATAAGGATATAGACAAGCACCTGTTCTCCTGCATTGGGCAGTGTCTGTATAACATTGACAAAGTCTTGTTCACTAATGGTCGGGATGCCAAGAGTTATTACCTGCCAAATAAAAGCATCCAATCAAAAGAATAAAAAATACATTGTCAGAAGAAAGCGGAAAATGGAAAACACAAAATAAGCTTACAGTTTTGTTCAACAAGGCACAATTTTGTTTATCAACTGTGGAAGTAGCCAGGACTGGTGTTTAGTAAGCAGTTAGATTTCCTGGAATTACTTAGCGTGACGTCACAAAAAATATTTTAGATTTTTGAAATTCTTGAATTTTGACCACATAACACTATGAAATAATTCCAAATATGAAAAATCAGTTAATTGTGCCATACATCTGGTGAGGATAGCCCATTGAAATTTGCCAACGGATCAGTGTAATTTTGGCTCTGTTAATAAAGTTATGAACAGAGGCCAATTTACAGTGGTTTGATGGGGAAGGAGCCTGTGCTCATCTGGCCACATCTCAGCCGATTCGAAACACATTTGACTTTGATGCTCTTTTAGGTTATGAGATCCAAATTCTAAAAAAATATATTTTTGTGACGTCATCACTTAAGAATTAGCTAGTCTAGATTTCCTCTTGCTTCAGCTGACGTGAATAGAGAAGGTAATGGCCTATCGTATGGTGCAGTGCATGGTTACAAAATTTGACTAAAATTAAACCGTGCAATTGCAATCAGGGGCGAAACATAGACCTCATTATTCGGGTGAGGGGCATAACAACAGTTCTCATTGAATAGAAGTTTTATCCCCAATAATAGCTGGCAAGCCTTATTAAAAAAGTGAAAAAGTGATGAGTGAAAATTGCAAATTAATCGAATAAAAATTATCAAAATATTAGGTATCAAAGGGTTTGACAAAAATGGGAATTTTGAGGAAAGATGTTTTGCCATACATATTTGGCAGATCTGAGTTCCTGAGACAAAAGTGCGTGCATACCTTGCAAATTCAGAGTCAAAAAGCCGGGCTCAAGTTTATAAAATGTATGGGCTTCGAGCAAGCAAATCGGTCACAAAAAAATTACAAACAGCATCGGTTCCAAATCATACTTTTCTATCACAATAATCTCAAAATAACACGAAAAAGCGGAAACAAAATGCAATATACTTGAGCACTTTTCGTCACAGATTATGATGAGGAGAGTGGAAATTCATATCCAGATGCGGATTTAAGCTATTGAGAGAGGAATAATATTGCACTGACTAGTTCCCTGCTGACTGGTTCCCTGCTGACTGGTTCCCTGCTGAGTCCAAGAGACAAAACTAGCCCTACCTGTCTATGCAAATCAGGAGTTTAAAGAAGGGAGATTCGAAAAAAGCTAAATTAGGAGACGACTTGGCATCCCAGGTTGCTGCCACTGTTTGGTCAAAACCAAGAAACTTATCAAATCGTCCCATTGCATTATTTTGATCTTCACTTGTATAAACCTCTGTTCGCCTTTTGGTCAAGCACACTTTATGCTTCCACTTTATTGTACCATTTTGAATAGCACATTATTTCAATTCCTACACGCTGCCGCTGTCTTTTGGCATATCGTTGCAGGTAATTTGAAACAGTGAAAAATCAGCAAAGAAATCAAGTTTGACTTTTCTATCTATATTAAAAAAATGGAAAGACAACTACAAAGAAAAGCGATAGAAATCGTTTTGAAGTAGTTAAGATGTGAAGATGGAAAACTGATCCAGCCCTAACTGTCAAATTCTACTAGCAACATGATCAGCAAGTAAAGAGAGCAACATGGCAATTTAGCAAGAAAGATCAATCATAAAGACGGATGTTGATGCCCCGCCCTTTTCCCGGGGAACTGACTATGAAATTAACAACCAAGGTTTGCAATGAAATCCCTTTGACGATTCAGTAGAAATGTCCAGCCATTCGCTCATCCGCAATAGGAGAAAAATGCCCCCTAATTCGCTAGAAAGCCGCCCTAACAACCCTTTGAAATTTCGCCCCTGCTTGCAACCTTCAGCAAATTTCGTAAATTTGGCATTGACAATACAAGGTGATGAGCAGTTTGTGGCACACCTTTTTCATCTTGCTCTTTCTAGGATTCAAACCAACGATAACATATTTTATTTTTCGTTTCAAATATGTCTTGAATTTCCCTCCATTTCTTCTTATAATATTCGCAACCTCGTCTTGGTTCATCAAGCTCAACATCCCTTCGACTGTAAACGTCAATCCAACAAAACATTTTTTCCTTCTCGCACGCCTCTGTCAGAGAAGGAGAGAGCATTAACCCAGGTGGTGAGGCAAAATGAAGGGTGCTGATGCTGATGATGACAATGATAAAGATGATTATGATGATGGTAGTTGGTGATGATTGATGGTTAATGGTGATGCTGTTAATGAAAATGACAACGAAAAGTTTGTCAACGAAATTTCCTTTGTCTGTCTTTTCACAGTCCATTAACGCCTCTTATAACTCCTCAAAAATTGTTCCCGTTTTGGAGCTTTGAAACTCTGAAGACTGATAACTCTGCTTTTTGAGAAAGGAATACCCCTTATAAGATGGAATAACTCTTAGCAAAAGCTTACAACACATGATGATGATACATAAATACCAAGCACAATAGTCAAATGACTTAAAATCACCTGCGCAATGTCGTTCAGCCAGTTCTGTTTTCCTGCTATTATATTTCCGTAGATAAAAGATGGATCAGAAGCCATGCTAATAGGTATCGGACTTAATACAGGACCAAATCTCTGCATGTTGCTGGGAGTAATAGCAACTGGTTGTGGGCCAACTCTAACCTAAAACAAAACAGAAAACTTCAGAAAAAACATTTAAACATTGTAGCATTTTTGCAGCATTAGGCCTGTTTTGGATCGAAAACGCCAACCAAGAACAAAAAAACCTGACTGTGGAGTATTAAATAATCTGAATTGACTGCCTATTGAAATCATTACCAATTGAATACAAGGGTGAAACAAACTTCCCACCCAGCAGCTTTCTTCATTTCAATGCACATGGATTCAAAATCTATTTTCAAAACTACCTAGCTAAGCATCAGATGAAAAATCAAGTGTGATTCAAATAATAATAATAATATTTCATTTATTTATTCAGAAACCTTACTCTTGTAAGCCAATTTTCAAACTTAATATTATTATTAACTTTAAACTCTTTTTACAAAAAACACACCCGCCACACCTCATGCCACAGCTATTACCAGGCAAATTTACAAAATGTAACACCAAACAAATTCTTATCCACGTAATCCTCCGTGATCCAAACAAGGACTCATTGGAAGAGCTTATAAAAAATGGAGAAGAATCCCGTTACATTTCATCAACTCCAGGCGACTTTCGACAGTTTTCAATCCAATAGCCCGCTCCACGAAATGTTAGTTTTAAGTCAAAAATTGCTTCAGTTGCTGTTTAAAGAATTTTGAGAAATGAAAAAGCAAAATTTGAAGTTACGCTCCATAGAATTTGTTTATTTATCCAAACATTATTGGTTGGTCAAACAATAAAAACTATTGGCTGGTTAAACATACAGACTGTTAAGTCTTTGAATGATCCGCCTCCCAGGGTCTTTGAGATTTTGCATTTACTTTGTTAGAGTAGACATCTTTTTGAGTCTTGTTACTCCGACTCTCTTTACTCCATATCGATATTCTTCGTTGATAATTTAACTGATCATAAAAAAATCAAAAGAACTCGTGTTTTCTTAAAAACAAAATTCTTGCTATATTCCATATCCGTGTTTTCTTAAAACCCAAGGAATGCAAAAAATAGAGGTAAGATCAGATTATGACATAATGATCCGTTTCAGCAACCAAATTTTCAGAAAATTGCAACATACCTGTCTAGCTTCCTCTTGTGGTTGCCTTATTGAAGTGTCAAAGATATCAAACCATTTGTCAGCACTCTGGTTCACTCCATCAAAATGAACAAGCACTTTGTGGTTTGATTCATTGATTCCTATGATTTTTCCTTGATTCCTTAAAAAGAAACATAATAATGCAATCCAAACAGTGCAATCAACAACAAAAATTCAAGCATGATAAAAATGTGGATGTGAATTGATTACTTATTCAAAAAACTTGTTCGTTCTTTGAAACTAAACATTCACTCCTTTTATGCTTTTAGCTTAACGTAAATTTGAGTGACATAACACCAGGCTAATTAGAAGTACCAAAGGCACTTCATTTGGTTGATGATATAGCTTTGGGGCACAGCTCTTCTTTAACTCGCTGAAAATTCCTAATTTTTCGACATTTCAAACACATGAAAGAATGCAGATGATTTGTCAAGAACATACTAGGCAGCGAAAAATCTTTTCCAATCCAAAATTTTATCAGCCAAGAAACAAAAATTTGACTGTACAACTTTTGGCTGTACAAAATCTGAAAAGGCTTTGAAATATTTTTCTACATACTAAAAGCTTTTTAACTGACATATTGTGGATCCAAAACTGGGAATAAATTCTCCATCTTGTTTATTTTGACCCTTTTTCTGACGTTCTATACTCTGATGAGTGTTCAGACGAAAAAGCTTTTAGTATGTAGAAAAATGCTTGCTTCCATCAAAACCATTTTCAAACAAACTTTGCTTAAATCGAGACATATTTAGGCATATTCACCCCGTTATCAGATGGGGTTTTCTGGGCCCTTATTCAATTGTAGCTAAATCACATTTTGGTATTAATCTTTGCCCATTTTTGGAAGCAAAAATACCAAAGGAAACAAAGAATGTATTTTGGTTTTATTTTATACACACTAAGAGTAAATAGAATAGGTTTTATCATAAAGAACTAAAAAAGTCTTTGATAATCATTGAAATTGCTGATATCATTTAAAAATATCATTGCCTATGAACACATTTTGAGATGACCCTTTTTGCCTGTTGAAAATACAAAGCTTTTCAAGATAGCTTTTCGAAAAAAATTTTTGTACCATGAAAATATTGCTAAAAATTGCTTTTTGTGCATATAAAAGTCTCATGTCTAAATTTATAAGGTCAAAGAAATGCATTTAGTGATCTACTGTTTATCATGCACTTTACACCATCCTGGATACATAAATGCATGTTTTTAAACAATTTCACTTTGATAGCCTAGAAAAAAATTTGGTAATGACATCTCTATTGCTATTGATATTACTGAAATTTCAAATCTTGTATCTTAATCGTATGCTAGAAATTCTATCCCTCCAATTAGAAATTTCAATTTGTCTTGCACCACAAGCTGATAAATTGCACTGTATTAGGACTTAGAAGTGATCATGAAATGATATATGACAGACCAATGTATTTCAGTAAGAATGGTTTTTCCAGAATATAGATAGGGCTTGCCCCAAAAATAAACTTCCAGAAATTATGGTCATGCAAACAGAATGAATCTTTTTTAGAAATATCTCATACAAAATCCAAGCATTCAGACAAAACTTACAAATTTGCAGTGGATTTGTTAATACGCTGCTGATCAGATTTTAACTATGTGAACTAATTCAAATAGCAACCACCTGTTAAGATTACCCTTTGGCAAAGGATATAATAGATTGCATAAAAAATGCTATAATAGTTTGCATAAAAATACAATTATTTCAAGTTATATGAAATCAGCTTGAACATTTTCTTGCATAAATTTTAAAATCACCCAGTTCCTTTCTCTGTCAAACTTTGTGCAAAACTAAGCAACATATTGCATTTGAGGCTGAGCACAAACCAGACAATTATCATAAACACAGGTGTTCAAAAATGACTCATAAACAATGCTTAAAACTGAATAGAAAAAAAATCAAATAGAAAACAAATAAACTGAATGAATAATTTTTGAAGGCCAAAATGACTTACTTAAAGTTTTTAAAGTAAGCACCATATGCAAGGGACATAAAAAATTGCAAATCACAACTTGTCTTTTATCCAACTATTAAAAATTAGAAAAATTCAGTTTTGCTTGCTAAAAACAAATATTTTCCAACAAAAACACACAGAATCTCCAAGAGCATCAGATATGCATTAACACAATCAAAATTTGCATAAATTCAGAATCTATGCCAGGAAATTTTAGTTTTCAGAAATTATCTGAGGAAACATGCAATAGGATGTCATTGAAAATCAGAAGAAATTTTATTCAAAATTAAAAACGTTATTTTTATCCATCAAAAAAATTATTACTTGTTTGTTTAAAAGTTTACCCCGAAATATCACTGTTACACGAGCTATAATTTTAAAAATAAAAGAAAATATTCCAAAAAATATCGTTTTCACCATTATGATTTTGTGTTAAGTGTTAAAAACTGGCAAAAATTGGAAATATTGTACTCAGATCTTAAGAAAATTAACAAACACAATGACAACACTATTAAAAACACCGACAATAGTATTTTCAAAAAATAATCTGATGAAATATATAAAAAACATGAAATTCACTAAATAAACCAATTCATGAAGTGCTTTTAAGGGTTTTTCTGGGCCTATTTTAACTTCAACAAACCAATTAACTACATAGCAAAAATGAAATGATTTGCACTGAGCTGCAAAACCTTTATCAAACTGCAAATCAGAAAAGGGGGCCTTGGTTCTTAAAATAGTGCCCAACAAATCTGCAAAAACTAAAATCCAAAAAAATTACAATTCAAATTGGAGTTCAAGTTTCAAAACAAAACTTTGAGAATACTTTTTGGCATAGAATTAAGTAGTGGTGTTGAAATATGGTTTCTTTTGTATATTTCAAAACAAGGGTTTATACTATTTTATTAGATTTGAGATATCAAATTTATATCAAATTTACAAAGTATAATTTGATATCTAAAAACAGTGGAACCCTGTCAATATGGCCACCAACAGGCCACAAAAATTGGCCTTATTAACAGGGTGGCCGTACTAACAAGGAAGAGTCAAGTTTTGGAGCTGAAGAGGTACAAATTAACATTAACTTCCTAAGCACCAGTTAATTAACACAAATTAACATTAACATTAACTTCTTTTATGTAGATACAATTGTATAATATAATATATTAAATCACTAGTCCCCAAAGAAAACAAGACAAGTATGCATTTACAGTTGTGAAAAAATGAGAAGTAGTTGGCCATATACCACAAGCACTAGCAAGCACGCAGCAAGAAACAAGGATTCTTTGCCATTTTCTAGCAAAAGAAGATGCAAAGCAGATGTGAGGATTATTGGAAAAGCTGTAAATTGAGGTCATGGATACACATGTTAGTCCCTTGCATTCACAAATTTATAAGGACAAGAGAAATATGTGAAGCTTCTGAAAAGCCTAATGGTAACTGATGGTAATCTCTCTGTGAGTCACACCTACCAAACAGACAATAGTCTGAAATGGGAAAAAATAAAAGAGCAAGAAGCAATATGAAAGAAATAAAGCAAGCAAATTTATATAAAAAGTTCCTTTGTAAAACAAATGAGATTATTTTGGTTTTAATACAGTTTTAATAAACTTTGCATGTGTATCAAACAGCTTTAATGCAAATTAGTGTATTAACGGGGTTAAATTATAAAAAATGATGATGTTTGAGAGCACAAAATATGATTGTTGGCTGTATTAATCCTGTAATGCTGTATTAATCAACAAAGTGGCAGTAAGGCAGGGTTCCATTGTAAGGGTTCCATTGTATCATTTTAGTTTTTGAGAGAATTATATTTTGAGCCAAAAATTGAATCTTGGCATGCATCTTATTCAGAATACCCCACAAACCTTTAGGTGAAATTCTTTGAAATGACTCACCATCAAAGATGAATATACAAAAATTAAAAAAATTTACTTTATCTATAATAATCCTATATTCTTACAACATACTTCTTGAAAACCTTGGAAAATCTAAGTGCAGATAAACAATCTTAATATACAAAAGTTCTAAAAATGCCAAAGATTGTGGCCAAGAAATGGAAATAATTAATATTTGAACTGCAACAGCACTGATAGGATTGAAAGGATCGAAAAACTATGCAAAAAACAAAAACAGAAAGCATTTATATAGGAATCAGGAATCAGGAATCAGGAATCAAGTATTGTTATGAAATAATTTATTGACATACAGAAAAAGTTGTGAAATCTTACACATTAAGTTCTTGGCAAATTTCAAGAAACATTTTGCATGAAAATATAAAATTTTATACTAATATCAGGGGTGAACATTTCAAGTTGGCTTTATGCAACATGAAATAAGTATTGCTGATGTCACCAGAATTTTTACAATAAATTAAATTCATTTGATTTTTGGCAGTAAAAACGTTTTTGAAAAGAATTTCAGAATTTCTAGGTAATAACATTTTGTTGTAGGTTTTTAAAACAATACCAAAGATAATTTTTAAACAGAAAAAAAGTTTCATAATTTTGCCATGGCAAATTTTCTCACTCAAAATTCAATCGAAAAAATTTTGCCAAAATACTTGCCCAAAATTTTGTCTCCACGAAATTTTTTGTGGTAAAAGTGCTGAAGTTCAACTCTTAATCAAAAGAGACCTGGTTCTAGCTGATTATTTTGTGGCCAATCACAAAACGTGGTTAAAAAAACAAACAAATGACAAGGCATTCCCTCCAATAGGAAAAGTTTATTGATTTTATCGTCATTCAATGCAAATTTGGCCATTATAAATCAATTAATCGAAAAAGGAACTGCTCATAAAATGCGCGAATTTGCAACTTAGGCCGACGTGAGAAGGTGGGTTTGTGGCTGCTACGGAAGCCCGTGTCGTGTAAAAAAACGGTGACCATTATTCGAAAATTTTGGTAAACAGGGGACAGAACATTTGATGTACAGGAAAGGGGAATTTAATCATGGATTATTACTTTAGCTTTTACGTTATGGTCGTTTGGAGTATCCTGGCACTTCGAAGAACAGCAAATTAAGCTTGAATTCATTATGTAAGCTACCGTTAAGACTTAGTAATGTTCTGCGCCCGAATCGCCCACAGTTTTCCTCTTTGTCTGTCATCTCAGTTGCCAGTTGCAGAAATGCATATCACTTTATAATCAACAAGATAAAAAAAGAACAGGCAGCCAAGAACAGAAAAATATTTAATAGAAATGGCGCCCTTGGGTTATGTTTAATTTCAGGTTGTCGTCGTATTGCCGACAATTGTTTGCCCAACCCCAATCCAAACCCCACCCCCTCCAAGGTCAAGAAAACGTGCATAAATAAACCACATTTCAAGTCATCCCATACCAGCAATTATTTGCATCCAGTGCTTCAATTCGCATGCCTAAGAAGAGCTGCATGTTGCCGAATTTGAATGGTGGAATCTGATTCGGGTCCATTGAATTGATTTGCATGGTAACTCCAGGAACATTCATCATATCTTGGTGCATGAGTTGGGTGCAAGACTGGAACGACACCGGAAATTATTTTGAGCAGCCAGCCCTCCTTGTGGGAGACCAAGACTATTGTGCACCTGTCTTGGATTCCATGGCTGATGTCTCCGAAAAGAGCCTGGATCTAGCTGGCTGGGATCTCTCTTTTGTTTGGCAAAGAAACAAATTGAAAGAAAGTTCTCAGCAAACATATCTTCGAGTTTGTTTCGAAACTGTAGTTCAGAAAAGCACAGAAAACTTTTTATACGTCAGTAACAATATTTCAAACATGCAATAAAAAAATTACACTTTTTAGGCCATTATTCTATCTGAAATTCGCTTCAGTTTCGATGGCTTGTCGTAGTTAGCCATTTTCATAAAATCATTTGAGATAACAGAAACACACATTGTTTCTAATGAAAACAAAAGAATCACAGAAACATGCCACTTTCAAAGATAATTTGTTAGAAAAATGTATCTGTGAAGGTAACATAATTCAAGAATCTTGCATTCGAGAAAGTTTTTGCTTTGAAATTTTATAAGTTTAAGAGCTTCGTGTGCAATTTTCTCGGAACTTCTGTTTCTAGAAAACCTTGCTTGAGCTTTGAGCATAGCAAGTGTAACTCACTGTAAGTGAACAATGCTTTTTGGGGGGCAAATTTTGGGTGAAAGCATAAAAAGCAAAGCAAGAAGAAATTTGCAAAATATTGCTGACTCTTATGTTCTCAAATTTCAAGTATTTACGGATTGAGAGGAATCGCAGCTTTCATAGACAGCTGAATAAGCAGTAAATATTGCTCATTAGGCCTAGACCAAAGCACAAATTGGCTAATCCCATACAAAAAGAAAACCACTGATTTGATAGATCTTCATCTTAATCCATTCATGGCCTATGGAAAAGTTCTTAAATGGTAAATGGTATGTATAGTGTTAGCAGTTACAAATAATACTGATTTGAAAAACGAGATACAATAAAAGATTGACAATCCTATACAAAAATCATAAAAATTGTATTTTCAGACTATATCAAACTTATGAAAATAAAATATTAGAAAAAAGCTAATGTTACTTTTTTTGTAAATCATTACTTGAAAATACATCTTTTTGCCACAATTTTGTGCAGAACGCTTTTCAAAGATATTTAAAAACGACCTGGTTCGACTACCCCAAAAGTGCTATGTAAAGCGCAATTTAGACCCTGTTTACACAGGGAAAGTGGGACCGATCCACTTTAGGATTGATCTCGTTTGGGATGGATCCAAAAACTATCTCAAAATATATTGCGCTTACACAGAATAGATCCCAGGTCAGACCGCACTGCTTTCCAGGCCTTTTTGGAGGGAATGCTCATTCGTATTGCTTATGTCATCAACTTGTAGAAAGATTGAGATGAACTCGTGATTAGATAAAAAACATGACAAAAATGAAAGCTTTTATTTTTCTGCACTGTTTTCCTCAACTTGTGGACGAAGAAGGCGCGTAAAATCTGACAAAGCACCTGAAATTGTTAAGTAAATTAGCCTGGCTTCCTATCCGTGTCATTTCGGATCGATCCCACCTTCTTCGTGCGTTTAGACGATCCCAAACTGGAGCGCTCTCCAGAGCGAACCCATATTAGTAAAGATAGTGGATCGATCCCGAGCATTCCTGTGTAAACAGAAGGCTAATCCGTACCAGTTTAGGATCGATACCGTTTGAACGTGGTAGCATTCTTTGAATCGGCAAGTAAAATACCACCAAAAATTTTTGCAAGGATACAAATATCTTTGACATAACAAAACAAGAGAATCAAAAAATTTTTACCGATTTAGTGCAAAAATTTGCCTATAATTCTGATAAACATTAAACAAAAATCCACTAATACTGTCAAAAAGCTTCAAGGCAAAGAAGCTAAAGTCTGAAAATCAATTTAAACGCTTGTTGAGAGCTCAAAATAAATTGTTCTCTTAAAAATATTCACCCAGACAACTTTAACATTTATTTAGCATAGATTTTCGGTGTGACAAATTTTTTCAACTATCTTTTGTTGGCAAAACATTTTGCCATGCTGAGATAATTACACATATCAAGACAATATAATCCGTTCAACTTCTTTCTTGCGATTATCGTGCTTAATTTAGGGTGTGGCAAATATTATCATATATGTTTAAAAAAGGTTTATTCAAAAGGAGACATTTTTATTGGCTGCGAAAGGAGCAACTGTTGTGAGACTTCCCTTTAAATCTAGCCTATCAAATTGCAAAAAAACGAAAAGGAAAGGACATTTTTGGTCTTTTGAATAACTCATCCTTAGGCAAAGTTCCGTTTCTAGGCTCTGTTAGATAACAAATACATATTTTGTGACAGCTTGATGTTTATGTGAATTTGACAGTAATTTATGTTTTTGTTACATCGTACTAGGTAATATGAATAAGGTACCTGGTAGTTGCCAGTGGAAGTTGGTTTTTTATCTTGAATAGAAGTTCTCACTTTTAAGAAAAAAAAGAAAAACTGAGAAACCTTCAAGAGCTAGTAGTGTTTCTTTCTTGAAAGATGTGGAACGTCCTACGTCCTTGATGAAAAATACCACCTATCGCAAATTCCTTGTGAAGAACTGAACTTGTTCTGAGTACAAGATATCAGACCAAAAAGAGGTGGTACCAGGGGCGAAACTACCGGGGAGGTGTGGGGGGGTGTAACACCCCCCCAATCCAAAAAATAGTCGATTTCGCAGGGCAATCGAAGATTTCGCAGGGCGACAAGAAGAGCTTTATTGCCACGCAGAAATGCCACCTCTGAAGTTCGTAAAGAGCCGTTAAGGAATTTTGAAATGGAAATATCGTATTTGTTATGAACCTCCCTTCCTGACATTGCATTTTAGAGATCGGAACAGATATTTAAGGAAAAGCTCCGTTATTTGCAAAGCGAAAGCATTTCTTACCGAAAGTCATAGCCAATGGATGCACAAATTGATGCATATGTTTATGAGGGCAAGGTTGAGTCCATACAAGTTAATTTAAGTTGTAAATTATTTTCATGACAAGCACGGCGTCACTGGAGGGGAATAAGAGGCTGAAGGCCCTCACTTTGGTCAAGATAAGAATTTTCTTATCATTTTTTCTATTACTTTTTAACAGTGCATGAACTAAAAAACATAATAAATCGTTAAGATACCGATTTTGTTTCATCTAATTGCTAACTCTTTCACGTATATTTTTATTATTTTTCTTTTATTTGCATTAATTCAGTAAATCACTTTCTGTATCATTGCAATGTTTTAATTTTGGATGTGTAAACATGGCCTTCTTGCTGCAAGAAACTGCACTTTTCTATTCAGGAAATAAAATTTTCCCAATCAAAACAACATCTCCCTCTGTCATTCACAACTACGTGCAATCTGAAACGAAAGGTTGTCGTTTCTTTCCTTCACCAACGTCTAATACTAGAGTTTTAGCATGACATCCCTAGGCCTTGAAAAAATATTCTTCTTCCTGGCAACAAAATAAAAAATTCAAGATTTCCTGCGAAGCTTCGAGAAAGTTTCCAGCCACTGAAATTGATCTTTCAAGTTGCTTGATTTGTTTAAAAATTTGTCCTAAAAAGAAACTGTCACACTAGAAAGAACTAATTGTTGGTCCTGCAATCTTGATCATAGCTATTCGAACAGGAATCATTTTGTTTATACTGTATTAGATGATCAAGGAGAACGTGATCAAGCACGATACTCATAGTTTGTTTTCAAGGTTAAAGAAAGTAGATCTGAAAATCTATAATAACTTTGATTAAATTTCATATCAGTACTAGCAAACTAGATACTTTATAAGTATTGATATATCTATACATCTTGCTCTGGGTGGGTTTATCATCAAAGCTAGTAGTTCATACAACATGTAAGAATACTATTTTATTTTTTAATGGTTGAAATAAAATTTTAAAATCAGGGGTGGTGCTAGAGGCAAAGATTTAAGACCAAAACGCTTACATTCTATAAAGCAAGTGATGAAAAATATATGCGAATGCCAGTAGAAAAATACGAATAATGATGGACACATCCACACAGGTTTGGGGCATGCTCACCTTCAAAACAATTGACGTAACAAGATAGGCTGTCTTTAAGTGTTTTTACATATTTAGAATGGCGAATAATGTAATTAAATTAAATCAGTAGCTGAATATCATGGACGGAAATTTGGCATAACAGACGCTTATAATACCAGATGATTGAAAGCTAATCTTCGTTTTTTGTTAGTAGTGCAGAACAAAAATTATACAGTAAGTATGTATATCGCAAGAAAACAGCATTCCATAGAGATATTCTAACATGAATTTAATGTTCATATTAAAATCAAGCAATGGAGATTTCACGCTAAAAATTTCCTGGCAAGCATCAACAATTTCCTGCAATGAATTTGGGCCCAAAATTTCCTATTTTTCCCAATAAACAATAATATTTTCAATAAACAATCAGTTCTTTTAGCACAATAGTATTTTGCTAAATTTTTGTCTGAAAGATGCTTTTTAGCCCTTTTACAAGGTATAATTTCAAAAATTTTCTTCACGTCGGACCCAACCATGGTGGGTCCTCCTACCTCACTAAACTTGATTCTTAGCCCCACTGGGCTAAATTTCGTTGCACTGTCTACATCATGTACCCTCCCCCCCAATTAGCTGTTTATTAGCTAGTATTTCGCAAACCAACATTAAATAAAGTGAATATAAAAGAAACAATTTACGCTCAAGTAGAGAAATAGATATTTCATAGGCAATGAAGTTTCAAGTTTGTTTTTATTGCTTAGAAGTTTGTCCTTGGTAAAGACCAGTGTACCCTGGTAAAGCTTTCACTAGTAACCTATAGACAAACCGTTGCTACGAGGTCTGCAGGGCACCACTCAGTTTTGCAGGGCAGAAACCCTTTTCACCCCCCCAAACCTATTGGCCAAGTTACGCCCCTGGGTGGTACCTCCGTCGACACAAGGACATTGTTTCTAACAACTAAGATTTGCAAGCTAACATAGAATGCTGGATGCTGATGAAAGTATACAACATTTTAAAAGCGGTAGAAGAGATGTTGAAAGTATTGGAATTGATGAAGAAGGCAATTATTGAGAAATCCATGATCAGAGCGATGGGCTGCTAGTGATGATTTCATATGAAGGCTACAAATCCCAACCATGAAGAGTTGTCGTTAAAAGCAAAAAACAGAAATTAAATGTATCGACGACTAAAGTATATTTTTGCTCTTTGTGTTTATTCTATCTTATAGTATTTATGTTTTCAAGAAAAAGGAAGAATATTTTCTAATTCATTTCTTTTTTTTTAAATTTCTTAGAATTCTAAACTTTCTGACAAAAAAACTTTGAGAAAAACTTAGATTTCGGACAAAAAAAGTTACCGACGAATTTTTGTCCGAAAGTTTGATCGTCTGAGATGAATAACTTGATTTGACACTTAGTTTTATGGCCACAGGTGTTTGAACGAATATCTTTCACCAAAAGTTTTCGTAAATCTAAGGAATTTTTCCGAAATTTGAGGGAATTTTCTCGAAATTTTCGTGCTAGTTTATGGAAATTTACATGAAGCAAAGTGAGAACACTGGCTATGCCACCCCGGAAAAATTAGACTTCTAGAAGAATAGCTTCCTTAGCGCCAACCATAGCGGACTTTACTAGACCCATTCACAATCTTATCATTTTGGCCCCTCCACTTTCAAATACGTTTTACCGGCCAAGAAATTACACATAATAATTCAAAATTCTGTATCAGAAAGCAATTTGAAGCACGGAAAGAATATTAGAGACATGTTTCAGGGCCGTCAGAACCTGGGGGCTGGGTATGGAGGCTGGAGCCCTCCCAATAATTGTCAAACTGTAGAATATTTCCTTCATAACAGTGTACTGAATGAGAAGGAATGCAATGGGAAGCCCCTCTCCCCCTCAATATAAATTTAGTTCCGATAGCACTGTGTTTGATAAAAAAGTGGAAATTAAACCCAAAGGAAAATGAATTAAACATTCGATAGCTGTCTTTGTAACGCGTCTATCGTGTGAGAAAGAGAGAGAGAGAGAGAGAGAGAGAGAGAGAGAGAGAGAGAGAGAGAGAGAGAGAGAGAGAGAGAGAGAGAGAGAGAGAGAGAGAGAGAGAAAGAGAGAGAAAGAGAGAGAAAGAGAGAGAAAGAGAGAGAGAGAGATAGTGTTCATAAAAAAGACAGGAAAGATTAACAGAAAACCTCGTGCATAAGCAAAATTACCGTAATTACAGATATTAGTACAACAAAGTATGATCATTATTTTCATCTGATGATTCGGTGGACTTCATTCATGGGGAACAGTAAAAGACCTCGCGTGTTGTAATTGAGTGATGAATGAAAATTCAAGCAATGGAAAAAGACTGCACAACCAAACATACCAAGTGTCACTGTGTAACTTTGAGCGTTTCGTTTTCCTTTTGATTCAATTTCCACTTTTTAATCAGACAAATTATTTTTGAGAACAAATAATTGCTTTTTTACAATCAGGGACGGATTTAGTGGGGGTGTAGGGGGTGCGACACCCCCAATATTTCTGTGTTCTTCGATAAATGTTGTTTCATTCGGTAAAAATCATTTGTTGTTAGTCAATAGTAACAAAGTAACTCCAAAATTTTACTTTATTTATTTTTATCAGTATTTATCTTCTTATCAGTAGCGTAGCGAGGGGATATTCTCAAATCTATTTTAGGCTGATCTCAAGCGCCTCGTCGCAAAAGTTTTCTGCTCGCTTTGCTCACAGGAGAGCCTCAATGTTCAGTAATTCCCCGCCCTCCCCCCCCCCCCTCGTTTTTGGGTTTGTATAGAAAAGTCTTCAGACATTCCTGATAAAATAAAAATTGAAATGCTAAAGCAGTCCAATCCTAAAAAAACTGGATTCTGAAATGCTTGTCGTGGACTTTGTTCCAAAGAAAACGGACTTGGTTTAGAACTTTTGAATACTGTTAATTATTAGATATTTGATTACAACTTTGGAAAATCGCTTTTTACGCGTAGAGATTCCTCGCCTTACACAATTCAGGATATAAACGTTAGTGGAATTGTGAAGGAAATAGATAGTTTTAGAATAAGGTCAGCCACCTATGAAGTTAAACAGAGGGAAAATGCAACGTAAAAACGACATGGCTTTTTCAAACAAATTTACAAAATGGGTGTTTTTCCAAATTCTTAGGGGGTGTGATCAACAAAAATATTTTCCTCTTTGGTCTACCAATCTTCCAAATCTGGCTACGCCACAGCTAAAAACCAAATTTCAAAAATAGGCGTTTAGTTTGCAAGTGGGGGGGGGGGGGGGTGCAAAACCTTCTACCAAATAAGTAGATTTGCCAACAAATGACAAAGTTTTCCGACCAAAGCGCTAAAATCTGTGTTGAAATTGTTAATTTAGAAAAAGCCCCCAAACCTCCCCCACACTCCCGCAAAGTATATCCAATTTTCTTGCAGAAGGCGAACTTTGTTCGAAATTGCACTTTAAGGAATCCCCTGTTTGTTCTTGATTTGTTCTTACGACAGTTTCGAGGCTCGTGTTCTTATGAAATCGCTCATATAAAAAGAATGTATCAGGTGACTAGAGGAGTAACAACAAATACTTAGGAGATTAATTTTGGCACTGACTCCTCGGCACTTCTGACGCTACGCACCTGAACTATGATATGTTCACAGAATATGTTCTGGAAATTTCAAAACACGGAAGTGCGCTTTCTGCTGGTCATCTTGACACCAAACGGGGTTGTGACGGCACAAATTTTTCGACAAACTTCCGCATTATAGAATAATGAAAAGGTGATTGTCTTTAAGACGTAGCAACTAAGGGCAATTATTACTTGACATTTTCAAGCGTTATGCTATAAAGCAAGGTAATTTCAAGCAAATTATGTTGTAAACAAAGGCTCTTATCACAGCCAAGGTGATGAAATTCTACCGCAAGTGTTCCGTTTCTGGTGACCAGTCTACCCCCTGTAGCTGACTGGCAACTGATCACGATTTTGCTAGAGAAACATTGGCACTGACAGAGTTCTTGGGCTACCAACAACGATCGCATGTGCTATAGATTCGTATCATAATATCATAAACCATGCATGGTAATTGGCAAAACAGTGCCCGATGCTTTAAATCATTATGACATCTAACAAAGGGTTTTGTGTTTTGCATCATCCCTTATTTCAAAACTGATTGTGAAATTTTGAAGGAAAAGGACAATAACCAGTCACATCAACACAATCTCACGACCAACAATTCGACGAATTCTTGAAAATGGAGAAGAAAACAAGAAGCTTGTTTTACTTAAACTTTGGACTACTACTCCTGTTCTCGGTTGGCTGTCTAGCAAATGTGGGTAAGTTTACCATTAAGTTTTTTGCTCTTTTAGACGAAGGAAGACTGCTGAAATCATATAATATCACGATATATGATTGAGCTTGAAAATTTTAGATTTCTTACTTATTTAAGTAATTCTTGATAATTACTCCGTCGTTTTACAAATGCTATGTACACCTTTGAGCATCGTGAGGCATGATTTGAAATCCAACACCATTTTCTTTTTGAATTTCTCAAGAAGGAATTGCCAGTCATTCGATTTCTTTAATTGTACAGGAATAGGGAAATTGTAGTCGGCCTACATATGAGGTTTGGCTGATTTCATTCGATTGCCTGTTCCGAAGTCCATCTTTAATCGGAAAGCGTCCTCCGGCTTAATGACCCTCGATGTGTGCATGAATATTTCCAAGTTGTTGGTTGTGGTTTGCGGTGCACGGTGAGCAAGACGCACCAACGATTTGGGTGACTAGGTCAAACCCAAAGCACGTAGACCCGATAAAATTCAAGTAGTCCCTTACAAAATATCTGAACCTGGCGCATGGTTGTGGGAGCCAAGCCAGGCCTGGAGCACGTTTCCCCACTTTTTAGCTCATGGTGGAGGTGTCTCTTTTTGCCCAGATCTCGTCCCCCCCCCCCCCCGTTTTTAAATGCCCCCTACCGCTATGGTTTGTTTCAGACCCAGATACAAACAAGCAGTTTTCAGAAAATGCTAAAGTGTATTTGGTGAACCCTTTCGTGTAAACCATTTAGCACAGCTCTCTACGACCGCGTAGCCATGAGCAGGGGTGTAGTGCTAGGGGTGGTCAAGGGGAGGTGGGCTGACCACCCTTGTTAATGCTGAAAATAAGCCAATTTCTACTTTTGCTATTGTTTTTCGCAGCGTTTTGCGCAAGAGCCCCTTGTTATTTTGATAGCACTACACCCCTGGCCAAGAGGAAGAGGGGGATTTAGCACCAATTATCTCCTGAAGGAATTTTCCACATATTTTCTTAAATATTTTCCACATATCCCCTTCTCACTAAAACAAGGTACTTTATCTGCCCTAAAAAAGAGTAAAGGCTTAAAGTCAATGTTATAGCATGTTGCCTACTTTTCTGCTGAGAAATTCATTGTAATGGCAGTATCAGGGAATGCGGAAGCAGGGGGCTGAGGGGCTTTAGCCCCCCCCCCCCCCCAAAAAAAAAAATTTTCAAAATGTATTTAAAGCCACCATCGGCAAAATTTAATTGCATTGTTCTTTGTTTTAAGCATGTTTAGCCCCCCCCCCCCAAAAAAACGTTTTAGCACCCTCAATCTGTAATATGCTCCGCGGTCCTTGGGCAGCGTCAGGAACATTTATCAGAGGGTAATTATACCCCCTTACGCTTTTTTAGACTATTTTCAACCTAGTAATTTTCAATCTATTTTCAACAGAAAAGGATAATGTTGGGGAATATCATATTCTGTTAGTAGTTAAAATGGTAACGGTCTGATAAAATGCAAATTAAAGTGGGTTTTTTCGGTAATAAAAATGGGTTTTATATTATATAAAAGTGGCAAGAAATTTTACAGTAGCTAGATCCTTTGTCCATTTTCATCACCTCAGTATATGATAGGTGATCTCATAGCTGATTTATTTAAAAATCGACTCATTGCCGGTGGTAGGGTGGGGGTTGCTCTGTCAATAAAGCAACCTTTGGAGACCTTGACTTGGTATGTACTAATCTGTATTTATTCTTAGTTTAGTAGGTCAGTTTAGTAGTAATCTGTATCACCTTTATACGACATTCAGGTGGGGCACAGCCTCTATTGATATATAAAGGAACATTCTATTTGGCCTTCAGTCATTAAGGCCCGAGTTACACGACGTCGGATTGGTTTTCGCTTCGGATTGCCCACCCCACGATCGAACGAGGTTTCGGAGTGAAAATCACTTTGGATTCAGTGCTTACACGAGAAGGAATGCGAAGCGAAGTACTTCGGATTGATTTTCACTTCACCTCCAGAGCGGAGTGACTTTCACTCTGGTTACGCTCACCGAAGTACTTCGGATTGCCTCAGCGTCGTGTAACTGAAACCCTAAAGTAGCTATCAAATATCATCAAAAATCGTTCTTTTGAAGCATCGCTCTAATTCTTTTTTATCTCCAGCATACAAGATGTCAATGTAGAAGTTAAGTAAGTGAGTAAGGTGATTTGGTTAGGATCATTTCTAGTTTCTATCACTATACCCGACAAACGCGTCTTTTTTAGTCCAAGGTTTTCTATAGTTTTCCAGTTTCCTACAAGAACGGTCTTGAAGCGATGCCAAAGTGTTCTACAGTTTTCCGGTTTCCTACAAAAGCGGTCTTGGAGCGATGCAGAACGGCCGAGGACAAGCCAATGCATGCATAAGTGTGGGAAGCATTTTCACGATGGGAAGGGCACGTATAGGCAAAAAGGGACACCTTCGTGAGCTGCGAATAGACAATCTATCGTGTGCCCTACACTCCCTTCCCCCACCCCTCCGCCGCCCCTTGAATGCAGCAGGAATTGATTTTGTTATCCAAAAACATGATACATAAAATTTTCAATAAGAAATTTTTACATAATTGCTTGTTATTATTTCCAGGGATTACCTGCGACTTCTCGAAAGTTGGCCTTTGGAAAACATGTGGTTATTCAAACTTCACCCAAGAACAATGCGCAAAAGAAAACTGTTGCTTCGGAAGCAACTCGTTTGTACTCAGCAAAAATCTTTCTCAGAATTGCGTGAAACCTCCAGACGCGTAAGCGAATTTCCTTCAATGCTTCTTTTTTTGAACTGGCTTGACAGGCACCGCAGAGAAGGGGGGCTGGGGGGCTATCCCACTTTTTACCAAAAATTCAAAAA
The DNA here is from genome assembly GCF_057945365.1 of Rhopilema esculentum. Taxonomy (NCBI): domain Eukaryota; kingdom Metazoa; phylum Cnidaria; class Scyphozoa; order Rhizostomeae; family Rhizostomatidae; genus Rhopilema; species Rhopilema esculentum. Next base: position 7,170,674 of record NC_142819.1, on the reverse strand, counting down.
ATTTACCAGTCAAACAACCTCTTACTCGGTTTTAGCCCCCTCCCCCCCCACTCTTCTCAACGCTACGCGGTGCCTGCTGGATACTTTATTTTTTGCTTTATTCTACATTTTTTAAGGTGGTACTTATCAGACTGATCTAGAACTGGGGACGCTTTGAGCTATTTTCCCTAGAAAGGAGAGTCGTTTGAAGTTGGCAATATCTATGCAAAATAATGTTGAGTTTCTTTGTGGTGACACCCCTAGCCAAAAGGCTGTCAAAAACCACACCCACACCCACACCCAGAGGCCGAGACTTTCATGTGTTCACAGATTCGATCTTGTTGCAATCTTAACTTGTTCGAATAACCTCTTAAGCACAAATCATACCTTCCGTCGCTGAAAAGATATGAAATATCTGTGTGGTCTTACAATGTTAGAAACCCCACCGTGCGTAAACCATTCAAATGATAAATTTGAACCATCAAACACAGTTTCCTATTTCTTGGTTGTAGTTGCCTTCTCGAAATCAAAATCAATTTTTAAAAATAGCATTTTTGGATCCTTTGCTTGCTATTCTAGGTTTGAGTGGAAAAATGGAACCTGTCACAAATACAACGGCACAGTCTGTTTGAAATACCTGGGGAACCGCACACTTGGAAGGGAGGTATTCTTTGACATTCGCTATGGCGTAGCAAGCACTGAAGCGATTTTGAGACAATTCATTCGAATTTCCGATCTCTCTGTTAAAGGATCTCAGCTCTGCAGGTGACTATTTTCAGTTGAATAAAAATGTCTGGATAGAAGAAGTTGTTATTTTGTACCCATTTCACCCTGCTGCCAGTGATATCCCTCCTATTTTCATACCAACTCTCTAACTCTGTTTGGATTGAGATAAATATCGCTTTATGTATATCTATGTATGTTTATTTTTATGTATGTATGTATTTAACCAGCGTTTATTTGTATTTCTATATCTCTGTACATTAAAGATTGATTCAACAACGTCATGTATCTTGAACTTGAGATTGACTCGACTGACACTCAAATCAAAGCGTAGCCTGTTAGGACCGGATTTTGATTAGGAATATTCCTAAACTAGGCCCAGATGAAAACATAGGGGGAACTTCCCTTAAAGTGAACAGACCCATTAGCGCTCTCTTTATGTGCTGCCTCAGCAGACCTTTTTTGGGCCTAGTCTGACACTGTACCCTTATTTCTGAACTCTTAACTACTGGCAAATAGTTATTTTTCTGTTTTCTTCTCAGACATTTGATACCGACTGGTGTATGTCAGATGATGTTGCCTTTATGCAATGCGGAAAGTCGTCCGGAACTTTCTTGCCGAGAAGACTGCGACCAGATTCATCAGTTCTGTCCCAAAGATATCGACCGTTTCTATGGTGCTTTGGAACTTTTCGTCAAAACCCAGGATATCAATTTCTCACATTTGAATATCCCAACATGCACTGATTTCAGATACTCCTACGAATATGATTATAAGAAGAATGAATCTTGCACATTTGTTGGAGGCAGTCTACGTAAGTATGCCCACTATTCGCACGTAATGACGTTTGCGCATAACGAAGAATGCCCAGGCCATGTTCAGCTGGGTTTGATATTCCATGCACTTTAGACGTTTGTAGTATATTGTATAGAGCTTTGATCATAGGCGTAGACTTACATTTTTTTCAGGGGGGGGGGGGGGGGGACTCAAAAAATTGATGACAATTCCTAATGGCAGCTGCTGATGTCACAGGATAGAAAGTTTTCATTATCGAGGAAGAAGAAACACACACATGAAATGACTGAAAGTTTATTTTTAAATCATAATCAGTTTCTTAAGGTTGAGATCATCAGTTCTATTTAGGCACCCAAAATGTTTATGCGTGGAACCAATAATATAACAAACTAATCTAAAAATTGCTAAAGCACTTCCTTATTTTCCAGGGGGGCCCAGCGTTTTGGCGTTTTTATTGAAAACGGGACAAGGAACTCATAATCAGGAGCCAAAAACAGAACAAGAGTAAAAATGCCTTGAATTTAAGTGCGTGGGATACCCAGACTAGCGGTCCTTGTGAGCAGTGCTCAAAGGGTGATTTAATAAATATTGCCTGGAACAAAGTTAGCAAAGCTTGATGTGGAATAAAACACCCGCCAATAAAATGCTTCCATGTCCGGTTTCTTATTTATCCATTCATGAATAATGTAAATTCGGTTTGATTGGCATCTTGAAAGGGTGAATGGAACATGACTCCGCCAAGCACACTTTCTCTTATTTCACGTTTTAGAGTGAAGATTAACATGAGATAGAACTGAATCGAGTGAACTTTGACAAAGATTACAACACTCGCAATTCGCTCACTCTTTTATAATATTTATTACAGTACTTGCAATACAGCATCAATGTGAAAGCCTTTATCCGCGTTGAGTGTCTCAGAGTTATGAACAACAAGGAACGTACCTGAGAACTCTCTTTTTATAATGTAAAAGGAGGGGCCACTATTCTTGCTCAAGTTTGGTAACAAGGTTTTGGAATTAAATATAATTGTGGCATAAGCGTTTGCCAACTTGGCTAGAGCAAATACATTTTCTCCACTGCTCGAATAAAATGTTATTAGATTTGTTTTGGGAGAAGCCTTCGCGGTGTTCCTTCTATGTTTTAAAACCATTCTGAAATTTTTTGTATTTGTAATTTTCTGATATTTTTATGTATTTTTGTTTCGTTTTTGTATTGACCTTTGAACCATAAGTCACTGCCTTGCTGTTCATATGTCAATTAGTGTTTATTATAAGATCAGTTCACGAGTAGACAAGCTGCAGTTCAGTCGTGTTAACTTTCTTTCGTAAAATATTGTAACAAAGTTCCTTCGAAAATGAGCCATTGGTTTTCGTCGTCCAGACGCGGGTAAAATCGTTGCATTCAGGATGGCTGGTGCTGGACTCATTCAAAATCATGATGAAAAATGTATTACTGTGTCGCAAAAAATTGACGCTAGTTTTCAAAAGTGGTTAGCTAATAGGCGTTTAGGCTGGTGGAGTCACTCCAAATATTGATTTACTCGAAATATTGACGAAGAAGGGGCCAAAACATAACAGTATTTGAACAACAAAACGGCATGAAATAGAACAAAACTTACAAATTTGCTGAAAACAGAACCTATTAGAAGAACAAACGAACTTTGTGGTCCAAGCATAAATAACAGAACAATGCTAGAGATGGCTATAATTTCTGTCCTGTTAGTTTTAACTTTAATTTTTTATTCTCTCTCTTGCTCCAATCTTTCACTGTCATTTCTAAATCGATTGCATCAGTCAAATCCTTCTCCGTTGCAAGGACAATCAGGTCTTCGAGTCTCTCACCAGTCATTGTTGATCGAAGGCAATTCTAGATAATTTTCGTTTCACTGAAGGTTCTTTCGTCCTTTGCAACACTGACTGGGGCAGTATATAGCAGCGTTGCAGCCTTGTAAATGGATGGAAAGATCGATCTGTTCTTAAAGGCAAATTCGGACGTGTCACTCAGGCTTAACGAGTATCAAGCTACTGATTTAAACATGGATACTCGAGGTTTTTTATGCTTGATATCTCATTTCTCTTTCAGCATGCTCCAATACATTGTCATCTACCTCTGGAGTTATACGTCACTCGATGTCACAAGGAAAGTACTTGCCAAATCACAATTGTACTTGGAAAATAAATGTGCAGACCTCTTTCCACGTAAAGCTGACTTTCACGAAGTTTGATATTGAAGCCAGCAAAGACTGCATGAAAGATTACGTCATCATAAGAAACGGACCTTATTTGAAATCGTCTCAAGTTAGCCGTCTATGTGGCAAAGATCTTCCACCAGCTATTACGATAAGTAACAATGAGGTGTTAATCCAATTTGTTACTGATGCAAACAAACAGGCCTCTGGATTCATTTTGAATTATGCACAATTCACACCAGGTAAGTCACATCCTTCTATTTGGTGACATTCAACCATAACGTTGAGTTAACTACAACTTAAGTTAACTTAGCTATGTCTCGTTGTTCTCTAAAAGGTCTACAGCTATGATAGCTTCCATAATCTTGACTTCTCTTGACTTCTATTCCCCCCTGTGCTCTCCATTTGATACGAGCAATCATACATTGCCTGGCCAGTTTGAATCACGCGATTTTCTGACAGATGATCTGACATTTGATCTGACTTTTGGTGTGCATTTAAAATGATTTGTGCCAACTGTGCAACGACCTGGCATTTCACTTAACTTTACACCTAGCATTTGAGCCCGTGCAGGCATCAACTCATTTGCGCGTGTTTTTTATTGTTGGCCCCAAGCAGCTGAAAGTAAACAAAGAACGATGAACTGGAGAACGATGAACTGTTGGGCCAAATGTTTGACCTTGACCAAACATCACCAAAAATTGTATCTGCAATGATGGTAGATGAACTGTTTACACTAAACATTGACAGCTGCTTTTGATTAAAAGCAAAGTGGTAGATGCCCAGACAAGTTTGATACCGAATGCTATACTGTCAAAACATTTTTCTCTGTATCCACAAGAATGTGTTCCCAAATCTTCGCACCTCTTTAAATGAACAGCCATCAAGAAAACTGATGAATTCTATGTGTACCAATTTTTCCTGGTGATACAAATCTTTCACACTGCAGTATATGACATTTCACTTTTAAAGCTCTCATTGAATATCTCAATCGTGCCTTCGTTATTGCTGAAAAAACTTGTCTTTTTGGGCCATTTCAGAAGTTGCTTTTGCAAATACTGTGGAACTCCCTGCTAAGATGCCAATATGAAGATTTACCTAGGCAAATGTTACTTATGCAAACCAATAAATTTTAAGTATAATTCGGTTATAACGTATTTTAAGGGACCAGTGTATTAAGTACGTTATATCCGAAGTACGTTGTAACGAGGGTAAGTAAAAATTGACTAAAACCAAGCACATATTTTGCCGGGACCAAGCACACCAGTACGTTATATCCGAAAGTACGTAATAACCGAGTACGTTATAACGGGATGTAACTTCTTTCCCTAGATTTCAATGTTTATTCGTGTCATTGATTTTTGATTTTGATTTTGCCTAATACTGTATGTTCGATATAATTAATCAGCATTCTTTGTTTCTAGCAAACTTTGCTTAAGCCAGCTATGCAATTGTTTTTCTTTGAATCATTTTACTTTAATTCTCAGGTCTATCGTTAATAATGATACGTATTTTTATTTCAAAGACACCAAATCAGATTCTGTGTCCATTTCAAAGCAAAACATTATAATCATTGCTGCCTGTGCTGCCGCTGCTTTTCTGGCGCTGCTTTTATTTATATTCTTGAGATGGAGGTGGAATAAAAGGCAAGACTACAAACGACAGGAATTAGAAAAGGATATGGAATTGTTCACAGGTTTCACAACAGTCAGAGATCGCATACGTCAAGATTCAATGCCGAATCCGTTGATGGAAGCCCTGTCACGTATAAACCCAGAACACAAGCCTCCACAGTGTCGTTTAGACAGAGTAGAGTATGTGAAAGATCTTGGCCAAGGACAGTTTGGGAAAGTTTTCCAAGGTTTGGAAGAATTATAAAGTCTTCTATAAAGTCCAACGCAAACGTCATTGTAGTTATCAATTTTTTTTTGTATTCAATTCTTTTGCAAATCGTCCACCCCAAATTTTCATCTGTCACGTTTCAAGTTATGACTATGATTTATCCACAATAGTTAACTACCCATCATAAAGTTTCCAGGAAATTTCAATCCGTAATCCTATTGATAGTCATACGTTATACGTATTCTAGAACTATATATCCAGGTCAACATTGTCTGATGAGCTAAGGCGACGCTGATTAGTTTCATGTATATCTCGGTTCGTTGAAATGACGTCATCCTGGTGATTCTCCTCTAGTCAGAATTTGGACCAGTGGTCACGGAATCGCCAATGAAACTCCACCTCAAGTTATGAAAATCTTGCAGAAGATATTCAAACTGACATTTTAAAGGATTTTTTCCTCATAAATCTATATCAGACATCGATTTTCATTCTATGCTTTCAATGACAATAATGTACCTAAATTTATAGAAAGCAGTTTATGCGTGATGTTTAGTAAATGAATTGGTGTGACTAATGGCAACTCGAAAATGGGTTATAAAATGTCCAATGTCCACTCAAACACGTGTGTAGTTATATATTCATTGATATGTTTCGTACAGCAAATATCAATGAATATATAACTTTGGTACAGCAAAGAACATACACATTGGTACAGCAAAAAACTTCAGTTCTTCAGTACTTTCAAGTCATTTCTGTTAGTCTCTTAGTGACAGCTTCCTTGGATTCCTTGCATTGTCTATCATTAACATGCAAGTGGCAAATTACTGAAGTTTACTGTCTGTTGGTTATATAGTGCTGCAAATTAATGTTTCCTTCCTTTTCTTACGCTGCCTCTTCATTTTACGTTGATGCATCTTTGAAACAAAACTCCTATAGAAGTTGGGTGGGTCATCTCAATCTAGTTTCAAATGTCCCTTCATACTGACGTGTCACCGTTATTTACAGGGCGTTTCAAATTGGGCCAAGACGCAGAAGAGATCAGCGTGGCTGTTAAAATGCTGAAGGAAGGATCGTCAGCCGAGACAAAGGACTCCTTCATCCAGGAAGTGACACTGATGACCGTTCTTTATCACCAAAATATCCTTAAGCTGCTTGCCGTGTCTACAGAGGAAGAACCATTTTGCATGGTTTTTGAATATATGGTTAATGGCGACCTCAATACGTATTTGAGAAAAAATGATCCGGAAAACACAGAAGAGACTGAGAAAGGTAAGCTTGATATCATGCACTGTTTATTTCTGCTATCCTTTTTAATTAGAGTAACCCACAATAATCCATGAATCGATATCAAAGACTTTTTAACTTTACAACTGTGCGTGGCTGGAGAGAATTTTTTTCGATCTGGAGACCTGTTTAATGGGTGTGGGGGGGGGGAGGTTTTTTGCTAGATTCCTGTTCGGCAAATATTTGACACAATGTGCTAAACACGAATTCTCATTCTGGTTGGAATTGCAACTTTAAGTAATTGATGATTTTACCCCTTGCTTTATTTACCCAAGATGGAGCAGATTTTTTCATAATCTGTGGATTTAACTATTTGAATTGGTTTTTTTGGGAACCAGGCTTTGCAAATATGTTTATGTATACTTAATTTTTATCATAATCCGTTACTAAATTGCTTAGCATGCAACAAGTCGCATGGCACAAAACTCTTTAGGCATGCGAAATGGGAAGAAAAATAGTTTGCTCTCCCACTTTGGTTTTGCCATCTGTCTTTAATTAAAGATTCCTCAAATCTTGCATCAGAATTTAAGGCGAGAATTACCTATACCCCAGGGAGTAGTCATATATTTTAGGATAGTGGTGCTCAGTTTCCTCTTTGGATCGACAATTCGAGCTTTTTTGACTCAATCAATTGTACAATTACTTTTTCGGGTTCATAAAATTCTGAATTATTTTTTGGGTTTAATAAGAGAAACATTTTAAGAATAGAGAAACTACAACTGCCCTATGCAGGGCGAGAAAATTATTTTTTTGGCCTATTCTTGTGGTAGAAATCCTTTTTTGGATTGATGGTTTGTGCTCCAGCCTGAGCACCCCTATCTTAGATAAATATGGGTAACCCCGTAGGCCTATCGCATGTTTTGTTCTCTAACTTCTGTCTCCGTTTGTATAATTTCTATCTGCTTACTTTACTTCATTCTAGTTTCGTTGTCTACGGATAACTTGGTAAACATGGCCGCCCAAATTGCCTCTGGTATGCAGTATTTAAGTGAAAAAAGATTCGTTCACAGGGATTTAGCGACGAGAAATTGCCTGGTTGGAGAAGAATCTGTAGTCAAAATTGCGGATTTTGGAATGTCACGTGATGTTTATGAATCTGATTATTACAGGGTAAATTTTTTGGAAATTTTCGTCTCTAGTGTTCTTAAACCAAGCAAAATATACCCCACTTATACATGTGTTGTAATATAAAAGATAACTTCTGAAATAAAACCAATGGGCTCACTTGCTTTTTCTAGCATGTGTTGGAATAACATTGCTAAATTGAGATTGTCTGAACAAAAAAACTTCTTGTGCTGGGCTCTTTCTTTGCAAAATACCACGGAGAAATGGTAGCAGCAATTCATCAAAAGGAATGCTTGTTGCTCCATGGCTGCAGCTTTATGGCCCATCTGCCTTGTACATAGAAATATGCATACTTCGAATATCGTTAATTTGGATATAGTCACATGGTCTTACTACCTAGGATAAAAACAACTTTAGGCCTATAATGCTCTTCTACTAAACCCATTTATTTGGTATGGTTGTTCAGAACTATTCCACAGTGATGCACTCTTGTTCTATATGATGTGCAAGCATTTTAAGTTTTTCTAAGTTAGTTGAATGACTTTAAGATTAAGAATGTGGTATTTACATATCTAGGGCAAATAGTGGCGATGTAAAGTCTAAATCTTACTGGGCTTAAGCCGAGCCCAGTACAATGAATAGGAAAAGTTTAAGTATGAAAGGTGCACTACTAAGGCTTAAACCAAAGGCAGAAATTTTCAAACCACAGGATTGAAAATAGATCATTGTTGGAGATCTATAGGTAGAAGAGAACAAAAAGTAGAGTTTCATCTTTGCTCATTTTTCTAAACTGAATTAACATGTGATATAACTTGCCTTCCGGTATGAAAGAATCCGTAGATGAAAAGGAACTGGTTAGCAGGTCAGAAAAGGAACGATCTGATAAGATCCTCTAATCACTTTCCGAATTAGTTGTGACACTTTCGTGTGTGTGATTCTTGTACCCAGTAGAGAAACTTTGCCTATATTTACGTTGAAAATCTGGATTGGATGTTGGACTTTCGTGTTTGTAATTTCTATCTACTCTCAAGTTCCTAATTGTAATAGTCTATTAAGGAAGGGGAGTTTGCATTTTTTTAAAAAATCCTAAATGGGGTGGGGGTCATAATAAATTGAAATGCTTAGATTCTCCGAAATTATGTTTTAATTGGGGGTGTTTAAATAGGAATTTTGCATGAAATACATAATTAGGGGGGTGTCAATAAATGGAAATAGGTATGCAAAATTTCTGAAAATTGGAGTTTACTACCCCCCCCGCCCCCCGTACAGCTAAGAACTTGATAGTACAGTAGAGAAACCTATCTGCATTTGCGTTAAAAATCTTATATAACGATGTCTCCCTTTGAAGGTTGGTGGTGCTGCCATGCTACCCATTCGCTGGATGCCACCGGAAGCTCTTCTTTATGGAAAATTCACGGTGGAATCCGATGTCTACTCATACGGCATCTTACTATGGGAAATATTCACTTACGCCCTACAACCATTTTATGGTTACTCGAATGATGAAGTCGTCAAGTTTATTAAAAAGGTATATTCAGCGAAAATGTATAGTGTCACAGATATCTGACTTTAATGGTCAAAAGCTACCCTTGATGCTTAAAAATTCATTTTATTCTTTAACTCTCTTTCAATTTTTTGACCGTATAATCTGATAAAGAATAGCAAATTTGCTATTGCCTTAGAGAATATATTTTTTTGATTGTGATGTCGCAAAAAATTCTTTCTAGCATCAATGCAAACGAATCATAACTTCAATTTTAGCCATTCCAAACTACCACATCTCTTTCAGGGTGTTGTCTTACCCAAGCCAGATATCTGTCCAAACGAGATCTACGATAAAGTAATGACAAAATGCTGGTTCAAAGACCCTGAAAAGCGATTGAACTTTGAGGAGATTTTGAAACGGCTTAAAGGCGATTACGAATACGCTCAAGAACATGTCCCTAAGAAGCCAAAGAAAGATCCAGTACCAACGTACTCAGTTCCTCCATCACGAGAACTTCAACCTGAGCCAACCACTGAAGGTGATAAATTGTATTATATTATGTATTTTGATAATTAGTTGCAATTACAGTATGCAAGAAACACTACACGAAATAATTACTATACCCTATTCCTGGGTACCATACCCCGAAAACACAACGCTGTGACTAACTTGTGACAATTACATGTAAAGAAAAGACTACTTGAATCTGACGTCACATGGATTATTCGCGTTTGGATGAGTATTGTTGTGGGACTTCCAGTTCAAGGTAGACTTTCGAATAAGCGACTACTAGAACAAAAAGAAATTAAAGTTTTTGAAAGGGATACGGTGGCTATATGGCTTGCAGTGAAATCTAAGACATACTGTACAAACCGATCAGGTTTATGAAATAGGAGATAATGAGCATAGTTGAATCGTAGCTTTTTTCTGTTACTTCAATGCTCTTTTATATTTTGTACCTCAAACACAACATGCTTAGAGGCTATATTTAATTCGAAAGAGCCCTGGCAAGGCCAGGTGAGGCTATGTGGCTATCCAATTCGCTTCTTTGGTGTAAATAATAGGGAGTTTGCCTTGCTATCTTTGAATTTATTTTCACGGTTTTTTGCTTATTGTGAGAAATGGAAATAGCTTATTGCTTTTACTCATAGTTCACTTTTGTAATACAGTATTACTATTGCATATTTATCGAGCCGCACGTTAAAATAATATTGCGGTGTCAAACGCAGTAATGCAAAGAGATCAACATATACAAAAGCAAAGTAACGGGCGCCAAATCTATTTTAAATATTCATTGAACAGTGAAAAACTGACAATTTTTCAACCAGAAAGATGAATTTGAACAGAGTGGGACAGTCGAGATAAATGAAGTGAAAAATCGTTATCTCTTCTCTGGCCCTTCCTCTTAGGTATATAATCGTTGATTTCTGCTTTCGTTTCAAGTTTAGATCCTGAACGTTCCAGGAACGCAACAGCTAATACAGACCGATCCCATTATTACGTCACTTGTGTTGCCACGTACGCAATGCATTCTGGTAATTGTATAGTTATGAGCACCGTTGCTAACCACTCCGTTTACTGTGTTCTTTCATTGCATCGTCACGTTATAACAGTATTTATTTCAGAATGATGAACGGGAAAAAAATCATAAAGATTTGATGGAAAGGGATATTTTTTCAAAAATCTTGAATTCTGTGTTCTTGTGTTACATCATTTAGGTGCACCTAAAAGAATCCCGTCGAAAAAGGAGAGCCCGCAGTCATCGCCTCAGTATGTAAATTATCAAGTAGGAAAGGAAAAGCAAGGTATGTGAATAGTTGAAGAAAATCAAACTACAAGCTTAATCTCTACAAGCCTGTGTCGTGAATAACTCACTCTTCAGGAGATGAGGAGATTTATATATCTATATATATTTAGAAGTTTATTTGATAATGTTAACAATAGTGAACTGTGAATACACTGTTAATAGGAATGAAAGAGACTTTTACTTATCTACTCCTTCTCTCTCTCCACAACTCTCCCACACTGTATATTCTATCTTGACCTTTTCTCTACTTTCTCTCCCACATATCTCTCTAATGTTTTTTTTTCTTTTTCCCTTCCTTTTCTTATGTTATTGGTAATGCTAGTATTGTCTGAGACCAACCCTTTAATCAAATATTAACCAAAATCCAAAATGACTTTCAACATCCTTTTTGGCAACCGGTCCTCTCTTGCTTTTTCTTCCATTGTAAGTTGACATTTTGTTTCATTTCGCTATTCACATGTATTTTGATGTCTAAATCAGCAACTTATTGACTGTAAATTATATGGTACGTTGTTTGCACATGATGAGAAAATTTTCAAAATTCAACTGTTAATTTTTAGGTAACACTATAGAACTGAGAGCAAAAAACGGAGCATTTCCAAACCCGTTGTATGGAAAATCAGTTAACGCAGAAGATCTCTACGACAGGCCAAAATCGCACTCTATTAGTTCTGATGATGGAAATGACGATATTGGGAAAACAGTCGAGTTGCCAAATGCAAGGTTATTATAATCTTTACCTATCATTATACATTATACATTTTTGTTTGTGTTCAGTACCTCCAATATTCGGCAAGCTATCTTTCCCGAACCTGCGCCTAACGTAGCTTATACTTCCAAATGAAGGGGGGGGGGGGGGGTCTTCAAGAGTAAAATTCACCAAGGAAGGCATAGATGGAGAAACATTTCCGTACTATTTCTCCTGCCGATAGGCAATATTGTTGTATTACAAACTAACAGTTTATCGACCAAATCGTAAAGAACTGTTATATCCCCTGCACCACCTACTAGCAATGCCCTTGTTAGCCCTTCTTGTGGCAACACTCCCAAGGTAAAAAGGGTACACAACTCGCAGTTCAACTCTGCATGTTTCGGGTCAGCTTTCTGACATCAAGATTGCATTTCAGAGTTGCCAACACCTTTAGAAACACTTTTACCGAATTAAAACCGTGTAAAAACTTTGAAGATGTAGTGCAGTGATATGCATAGCTATTTTATTCATTTACTCATTAGTTTTTGCATTTGAACGGTCTTTTCAAGTGTCTTGTTAATTCCACAGGAATACAGTTGTGGCAGATGACTTGTACGATCGTCCAAAATCAAACGCACGAGCTTATCCTGAATTAGAAGAACAATTTGAAGGTGGAACAGTGCCACTGCCTGAAAGATCCTCAAGGGTGAATCTAGTGTAAGATCCATTTCATAATCACAAGCTTCACAGAACGAAAAGTTTTTTCTATGTACAACGGTGGGGTGCAGCAGACAATGATTCAATGTTGCTAGTCTTTGCTACACATTTTATACGGTTATATGCTATAATACAGTAACCTACATAGCAAAGTTGTCTCATCATCGCATTAAGCGTGAAGCTCTGGGCGGCAACTTAGAGCCATCCTGTTCTTCACACCAACAAATGTACACTCTTACCTTAATAGGTTTTGAGGTACCGGGACGTGCAATTATTTAGGGATACTTCTTATTGAAAAGTGCGGAATTATCGGTATCAGTTTTTGAAAATGTGCAGAATTTTAGGTACCATTTAAAGAAGGATGCAGAATTATTATGAGCACCATTTCGGAAAATATATCAAAATTACTAGGAAAGAAATTTAGCATTAACAAATAGAATATGAGTTAGAAATGAGATTATAAAATATGTGTAATTTTGAGATTTTTGGGAAAAGGACATGCAAAATTTGTTTGATGATTTTGTTGTGTTTTAAAAATGGTATTTGCCTTGCGAAATTTTAGGTATAGTTTTCATCATGTTTGCGGAATTATGGGACATATTTTTCAGAAATATACGATATTATGAGTCCAAATTTTGAACCAAAATGTGGCACGTCCTCGTCCAAAACTAGACTTAGTTACCCTCAATTAGTTACAAAAATAAATACAAGCAAGAAGCAAGTAAGCACATATGTATACACGTTGCATAAAATCTATTAGCCTTGGTGGAGACTCTGCGTATTGTCAGGGAGCGTAGAGTCAACAGGCAAGGTAAAAACCTATATGAACAATATCGTTATCTATATATTTGTATCTGTCTTTCACCAGCCAGGGGATAGTGGAACCTGATTGGTCCAACCAAGGGGGATTTCGTGACTATTTTTCTTACTGGATTATTTGGACACCTATCTTAGTATAAAGGGTGATCACCTTTGGGTCATTATCCGCCTTATTAAGCCACTTAGCAGTACCGTTCTAAATTATTTCAAAACGTTATGTCTATTGAATATCACGTTTTTATAAAAATCATTAGCGGTTGCATAGTTGATAAATTAACCTTAATAAGCGAGTACAACGGGTCTTGAAATGATGAATAATTGGATTATCTTAATTAATGGAATTAATTAAATAGTCGGGCTCCTGGTGGTTACTTCATGAAAAATTTATGCTTGGCACAACTGGTAGCCATGTTTATGATCTGAGATGTCTTTGCGTGATGGTCTGTAGAAAGGTTATAGGGAGTACTGTATTTTTCTCTAGCTTTTTTAATTCTGCTGTAACTTTTTGGCATAAGGTACTCGATAATGCAGAAGTTAAAAGGTAAATCAGCGATTTCAAATACATTGTTGCACAAATTATAGACTCAATTTGAAAAATATTTTCATGGAACAGCTTTTTTCTGGATAAAAGAGTTTCGGGGAACATAAAAAGAAAATATTTTGTGATTCAAGAAACAACACAAGGTGTCCAGATGCTCTTTTAGTAGGGCTTTTTGACGCATTTACTTGTCAATTATTGGGATCACAATGCGCCATTAACAACGTGGAAACGATACGAGCCCCTTTGCTATTATTTGGCTATAGTTACCAGCCTTGTTCGTAGAGTTGTGCGTCCTTAAAGCGACAATTTTGTATCGAAATTTAATATTGAAAATTATTTTTCAGGAATGAATCAGGATACGCAAATCCAGCAGTAGCTCATGAAGATGAGGATGATAATGGAATCCCAGCAACTGAAGAAGAACTTGAAGTAATTGCAAGAAAAAGATACGTTAGCCCAAATGACGTAAGACGATTGAGCAAAAAGGAATCAAAGTCATCCATTGTATCGAATTCATCCACATAGAAATCAGCACACCAACATCAAATTCTTCATGAAATACATTTTGGGGTGGCACCTTTTCTCCAAACACCCAACAAAATGACTGATTTATTCTTTTTCAACGATTTGTCAAAATTTCAATCTTTCTCACTACCTGATATTAGCCTAATCTAGGCGGTTCATGTGTTCAGTCCCCCGTTCAAATATGCCCTAAGCGATTTCTGTGTATAGAAAAATTATCGTAAGGTTTGTATAGCACAGTTTTTCAAATAACAAGTAATCAATACTATGGTATGTGATTACAGATATTTTTATTCAAAAAAATAATATTGTTTTACTTAAATCATCAGAATTAGAGCTGTTTGAATTTGCCAAAACTAAATTTCTGAAACAAGCCTCCATTACCAAAGAATACAGACTAGCTCGATTAGGAGAGAGAATTTTAACTTTCTTATTGTTGTTTTTGTCCATTTGTATATTTTAGTCTTTTATCTGCACCTTTTGCAAATCACCAAAAATTTTACGGACTTGATGATGTATTTTACGGGGATGTTTTAGTTTAACTTGTATAATCAACCTTTTTATTGATAAAAGCAAGGCCGATTGTACAGTGAAAATCACAGTTGTTACTTGCAGAAGGTTTATTAAGCCAGTTTTGATAATGGAGAACCTCCGAGCTATTTGGGTGCGGTTTAGATAAAAATTTAGCATTTTACGGATAATTTCTAAATTTTAATTAAAATCACAGTAGACAATTTATATTTAGAAATTTTCATTCTCCATTTGCAATTTGTAGGTACATCGAATAAAAATGTTTTTTTTTCTTCTAACATTTCTTCAACATTGCACCACAGAGGCAGTTAATTTTGGTTCATTTTTTTACATTTCATCTCAGATCACATTCCAGACCAGAGGGACAGAGGCGAGTGCCCTCTTACCACAGTCCTAGTTATTTTTGCTAAGCTTTTATCAGTGGTCGATCAACAGAGCAAGAAACTGGTAAAAATCATTTTTCAGGCCTTCTTTAGAAAGAATTGCCTTCTATAGAACGTGGCTTTCTAAGACACGATTCTAGAACACAACTTTTGTCAGAGCTGTACTTAAATCTATACTGTCCATAACTGTTGGAAAGTTTAAATGCAGCATTAAGGGTCATCAAAATCCCTACAGAATATTTCCCAAATCAACTGAAATTTGTGAATAATCATCTTGATATTAACTCCATTATCTAATAGCCTCCTTTTGAAACTAAGCATAAGTTTTCCACTGTCTAGATATTTATGGAATATACATTGGGTGATAGATAATGGTTTGCAAATTTTGCAATGTTGCCTTTATACAAACGCTAATGTTTAAAGGAACAAGTATTAGCATTTAATCCACAAATTGGCCTTCTGGTTTGGATGGTTGCTCATTTGAGGGAGGTGGCATAAATGAGGGTGAAGGACCTAAATCCTTTTCTGCATAAAAATGTTCATACTAAAACAATCTCACTTTTTTAGTTCATAATGAGAAATGAAACATGTTGCCCATAAATGAAGATGTTTAAAGTCATAGTGACAACAACAAAATTGTGAAAAGCTTTGTTATTTCTATGTTGTCGTTTTCCATTGAATATGGAATTTGTCATAGACTAAAATTATGAATTGTAGAAACTGGATTGTCAGGGAGGATGCTTATTAAATACCAATATTTTTTATTTCCAGCGTGGGGGCTAATTCGAGGATGGCCAGCAATTCAGGGGCTTAATAGAGTCAGGTTCAAGAACCCATTTAAGGGTTTAAGAAGCTAGAAAACAAATCAACACAATAATATCATGTCAGTGATTGCAGGAAACTTCAGTAGTGAATAGTCTTCTGATGATTGAATGATATACATATGGTACAAAGAAATCAATCATGTTTTAAAATTTTTTGTTTTGGTTCACAGTCATAAGTTTCTTTAACATCAAGTCCCTGTATCTTCAGTGCTCTCAATAAATATCCACTTCTGGCACTCATTGTAATGCCTGGGTGTGTTCTATTTGGTAGCACCTGTAACTCTCGCAACCATGTTTCTGTTAGATTTACATTGATGGCTAGCGAAGCATCTCTCAAGTAGCGATAACACTCCATCAGTGGCTCCTTGTATTGGCAATAGACAACAATGGGAGAAGATGGTTTTATAAACTCCATCAGCTCAAGAAGAATTGCCAATGGATGAAACTTTGTTGCAACGATAAGTGCATCTAAATTTTTGCTTTTCAGATACTCTTTTGCACGAATCTCTTCTTCGATTCTCTTTTCCTTGGTAAACCGCTTATTACAAGGTATACTTTCATCATCTTGTGTCAACAATGTATCGCATTGATCTGCCATATCACTATCTTTATCAACTGAATCTTCTGCTAAAGAAGGATTTATTGTTTCATTGCCAAGTTTCTCATTACATTCCTTAAGTTCATTTGACAAGCTATTATCGCTGTTTGAACTTATGTTGTTGCTGTTTCCTTTCTCTTCATTTGATTCTGCTGCACTGAACTCATGTTGCTTATTTTCACTCTGGGCAAAGCATTTGCCATCAAGCTCATTTTTTAGTTCCTCAATACTCTCAAAAGAAAACCCACATATTTGCTTGGTCTTTCTTTCTTCTTTGAAGCTAAACTGGTCTAGAATTATCCTCACAGGACAGTTTCCATTGTAGGCTTGCACAATCTGACCATCTTCTCCAATACGCTCTAGAATTGACCCTATGACCATGCCTTGACAAGTTTCAGAAACTAGAACATTGGACCCAAAATGTATGTTTGCCCAAGCTAAAATTTGCGCCAGTGTGTCAGGTCTGATTTCTAGGATCTTTGAAGCTGCTTTTGTGAAATACAACTGAGACAACAGTCGAGCTGTGGGTTTGTAAGTTATGAAGTATGCCAAGTGCCTGCAATTATAAAACATGCTTAGCAAAACACTTTATGCAGTGTACAAAACGGTCTTTAACATGTGTTATGGATGTTTTGAGCATTTTGTTTCTAGAGTGACTTATCATATATGTATAATGTTAACTTGATAAAGCAAGAAAGCTTTCTTTTCCAATAAAGAATAAAATTATTTTCAGGAAACAACAACAATTCACAATTGATCCTAAATTGAATACGCAATCTAATATACAACTTTAGCAACCTTTTCTATAACTGACCACATCCTTCCTATGAGTATCAGCTGTTAAAATTCTTTTAAATCAATGTCAATTCTTTGAGCCAAAACTCACTAAGCACCATACCTAAACATCCTTTCAAAATTATCTAACAAGAAACTGACAAAATCACCCTATTTGCTTTTTGAAGAAAGAGTTATCTATGGGTACGAAATATTTTTGAAGGGATATTACCATGTACCATAAGAATAATAGTTCCATAGGTTTACAGTCTGTTGCATTTATCACCAAGATTTCAGATATTGTTTGGTCCTTTTATTTTTAATAAAATCAGGGCACAAAGGCATCAATTTCTCCTTCAGTATAATTCTTAAGTGTGCTAATTTCTACTTTCTTTCTATACAATTAAGTTAGGATTTGGAAATTCACTCAGTTTTCTGAAAAGTAAAATATCATGTCAGTCATGTCCTTTCTTGAAAAGTAAAATATTGGTATTCGATGAATAATAAGGTTCTTTGCTCAGGGGGAGCTCTCTCCTCGATTAGTCTATCTACAGAGAGAGCTCCTCCTCAAATAAATTCCTCTTCCTACGCAAGCCCATTTCAGTAGTATGTATAATTTGTGTTGTATTCAATTACTATTGTATTTGCTGTTGTTAGTTGTATTGTTGTAAGACCTTTGTATGTAGTGGAATTTTAAATATGAAAACTTGAACTTGAATGTCAACGATAACAACAGGGACAGAGCAGCAGGCAGCACTGTGGTACAAATATACAAAAAAAGAATGAAAAATAGGAAACTGAATCAAAACCAAAAATTATAGAACTCACTTTTTTTTCTTTTTCTTTAAATATTTGGCTTGTGAATATGAGGTTTTATCTTTGAAAGTTGAACTGCTTTCTACAATCTTCTCTATAATTTCTTGGCTGTCGGTTCCACCCTCCTTAAGTTTCATTATGTCATCCTTGCTAAGCTTCTGTGAGTCCGAATTATCCAGAATTTCTCTGTTATCACGAGTTTGCTCATCTTTATCAAAGTCTGCTTCGTCGTTTTCAAAATTGAGCGGATTTGTTTCAAAAAGTTGGTTGCGTTGGACCTCAAATGTTGAGCCGTACGGTTTGCCAATCATGCTATCAAGATAGAAGCTAAAGTTTCCCATGCGCTCTTTTTTTCCAGACCGTGCTTTAACATACTTCAAAGACGCACCTTTCCTTAGAACGACTCCGTCGTTTAAGGAAATCAAATGTTCTTCTTCAAGCATGTTGTCCTCCATATTGAAAACCTCAGTTCCATCCAGGTTGAATCAACACAAGGAAGCAATGCAGTCACATATACTCCTCCGCAGCAATGACCAGGGTTCCGTGGTGCACCCATTGATTCATATAATCAAAGATCAAGGATTAATATTTGCCACTTTTTTATTTTAAATTTTTTTGCGTGAGACTCAGGCTGGTTGGTTGAAAACACAAGCCACAATTTTACCTCCTAACTAGACCCCGAAGAAAACGACATAAGAGTTTGTGTAAGAAGGAAGAACCGCAGGATAGGCTGTCCGCCGGATTCTGTGAATCTTGCAATGAGTGTTGTTATGAAAGATATACAGGAACAAAGCAATACGACAACGAGAATCCAATGTCACGAGATAAAATAAGATAGTTTTCCAGCAAAAATATAGCTTTTCATGTTTTATGATTTGCTATCTACATTTAATCATAAAATACCAATTTTCAAAATTCATACCTTGAAGTTGTGTGCTAAAATTCGCTTTAAGCCAATATTGGAACAAGCATTCCAATTTTTCGTTGATGTATTAGTGACTTTAAGCCAATATTGCAGCAAGCACACCAGTTTGTTAATGTCTTGGCAAGGTAAACAATTTGCTACGATTCAAAGGAGACTCTTATTTTCATCCTCAAATGATATCCCAACTGTTTCTGTGCACAAATGTTGACCCTTCATCGTGCTTTATCAAAGAAAACTCCCAACGGTAGACTTTTGCTAAGCTTTGTTTGTCTCATGATGGACATTCAATTCCCAAACCCCCCAAAATTAGAATCTTCATGATAAGTGCTTCTTGCGATAGAAAAACGCTACGGAAAACTTATTTGAAAGGTGACCATAGTATATCGGTTAAGGGTAGACGACGGTACTACTCGTTGTAAACATTTTCAAAATCAGCCTATACAACTGCAAAATTTAAAATAAAACGGGAAAGCGGGAAAGTCCAAAACTTTTCAGAGTATTGAGAAACGTACTTTGACCAAAAGGTTTGCGAACACTGAGATCAGAAGGACGAATAAATTGACAAATAGCTTTTTCGGCTGGTCCTTTGGTTTTGATGAACCATACAGGGCTAAATACTCACATGGGGAACCCAAGAAATGGAAATATTTTTGCCTACTCAAATCAGGAACTGCCTTAAGAATGTAGATTTCCTCTAAAACAGCCCCCACTTTTTGGAAAAACGTAAAGAAATAAGAAATAGACCACAATTCAAGTTACTTTTTATTCGGTTTCAGCCCTCCCCTGACATTTTTTAACACTCTGCAGTGCCTGACTTTTGCGATGCCTCTTATAAAAAATGAAGACAAGCCATCATGCTTCATCAGTAGGCGTAGAGTTTGCAGAAAGGGAGACATTTTCAGTCTCTAGCTTTCAACATCTGATTCAACTACCTTCTTTGCTGTTGTCATTATCATTTTTGTACTTGTTTTATACCAGTTTTCCAAATATGAAATCTCTCTTGGGCCTATCCACAACATATGGCTCCCAAGAGTTTGCTGCGAGAGTCAGTGCTTTGAAGAACTATAAGCGGAATTGATCATAAAAGGGAGAGGGCATCATCAAAGCAGAAATTTTTCTCCTTTAACATCATCAAATGGGAAACCTTTCCGTTTTGTCACGTGAATTACAAATCATATTTGTGTTATTTTAGAACTGCTTTCATTTCCAGACGGCTGGAAAATCGATTCAAAAATTTCTTCAGATAAAAAAGGAATTTCGTGTGTTACTCAAACATGCATTGTCTATGCAAGAAAGTTCAGGAAACTTTCATATCACGAAATTCCGATAAAAATTTTCATTAACCAGACTTGGATGGGGCGCCACTGTTTGTAAGGATTTGGTTTAAGTTTACCCCTTCTGTAAATCTACTGCCAAGTGCCTCTGACTTCAATACTGCTTCTTCTGTTCGTGCTGCAACGTCTTCTCATTGCTAATCAATGAAGTTGTGCGTGTTGTACGCCTGCCTTTTCCTTGGATACCAAGAAGAACTCGCTACCCAAACTTATGATGGCCCCCTGCCTTGTCTTCTAATGCGCTACATAGACGATGTTGTTGGTTCCACTTCACTCCCTTTCAACCAGTTACAGGACTTTATCAATTTTGTTAACAACTTTAATCCTGCTCTGTATTTCACTTACACAACAACAGAAGAAACTCTGGCATTTCTTGACATTCAACTCTATCTCTGGCGACCATATCACCACCTCTGTTCATTACAAAGAAACTGATTCTCACTGCTACTTCGATTACATCTCATCACACCCAAGCAAATGCAAAGATTCAATTCCGTATTCCCAATTTCTCCGCCTTCGCCGTCTCCGTTCGCAACAAGAAGATTTCAATACCAAGGCTCAGGAAATGTCTAGTTTCTTTAGCAACAACAATTACCCAAAAACAGTTACCTCGTCTGCCTACGAACAAGTATCGTAAATGACACAAGAAACTGCTTTGGATCCCGCCAATCAAACAATCACCCTTACTTTCCAAACAGTCAACAAGCAGATCAAACAAATTGCATACAGTAATTTCCACCTGCTAACTGATGACCATGAAGATTTGGATATTTTAAACATCCACCCCTTATGGCTTACCAACGGGACAATAATACTTGCCACAATCTCAATTCATTTCAACAAAGATGGCCATACACCAGCCAACATGAAAGTCACTGGACTTTGCTACGCACCTCATAACAACAATCAACGCAAAACCCTTGAAAAACGTATTATTTTCAAACTTTGTACTCTTATTCCTAATGGTCTTAATAAACAATTTTCGTTTCTTTCCAAATCCAACTAATATTTATCTTATCTATACGCTTTCTACCCCCTCACATGTTTCCACCTCGTCTTACGTTCTACGTCGTATTCCTGCTACGTTCCATATAGTTAATCTTTCGATTCTACTGTTCTATTCTCTTCTTAACCGTTTCTCCTTCTATTCTTTTTTACCTGATGAAGAGTTATGCTCGAAACATCGTACGAAATATCCATTTCTTGTACAAAGTCGTTATTCTATTGCATTAAATTTTCTTCTCATTGCTACCTATGGAGTTACTGCACGAACTCAGTCTCAAACTCAACTGCCCACAAAGAGATTATATCCTTGTTGCGGCAGCCTCGTTGAGGCAGCCTTGTTGTTCCTGTACCTGAGACATCATATCATGCCAAATTTTGACGAGAAAACCAATCTCTAGCACAACATCAACTTTCATATTCAAAATCCGGAGTTATTTATAGTCCACTGCCTCTATAATACGACTGTTTCTAAGACATCAATAGATTTGTCATATAATTATCAATCAAACGTAAAGTTAATTTATAATTAGATACTGTTACAGTTAAGTTAAAAACATTATTAAGAACGTCATATTAGTAACGAACTAAAAAACTTAACAGATAACCAAAAGCATTAACGTAAGCTGTTGAAGAAAATAGAACAAACCAAGCGAATCGATGACTGGGGGTGGCATTCCAAAGATCTGGAGTCAATAAATGTGACAGGAGCATCGGCTTATCTTTTGGGACAAAAGCAAAAATTATCTTTTTTGGGTCAGGTTTTGACCAACCGACTTTTAGTTAGTAGATACATTTCTTGGCTCATAAAATTGTCAGCTACTTAAGGAACTAATTTGGAAATGATCATTTTCCAATACTTTACATTGTGTGCTACGGAAGACGACTTGTTTTCAACCCAATTCGTTTATATTAATATTTGAGAATAGCTCACGGGGACAATACTGTCAATATCATCTACAGCGTTCTCTCGAGCAAGATTAACTTATTTTAGGTGACCAGATTTGTGTCTTTTCATTGGAATTCTGGAAATAGCTAATGTCATTTTAATCTCCTGTGCAGGCCTGCGAACTGACGTGTCGTGATATTACAGTTTAGGTATGATATTTAAGCTGCTACAATACCCGGTATAACTACACACGATTGGGCAAATATTGGGATGTACTGTTTTTGCACTACTGTGTTAAAAAACGTGATTGCCATCGTTAACACTTGCACCCCTAGACAGAAATGTTTTTAACGTTTGCGAATTGAATCGTATAGCATAAGACATGGCCACCAGGCTCCCACTGCTCTTTGATAATTAACTCTTGCAATTTCCAGCCATAAACGTAATTGAATGGATCATTGAAAGACCGAGATACAACTTTTGATTTGGGGGGAGCAGGCCTGATAAATAAGGGTAGCAACATCCATATTTTACTAATAAAAGTAATTTACTTATGCTGTTTAAGTTGTTGGGGGAGCCAAAGTCCCCAGCCTCCCCCTCGGCATCACGGTCCTTGGGTGCCAGTACATCATAGCATCTATCCTGGTTACGTTACCCAATCTCAGCGGGTGTGCAATTTCACATACTGCCAAAAATTTCTTAAACTATTCATTTCAATATTCTTTACTGCATTACAATCCTTTGCATGAGATCTCCAAGATTTACCAGAGATTTAAAATCTCATCAACACATGTCCTATTTTCTATCCACAACAATTACAGACAACTAGATTTGTAAATACATTGCAGATTTATTAATACTAATATTGTCTCTACTAAGGTGAACGTGCAGGGATGTGACAAGGCGTGGTTAGAATGATAATTTGCTGATGCTCCAGCCCTGCAGCATCAAAATAAATATAAAGCTTTCCATGTTGTGCAGCAAATTTTACAGTATAATGTCTTTGTGCATGTATTTTAGATGCTTTGTTCGAAGTTTGAAAAAGATAGTCCTAACACTTGCATAACTATCACCTGATTGTCCGCAATCCACACAGCCAATATCCATTAGGTTCAAAATAATTGCCAGCCAGTTTTCGTATCTGAAAAGTGTTTCCCTCGATTGTGAAACAGTTTTTTTGTGGTAGAGGATGGCATTCTAAGATTGAAAGTCTAATCTCCTTTTCTCTCTCGCTTTCAAAATATGTTTAATACTGCAAAAGAAAAATTGATCAACACATTAAAAATCGAATGATATGATAGATGTGATAGATACAATCTAACAAAATAATAATAGACATAAGAAATGAATATAATTAGATATCAATTAGAAAAAAGAAGGGAGACTTGCACTCATCTCGGTTCAAATGGACTGCTATGGATGCAATAAACCTCCTTTGGTAATGCAACAAGGTATTCAAATTATTCGCTGTTTTCTTACATACTTCCGATAGCCCCCCCCCCCTTCTTTTTTCATAGTAATACGTCTATAATAAAATGTCAAAGAAGGACAGATGTCACCGCTACAATCTTTCATTTCAGTGAACGAGAAACAGTTACTGAAGTTAACGAGACATTTACTTCGTATTTACAGCTTCCAACTGGAGATCAATGTTTGACGGGGAAAGCAAAGTTACTTGCAAAACAAAGTCACCAAACAATTTTAGGCGACACACGGTTGCCTTGAATAACAAATATTCAACCTAAAGTAACTGCTGGCCACACAAGTTTAAAATAACACGAACCAATATTAAAAATGAAAAACCCAGTATTGTCAGAGATAGGCAGGTGATAATCTTTGAGCGATGCATTTCCATCACATTCTAAAGCTACAATGGTTTGCAAAAAGCACAGAGAATTAATCTTATTGTGAATTTTCTGCCAATCGAGAAACAGGATATGATTTCAAACTGGCTCAAGGGCACTTTATCGAGCGTTTCGCGTTTATTTTTAGACACATCTGGTGTTTGTCAACACTTCTGACACGAAACTTAATCCAGGTGTTACCATGAAAACAAAATCGACCAAAGTTGAATCGTACAAAGCCACCAAAATTGTACTGACTTATTAAAACGTAATGCAGAAATAACAGTCAGATGTCTTCAATATAAATACCACATTATCAATTATTAAAACCAAATTATCAATAAGGAAGCAGCCTTCAAAGTTGCTTAAAAACTCTGATGAAGTAACATGAATCTGCTTAAAAGTTGCAAAAATCTGTGCATACAGCACACATTAAATCTTTTCCGAAAGTCAAAAACATAAGTTTCATAATACAAGAAGAAGAGAGCAAACTAAAATTAACTTTGGAAAAAACAAGTCAAGTCTACGAGCAGGCTAAGAGGCAGGAAACTTGAGCTTTAAATTTGAGAGGAATAAAGAATAAAAACATTTGGTTATCAATTATTCAAAATTTCTTTAATGAAATGTGTGAAAAACATGTCAGGCATCGAAGAGAAGAGCGCTATAGCTTTTTGCCAAAAATGTAAAAAACGTACCAATGAATCACCAGTCAAGCCACTTTTTATTTGGTTTCAGCCCCCCCCCCCCCCATTTTTAGACTCTCCACTTTCCGCAACGCCCCAAGTTTACTGGTCTTAAAACAATTTATAATATGTGAACGTAGAAAAATCAATGTTGAAATAAGATCAACATTGATAACACCCGAGCCACATCAAGCTTGGGCAAAATTATTTTGTTCTGATAAAAAAGAGTGTAGTTAACTTGGGCTCCTTCCCTTTGCGAAAAAGTTGCTTAGTCTTTCAATTATTAGCTGCTTATAAGCACAGAAAGATATAAAATACATAATATATAAATATTGAAATATATAAAAAGTGGCAGTGAGAGATTCATATGCGAAAATGCTTGAAAAAATTTAGAATGTAAACTCTAAGCACTGCCCTGTATTGACTGGATTCCATTTCTCTATTACCATGGCTTGCAAAGGAATGTGCAATGGTAACAATAACTTTCCCAGCCAATCTAAAACTATGTTACATTGAAAAAATCGTGTGTTTAAACAATGATAAATTGGCGCTTCTAAGGCTGGAGTGTTGCTCCGTGAATGGGCTGGTGCTTTCGATGTCATATCACGTGTGCAAGCCAGTCCACTCAACTAGTCCTTATGTTACTATCACTCATATCGAATGCAATCATAATGAATGACGTCATAATATAAAAACTTACAATTAAAATGCCAACACTGTCAGCTTTTGCTCGCCTCATTCTTTGATTTGATACTTTGCCCCTGTTGGTTAGGCTGTGTAGTTGCTAGGCTCATCGAATCCAATTGCCCTGGCAATTGCGAAGTATCGGCACAAGACTCTCCTTCATTTAGGATATCACCCATAGCATTCCTTCGACCAGACCTTCCACTGCTGACAAAAGAGGCTACGATTCTGTCATCTGCGACTGGAACTCCCGTTGCATTAGACATCAGAAAAGAGCGGTTGATACTAGAGAAAAATACACGAGAAAATTAAAATCTGCCAAAAATGTTTAGCTGAAAAAATCAAGATGTCCAATGAATAACATAAATTGTGCAATGCTTTCATCTCGTGGAAAATTATAGATCTTCGCCAGTTGGCTTTTCAGAATTTATTGTGAAATTCAGAAACAATGATGAATTCCCTATATAGAATGAGCTGACAATGTCTGACGATGGGCAGTTGATGACTGAACTATTTGAATGCGAAAATTTGGCTATTTGCAACGATTTGCAACTTTTTCATTGTGAAGAAGCAGAATAATTTAATTCTGAATGATTTTCTGCGGGCGAAAATCAACATTTCAACTTATGTAATGTACACAGCTAATAATGGCGAAGCAAACTTAAGACAAAAAATGGCAAACAGGACCCCCAAAGCCCCTACTGTTTTATAAGAACAATTTATGGAAAACTCCTTTTTTCGTTTTGTATTGTAAACATCGCATTTTTTATGTGATTTTCAAAAACCTTTTAAAATATTATATTAAAGAGTACATTGAGGTGGACGTTTATATTGATCACCCATAAAAACTCGAAAACCTAGGTCTGAAGAACTGTGAAATTAACTAAGCATAGTTGAAACTGCCAGGTTCAAAAGACAAGTAGAAGCTTACAGCAGGAGCTTGATGCAATGCAAGTTGGAAAGTTAAAGACCAAGAACAAGCTAAAGTATATTAACAAAAAGTTTTGCCAAAGTTTTTATGGCCCCTGCCGATTCTCGATGTTTCTTTTTTTCGGATAATTAGAGGTTCGATAACTTTAAATTTTGTTCATATTTTAACATTGATTTTTGTTATAACTACAAACCATAAATTGTTTCTAAAACCACTAAATAACAATTCTGTGTGGCATTTTCAGTAGCGTTTGGTTAGCTGACCAAATTTGCTTTGTTTTGTTAACATGAAAGCAAATTTTCAAACACACATAGTATTTTTTCGATTTTGCATCTGTTGCTTGGTAGGTCCCTACGTTGTACTTATTTTGTGTCAAATCGAGCCTCGATGCTCTTTTAA
Organism: Rhopilema esculentum; assembly: GCF_057945365.1. Lineage (NCBI taxonomy): Eukaryota > Metazoa > Cnidaria > Scyphozoa > Rhizostomeae > Rhizostomatidae > Rhopilema > Rhopilema esculentum. The sequence continues at coordinate 7,143,598 of NC_142819.1, read as the reverse complement.
ACTGTGTTCTCCACTGGAACTTGTGCTAAGCAAACATGATTTACAGTTTGCGGAAAATTGATAATTAATTTGCTTAGACGGTTGCAACAGCTTCTATCAAATTTGGAGTCAATTATTTGTTCCTGAATGGCATCTACGTTAAACAGTTAAGCGCCAACGGATAAACAGTAGCCTTCAGGATGACATGAAAATGTTGCGTATTTCGTGTAGCTAAAATCACAAAAAGATCATTGGTGCTTTGATTACCGCGTGGTTAGAGCTTTGACGCATTAAAAACGCTTCTACAACCACGTAAAAAACATGCAACATATTCTTAAAAATTACAATTGTGACGTCATGAGAGGTAGATTTATCGCTAAGCTTATGAAGAGTAAAAGTATTTTTTATGGTTACGTGGAAGATTTTAGCAAAAAATCAGAAAGATAAGCACAAACATTGATTTGCACGATAAGATGGCTTAAACATCTGCCTTGTCAAATTCGGCGCATTTCTTAACTGTATACAAATGGAAAACTCTATTTTTTCGAGTCAGTGTCGAGAGAAATTGAATTAAACGCTTTGTTTTCGAAAAAAATCGCTGGCAGCTACTTTCACAACAACAGCGTGATGCCAAAATCAGTATAGAATGACCCAGTGCTGCAGCATAGCTGACACTGTTTCAACTGTGTGCAAAACAGGCCATTTTAAGATGTGAGGAGGCAAACGGACGTTTCACAAAATACATTGCTGAACAGGGCGCCAGAAGTAGGGGAAAGGCTGCACTGGCCCCTCAGTGATTGCTGAATTGCTTTTTTTTCCTTGGAAAACTTTCAGAACCTTGCTAAAGAAAGTATAAATAAATATGAAAATGAAAACTGGAGTCTCTAGCCATGAGGGAGCCATGCCTCCTCTATAATTTTAAATGGACTCAACAAAAGGAAATAGCAAGAAACAGCAATAAAATCTTAATTGCTGCAAACTACCAGGCACTGTGGAGCAGGGGGCTGGGGGGGGAGGGTTTAACAAGTGCAAAATATTAAGAAATTAACCACCCATATAGCCTCTTATTATTTGGTTTTAGCCTATCTACTTTTTAGACCCCAAACTTTTCTCTCCACGCTCCACGGTGCCTGACTACATAATCAAGAAATACTCTCATCCAATTGTTCTTTTCTGCATTCTAATTAAAAACTAACACAATATATTTAATAAATAAAATGTGCCATTCAAAGCCAAAAAAGACACAGCATCACCGAGTTCTTGCTATGTATAGCACTTACAACATACAACATTTAATTATACTTACTAACAAGAGAAATGAACATAATAATATTAGAAAGATTAAAATGTACCAAAGGTGCGTCTTAAGATAGGCATCAGAAGGGATAACTTATAATTGAATTGATCAGTGATTTGAGTTATTCCTACAGACCTTCCCAACATCTAGCCCTAGACAGACCTTTAAAGAGAAAGATAATTTGAAATCATAAAGTCAGATTGTGACCCCTACTTCATTATTTTGAGAAAACAGTGACTTTGACTTGTTTATCCTTTACCTGAAAAGTTATTTTTCTTCAGAAAATAGCACAACAGCAGTGTAATTAGCTGCTTTTTGGGTGGTACTCATAGATGTAATGGTGGGGGGGGGGGGGCAAGAGGTGCAGCCCATTTTGTTAAAATTATTGAAAAAACGCTCAGCCACCCCCCCCCCCCCCATTCATTGTTTGTGCTTGGATACTGCCAATGATAGGAAAAAATATCAACCCTTATCATGTTCAAATTTCAACGATTACAATGACAAAAACAACTTAGAACAATGTCATGAGCCCCCCTTGTTAAACTTTTACAACTATATCCCTGTTGGTACTGGCATGGTGGGGGTAGTTGGTGTGGGAGACAGCACCTTTCAAAGTAAGAGTGGTGCTAGGCACAAGCATCCTTCAGAAAAGATTAAATACATTCATTCATTTAAAATGTTCTACTTTTATATATAAGTGTTATTTTGTTAATTTCAATTAATTTACCTACATACCTCTAAATTCTTTTTTTAGCAGCTAATTAAATTCAAATTGTTATAAGAACAAAGGCACATTCCAAATTGAAGTATGATGAGAGAGATCATGACTTTAGGACCTACTACTAGTAAGGGGGTTAATCTGCTGAAGCCAGTTATTAGAAAAATTATCAGTATTCTTAGTCAAAATATATGAGAGTATTCAAGAAAATTTCTGCTATTGCAGTGATGATAAAATTTTTTATTGCATATAAACAAACTGAAGCCTTCAGGCTACCTCCAAGCATGAACATTGTTAAAAACACAGCATGATAAAATCATATGTATTATTTAATAATTGACCAATATGCCATACCAAAAATCAAAGAGGAATCAGCATACACACTGTGAAGGCTGCCACTGCTTCACCATGTGGTGTATCACCACTGAAAGTTTGTAATAAGACTAAAAGCAGGTATATAAGGAACATAATAGCCAGCCTTTTACTCTGCCACTACAATCATCATATTAGCATTAAACATTTTATTTTTAAGCAGAATAATATTGCTTTGTTTCAATGTTTGTTTGATAAATCTTTTGCTTTTATAGATTTTAAGGTAGTAAAGTACACAAAATAATTTAACAAAGTTTATCAAACAATACATTGTGCAAAGATTTAAGTTGGTTGGAACTTCAGGAAATAAATAATTTAAGGTCTTTAACATTTTACATAAAATCTCGAAGCAGAAACAAATCATTTTGCCACAGCAAAGATGAAAGATTTGAAGCAAAAAATAGAAAAGCAAAAGGAAAATCCTATCGTTTGATAACAGGATACTATATATTGCTTTTAAAATAAAACATTTTTCTCATTTTCTACATACACATGAATCATTGTTGATGCAAAATTAAAAAAGGTCTTCAATAATAGCACTTAATGCAAAATTTCATCATCTTTTGCTCTTTGAGTGATAGCTATCAACAGGCCTGGCCGTTTGTATTTTTATAGGTGAGCTGTGAATCGCTCCCCTCATTTGCTGAGGCGAGCTAAATCAGTAACACATAGAATGTACTTTAAAGACAATCGACAGATGACTTAATAAGCCCCTTTAGTATCTATCAGTTGCCTTTAAACAGTCTTGAAGTCAAGGAGTATGCTGTTTTACTTCTTTCAATTTGTATTTGCTTTAACCGTGACTTTGGCACCCCTTTTACTTGAAGTATTTAAAAGAGCAGGCTCTTTCAGTTTTATGTAAAACTGGCACAACACAAATGAAAAGGGCTTTAAAAAACAAATTTTGAAACAAACTTAATTATACGTCTAGCACTCTTCAGAGAATAAAACATCAGAACATAGATGGAGAACTCTACGCTAAAATACCCAGTTTTAAATCGAAATAGGCCATCAGAAAACGCGAGGACATGACTGTTGAGGTTTTCCAATAAGTGCCGCTTTCCTATTGGAAATGTTACCAACGGAGTCCTAAGGTGAAAACGAACTTACTTATGTCTACTCAAAAGCAGTCCGCCATGTTTATATAGTAGATAGATTCACAAACTGCTAGATGGAACGATGATCAGGCTTTGCCAATAATGCGAAACATGTCGCTGTTATAGTTTTTCACCCAATCTGGGTTTTTCAGTAAATGCTGCTGGATAGTGGAATTCCATGTTTTGGTTGTCGTTTTTGATCTGCAAGACAGAGTACCTTGTTCTCTTTGAGGGATAGTTTTGTTTCTATTGCTAGAAGGGACCTGCTGTCTTATTATATCCCCAATCTACAATTCCTACCAATTTCTTCGACATTCCTTCCAAAAATATTCCTGTTTTCTTAAGATTGAAAGGTTCTAATTACTACAAACGTACCTTTCGGTTAAATATCCTTTTCCAAATAGATCGAAGTTTATGCCTATCATAACAAAAACCGCCCAACAAGCAAAAAGTTAATTGCAAAAAAATGCAATGACGGGAGAAATCGCTGTTACAAAAATAAACCAATTAACCCTTGTACGTTTTCAGGGTTCTCTGCATAGAAAAAAGGCAAATGAATGGAAATTTTAGGGGAGCGATTCTCCCTTCATGTTCTGTTTAGGAGAGCAATTCATAGCTCGCCTCAGGTTGCGAGGGGAGCGTGGAGGCGAGCGCGAGCTATCGCTTGCCTCAAATGGCCAGGCCTGCTATCAACATTTTATAGTCATAATCCTTCTAGAAAGACACTGCAAATAACATCTATGAACCAAATCTTTAAAAATCTTACAACTATAAGCTTGCTTTACACTATGTGACAAAACAGCTTGCAAAAAGAAGAGCCCATTTCTAAATTAAAAAAATCAAATTGAAACAAATTTCACAATGAACTAATTAGACATTAATATTCCTTTTTGTAATGTTAAACTACTTCGGTTGGAGAAAAAAGGTCTGTAAAAAATCATTGTTTCTTTCTTGAATCAAATCCACTACAGCAAGTGGATCTAATTTTACCAGCCAAAACAGACTTAAAATTCTTTGGTTTACATAATAATGCTACCTGTTCTGATTCATGTCAGAATTCTCGAGAACACAATAGGTATGCAGACAAATGGAAGGAGTCTCTATGGCAACAAGTGTTTGGAACAGATATTCTATACAGTTTGATTTCTGTCCACTTTAAATATCTATAGGTTTGTCATTCATTTAATAATTTGTGTTCATTATCAAAAGTTGCTAATAAAAAGAAATTTATATATGTCTTTGAAAAATTATACAAACTTATTGAACCATCCTTCACACCATAAACAAAAAATCCTGCTAACAAAATTCATGAAATATATTGACATAAAAAGAGTTAAAACTAACTTCTCTTATCAAGCATTTCTCAGATTTTAAGAAAATTTTAGGTTTTAAGTCTTTTCTAATATTTAAAGTTGTTTTAATTGTAGTGTTTATAGTTTTTTTAAATTTTTTTCAAATGCTAAGTTGAATCTATCTTCAGTTCATCATTATTTGAATATTGATCAGTTTATACAAATGATTTGTTGTCAGGAAAATGTTGTGAATATTTTTAAACGAAAATATCTTAACAATATATCAGAGTACCAGATTTTATGATCAAGTAAGATTTTCTTTGATTTCCATGAAGTAGTGTGATAGCAAAAAATATGACACCTTTTTTGAATCAAAATCTAGGCAGTAACCAGCAGAAAATATTTTTAGCAATATCTTAAAGTTATCTTATTTTAAATATTTCACATTATGAAAAATGCCTTGACAAAAATTGAAGGTAAATTTTACACAAAATTCGTCTCACTAACCTTGTTATATTAGATGCTGTCTTATTAACATCTAGGCGACTAGCTTTACATCCAGATTTTCCTTCATGAGATTCATCACAAGCCTAACATGCCATATGGTGAGATAACCTTATCTATATAGTAGCTTTACATCGCCTTTTTTTATTTTCTTCAAAACATTTTTGGAAATGCCATTAATATGAAGGACTTTAGAAATAAAACCGAGGATATACCTACAGTTACAGAAGTCCATTAATTTAAGTCGCTTATCAATAGCCTGAAGTGAATTCAGATTTATTTCAATTCGATCATTTAGAAGAAAAACCTTTCTGTACAACCAGTGTTCTCATAAAAATGTTTCTTTTGCAAGTCTCCTAAAAAGCAGACCAATTGGTAAACCTTAAAAAACTCTATGTTAAACAAGGAAAGACGATCTGGAAGCCATTTTCAAAACTTCACACGCATAAGGTTTATATTAAAATACTGAAAACGTTTCAGACAAACTGGTAGTCTTCTAGATATTCGAACTTACCTTTGAAAGCAGATGATTTCCCGAATTTTCAATATATGCTCCTAATTATAACCAAGGCTGAGATTTTCTATACATGAATGCCTAACCATTTGTTTAACTTCAACAAACACAATCAGCTCGGCGAAATCGAAGCATTCACACTGAATGGTGAAAACTAAAATTAGATCTCCTTGATGCCCTGTTCGTCTGCGTGACGTCACAACTCCTGTCGTAATGCCCAGGGTGTGGTAAATAGTTCCATGTAAGAATTCGAAAATAGTAAAATAGAGAAGAGATTCGAGAACAGAATAAAAACAATGCCAGAATACTAATAATTAATTGAAGAATATGCCTTCCTACAACTTATTTAGGGAAAACGGAAGATCGCAACAAGTAGTAGGTTCATTTGTATGATTTCTTGGCCTATCACTCATTTAGCGAATGATTGCGATTAATCAGCATTTACATATATGCAAAATTTGCTTTAAAGTTCAAACCATCAATTTATTTAAATTATCTGGAATGTTCAGAAGCTATTGGCTACAAAGAGGAAGGAATTAGCTTAAAAGGGGAAGGAATTAGCTTAAAAGGGGAAGGAATTAGCTTAAACCGCGAGGATTAAATGATGTATTTGCATCCAGACAATTCCTTCGAAACTTAATTGCTTTATAGGCTTCATGATTTGTGTTATATAATCTGTAGAAACAGCTTTAAACAGCTTGAAACACCTCTTACTTTGCAAAGTCAGTCAAATGTACTATATGAATTGGCTGAGATATGACAACATGAAAAAGCTTTTAAAGGGCCTCTTTTTATCATACTATCTAGAGGAAGGGGGGGATTGCCCCTCCAGAAAAAGGAGTTTTGCTTTCCATTGGTAAAAAAGGGTTATTTTACTTCACTTTATATAAACAAAGAGCTGTTCTTGCAGCTAAACTCCCTTCGAAAAGGCCATTTACGTATCAAATAACTGCGATCTTTTCCTGGTTCTTAAATTGGCAAATCAGGCCAAAACAACATAGATCCAATAGCAGAGTCCAGGCTCTTCACATGTCATTTCTCAGCCGAATTATGTTATAAATAATCACGAAATTTTAAGAGCATATTTTTATAAGACAATCACACTGCCACTCTATTTAGGATTGTACATTGATATTCTCTAAAATGATAGTCAACGATGGCTTATTAAACTGGAAGGTTCAGGCAGGTACATTCATCGCAAATGGCGAAGTACATCAGAACGCGAACACATAGCGTCCAAACAGACATCGTTATTCTACAAAAACAAGTAGACCGAGAGTTGCACGTTACAGTGACTGTTTTTTTCATTAAATACTCCTTTACTTCGTAATTTTTGATTGATCAGGGATAGCCATTGTCCTAGCTATAGATGGGGTAAGCCATGAGTATACGTGATTCGTACATTGTGCTGCTTACGGTGCAAGCATATTGAATGACCCCCATTCAGTATCGTCTAAGATCTCCCATCGAATTTTTTCAAATTAACCACAAATACTTTCAAATTAATCAGAAACAGGGCCAGCTAGTTCTGGACTTATAGCTTAGCGGAATTAATGGGTTTCAAACATTGCCTCCAGATTTATGCATATTCGTGGTTTTGTGGTCTTTAGAATTTTTTGACTATGTTGTTTTCCAAAAACAATGCCAGCACTCGTGTCTTTCTAGCGGGTATAGATAGACTAAAATCTAATAAAATAAAGCCCTAACAGCCTTGTCAAAATCCAAAGGATCCTCAAACATTCTTTTTTAATGTCTGGGTAATTAAAGGAATATTTGAAAATGTATTATAATATCAAATTGATATCCAAGATCATCACTTTTAATTTTAATTTTCTGTCGAGCAACAATGTGATCATTACAAGCTTGTTTGAGTAAAACTATAAATAATAGGATAAATAAAATTTTTGAAAACTTAACATACTTAATACCTATAGATTGATTAGTTAAGGGTTGTTAGAAAGAGTTTACATTGTTGCATAGAAGACCTAGAAATATCTCAATGAGAGATTTAGGCCGGGTGCCTTAAGGATGCTTAAACACCTGGGCAATCTGAACAGTAGTGTGTCATATAAAAAAATAAATAAATATGTCATATAAAACCAACAGACAGGTTCTATTACTGCTGATTGTGATGGTTACTTTTGGGAGCGTTGATAAAGTTTTTGCGACGTTTTTACAAATTTCTTGCAAATATTTTACGAAGTTTTTGCGAAGTTATGTTCGAATTTTTTGCGAAGTTCTTGCAAAATTTCTATGAAGTTCTTGCGAAGTTTTTACGAAGTGCTTACAAACTGCATTTCACGCCGTCTTAAAGAATGCTTTTATTTAGGAAAAATGGACCACTCTCTTGCACTTCCACTTGAAAACTCTGGTGGGTTCTATGCCATGAAGCTCTTTTGGAGCTTTGAATATCAGGGCAGTAGCGGGAGGAAAATCATTAGAGAGAAGCAAAATGTAGCCAAATCTTCCAAAAAATTTGGATACTTTTAGTGTGCTTCATTTTCTGTTGGCATCACGAAAGCATTCAGCATTATCTCACAAAATTCCCACTCAAATATATTTTGAAAATTCACAAAAATAATTGGATGGTCGGCTTTTCGGTTGTGGCCTTCAGTGCCATTTAGCCGTCTTCCGAAAGGTAACTGACTGGGTTGGCCCTGAAAAGTTATTTCACTGTTATTAAGCTTAAAATAGATCGATTAATTGAAAAACAGATTTCAATAGATTGGGGAAAGTTGAATGAGTTTACAGTTTCTTTTAGTTAACTAATGCCAACAGTAAGAATAAAGGACAACTTTTGATGACATTATTTACAGTAAAAAGACTAGGAGCAAAACAGCGGGTCAATGCCTTTTTTGTGAAATTGTGCTGTTTCGCCATGAAAAATGACAATTTTAGAGTCAAACAAGTTATGGTCAGCTGACTTGACTGCAAGGTCAGAGCAGGGATGTAGTGGTGGGGGGCTCAGGACCCTTGTTAAAAATTTTGAAAAAAGTGGGGGGGGGGTAAGCTGTGAAGAATAGTTGCTTCACCGCAGGTCAGCCATTGATGAGCAAACCAGAAGAAGAAAAGAGATACAACTGACAATTCAAACGTATTGCAAGCTTTATAAGCATGAAAATTCACACATACATAGAAAGAAAATTATCGAAAGATTTTTTACTGAATGGCTTCAGTTGCAGGTTAGTATAGACAGTCAGGGTCACGGAGAGGATTTAGGGGCCCCGGGTTTGTTCGAAAGATGAATAGGAAAGCATGCCTAAGGCAGACGCTTCTAGGGGGTACGGGGTATGCTTCCCCTGGACTTTGTAAAGAGGATGGTAGCTAAACTTCTGGTTGCTATTTATATAATTTGAACAGAACTGATATCTTAACACCAAAATGCATAAAAATGAAAATTTCTTAGAAATTCTAAAAATCTTAGAAAATAGAAAACGCTTAATTTAATTCGTTCAGCTATTCCCCATCCCCCTTTTGAACAATGCTAGTTTACGCTCATTTTTATTTACAAGAAACTGGCTATAAGAAACGAGTACTGTACTGGACAGTCAGAAAAAATTAAGAAACTTCAGTACTCGAAGCAAAACAATTAAGAAACTATTCAATCGTGATAAAACTGAGAACAACGAAATTTTGTAAAATCCAAGAACATGATTGCCCTTTTAGCCTAGAACTTAAGACACAAGAGATAAAAATATGCTTCCCACATCTAAATACAGCATCAAAACGGAAGCGAATCTCTCAACGTGATAAATAAAGGTCACGAAAAACTCATAACATCATTCATGACATCATGATTTAGAAACTCTTAAGAAACAATGAATATCGAAATTTCCAGAACATTAAGAAACTGAAGTACTCAACATCGACTTTTGTTTCTTATCAAAAAATGAGTGTATTGCTGTATGTTGCCCTGTTGTGTTCACAGTATTTAGAAACAAAATTAGAAGCTTTTCAACTTCTTCAGGTCAAGCCCACAAAAATGAGGAACTCTTAACAAAAATACAGTATCTTTAACTCTCAAGCAGTCAGAGACTCAAACTTCTTTTACCTTACTTCATTATCTACCTTATCTTGCGATAGAAATTTACAAAACATTTAACGGATTGAATCCACTTTTTATGGATGAAATATTTTCCATAAATGAATGCCCATATTACTTAAGAAACTCCCAATTCAAAACAGCAGAGCCACATTACAAAATAAATGGATTTAATACCGTATCATGCAGATGTAGCCATATATGGAACTCAGTCCCAAACGACATAAAGTACTCCCCTACTTTGCAAATATTCGAGAAAAAAATCTCAGAATTTACATCGTTTAATAGTACATGTTATCTTTGCAAGGAATACGTTAGCAACATCGGTTACACTTGGTTTACATTATATCTAGCGTTGGTAATTTAAATAAGTTGGTTTTAATCAGCTTGAGTACGCATAGCTAGAAGTTGTACCAACTTTAAATAAAGAAAAGAAAAAATATCATAGTCTTTTTTGTTATTGTTTCTATTACTGACAGTTTGTGATAATGGAGAGGCAGGATTATTACTTATGATTTTTAATTGAGGTATTATTTATGGGCTTCTTTAACCAAAAGCCCCCGGGTCAGTGACCCCCCTGACTCCTCTCTCCTCAGCACTGTAGACACTTTTATTATTGCATTTAGAACTAGGGTTTATTGACTGAATTTAAAAACCGGTTGCTATTATTTGAATATGTCTTGCCTACTTTTAATATTTGATGCACTACACTCTTTTTTATAAGAACATGATAATTTTGCCGACCCTTGATGTTCTTATTTTTTGAATAACTTCAGACTCGGGTGTGCTTGATGTTGTTCTTATTTCAAAATTTGTTTCTCGATATCTACAAACTATTAATATTTTCTAAGTCTACTGAATAACAGTTTCGTATGACATTTCTATTAGCTGATAAAATCTGCTCTGTTCGGTTAACATGAGAGAAAATGTGTCAGTTCAAAATCACATTAATGCCATTAATGGGTCATGATTATTCAAAAGAAAGCTTACGAAAATTGCTTAACATCTTCAAATGACCAGAAAAAACATCAACCCTCGTCATCTTCAAATTGCAAGATTACATGACAATGAACAACTTAGATTTTTCATAGAGCCCTCCCTTTTACGACTACATCCCTGGTTCAGAGTGGTTTAGGCTGTGGTACTTTTGTGTAATAAAAGTGATGGTTAAAGGAACATTATTTGAGTGATGACTCAAGTATTTGGACAAACATGGATGTAAGGACCTTCTTAGAGAATATACACATAAAATGTGTACGGTGAAGTTTCAAAATAAACGTTCTTGGCCTTTGCTTGTACTGGTAATCAAAGCCTATAGGTTTGGTGTAGTGATAGAACGTCAATTCGATGGTTCACTTATAATGAGCAATTTTTAATGCAAATTGAAATGACCAGATGTTTCTTTCGTAAATCGAAAGTTCTTTATACTTGATGTTTCTTTTAAGTCGGAATTTGTCAAGCAATCGTTTCAAAGGACAAGTCTAGTTTTCGATTGAATATATTCCTGGCTTTATTTAGCTGAAATCCTTTTACTCGTAGCCGAAATCATGCATTAAAGCGCGGACTGACGTAGTTTCGTTGTACTTAATCACTGTTGAGGTCCAGAATTGAGGTTATTTGAAGATAATCGTTAATAAAACACGAAGTCAATGAATTGCAAAAAGGCAGCGAACTGGCAGTAATAAGCAACTCATTATGAATTAAAGGTTTTAATCATTTTTAAGTAAATCATGGAAAATGAAACATCTCAGAATCTGTAGTCGCTTCAATCTTTGGAGCTAGCCCCAGGTAGAAATTTGGTACCGCAAAATCTTTCAAGGTAGGAATATTAGCTTCGGTTTAAAACAAGCTTACATATCAAGAAAACATATCAGTTTAAGAAACATTTTACAAGAAATTTATTACTTGAAATAAACAAGGTCCTTGTCACACACAAGAGAGCTGAAAGTGACATTGAGCAATACCTTACCTGGCGTAGAGGTGGGCGCACGGGGCGGCCCCACAATTGGTGTCTAAGAAAGTCCAAAATCAGTCACAAGTTAAAGAAAAACAATAGGCATAGCTTAATTTGAATATGCTTTTAAACAGGGTCGTTCTCCAGCATTTGGAAGGGTTCACGTACAAAAATACCCCCCTGCTGGTTAGTTGGCAGCTACTTACCGGTTTCGGGCTAGTGTTTTCATTAGGGATTACTGCACACCATTAACATAAAAAGGTAAGTGCACTTTATTTCTGAACATCCATCAAAATTCTCTAATCTTCAAACAATGCACAGTGAAGCGTGGATACAAAGTCTCCTTCGATGTAACTTTAATTGATTGGAGACATCCGCGAGAAAAAAGGCCATGATAGGACTTACATAGCTTACATATCTGCATTATTCTGCGTACAAAAATTGATTAATATTTTACAACATCCTAAAATTCACTGAAACAATGCGTAATTAATTAATGATTCCGTTTGTCTATTATCATACTTGGTATATACGTCAAGAACTATCTACTAGTAAATTGTCGCTGAAACTGAGGGCCTTCAAATTAAAAAAAAAACGGGGGGGGGGGGGCCTTGAGCCTTTTGTGTAGGTTTGCTGCTTTCCTTGTTTGATACAAACGAGTCATTAAAGGACTGATAAACTACAAAACAGCGCAACAAGCCCAACGCTAAAACGCACAGTAACGAAGTCATCTACATATAATTGAATACGGTGTGCAATTGACACATGATAGTGTTTGTGGCTTCGAAAGCCCTTGGTACTATGATGTCGATCATTTTAACTGACCTCATGATCGAAGCGAAAATACTCAAATGATAGTATCAGACATAAATGAAGAGTCCTCCTGCACCTGGTGTATATTACGGTTTGTCATGAATGAAATGCGAAGGGAAATTGCCACAATCATCCACTAGAAATTCGCGTCATATGAAAATAAAATCAGCTCTTAGCTGCATGAAGCCATGTGTTTCGTGTAAAACCGCTTGTTTTATGCCATGTAGTGTTTTATTCCTGCAATGCCTTCGGCGGTCGATCTCCACGTTATCTCCGTTTTTAAGGCGACTTTAATTCATAAAGCGGGTTATTTTTCTCTTTAGTTCTCTGCACTCATCACCTTGACACAGGCGGGCATGCATGTCATGAATATGGATGGAATTGGCTAAGAGCTAGGCGCAGGTGTTATGCGTGAGTTTTGGCCTAAACCACTCATGAAGTTATTCAGCAGATGAAAATACATCTTATTTACCGAACGGACGAGCGAAGAGATATATGTTTATAAAGGAGTTTTACAGTTCCATGACCCTCATTAGTCGAATACTATTTGACAGGGTGGCTTAAACCACGTTGAAATTAAATTTTATTTGCAAAATACCAACAGCTGATTAATGCCTTTTCGACACGAATAATTACATAATTTTCAGAATATTCTGCCAAGTACCAAATAGGTTAAATAACTGCTACCCTAACAATTTCTACTTAACCTATAAAACAGTCAAAGTTGTTACCTAAATGAAGAACATTGCATACTAAAAAAATCCAAAAATTAACGTTAAATGGCATATATAAGCGAAACTTCAGGGAAATACCATTCTAAGGGAATTATACAGGCTGCATAACCTATAATCTTGGACAGACAATGTTGAGATTTTTCACCCCCTTCCCCAAGCTCTGTCAAAGATTGTAGATTACTTCCAGTAAAATTGGAGCTAACTTAAACTAAAATGTTCAAAATACAAAATACACAACACGACATTAAAATTATTCTTCTGGGAAAATAATAAACCCTTTCATATGAAGCTGCACTGTATACGATTCAATAAAACATTGATAAACATTGATGATATCATTTCGAATGATATCAAATAAACGAGTCTTAAAAGAATATCAACATATTCTTGTCATCAAAAATTATCGCTCTACCCTCCAAATTCGCCACCCCCCCCCCCAAAAAGAAAATTTCCCAGTTTCTAGCCGAAAACTACATCCATAAGCAATAGAGGATATTTTTCGTGGGAAATAGTTAAGTGCACATCTTCTTGCACAACACAGCCAGTTGCACAATAACTTTTCCAAAAAAGTTTCGCAATTCACATCAATAAACTTTTTTGCCAAAATACCAAATAATGAAATCATTACCAACTTTTCAGCCATTCAATTGTATCTTTGAAAAAATAAAACAAATATGTGTGTGACTTATCGTTTACATATCGTAGATTTACTGTCATTTTACATAAATCATTATTTGAACAATTTTTTGGCAGTACCGAACTTGAAAATGGCTTTGAAAAAAGCAAACAGGTTATAACATACTGGTTAAAAGTTTTTTCGTCTGACACCCCTCAGAGCATAAAACGTCAGAACAAGGGTCCAAAAGAACACAATGAAAAATATATACCCATTTGTGGATCTAGCAAGGTGTTTATGCTCTGAGGAATGTCAGACGAAAAAGCTTTTAGTCAATATGTTTGCTTTTTTCACAGCCATTTTCAAATTATTATTTGGAATGAGAACTCTTCATGCATAATGCATATATCCAAGTAATTTAAAGTTAATTACTTTAAATCATATCATATTACATTAAACTATACTATATTATATTGTGATATATCATATAATATTGCACTACATTATACTGGACTATCAATTGAAAATATCATAATACATTATATATTATATAATGTGATACTATATTATACAGTAAGGTATAAAACTTCTCCTCAAAAATTCGAAATACACTAAAGAAATTACTTACGTGGTTATAATTGCCGGTCTTGACCTCGAAACCTGAGCTGCTTGATTTGATTTGACGTAGGACGCATATGGGTTGACTCTACCAACAACATACACTAAGGCCAAGAGAATTAGGCATAAGGATGCTATAATGGCATTTAACCTATTGTTACAAACATTGCATAGAAATAGGATGGTGCCAAAACTACAGTCAGACGTTTTAGTTAAATCCGAACCAACAAAATTGGAAATTCGAATTGCAGGTTGGCATAATTGTCAAAATACTTTAAAGGATATTCGTGCATTTTCTCGCATTCTTTGTGACAATAATAGAAGGGTAGGGGGGGGGGTTTGAGGGAGCCTTTTTTTAGAAAAACAATAAATAACAATTAACACAATATATCCCTATATAAAGCTTACATTTAAAGGGACCATGAAAGTTGCAAATTTTCAATAGTACTTGGTAGAATTTTGATAAAGAAACCTATCTAAGTTTAAATACGGGAGCAGCCTTATCTTTCAAATGCATGACCCATTCCTCGCTTCCTTTTATGTAAACTATTTATCAGTAAAAATTTGCAGCCCTTACAGTTTTTTGTCATATTTCACCCAATTTAAGCTAGAATTAAAGACTCATTGCTAACAATGGGCCTTGGCGAGCGTGGCGACGATCCAAACAATGGCAGTAAACTTCTATGGATTAACCAAAATTGATTTCAGCCTGTCTAAAAATGCATTATGGGATGCTTGCGTAGCGCAATGGCTCGTTAGCAATGAGTCTTTAAGGATGGTGCACCAAATAGTCCAGTCATTTGTTTTTGAACGTATAAAGAGGAATTTTTCGAGAGTAGCAAGATATTTTGGGTGATGTGCTTTTTGCACCATAATGGACGCAGAAAACAGCCACAAGCCTTAAAGAAAAACTGAATACGACCAACTTTTGTTGATCAATACAATGCAAGACATCGGAAAGGTCAACAGCTAATTGGATTCCTGAAACCACCCAATTCTTGTTTGAAACATACGCTAGACAATGAGTAGGATCAAGGTAAGCCTTTTAGAACGTGAGTCTCTAACAATACCTCAGAAAGGAAGGTTTTTTCTCCAAAGAAAGAGATCCTTTACAGCGCATACACAAATTGATTCGAGATGATAAATTACATCCCAACAAATTTCTGACAGATTGAAACTCATTTTCATCTATTGACGCAGATTATTTGATAACAGTTAGCTGCAGCTAACTCACACTTTCAGTTATGCTATCAAGTCATGGTGATGATCCGTGTTTTTACAATCTGCACTAATTGTGCATCAAGTCAATTTCTCCTTTAGAAAAACTGAACTTTCAAGCATCGCTGCACAACAATAATCATTGTTACATGCAACAAATTATACTTCGGTGGAAACGTACTAAAAAATTTGATACCCCATCAGGAATCAGTGAACAAAATTTGATAACCCAATAAAACAAGGCTAAAAATTTCTTACCCCGCCAAACAATGTTTCTACCCTGTTACCCAGCATTAATATGACAACTTCCTAAATTTCAATCCTAGACGGTAATCGACTTAAACAGTTTTGGCAAAATCGAAACAGTGCAAAGCTAGATCAACATTTTTTAACAAAGAAAGAAAATTTTGACAGTTGAAATTTTCTGTATGATTGCAATGTGGCCATCGATAATAATGCTTCACACCAAGCATTAACAAACAATTTCTTCTTTTTCATATAAATTTTTTCTGCACTGATAAGCCTGTTCTATTTTACGTAAAAATTTAGGACTTGTTCACTTTTAAAGCAGCTGGTATTTTCTAAATTCAGCAAAGGCTTTTTATATAAAGAATGAATGAACTGAAAACACCAAGGAATCAATGGGAGACAGATTAATTAAAGACCAAAATAGCACCGAAATGTGGTTTCATAGGGAGAGAGAAAAACAGAAAAATCGTTAAGGCCCTTACAATGAGAAGAAACAAATATTTTGCGCCGTTACTTCCTCTCAAACCAGCATGGCAGATATGGTTGGAACTCTAAAATCTAAGAATACGCAGCCGAGAAAGAGCTTTTTCTGCAAAATATTTGCATTGAAAAATGTCTATACAACGTCTCCTTGTGAAAACCAAAAGACAACACAATTGGCTGTATAGTGATTCATTTAGCAAGCATAAAATCTCAACTTTGAAAAATAAAAAGAGCCTACCATCTTTGGCGATGATAACCTTTTTCCTTAATCCAATCGCAAGAATAAAGCCAATTACCTGTAGAGGAACAATCACCACTGTAAATTAATGAAGTCACTTGGTATTGAAGTATCAGTTTATCAACGATCCTCAATTCCTCAATGACTCTACGAGCCAGGGTTGCCATTTGGCCGAGCCATGGTTGCCATTTGGCCGTTGGCCGTGTTATTCCACGGAATTAGCAAAAATATAGATTTTTTATATATTTTGTTGGCTGGCCGAATTTGGCCGTCAAACGTAAAGTATTTAGCCGCCAACCATTCCAAGCATCTGGCAGCCCTGCTACGAACCAGTAAGTCAAATGCAATACGACATAAAAATTCTCAGAACCTATCAATGCAAGTATTTTTTAAGAATTACCGTGAAAATTTTCTTCACAAAGATGAATATGCAAGTAAACAAATAATTACTCACCCCAAGCAGTACTTGCAGCGATGCCTGGATAATTTCTACATACTGAAAAAATGATAGTAGTAATTCATATCCTTGATTTACTTTAACATTGCAAAAGAAAGAAAAACGATTTTTTGTCGTAAGTTCTTCACAGGTAAATAATCCTGCAAAACTATTGTAACTAAAAAACTTTGGTCTGTTCATAAAAGAAGCCTGTTAAAATAAGGTAAAAAAATTTGGCAACTGAAAACATTCCAAGCTGGCAATAAAATGGTCCATTTTGCTGAATGTCTTTGCTGATAAAAAATTGTAGCTATGAAATTACCTAAACAAATATTTAATACTAATAGTCTCCTTTGTGTGCGTGAATCTAGGAGGGCAACATTGACCCAACACTTCGACTTGAACACTGTCAAACTTGTAAAACTATTCTAAACAAATCGATATAGACTTTCTCAATGAATCTGATGCTTCTATTCATAACCAAAATTGTATTTTGTTAGAGACTTTTCCATAGGCTTTGCCCATTACTGCTACTTTAAAACTTACATTTAGTGGAAACAAGTACTGCAAAATTACTTAAGAAAAAGGTATTTTTCATTTTTCAATGCAATATTCATTACCAAATGATCTGGCTTCTTTCCATCAATTTATCTTCTTCTACTGACCATGTCCAAGTTCAAAGCGTGCCAGAATTAATAGTGACGACAATTTCAAAATCATTGGGAAGACAGGTTCGTCTTTTCAATTAGTTGCTTTGGAATAGGTTTTCATTAAAACTGAACAATCCAAACGTGTGTAAACAAAAAGAGTTCGCTTTCTGTCTTGAACTCTTCAACTCAATGAGAGGTTTGCGGTCACAGATTGGAAAAAACAAAAGAACCAAGCAAACACATCTTCCTACATGTTTACTCTAAAGAGAAACAGATGAAAAGAACCTCAGTATGGAATGTTCCCGCTATTTCGAGAGACTTTTAACAGCCCAAAATTTTTTCACATATCCCACACTACTGCAGATCTTACATCAAGCTGATATTGTTTGTCAGGCTTACATCAAGCTGATACAGTGCGTCATTTGTCAGGCTTGCAGGAGCTACCTGACCATTAGACTAAATACTGATTGGAAACCATAGTAAAAGAGAAGAAGAAAAAAGGAGAGTAAGAATTCAAAAGGCATGCAAAACCATACCTTGAAATTCAAGGCACATCCTTTGGGAACCTTTTGTAATGAATGGGGTTCCTTTTCTAGCTTACAGCCAATCCCGTGCTCTGCATACCAACTTGAATTCTTCTGATTAAAACTCAGCCAATTATTGTCCTTCAAAGAATAGTTTTACTTTAACTCAGTGAATCTCATTCATTAACAAAGAGTCTACAAACATAACATCAAGTTAAGCAACTCTTTAAAGTACCACCTTTTCTCTAAAAATGATATTATTCAAAAAAGCATATCATTGAGCAATTACTAGAAAAAGGAAAAACTCTTATAAATCTTTGCTTGATATTAAAACTTGAAGTTTCCAGTCACAGCTTGTCAAACATAATTTTTATCCATCTTCTTGGTAATTGAACTTTTTGATTGATCCATATTTGACATTTTTTCTACATTCTATACCCACAAGTGTAAAAGAGCCTACACCAATGTAGAGAATCGATGTTCAACAGTATCCAAAACACAGACCAGACAGCAAACTGGAAAGATTGGTGAACTGTCATAGCAACAATATGGTAAAACATTCTATACCCACATGTGTAAAAGAGCCAACACCAATGTAGAGAATCATAACAACAATGTTCAGCAGTATCCAAAACACAGACCAGACAGCAAACTGGAAAATTGGTAAAACATTAGCAACTATAGCAAAGGTACAGAATTCATTGGCAGACTGCAAATTCCTAGGTGTGATGGCAGCAAACAGAATGATTTAATTTTCACTGCATTATGTGTTTGCTTGACATATCGTAAATGGATCAGCATCAAGCTTCTACTTTAAACAATTATTTATCAACAATTTGGTGATTTCATACATTTACCTAACAAAGTCTTCATTTCAATATTCGTATCCTGTATTTTGTTGTGTATAAGACACATCCTTAACTCCATGCTTGAATTCTGAAAAAATAGTTTTTGCAGTGTCTTATCATTTATAAGACACACCCCCTTTTCTCAGTTCTTGTGAAGCATGTATCCTTAAGTGAAAGAATGAACTCAAGAAGACTATAGACACTAACTCTGTGGAGGTAAACTCATTCAAACCACAATGTTTCAAATCATCAAGTAGAGAGTTTATCAATAAAATAATCAAAATCACCATTAACGTTTACAGGTTTTAAAATCCATAAAATTCTTGTTCATCATCCGTTTCATTCACAACATTCACAACAATTATAGGGATGTGCCCTTCAATTAAGAGAATGCAGGGTACAACCCTTTTATTTGGGAGTAAAAGAGCTCTTGTCAGATGATTTTTCTATCGCGGCTGGATAATTTTGAAGTTATTAATAACTTTTTGGTAAAAGAGTGATGATCCCAATTAAGAGAACAGGTGCTTCTAATATCATACTATTTTGTCTATAAAATGACACTTTGCCTTCAAAGGAAATTATAGGACGTCAAATTTACCAGGTATAAGATGCATATTATCAAACAAAAACAATGACAATTCGAAAAAAGGTGTGTCTTTTACACATCGCAATACAGTAGCTTCCAATAGCTTTTTCAAAATTATATTATGTTGTGTTTTGTTTTGCAAAAATGAATATTCTCTTATCAAAACAGCCTACATTTTTGTGATGTTAAATGATATAATAGTAATGATATTCATACTTACAGTTAACAAGTACTTTGCCCTTTGTTGATAGCCACCAAATAAACCAACAATTATGAAAATAAGTTCTGCAATTCCCAGGATTACAAGCAACCAAATGTAACCCAGAAAGTCAAATACTAAACGCTGCAAGGCCACAAGCTACGATGAAAACAGAAGAGATAATGGAAAGATACCACAATTAAAAGACAGGTTTGAGATAGCTGTCAAGCTGTCAGATGCAAGAGATTGAGATTTCTATCTAATAAGATATATTGTTTCTATTGTGTTTCCTATTGTCTCTCACTTAATGTGTGAGACTTGGTAGGCTAGTGTTCAACACCTTGGTTGACTGATTCCAAAAATGCATCTCCTAGACTTAAATCTAACAAATTACTATACCACTCAGAAGAGACAATTTCATGATTCTTAGACAAGCATTGATTATTGACAGACACTGGGGAAAGAAAGAAAGGGTGACCTTTGGTTCAGGTGCACATCAATGTAAATTACAAGAAGCTGTGTTGCATTGATTGATAGAATTTTAATTCTTGAACAGAAATGTGCATCTTCTTTTCCTCGAGTTTTTTCAGTAGGCCGTGTTCACACATTCAAAATGCAGACATTGCAATGATACAGAAGTTATTTACTGGATCTATATGCAAATAATAGACAAATAATAGAAATACACCTAAAGAAGTTAGTAAAAAGATCAAGCAATAAAAATAACCAAATAATCAAATAATCAAGCAATAAAAGAGACGGTCAAATAAAGCATCTCTTTGAGAGTTCTTCTGTCAACTTTTGCTGAGCTTGAGATCTTTGAAAGGGCATTTCTATCTTATGCAAACAACTCTTCAATTTTTTGAAACTTTGAGGCTTACATGCAGCTAGATCCAGGGGCGGATTCAGGGTGTCGCACAGGTCGCACGGAAGACCGTCAGATTTTCAGAATTTAGTTTTAGTCTTCAGTCATTGAAATAAGGCAATCGTGTTTACCACAATATTTTGTTTTCCTCCTTACAGATAATACATTTTGCTCTCTTTACACAATAAACGCAGGACCGAACTTGGTCGATCTCACACACAATGCTGCAATTTAATTCAATATAGAAGAAATTAAAAGACCACCATAGACCGTAAACAGAGTATGATTTTTAAGCTTGTTGCCCTTATTTGCCATGACGTTTTAAGCATATTTTACCAAATCTCACCAATCAAAATTCAAGTTATCACATATTTGTGTGGCAGGAAAAGTCTGTAAACACTATGTTAGATTACTGTGCTGCACAACTGCTGGCAAGAGAAGAAAGTGGATGAGGTTGTAAGTTGTGAAAGGGAGGAGTCCCAATTTTCTTTATCTATACGGAAGCGGTGCACAGGAAGAATACACTTCTGAATCTCAAGATATTTTGTTTCAACTGCGTGTTGGATTTGCTGGAAAATTTGGAAAACCTTTTAAAGGGAAAAATGTTTGACTGAACAATTTGAACGTTTCAGGGCCCCAGTCCTAATTGCTCTGGTTCGGGGGGCTGGGCCCCCATCATGGCTCTGCCCTTGACCATGAGGGAGGTCCCCTAGACCGCCTGCTGGGCAGTGTTAATGTGTGACCTTCAACTTTTATTCTGTATCCGCCCCTGGCTAGATCTAGCTATATCCCTTTGCTCTTTGGGAATCTTCTACAGAAGACTTTCAAAGTCACAATAAATGTTGCATAAAAAGTTGTGACTGGAAGCAGAGCTTGACTGGAAACCAGGCTAAATTGAGCAGCTTATGATGTTTGGAATAAAATGTTATGTGACTTAAGTGGAGTGACTATAAGAGGAATCTACTTCAACCCCTTAAATAGCCACATCAACTTGAATACCTGGGCCAGTCCTCTTCTGCTTTTAAAAGCTCCTTCTAGTACAGGCTCCAGAAAAAATATGCCCGCATCTAAAAACTGTCTAATTAATAAGCCTCCAAGTGCTAATTCTTGAATTCACGGTATTCTCAAAAGCAAAGGCCCTTCCATCAGGTCGCCCAAGCCTCATTCTAGCCGATCATCTTCTGTTTGACCTTCATTCCTTTCAAATTCCATGCACCTTATCAACGGTGCCCTTTATGTTTAATTTTATCAAAAATCTCTAGTTCATAACTATAAGCTTTATATAGATGAGAGATCATTTCACAAAAGAAATTATTCTGTTAAAATATTTTCCTGGGTATTACAAAATCACTTGTAAGGGGCCCATCAGGAAATCTCCTGGTGTCCCGCCTAGCCACAACGCCCCTGCTGCCTGTTACTCTATGAAACCCCCGTGAAAAATAATTCCATTGCAAAAATGAGGGGTTTTTGCCATCTTGGGGTGTCGAGTCAGCAAATTTCCAAACTTGTCGGGAAGTACAGGGTGGCTCACCCCTTTTTGTCTGCAAATTGGACATGGAAACCACCCTTCAGCACAATAACTAGCGACAGGCCATCAGGGTCTGATACTTTTTGATACCCGATTTAAAAACATACATTTTTTATCCTTATGAGTTCAACTAAAACATAACAATATCAAAACAGATGTGTTTAAACTGATTATTACAGGAAACGATCTTAATTACTGTGACTAGAGGTATCTTATCTGCTCAACATTTTGTATTTTGAAACTTGTCTAATCTACACCTTTAAGCTGATAACTACGGGTCTGCTAAATTTCTTTGATACTTTTAAGTGAATTTTGATAACTGCAGATGGACCTTCCCATATGTAAAAATGTTCAGTCACTACCCGGGAGACAGGCCTAGGCAGGGGTAGAGTATGAACTTATAGCCTTGAAAAAATTGTCAAAATCTTTGGTGTAATATGCATTCTTGATAAACTTTTTATGTTAATTTAGACAAAATCCTATGAGGAGCATCCAAAGTGATAGTGGGCAATATGATGCTATTCTCTGATCCTAGCAATTTTTATCTTCACATTGGCAAAAATGGATCATCGAATTGGAATCTTCATGTTGAAATTAAAATCTTCATGCTAAAAATTTCAAGTTGCTAGGGCCGTCAGACAGCGAATTAACCCATTTTCAAGATTCAACTTTTCCTATACATTTCAATGGAATTTGTTGCTGTAGTGAAATTTTTTTTACTGCAGCAACAAATTCCGGTCAAATCTAAAGAAATATCTAAATATTCAAAACAAAGTAACTCGCGACCAACATGATCCAAACAACATGATTTTTTCATTGTAAAATAATTTAAAGATGAAGATTTCAATTTTAAAGTCCATTTTTGAGAAAGATCCATAGATAGCGAGATACAAAATCAATGACGTCAACCCGGAACGGGGAATTTTGAGTTTATAACTTCCTGTAAATCTGAATTTAAAAAAAATCTGAATTTAAAAAAAGAATAACTCTTTCAAAATGCTTAAAATAGTAAGACTTTTTAATCAATGATATTCCAGCGGTCAATACATATTTATTAGGCCCTATTCTCAGCATCTATGTTATCTTTAGTGTAGATGTTATAAAGGGTCTATTTCACACTAAAATATAGCAAGCATAAAATGCGATTGTTTATCTGTGAAACGACTTACCAAATGAATACTTAGAACAACTAGAAAGACTCTTCTGTGGTACTGGATGATGAAGTTAGCCATATTGTATTGGGCTTCAACTGAAAGTTATTTAGGCATGAACAAAGCTGGAAAATTAATCGGATTGTGTGTTGGGTTGAGTCTTCTCCCGCCAAACTGCGGTTGCAAGCAAATCGATCACTTCCTTCGTAATTCAAGATTTCAATAACGCTGGATTTGACTTCAGCTGGTCGAGCTTCACCGTACTTCGTAAATAAAGATAACCTGTAACGTGAAACACGTAATAAATGTTCATAATTCCTTGGATATTGATTACATGTGGAATCCCTTTGAAAATGTCTGATTTGTTATGCATCAGCAGTCTGTTGTTGTTCCTGTTGTTAATCAAATTGTCTGACGTCTCTCCTGCTTCTGCGAAGGAAACGATTTTGCGGCATTTTCTCGAAATGGGGCCCATTCTTTTCTCCCAACGCAGCAAAAATATGTTTGACATTTTTCTGTTTGCCTGAGGATTACTTAACCCTGAAGAGTAAAATACACCTAAAATATCCATTGTATTTGTTTAATTGATAGCTGTTACCAAATTAAATGCTCCAATGAGCAATACTTCATCATTCTAAATATTTCAAGATTTCATTTTCAAACAATATCCTTTTCCATGTTAAATTTATTTTTTAAACTCATCCAAAGCATATCTTACATTTTTCTTTCTATGTATATTCTGACGTTTTATTTACCCTGAAATGTTTTAGACGAAAATTTTTTGTATGTAAACTCAACAGCAATCAACAATGGCCAACACAAATTCAAGCAAGATGTGTTGAAATAGTAGGAACACTGCAACACGACGAGAATAAACAAAAACAAACACACAAATCAGCGATGGGTAATATTTCGCCCCGGCATGCGGGGCTTCATAAGGGCAAAAAAGCGTGTTGAAATGCTTCTATTTTAGGATGTGTTTGATGGACACCGTTCTATAAAATCCCAGATAAGCTTGCATAACGAACATGAATCTGTTTGTAGCATCCACATATTGAAACGCTGAAAATCTTAATATTTTATTTTGTTTTAATTTCATCAAACAGTACATGTGTTGTTAATTAGAGAACGAAGATTAAGATAAATGTTGAACGAAGGGTTATTTTTGAAAACAACGTCATTTCTCTCTGTTTGTTTACAGAATAAATGTTCAATGCCGAAAACAACGTCTTATACGTAAAGCCGATAGAATTTTTGAAAGGTAATTGCCATCCAAAGAATACGTACACTCTTTTTTATAAGAATATTTATTTTTTTGCTGAGCCTCGATGTTCTTAAATTTTTATGAATTTATGAATTTGTGCATAAGATTTTTCTGAAATGATTTAAGAATAATCTTACATCATTTCAGTCCGACACAAGGTGTAACTGGGTCGCATTAGAGTGTTGATGACTTTGTAGAAATAGGCTGAAGAAAATACATCCTGTCTCTACTCTCACTGCTACGCAACTACCCAAAAAATATACGCCTCCCAATACGGAAGTCACGTGCTAAAGTATTTTTCCACAGACTTCAAGGGGATACTTTGATTTCAAAACATATAGCGTGAATCTCGCATTTGATTTGCTTTCCAAAAAACTCAAATAAGCAAAAGAAAATAATTCTGGAAGAAGCTTGAGCCTTCCATTATTCTTAAATTATTTTTAAATTCTAGCGGTTTTGAGCTTTAATATTCTTATAGACTATTATTATATAAAAAAGTGTGTAGCTGCATAAGGTATTATCTGTGCACTCACAAACGATTGTTATCGAATATGAAAGCCAGCACATTCTGAAATGGGCGTCCATTTATCTGGTATTATGGCGATCATTTTTCCTTCTGGTTTAGTTCTCACCTTTGATATAAATTTTCCATAATCAATTGTTCTACTGCATTATATACCCCCAAATGCTTCCTTTCGATTGGATTGATCACGTTTTACTAAATTCTTTCTTGCCATACTTTTCTCTCCTCTTCTCCATATTTACATTCTACCCTCTCATTGGCTATGTGAATACTCTTGTCAGAATAAGCTTTGAAATATTTTTTGTTGTGTAGTTTTTGTGGACCTAAGCGTGGTCCTTTTTGTGGATCTAGGGCCCTAAGAAAAATCTGAGACGGGGCACCTATTTACGAAGGCTACCCTGGGTGCCAGAGCCTCAATGGGGAAGGGACTGCAAGAAAGTCCATCCAACGCTGTAGAGCATGTATCATCGGGGCTTTTCTATACTTCGGGCCTGAGGTTTAAAAGTATAAAAAATTGACAAATTTTTGCAGCATTTTATATAAAAAATGTATATTTAATCCTTCACAAAGCATTTGAAAGTACGAATTTCATCCTGACAACCCACTTTTGTTGATAATAAACTAGTTAATGAAACAATTTTGGAAAAATTAGTCCAGCTCCAGCCAACAGTACAATTTTCTTAAGAATTAGTCTAGCCAACTTGAAGCCAGTGGTATCCCATTGAGTTTGCTCACGGCAGACCCCAACCCAGAATTTAGCCAAGCCTCCCTGAAAGTCCTCCTGAGGGATTTCTGTACCTTTATGGGGATTTCTCATTTGGGGATTTCCTGTTCCGGGCTCAAATTTCCTAGCCTCGTGTCGACTCTCAATTTAAATTTTCATGAGGTGAGAACTGAGAATTGTTGCACAAGCGCAATGCAAGTATGAACCCAAGCTGCATGCTTATAAATCGACGGACAAATAGCAACATAGCACAATTACAACATAGTATTATACATTAAAAATGACAAACAAAACATATAATTCGCTCGAAAATGTCGATGGAGTCTCGGAAACTTCGCATGAGGAGGATAAAGGTCAAGATGAAACAAATGGAGCTGCGAAAACGGTCAACAATGATGTTGATTCTGATGACAAGAAGAAAGAGAGCATGTTTACACGAAAAAAAACGATAATTTTATTTTCCATTTCGCTTTACTGGTTTATAGTTGGTTGTGCCTTTGCAATGATAGCACCTTTCTTCCCTGGAGAGGTTGGTAACCCGTTGTTAGTGGGTCGCTGCCTGCAAACCTTTACTTACGCACTTAATATTTTGATCGTCAAACAACATGAGAAATGAAAGCCCACGTAATAATTGTGATTTAGATAGGCAACGTAGTTATAATAATAATTGGGAGTTGCCCAACCCCCATTCCCCTCTTAAGACTTTCATGCAAGGTATCTTGCCTGTTGGGATTGTTTTACGAGCCAAGAAAGTACTATGGGTTTATTTGTCACAGACTTGACACAGACAGAGCACTTAAGGCCTACTTCTCAAATTACAAAAGACCGTAATCGAGTTCTCATATTTAAATGTACATAAAACACTCACGATTTGACCCAACGATTGTTGATATCTATCAAGTGGCATGTGACTCGAAGACAATGAGAAGGGGGCGTGACCATTGATGTTTTCCCTGACTTTGGGCCTGTTTTTATGAGCAAATTTATCCCACCTCTCAGCCCATAATCTGGCAGGTGAGATGAAATCATTAAATTTTCACATGCTGATTCTATTCCACCTTCTAGCTGTTTATGGAAAAAATCATCCCACCTTCCCTGCCTGTGTGCTGACAAGTGGGACAAAATTGAATCAGGTTTATATTAACAATTCATCCCAACTTCCAGCTTCATCCCACTCTACAGTGTTTATATGGAAAAAATTCATCCCACCTCAGTGAGATCCCACCTCTCATGCAATGGGATCCCACTTAACTGGCCTGGCTTGTTTTCCATATTAACGCAAAATGAAAAACACTTAGGATTCTATAGAAGAGTGGAATCTCACCTCTCAGCTCACAGGCTGGAAGGTTAGATGATTTTCTCCATATAAACAGGCCCTTTGACAATATACCATTTCGTTTTCCTGTTAAATATTTTGTTGTTTTGCCTATAACAAGAGACGCAGTTAAGCTAATTATGCAAGATACAGTAAAATACTATTTCACGACTTGACTACCTAGTCAAATGATTTGTTTTAGCTCAAATGATCTAAATCTTGGTTACAAGGCAGACCCATGTATTATTCAACCCCTGAAGTTGGTCTGTTTGATGCAAATAAAATATAAAAGAAACATTCCATATGGTTTTGCTTTCAAATCATTATTCAACATCTTATTCCCTCCATTTAGAATAGCACTATATTTAGACTTCACATTGGTTGAACTTTTTAACCTAAAAATTAAAAGATTGAGGGGTTGACTTATTGGTGGGTATAAAGACTAGTTCAAATTTTCAAGCAAATCTTAATTTTGTTTTCTAGGCAAGCCAGAAAGGTGCAAGTTTGTCTACTGTTGGAATGATATTTGCTAGTTATCCTTTGACTATATTTTTTGTGTCTCCAATTGTTGGAATTCTTGTAAGTGACCTTAACTATTGCATTATTATAACAATTATGACTAACTGTTGTGATGTAGCTGGTCAATGTTTTAAGTCTTTCCCTGGTTATGTCATTTCCTCACATTCACTTTTCATAATTTTTGTCAACCATGAGGGAGCAGTAATGGTAACATGTGCAGACATTATACCTTCTTTTTTAAGGAATCATTGCTCTTTCTGAAGACATGACCCTTCCATTGTAAATTACTATGTTTTATGAAAGCCACCTCATTCAGAATGTTTAAGCTGCACCCAAGATCAGCCATGGATAAAACATACATTTACATACCTGTCAAGCTACTGTTGTGTCCTGCCATAAGATTTTGTGTATTTAGCCATAAGTTTGTGTATAAAACAGTAAATAAACCATAAGAAAGCCATAGTGTTTATTTCAAATGCCCTTCATTATTTTTGTTGGTTTCAAAACAAATGCAGAATGAAAGCTTAATGTTAATAACCAAAAGAAAATGACTCGGTATGACCACTACCCACTAGTTAATGCCACTGTCAGTTTTAAAAATTGCTGCTATTGTGCAAGACTTAGGCTGAACACATAAGACTTGAGCATTTATTGCATTTAGCATGCATTTAGCTTTTTAGAGCAAATCCTGTGTTAATGATTGCAATATGTTTATGATTTTTGGTAATAGAGCTGTTTGAAGGATACAGCATCATTACCAAAGAAATGCTTGCAGGTTATCATTTTTCTTTCAGATACCAATAGCAGGACCAAAGACAGTCCTACTTCTTGGCCTGCTTATAGAGGGTGGAACTCAGATTCTCTTTGGGTTTGTATTTGCTGGATTGCATGCAGTTTTTTATACCAGTAAATAAACTATTCTTCAGGCATTACAACATGTCAGTTTGAGCAAGAGCAGATAAAAAGTTAAAGACTTTTGAAAGTGTAGCTGCAACTGATAAGTCGAAAGATCCCCACCACACGTGCTGCCTCTTCATTACCTTAAGTTTTAGCCTAAGCATTCAGAACTTCTATTGCTTTTCCTTCAGTTTACAGAAACCAAAAAGTGCATGTTCAGGTGCGGATCTAGGCCGGTTGCACAGGTTTCAAAAACCGGTCAAATTCTAAAAGCTATGTTCCTCTGTAAATCTTGAATTTTGATCTAAATTTCAATTGCAACAATTGCTAAATTTCTCCCTGACTGACAACAGTCGTTCTGCTTGCATACTGAATTGAACCCCCACAAGATTGCGATAGAGTTCCCAGCTTCCTAATTCACCTTTTATCCCAAAGTATCAGAGGAATTCAAAATCGAGGAAATCAGTAACCACTCGAAGTGACAGTTTGGAGTATGCTCTCTATGCACCAATATTGAAACCAGTGGCTATTGTTTTCTGAAAACCTGAGAAAACTGGTGCCCATATGTTTCCCTTATGCGAAAAAACCGGTGTTAATTCAATATCAATATCCATAGCTCGAAAGTGTGGACACTTTAAAACAAAATGATACAAAATGAAATACGGAGATGCAAATAAGAATCTGAGGTTTTTTTATTGCGAGACAAGAATTTAGTTTCCGGAAAAATTCATGAATTGAAATTGCAAGAAGAGGATCAAAGGACATGCTGAACGGAGTAAAATTGTGACATTTTAGATAAAGTGTGGGCAAATTAATCACATTACTAA
Source organism: Rhopilema esculentum (assembly GCF_057945365.1). Taxonomy (NCBI): domain Eukaryota; kingdom Metazoa; phylum Cnidaria; class Scyphozoa; order Rhizostomeae; family Rhizostomatidae; genus Rhopilema; species Rhopilema esculentum. Next base: position 7,114,004 of record NC_142819.1, on the reverse strand, counting down.
CCTCATAAGCAACTTTTAGCAATGTTTATGGACCAATAGCAAATAGGGCTGTAATGGGGTAAAGCACCCCGAAACCGGTTAAAATTTTGGCTAAGTCCGCACCTGATGTTGGTTGTGTTGCTCCTCTCCTTGCTGCTCTGAGTTTCATAAGACAATTTCATTTTCAGTTTCAAATAATTTTAAAATTCCACCACATACAATGCAAAATGACAAAAGTTAAATAACATTTAGTATAACATATGAGCTAATTAATTAATACAGGGAAATTCCAAAGAAGAAAACAGTATACATTATGCATGCTCGATTAAGCCCCCTCTCTATTAAACTCCCCTTTTAACCCCCAATGTCAAACAAAGAAAACATGTGCATTAATTGGATCTTTTGATGGGTATGATGATGATAAGATTATGTGCATTAAAGACGCCCCATGTAAATATTTACTTGTGCACCTTAGAAGTCAGGCGAAATTTGTTTAGAAGATGTCCCAGGGGATATCAATTGATCCTGGTGACTCGAAGATGATGAAATTATAATTGATTGATTTTGAGAAACTTTCAAAGCTGCTAGCAAAGATTTTTACAACATTTGTATGACATTTCCATAACAAAAAATGGGTAGGGGCATTTTTATAACATTTTTTCTTTGAATTATTAACAAGCCCTCCCTCTCTAATAAGCCCCTCTAAGACAGAAAAAATTAATAAGCCCCCAGGGGGCTTAATAGAGCTTTTACTGTAGTCATGAAAACAAGTGAATTGTATGTTGGGGAATTACTTAAGGAAGGGCTCGCTCAGTAGCTAGGCTAATAGAGGAGAGCACCCCCTGTTTAGAAATGATTGACTATAATATTGACAATAATTCCTTACAAAATATTCCAAAAATTTTTTTAAAAATTTACCTATCCAGCTTTTGACGAAACAAATTCATTCTGGCCACGACATTTGGCTTTTACATGTTTTTTTATTTCTCCTCTTTTATTTTATTACAGCTTTGTGGATCTGATGCCAGACAAAGAAACATTTGTTGCATTTTGCTTCTTGATTAGAATTGTGAGTGCCATTGGTGGAGCTGCAACGTCAACATCTGCCTTAACAATAATAACACAAACATTCAAAGACAACCTATCCCCAGCTGTGGTAAAATTTTTTTCCAATTTTGTGCAATATAATAAGCACTGAGAGTTTATGACCTGATAAACTGCATTTAGTAAATGTCAGTTGGTCTTACTTTTTTGCAGTTTATAAGAATACTGTGAATGATTTTCTCATACTTGATCCATCAACAGAAGAGAAAATTCTCTCAACCTACCTTATGCTGTAATAAGTAGCTTAGCCTTGCTGGAGCAACACCTCTATCTTAGCCTTGGTAAAAAAGAATTTTCTTGTTTCAGTTAGTTATAAAAAAAGTGAAATTACCTTAAAAAAGCTTTGACTCCCAGCTGAGCAACACCTCTATCTGATTTGTTTAACATTGACTCTGGGAAGATAACAGTGCTTACTGGATGGTCCTTAATCTGAATGCAGTGCTGAAGATGATAAAGCACAACCCAAAGATGCTTCCGAGACTTATAAATTTAATTTAATTTCAAAGTTATTTCTCAATCTTGAACATAATTTCAAAGTTTTTTAAAAAACTTTAATCTCCCCTGATTCATTTTGACTCATAACTAGCTAAATATATGTTGGTCTTTTATCAGAGCAATATATTCCAACAAACTGCACATTCAGTAAGGTTAAAGACTTTTAAATCTCTTAATATTAATTTACTTCTGCTTTGTTTCCTCTTTGACTCGCTGCCAGATTGCCAAACTTTCTGCAATTCTCTTGATTTTATTTCTTTGAGCTAAACTGATTTGTTCTTTAAACTGATTCTATCCCTTCTTAGGGCATAATGGAAACATTTGGTGGCTTTGGAATGATGGCAGGCCCCCCTATTGGCGGACTTCTGTATTCAGTAAGTACAGTATAACTCCATTTGGGATTCGTACTTGACAACAAAGATTGGCACAAGGTCAACTGATCCAACACCTTTTGGTGTCTATAACTTTTCTTTGGTTCCTCTAAGTCTCTTTGTATGCATATAATGGCTTTCTGAGATAGTTCCTCTGAAATGTTGAAGGAGAGGTAATAAAGGTCTGAAGCTTGTATGCTGCCGTTGATGTTGATACCGATAGGTGACAATGGATATACAAATGTTTGTTAAAAACTTTCATGTCTTTTTCAAGGTTGGTGGATTCAAGTTGCCCTTTCTAGCTGTTGGAGTCCTTGCGCTTGTCAGCTCGATACCAATTTATTTCATTCTTCCAAAAGATGATACTAGTGGGTTCATTATACACCAGTTCTCCTTAATCAATTTTTTTAGTAACATATTGTCATTTTTCTCAATAAATGTTTTTTGTTTGAATCTTAGAAATTTGTTAATTGATAATCAGACATCTATTGGTCAACAGTTTTCTTATTTCATAAAATGTAGAAATAAAGGCTAAATTACTTTTAAGTGCAAAATGTTTGGTGGTAGGTGAGAGTTTCACAAAACCCATCACCCAATCGATGTTGAAACACCAGTCAACCTACAGGGAAACCAGTCGAGTCTGCACGCAGGTTATCGCCTCCCTGCTGTCGTGTTTATGAATTCAGCGCTTAAAGCCTGTGATAAACTGCCTTTGCAGTAATGAACATGTGAAGGCGGATTGTTTGGTTTCAAAGCTGTATTGCGTCAGATTTCATCCCTGTTGATTCGTGTTGATAACAAGCATCGATACCATTGATTACCTTATTCCGAAAACATCATACAACCGATACTTTCAATGTTAACCAAGCCAAATGTATACTGCCTTTAAACATTTGGAAAGTACATGGTACTCTGCGAATTTTCAATATGGGTCAGCCCGAAATGCCATTTATTTTCCTTAATGGATAATAAAATTTCGTAACGTAGGGTCTATTGCCAAGCAAGCATGGGATAATAATAATGGAATGAAAAGTGATCCATTTCTGATAGAATGAAGAAAATTTGTAAAGATGGATTTTCAAGATCACTATAAGTAGACAAGAGTTGCTTTTTTAGGTCATTTTAGAAGTGTACATGTTCGAACTCAGTTAATTTATCCCGTGACACTAAATCATTTATAGGAAATATTGACTGTATGATCCATCAATTCATTATAGGAACTGAAACATCAGAAACAGATAAAGGAGCATTATGGCGGGCGTTAAAGATACCCGCAATAATTGTTGTTGGTATGTATTTCGTGATAATCATAATACCTTGCTGTGTACGTACAGTAGAACATTTCCATTAGGGACATCTGCGAGCATCGGTTGGATCAGAGACTCTCCGTTGTACGGAAGTGCACGGCCTTCGAAAAAGGGGGGTTGGGGGCCAGGGGGCTGGGACTATTGGGCTGGGCACGCCCCTCACTAATTTTAAAACAAAAGTGATTTCTGTAAAATCTTTTGGTAAGGATCTGTAGTTTGCCTTTGCTCCCCTCTCCATTCTCCAACTTGCATCGAAGCCCCTGAAGTGAACAATGTTTGGAGGCTAAATCTACAGAGCTTTGTTTGTTAAGAAGGTATTTCGGGACGAAACAGCGCTTACAAAACTTTGGTTGAATGACCCACTGAAGTAACTTGAAGGTGTCCAACCGCCGAATTTCTCATCAGTGAGGTACTAGGTATGTTTTAAACCTAATATTAAATTGCCCGCAAAAATTTCCAGTGTGAATCCCCGTAGCGCCCTGACTAATTGTTTCAAAGTGTCTGCTGTAAGGAAATATCTGCTAACTGTATTTGAACTCAATATTTTCTTTGGTTGAATCATTTTTAGAGCGTCTCTTTCTTATAGCTGTATAGGGTTTACTGTGCTTGAACTCAATATTTTCTTTGGTTGAATCATTTTTAGAGCGTCTCTCTCTTATAGCTGTATAGGGTTTACTGTGTTTGAACTCAATATGTTCTTTCGTTGAACCGTTTTTAGAGCGTCTCTTTCTTAAAGCTCTCCACAGATTCATAAAATTGCTGGTGTGATCAATTCGTAGATATTCTCATTGAGTTCTAATTGGATCCATGAATCTTTTTATCCCGTAGCGGTATCGATTGTTGTTAGTGGCATTGCATTGAGTTTCTTAGATCCAACCCTGCAGAAGCATTTGCAAAAGCCAGTGAGTTGAAACAATGCAATCTTTATTGTTCAGTCTTGTTTTCGTCTGCCAAACTTTGCAGTTATCCCTCTTGCGATACAAAAAAATACAGCTTTTATTATGGCGGTGTTTTGAAATTTTATCCTATCTTTTGAAATTTTACTTCCTTTATTAGATCTAATTTTAGGGAAATAAAATCGTCTAAAGAGCGGAGCCGCGGTAAGGCAATGGGGCCGCGAAAATATTAAAGTTTTGTGTTCCCAAAGATTTTGGTAATAACTTAGCATTGCACAAAAGGGCCTTTGAGAATAAATTGTTTCTCTTGAACCCAGCAAAGGCCATATTTCGACTGAAATAATACTTTGTTCATATTGCCATAAAAAGGCACAAGCCCATTATACCCTCTCTAGTTTCCATCCTTATAGCTGTTTTCCAAATTTTGTTTTTACAGATTTTAACGTAGATATACTTTTACAAATTTCTATGTGATATTTAGCCTAAATATTCCTATAATTATGTGTATCTTTAAACCGTTCATTTTTTTCATACCTAACTGTTGTTTTTCAGTTCCATTTGAACAGTTTTAAAGTGGGCTTAGTATTCCTCATCGCCCCTGGTTTATATGCAATTCTGGCACCTCTATTTGGAATGATTGCTGATAAAACCGTAAGACTTCCTTTCACTCATTCTAAAAATTATTCGTTTGGAAAATTAACCTTTTTTCTGAGCGTTGCTCGTGATTTGGTAAATAACCAGTCTCATACCAATTTCTGGGTTTCTCCACATGTAATGCAGGCTGTTTAGTTCCAACAAAAGTTCGATTGCAGGGAGGGCTGTCCGTTAGTTCGTTGTTAAAATTACCGTTGGAACGAAATTCATATTGGGGGCTGCCCACTGTATTGCTTCCCATTCAGTACCATTTATAAAGGAAATCTAGTACTGTTTGACAATTGGGGGAGGGTTCCAACCCACTAGTCATCCGCTTTCGACGGCCTGGTTAAAACCAGTCAATTAAATCTTTGATTGTGGGTAAAATGATAAAAGTACTATATATTTGGCTTCGTCAGCAAATATTACTTTTATAACCTTCAATTGTATTTTATTGGTTGCTACTTGCTAACATAATCCACCTGTCTGATATTTGCAGGACAAGAGAATTACAATGTCTCTAGGCGCAATAGTATGCGGCATTTCGTACATAGCATTAGGACCTTTCCCCCTCATACCTTCAGCCATCCTGCCTCGGTAAGTATTTCTTTTATAATCTTCGGCTAGTGAACGCAACATAGTCGTCTTTCTTAACTCTGTAAAAAACTTATTTAATATTTATCGCTCAGCTCAATGTAATTTTGAGTTGCTCCTCTTTCTTAATCTTCGATGCACCAGTTTGTTTAGTCAGCTCCTGTTGAGGCCACATCAAATTCTACTTTGAAGCTGGGTCGTTAATGAAGAAACAGTCTTTCATTTTCAGGGTTTTTATTTTAAGGTTTCTCATTTTCAGGTGAGTGTAGCCAGTAAAATTACTTTAACTGGAATACCAGTTAAAAGATGCCACAGTTTTGTTTATAATGGATGTGTCAAAATACACACTATCGCTGATGTCATTTATTCCGTCGTTATTTATTTGTGAATGTGCTATAGCACTGTAGCCTTGTAATAGAACATGTGATGTTTTTCTTCAGTGTGCCATTAACTGAAGTTGTTCAATTGTTTTCCTTTGACTCTCTTTCATACAACTCATGTCTGGTTTCTCATATTTCAAATATAGTTCCAGGTTGCGTTATTTCGTGACTATGCTTTGATATCGCTGTATTTTTTATTTACTTTAGGACTCTTTGGATGAATTGTATTGCTTTGGCATTACTTGGTTTGGGTGTAGCGCCGTTATTTATCCCAGCTTTAGCTGACATGGGCGAGTCGGCTGAGTAAGTAAATCTTATTACTTTCTCAGTATTTTTTTCCTGGAGGGATTAATTTGTGAAGGTTAGGCATTAGGGATTTATTTATAGTGGCATGCCTTGATTCGGCTGCTTAACCCCCCTACGTTCAATAATTTTTAAAAAAGTAAAATTTTAAGCAATATTATCCAACAACTGTCATCGACAGCTTTATTCTCAAGAATCTAACCCCCACGAATGCTAGACGTTGTAGAATGATGTGTTTTAAGCTGAAAACTTTACCTCAATCTAGATCTAAGGTAGTTGAATTTTCCATATTACGTATTTCCGTTGTTCAGCTGCTGTCTCTTCAGAAAGCTTTTGGAACATCCTTTTGCTAAAGGGTTCTTTTAAAAAGGTTATCGCCAGTATAAAAATCAACACTGCACCTTCTCTCCCCTAAAACAATGTTGATTTCAGAGCTAACTTTTCTCTCTATCCAGTTGGAATCAGACAGCACTTAAGTTATGAAAATTGTTTAATGCTAGTTGGAGTGGGAGATTGGGATACTATTAATGATTTGTAGCATCTAGTGAAATGAACTTATACTATTAGAATGCATTGTGTGTTCTTTTCTAGACGATATGGTATGAACAAAGGTCTCGCAACCAAAAGCGCTTTGTCTTCGATATTCAATTCGATGTTCAACATTGGGTACGTGGTTTCTTCTATAGGCCAGCATACAATACGAAGTAGGGAAGAAACGGGACCTAAACTTTCCATTTCGTGTTTTTAATGTTGCGAGCCAAGTACGATCGTATACCAAGGCGGTGGCTTAAACGAGTTCCAATCCCTGTCACTATTACTTGGCTTGACTTAACTTTAAAGGATTCTTTCTACTTTAATAATCCATTAAATCAATAGGACAAGGCATTTTCGGAATGCGAATCCTGGCTTTCTTGATTTTAATGACAGTCAAATAACAACCGGTCATTGTGTGTGACATTAACAACCGGTCATTTCTATTTCATCATCAAATTTGTAAGAACCACTGTGAAAGTTGAAAGTCAGTGATGGACAAAAAACCTTTCGATTTGTTAAACGAAAGTTTTTATTTTCTTTTTTTCAAAATCATTTCAGAGCTATAGCTGGTCCCACGGTGGGTTCAATACTTGTGGAGCGATTGAACTTTGGTTGGGGAGCCGGGGTAAGTATCTCAAGTACCATATTATAATACGTCATTATTTTTGCATACAGTATCATATTTAACGCTATTGTGTGCAGAATAGGATGGTTCTAAGTGCTACTCCCAGCTTCATGCCAAATGTGATTATCTTCCCGCTTAATATTGCTTTGTCAGTAGGGAATCATGATTCCAGAAACAGAACGGTTAACATTGATTTTCATGTTCTGCTTACATACATCATCATGTTCACATACATATTATCATATTCACATAGATTATCATATATACATAAATTATCATATTCACATATTTTAACATATTTAACGCTTCGATGTGTGAAGCAAGACGGTGCTGAGTTGCTCCTCAATGCTATCCACTTAATTCGATCACCGCGCTACTTAAAGTACAGTTCTATTTGCGTGGCAATTAGCACTCTGCAACAGTAATCATTTAGATACTGCATAATTAAGATGTATTTGCATATTTGCTTATGCAATGAATGCTTATTGAAGTGAACTGAATGTTCATTAATAGCTGATTACAATGTGTAAGGAAATGTAACGACGATGTTTCTTAAACCATTTGGTTTCTTTGTCAGCTTCTTCTTTTTCAATTTTTTCATTCTTGCCGGAAATCCATTTGAGATATATATTTTTTTCTCTTAGATAATTGGTTTCTGTTTAGCTTTAACGGTATGTTTTTCACATTCACAAATCATTAGCTACATTGACAAAACGTCTATGTGTAATGTGTGCAAATGGGAGTCCTGCGGAGAAGCAAAGTGGAAGAGTATTCAATTCAAGCCCCCTCCCTTACACCTCTTAGTCAACTAACATCTGCAAATCAAAGAACATAAGTCCCAAATGAACATTTACTATCATGAATAAACTCTCCACAGCATTACAATACGACTAAGTTGGTGTCAACAAAATCTATTGCTTTATTATTTCTTTTTATTCATCAAGGACATTTAAGTTTTTTGGAAACTATTCCTTGAGATTTCTCAGGATCTTTTTACAACTTTCAAAATTAAGACTCGTGTTCTTCATTCGACTTGAGTTGTTGATTGTTCCTTGTTACCAATTAATTCAATAATCATCTGAATTTCTATCTAAAGGGCCGTTTGAAACTGATGTCACTCCAAATTTCTATCAGTTTTAACCGCAGCTATCCTGTCGTCTTGACACCCCTTTCCCTTGTGACATGACATTCAAACTGAAATTAAGTTGTTGATAGAGTTATGTTCTCTTATGGTGTGTATTAAGTTACTTCTTTTTATGTAATTTGCAGTAGAGTTTCGTATAGTTCGTATTGTAAACACCATATAACTTAGTACTTTCTGCCCTTTGTGCCCTCTGATAGATTACGCAAAATCTAATTTTGTTGCAGGGATTTGTCATACTTGTGTTTACCTTTTTCGAACGAAGAACAAGAAAATATAAAGAGTAAGGAGTATTTTTATCGTATTTTTCGTAAGAATTTTACCGTCCAAAAATCATTTTCCTGTTAATCTATGCCCTCAAAATTGGGAAGAAAGTTATGATAACAAATTTGACATAATTCATATAATATGGGAATGGTTTATACAAGGCCTAAATTAAGTTACTCTATACAGGGCGGCCGGGAACCATGGAGGACTAAGGTCAGGCAGAATACTTGGGCCCATTTCTACCAAAAATGGATTTAAAATGTATGCAATTTTCTTTATTTACTTTTAATTTATATTCGTAAAGAATTGCCAAACTTTTCAAATATAGATTTGATCTGAAATTACCATGTTATTTAGAATCATACTTTAAACGAGACATTTTAATGACCAGAGGGCTCCCCTTTTCTTACGTGACCATGGGTAATTGCCAACTTGCCCCTATTTCGGTGGGCTTGGTTCTATATTTTTTAAAATGCTCCCTTTGGTTGTCTTTTGCTTCAGTCGTTTTGATTAAATTTTTCATTTTCGTCTTTTAGTCTAAGGCTAACAATAATGATAATAATCTGCCAAATCTCCATTTCGGTGCAGTTACTGTAACATAAACACAAAATTGCCAAAAAGACATCATGTGGAGTGTCTAAATCTAAATATTCCTGTTTTTCTAAAGCTTTAATCTAAGACAAATTGCAACGGGACTTTTCATCGAAAAATGGGCTCAATATCATAAAAGGAAACTTTTAGGAAATATTTTCATTAGAAAGCTGCCGAAATGTATTTAGGGGTGTTATCTGTATTTTCCTTTTGGTACCAATGGTCTATTTGGTTTTAGATTAGAAAAAGCTGGGTCAATTTTTTTATAGTTAAACTTTAGCTTATTGACTAGAATTAAATGAACGTATTTCGTAGGTCAAAGAAGACAGATGTTGATGAGAGTCGCCCAATTCTTGCCTAGTGTCAATGCTACTGGTATGTTTGGTTGTGCAGTCTTTTTCCATTTCTTGAATTTTCATTCATCACTTAACTACAGCACGCGAGGTCTTTTACTGTTCCTCATCAAGGAAGTCCACCGAATCAGCAGATGAAAATAATGATCATACTTTGTTGTACTAATATCTGTAATTACGGTAATTTTGCTTATGTACGTAAATCTTTCCTGTCGTTTTTATAAATACTACCTCTCTCTCTCTCTCTTATCTCTCTTCTCTCTCTTCTCTCTCTTCTCTCTCTTCTCTCTCTCTTCTCTCTCTCTCTCTCTCTCCTCTCTCTCTTCTCTCTCTTCTCTCTCTTCTCTCTCTTCTCTCTCTTCTCTCTCTCTTCTCTCTCTCTCTCTCTCTCTCTCTCTCTCTCTCTCCTATCTCTCTCTCTCTCTCTCTCTCTCTCTCTCTCTCTCTCTCTCTCTCTCTCTCTCTCTCTCTCTCTCTCTCTCTCTCTCTTATCTCTCTTATCTCTCTTCTCTCTCTTCTCTCTCTCTCTCTCTCTCTCTCTCTCTCTCTCTCTCTCTCTCTCTCTCTCTCTCTCTCTCTCTCTCTCTCTCTCTCTCTCTCTCTCTCTCTCTCTCTCTCTCTCTCTCTCTCTCTCTCTCTCTCTCTCTCTCTCTCTCTCTCTCTCTCTATGAGCGAGTGGGCGGCATCATGTCAGCAGTGCAACCTGCATCAAAGAGAAGTAACTCGCCTTTAATGTGATCAATCCTTTATTACTTCTGGCTGCGAATATTTGCACAAGAAAGTTGCAAAAGCTTTTGCTCTTGTGTCAGTCGATTGCGTTTTGACCTTCTCAACAATGTGTATTTGGGTAGAACTCTCCTTAGATGAAACAAAATAGAAAAGTGATAGTGTCACAAAAATAAATATTTTGCAGTTCGACAAAATATTGCAATACGAGGATAATGTATATGGAGGGGCAAAGATTAAGAAGAAGGTCAGAAACAAGCTGGGTGGGGAATTTGAAGAAATGTCGTATAGAGACTGGGACTCTGATGTGCAGGAAGGTGGAGAACCGGGATATATAGGGCCAGAATGTTAATAACACGCACCTTCAGTGTTAGTTGTTGCCAGCTCCTTGGTAATTGCTTTGCTAAGCCCTCACGCTGTAAGAAAAGGTCCAGCTTCCCTTGCTCAGTTTCTTTCTAATTTCCTCTTCATTTGTTACACAGGACACGCGCTAATACCCCGTGCTGGTCACTTCAAATGGGTTTGTATCAGATCTCAACTGATCCGTGACACGTTGGAAATTATGTTTTTATGGAAATATTTACTTACATAAAAGGACACTTAATTTTTAACCTTCAACTAGTTACTTTAATCAAAACACTCTTGTCGTCTTTGTGCAAATACATTCAACATTTATTTATCCTTTCATCAAAAGTTATTTCACCAAGACACATTCCGTACATTTTCTGTTCGTCACCCACTCTCCCTTTCTATTCTTCCCAAGCTTCATCTTTGTCGCTGTTTTCATTATCTTTTTATGCAATATTTTGGTGTAGATATGTTCAAAGTTTTAAAAATTGTCCTATATGACGAGAGGGGGTGCTTTGTGCCAATCAACTACACCCCAACACCGCTTTACAGTAGTTGATGGGAAAAATTGCTAATTTTCTGTGACAATTTCGTTTTAGTTAGTTAAAATTCAGCATGTTGTCTTTGCAAATACCTCCATCGTCAAGCTATATCTATCACGCTCCCAAGCCACCCACCCCTTTTATCAAGACGCCCCAATAGATTTATGTGTAGATTGATGACAGAGTTAATAGAATCTTGTTATTTTAGTAGCTTTTTAAAACGTCTTCATTCTTTAACCACAATACAATTAACTCGTTTTTTTAATCGCAGAAATTGCTTGCAGTTTTATTAATTTTGTATTTTTTTCGCTAGTTCGATTTGATTATACTTTTCCTCTGCCATTTTAATTATGTTGCAGTTTAACAACTTAGGATATGAGCTTTGGCCATTAATATTTGAAGTTAAGGCTTAAGCGCCTTGAAGGGTGTAGATTCATATGTATGCTTTAAAATAATCAGTTACCTGATACAGTGGAACCTCAAATAGCGGCAGCCTTCAGGAGCCAAGCTTAGTGGCCGTTTTTTAAAAGTTACCTCTAAAGGAAGGTTTTTTCATATATTCTCCCTATCGAAAAAGCGGAGGTTTTCACATGTGAGATCACCACCAGTTCGGCAGGGACCTGGGACTTCTATGGTGGCCCAGCATTCTCATTCGAAAAACAGAAACATATTTTATGAAATATAAAAAAATCACAGATATTTGTGGTAAATTTGACATTAAATTCAAATTATTTTCTTGAAGTTTAAAATAGCATGTCAAAAAGCAGAATAAACATAATAAAAAAATTAAAGAAACATTTCCATTTCCAAGTTTCAAATAGAATTGTTTATTTTTGTTTCTGGAAATCACATTGAAAGTTGTCAAAAGAAACATTTTCGTTTTCATTTTCAAAATGAAATGTCACGATCGGCCCAGCGTTCTCATAGACCACAATGCTTTGCAAGAATAAGCGCCTCATTTCCATGCAGCTTTTCGCGCTCTTTTTGCTTCGCCTTGCCACTTAACAGCGAAGAACGCATACCTCGTGGTAGCCTATTTAATTTGAATTAATCATGAAGAGGCATGATACTTGGGAAAAACTTTATAAGGTAATGAGTAACAAAAGAACAAAACAAAACGAGGCATCAAATAAAAATAAAAAACTCGGATCTGCCCCACACAAGATTGTCGTCCTTCAGAACCCGACAGCAAGCAAACCTATCGTCCGATTCAGCCACGCAAATTTGTATTATTTGAGTTTGACGAAATAGCTCTATCTAACTTGAAGAGTGCTTGTGCTGCTCATTTTGGCCTCCCTGTCAGTACGTGTGACGTGCTTGTCTCAAACAAAGGTCCCTTGTGCACAAATATTCAACAGATACCACATCGGAAAGATAAATATTTTTTTCTTCTTTTTTTAATAAATCTAATATCAATTAGTTTGAGGTTTGCGGTTCAAGCTTGTTCACTTTACTTGGATTTGGTTCACTGTCGGGGCTTTATAAATTAAGTAAGGGTGTTAGAGTTGAAACAAAAATTTCAGGTTTTAATTTAGGGGGCTTCAGCCCTCTAAGCCCTCCATAATTTCTGCCAGGATGCATTCTATCTAAAGTCTACGCCAGACATTGCACCAGAAGACCTCTGCACCTAGATGTAGGAAGTGCACTCGGGGTGGGGTAAGGTTCGGTTAGGTGCAGGCTGTGGGGTATGATTAGGGCAAGGGTAAAGCTTGGGTAGTAAGGGTACTGGGTATCTATTCAGATCCAATAATAGTGGATCTAATTGCCTTCCCTCCCAAACTACTTAATTCCCAAACTCTACCCTAATTAGCCAAAAATAAAGAAACTTTCAGTAGTGAAAAATATCCTAATTTCTTATAAAAAAGAGTGTACACTCATAATTTTTTTTTTAACTGAAAAGTTCTTTAGAGCTTTGTAAAAAATGAGGACATGGTCCTCTATTTCGCCAGCCCCATGAATTCAATAACAAGTTAACCTCGCACCAAGGACGTGAATGTTCCAACTTTACCCCTTTTTTCCTAATCGTTCTCCGTTGAACTAGTCCTTCATTGTCATCAAGGGTCATTACATCGTAAACGAGTCCTCTGGAACCTGAAGGCCATACTGCTCTCTGATTCTCTTGTGCATAGCACGGTAGCCTAATAACTGATCTGGACCATCTTTTTCTGCATTAAATGCCTCACCCACTTGATTTACAGTTGTATCGTAGTCGACGAATTTTATTCCAAAATGTTTCATGCGCCTACTTGATGTACCAGGGCTCCAAGCGTACTGAGAAAAATCCCTTTGCAGAAAGTCAAGAATTTCAGCTCTTCGCAAGTTTCTGGCAACCATACAGCGAATAAATTTTTGGAGTTCGTTATCCTCTGTCCATTCGTTATTTCTTTTATATTATGCAGCCATATGGAGCAAAATCTCCCTTTCTTGGCTACATAAGCGAAAGGTAATTTATTTAGAAAATCAAAAAGGGCGCGAAAAGCTGCATGGAAATGAGGCGCTTATTCTTACAAAGCATTGTGGTCTATGAGAACGCTGGGCCGATCGTGACATTTCATTTTGAAAATGAAAACGAAAATGTTTCTTTTGACGAACTTTCAATGTGATTTTCAGAAACAAAAATAAACAATTCTATTTGAAACTTGGAAAAGAAATGTTTCTTTAATTTTTTTATTATGTTTATTCTGCTTTTTGACATGCTATTTTAAACTTCAAGAAAATAATTTGAATTTAATGTCAAATTTACCACAAATATCTGTGATTTTTTTATATTTCATAAAATATGTTTCTGTTTTTTGAATGAGAATGCTGGGCCACCATAGACTTCCTCAACTAACCGCAAATCTGGAGATGGCTGTTCCGCAGAAGTGACCGTTATTAGAGGTTTCACTGTATCAGACCTGTCAACCCTCCCGGTTCAGCCGGGAGACTCCCGGTTTTGACTACTTTCTCCCGGTCTCCCGTTTTTTAAAATTTTTCTCCCGGTTTCAAAGATGTCTAGCAGAATGTCTAGGAAGAATCTTCACCGAATGTTCGATTGAACTGCGCATCTCATGCTTCAAAGACAGGTCCATCGTGTATGTTTTCTTTTTACGGAGGTAAAATTTAGATATACTGGTCACATTGACTTCCACATGACAACAATCTTTTTTGTTAGTGCTTACTGATTAACAAAAAGCACTTAAAGTTATTATGAAGATACCTCTCATGATCACTTTTGTCATAAACTGTTTGCTGAGCACAACATTTTATCAGGTATATTTATTCCCTTAACAAATCACTGTGATCTCCCCGTTTTTGACCAAATCTCCCTGTTTTTCTTTAGGAAAAATCTAAAATCTCCAGGTTTTGAAAATTTAAGGTTGACAGGTCTGCTGTATATGTGTTTATTACTCAATTAAATAACTTTTTATCCTTAAATTTTTTGCTGAATGCTGCAAAATTCGTTACAATATAATTGTCTGCAATATTTGACTTAGTCATGTGTAATATTATATGTATCTAAGCTATTGTGTATCTCTCTACAGAACTTACATCTCTTTACAGAACTTTTTCAAAAGTCCTAAAATCATTTCCTAGAATAGAAAAACACAAATATAACCTTTTCAGAAAAGTTTTTGCAAAAGTTTTTGATTGAGTTTTAACCGTGCAGTAACGCTTAATGGCTTTATAAAAGTGGTTTGAGTTTTGAATGGCATGTTGTTCTCAACGCTGACGCCATTATTAATTCGTCGAAGTGGTGCTATACTTTTGCTCACCTAGTGTATTTCATGAAAACAAAGGAGAACATTTGTTAAACTAGGTTAGTGTTAAAGTAAAGGATGTGTACAAGCAGTGCCAAAAAGCAGATCGACATGAATAGAAATTTGCATTAAAAAGCAACTTGTAAAATTTTTTATACTGTATATTTATTTGAACCAATCATATGTAAAAAGAATTCAAAACATTGAAAGTAACGAAATAATGGCTGAAGAACAAGTAAACGAATGCGAGAAACAGAAAGGTTGCTTACTGTGATTAAACCACGGGGCAGTAGAAGTTATTGCTTGGGGCAAAAGATAGAATTTTTTTTATTGTAGCGAAGTTGCAAGATCTGAGATTTTGCAACATTAAATTTGATGTTTTAGCGGGCTATAACTTAAGAGGGCTCTAGCACTCCAAATCTTCAGCGATTTGCTGTTTCAGTGTTTAATTCATAACCATTTCACGCTAACTGATGGAATAGTTTTAGGGAGCCTGGAAACAAAGGCCAGAGGACGAGGAAGGCAATCAACACAGCCAATTCTTTGTTTCTATGGTAACGTAAACAGCCTCCCTCTCGGTAAGAGGCCTTTCCAAAGAGTTTTCTGGCCACAACAGAAAAGATGGAGGAAGAAGCGGTAGCTTCAGACAATATTGTAACCGAGTTTGCTACTTACGAAGACTTCTTAGACAGCCAGATAACACCATTAGACCTTTATTATCTTGAGGTATGTAAATTAATTGCTAGAAAAGAATAAATAGGGAGGATCAGCGAACGAATTTCATCGCTGTAAGGTGATAACTTCTCATCGATTGCGAATGGATAAAATAGAAAATCTGAGTTACCTAACAGCATTTGGTAAATATTTTTAAGGATGAAGAGCTGGCAAGGCAACTGGTAGAGCTTGGTTATAGAGGAAGTGGGGAGGTATGACAATTTTTTCTTTGAAGTTGACCAACGAGGCAATCTTCACTTGAGCTTTTATATAATCGCTACTGTTGTAAGCAAAAGTTTCAAGAATCTTTTATTTCCAAACCCTTTTGCTCCTATTGTTCTCAAAAGATGGTGCCATTCGAATAACTTAATCTTTCATTCAGTACTGGTTATATTTAAACATGCTATATCTTATTTACCATCAAGAGTTTCCTCGTGATTTTTAATGCCGATAGCTGTGTTGGTTCTTTGATATATATCAGGCGCGGATCCAGCCTGAATTTTGACCTGTGCAATGCAAAGGTTGTCAGAAAGAGAAGCCACGCCCTTTTGTGTTGGAAACGCCCAAACTTTTCTCAATAAATTTCTGATAATGAATAGGGAATTCAAGAAAGGAATTCTTAGGAAACGACTTGCAAAGAGAAGACTAAATTTATCTGCAATTCGAAGGAAAAAGGTATTGAAAAAGCATACTCGGACCAGGGCCCTCCACTATTCAAACACAGTGGTCATATCACAAGACCACAGAGCAGATGTTCGTTCCTTAGCAGATTAGCAGGGGGTGAAGCAGCGATTGTCAATTGCCATTTTATTGGCTGTAACAAACAATTGCATAGGTTCACTGTAAACAATTGCATAGGTAAACTCTGATTCCTATTGGCTGGCTGAGCCGCTGCAGAGGCAAGCTCGGCTTCTGATTTGCTAAATCAAATCTCATCTATGCTCCCACCAAACTTTAGCTTACAAGATGTTTGCAGAGGTCAAGCAAGCGGTGAAGGGCGGACGTTGCTGAAGAATTTGCCAAAGAAATTATTGATTAAAAATTTTGATAGTTTCTATTTTATTTTGCTGTTGTAAAAATCTGACTTATGCTTCTGCATAGGTTGCTGTAGTCTGGATCCGCCTCTGTCTATTACTTGCATATATGCACCCATGTTCTGAATTAGTAATGCTGTAACTCTGTACCACTTTGAATGCTTAAATGATTTATTGAGACTTCAATCCACGTTTTGTATTTAACTCAAGGTGCTGAAAAGAGAGGAATTTGAAGCGAGAAAACAAGCAGCTGAAGCTAGTCGGCTTTCAAAAAGAAGCCAACAAAAGTAGGTAGAAAGTAACAAGGAAGAGCAATTTATTTCCAAAACAAAATAAAGTTTAATAAAAGTTTCTCTATTTTCAAAAAAATGTTACTACATTACATATTTAAAAAATATACACTGGTTAACAGGTCTGAAACTTTGTTATTTGCTTATGCAAGCCAGGTACAGAAACATCTGTTTGTCTGGTACACAGTCTAAAATAAAGTTTGTGCTGCCAATTTAAGTTATTTTATGCAAACAGGAAGCACAAATCCAAAAAATCAATATGATAATGTTACCACCAAAAATCAATATGATAATGTGAATATATGGAGATAGCTAGCTAGCCTGGATATGCTTCCAGGCTGGATGGGCTACTTTACCTTCAGCATGATTTATTACCTATAACTTGATATACATTATAGGTCATTTATCTGCAAGCTAAAGGTAAACTTGTGTTTTCAAAAACACCAGTTACTTGATAAACATCCATCTCTTGATTCCTTGTAGAGTGCTGGCAAGTTCTGGCAAAGACCTAGGTGATCCATTCCTTCAGGCACTGGCCCAAAGAGAAGAGGCGAATAGAAACGGAAAAATGACAGTTAGTGCCATTTCAGTCAACCTGTCTAAGTAGAAGTGACTTGTTATCAAAACAAATAAAAATATACTGTATTTCAAAGAATACCATCTCATATGAAATACGGACCAAATGATAGATTGCCACAATCAGTTATAGGCACTTGCCATCTTTAGATTTAAAGATCTTTAAATTGTTTTTCATGGTATTTCAATTATGTTGTCAGGCTACAAACTATTATTGAAACACTATTCATAAATTTTTTTAAGGGTTTGCTCATACATTTGAGTATAAATAGCACTGAACCATGCTATTTCAACTTAGTGAGTTTGAAAATACTGCAATAAAAGTGAAAGTATTTTTTCTTTGCAGACAATAATATTCATCAGGGATAAGAATGCAAGAGGGCAGGTATGAACTTTTTTAACATTTACTCAAATCTTTCTTCTTTTGAAATAAATTCAAGTAAGCTCCTTTTTTAAGAATTTCTTTGGTGCCTGGTCACAAGAAAGTTTTGGAGTGCAGAATAAATTTTCGGGAAATAGAGGAAATAATAAAAGATGCTAAAACATGAAAGGTGCAATTTTTCTCACATAAAAGGCACTTTTTTCATTTTTCATTCCTTCCCTTTTCAAAAATTTATTATTACCATGTGCCCTTTTCTATAAAGAGCCTCTTCCACTTTTTATCCCATTTGATGTCTGTGACCAGACCTATTCTTTGCTGATAATGGTCTTTTTTATAAGTCTGTTTAATAGGATATTTTGCTTGCTTTTATAGGATATTTATAAGATATTTTGCTAGGATATTTTCCAAGGATTGTTTTTATAATAGATATTGGCTCAAAGCAGTGCTTACTAGGACAGAGTAAGCCATGCTTTTATAGTTTGGTAGCCAGTTATCGTGTTGTTAATTGAATAAGGAAACCAATATTGTTGTAACTAGTCTTTGAATGCTGGAGTTCAATTAAGTTTTAAGTAAACATTGTCATCCTTTTTTAGGAAATTTCTGGCTATATTGATTATGCACACAGACTCAAGGTATGATATTTTTCACAGCACTACTCTTCTGTCATTTATAAGAAAGAGATGTCTTTTCTTTCTGATGATTCTAAGATATGTCAATTTGTGCAAATTGTCTATTCTTAAGGACTTTTGATAGATTAACTTGAAAGTTATCTAGCACCTTGCCTGAACCTATTGTATTAAAAGTTTGAAAAAGTTTTTGAAATAATGCATATTATTAGTTGAGAAAAGTGCCTTTGCCTGAGGTACCTTGGTATCAAAATAGTGCAGTAAAATTTCAATGATCCTTAGTGAGGCTTAATTTAATGTGTTTTGACGTCAGGGTGAGCTATTGTTGTAAAGTGTTTGTAAAAACCCTTTTTTCCAGGAATAAAAATCACTTTGAAAAAGTAAGAGTGTTCTTCGAAGATGTATACGTTATGACAGCCTAAGGAAATTTTCTAAATGGCAAAAACTTTTATAATACATGTGGAGGGGGGCAAGGAAGACTGGTTTTGAACGTGAAATGTAGAAGGTGTTGGACTGCTTTGTAATTAATTCAATTGCCCTAATAGCTTCAATGCTTGGTGCATTCTGAATGAAATGATTCAACTCCTGAATAATGTATATCTCAAATGTCTTACTCTAGACAGAAGATTTCGAACCCTATTTTCTGGGAAGAAAAAGATTGCTTCCGAGGCCGTCAGATTTAAGGTATTGCTGAAATTCTTATCTTTAGTCCAATCATTTCTTTCCTTTCATGAATACAAATGTTCAAGTTTTGTCTATTGAAGACCCCGTATGATTACAGCTTTGTATTGTTTAATAACAGGTCATTTATTTTTTATTTATTTGCATTCACCAGGATTATATAATTTTGTGATATTCTGCCTCTTGGTTAAATTCTCCGTTTTGATTCCCTGTCTTTTTTCGTTCAAAACGTTAGACATTTAGAAGAAAAATACTTAAAGCCATAAAACCATAGATATTAACCCAACTATAAAAATAGCATTGCTCCTGTCCAAGTAAATTTAGATTTGGACCACCATGAATAAAAGTTATGCAAACTAATTTTACCTCGCATTAAGTTAAAATTCTTGTCTTGCCTCACATTAAGCGTGAATTTCGCAATAGCAGCTCAGAACCGTCCTGTTCTACACACAAATGCCAGTACAGTAAATACAAAAGCAAGTGTAGCTGTAGATACGTCATAGAACACTTCATGTCAAACCTGTAAGCTGTAATGTTCATAGGCAAACTTGCTTTATATTTTCATCTAATCTTCCTTTTTTCATTTCCTTCTTTTTTGGTTTCTTTTAACGTAGTTTCTACAACTGGGAGACACAGAAATGTACCTCGAATGCGACACCAAACTACCAGGTAATGAAAAGAACGGCCTATGCTACAGAATTTGGACAGCCTTTTCCTAATCTCTTCTTGTCATTAAAATATTTTTTGATAACTGTTTTCCTGTTGCTTTGAATGTTATTCCTAATAATATAGAACTTATCATAGTTTTCGTGATCAAATTTTGAATGCAGTATCTTCTTCGCTTGTAGGTTATAGCTGAAAATTCATCTGGTTTATTGTTCAAGAACAAGCGTGATCGCAAAATCCTTAATGTCGACCCCAAGGTATCATTTTTTCCTTTTTCTGTATCACTACCAGATCAACAGACATTGATAGGGGGAGTGAACGAGGGCAGGGTGCATTAGGCTGTTGTCCTTTCTATAACATCTTATTCAACTTTCATTGGTCGACTTGAGTCCTGCATGAATTTAGTAACAAGGACTTAAAGTTGAAATTTTTTACGCTTAAACATCGACTCGCTGATTTCCAAATTTCCAAATATCCTTATTTAAGCTTTATGTTTTCTTTTGCTCAAAATTTGGTCTTGGATTTCGAGTTTCGTATCAAACAACATTATGTTTAATTTCTTAGACTTTCTAAAAATGCAATGACTTTATGAATTTTTTAGGCCCAGACACCGGGTGATAATTCTGCGAGGATTGTGATTGAATCACCGAAGTACATTCAGATTGTCTTGTATGACCACATCACAAGGCGAAAAACTTAAAAACAACTGGAACCAAGGCTGTTTCTATATGTTTTATGTAAATAATCACTATGTGTCTCATGTAAAATCTGTATGTCAAATTAGTCATTAGCTTCAAGGTAGAATCTATTACTGTAGCTTGTTTTTCATCTTGTTGATGTAAATAGCATTGTTCTAAAGTCAAAGTTTGATTATTTGTTAGTGCTATGTTCTCGCGATATTTGTCGATTTCGTATTTCTTTGTAACCTAGAGCACGCCTAATCGCCTACTCATATTGTTGCATGTAACATACTCTTCCATTTTGTGCTTGGCTTAATCACAAGTCGCCGTGATTACACAGAAAATCAGTTACTTCATTTCTCAATACGAATAGAAATTGAAAAGATTTACACGTAACAGGGCATCAAAAGCAAAATTTAGGTGTTTGTTTGTTGATGGTGTACTTCATGTTCTTGTCCATGAGGTCCCTGGAGCAGCAAAACATCGAAGGATCCCCTTTAGAATGACATTTAAAAGCGCTAGATATTGTCAAGAGGCTTGAATTAGCGACGAAAGAATTTCCCAAGACAGCCAACTTGTTTGTTTAGTCACTTTCGCATGTTTTGAGCCCTCACAAGGGAATACATTGTGTTTAAAGCGTTCTTCCTCGTGTTTCATTCCGTTGTTCATGGAGTTTGGAGCAATCTGAAGTTTGGCATGAAAATTGCTTATCGTGGTACTTATTGCTTACCGTTAAGAGTTCTTGGAAGAATATCACTCTTGCAAGAACAGTAAACATGTTGACTGTAAAAAAGCTGTGGTGCTGTTTGAAAAGGCATCACTTCTTATCGCAGGTAACATCTTTTTTAAAGATAAAGCTATTATGAAATGTTATTGTTTTATCTTAATATTTCGATAAGTTTGAAGATATAGACAGCAAAGAATTTTGCCACTCTGAAAATGAAATTTGATACTTACGGACATAGTTTACTATAAACAATACATTTCTAGCTCTCAAGCAATATAAAGTCACATGCAGATATAAGCTATGAAATAATTAGCTATAAGGTTATCGGTTGAAAGCTAGGCCAACTATGGGCAAACCTAACAAACCTGGTTTTGATAAACCGATTAACATAGTGTCATACATGTCGAGGAGTTTCTTGACGGTATTAACGAATCACAGGCCTCCTCGGGTCAGGCAACGCTTTCCTGCTAATATGACATCCAGCAAATCATAATACTTATCTGAATTCGCCAGGTTCACCGGAAGTTGCATACATCATGAGAAGTGAATGAATAATATATAATACCGAAATGAATAATAAGGTAGATTGATCAGTAGCAGCCAATTTTTATATTAAGCATTTTCATCTTCACTGCAACAAGACTTCGAGGCCGCCTGATTGTAACCCGGAATAGGAAGTAAGCAGAAGGGCAAAACCTGAAACATCTACCTTTACAAGGAAAAAAACAAACGACGGCCACCGATTGAACCAGCCGGAGCAAAAAGCCCTGACCGAGAATTTCCAAATAACGTCAAATCCTTTGTTTTCGCTAAGCAGACCAGAAAATAAGTGGAATATCAAAAATGTATATCCAAATTTCAAGGTCTCGAAACTTAACTTCCACAGCGAGTACAAACAAACGAAGGATATTATCGGGTACCACGAGCCACCAACATGTTGCTAATAAATCATCGTTGAAATCTTCGGGTGCAAAAATTTGCGTCAGTGTCTCTTTAAAAAATTATTCAAGGGTCTTAAGCCATTTTTTTCAGTCATATTTCATGGATAAAAGATTAGGAAAACACCAGATCTGTTCCTTCCAATAAAGGAATTCGGAAAGTTCGTATCAAATGTTATTTATTTTTGGTTCTACCCATCATTACTTGGCATCCTCGTACAACAGATGCAAATATATGGAGCTTGAATTATTTGATAAGAATTATTCAGGTTTGTTTGATAAAACTGCGGTCTTGTAACATTAAAAGGTTGCATAAAATTTGAGATAACGAAAGCAGTGAAAAAGAGACCAACATATTTCTTCACACCGGTGTTATCAAGATTATAAAATTCGAAATTTGCTAAAATTTGAAAATTTCCACAGGATTCTAAGCACTCGAGGGAAATATTAAATGAAATCTAAAATGTTAAGAATAATTGAAAATGTCACTGCTAAAAATGAACTGACTATAGACAAAATGTTAGGAATAGTATTAACAATTAATCTACAATTGCTTTTTAAACAAAACATTTAATATACAGAAATGAAACATTTTCTTAAGGAAGAGAAGGGCATTACGATTTATATAAAAAATTACAAGCATAAAAGATATTGGGACTTAAAAAGCAAAAGCTTAATATTGCCACCAACAGAAAAACCTATGGTAAATAAAAGGATGAAATGTTGGAATGGAGTAACCTTCAGAATCAATCATTGTCAATAAATTTTTTCCATACTATGAAATGAATTGCATTTTTTATTTTTCAGGAAAACTGTCGTGAAATATTACAGTGGATACCAAAAGGCTTGGGTAAGAAGCATTCAACATTTTAATCTTTTAATCTCAAATAGAATCAAATTTACAAGCACGCTTTGCATGCAACATTGGAAGGCCTACGGACAAAACTGTTTAAGAAAGATACAAATAGTCGTTCAGAATTTCTAATGACAAAATTTTGTCTTCTGGCAAAATTAATTGACAAAGTAAAAATTAAACAAAAGGGAAAATTTTAATGTTATACTCGGGCTAATGTACATATCAAAATCACACTTAAGTGTCTTTTCTAATAAAGAGGTCAGAAAGGCTGTTGACTACTTGCTTGTTCGAGGACGTGCTGTACATGAAACCTCCATCAAACCCTACCAAGGAAAAGTCGATAGAAAAATCCAATTTCGTAGTCTTCAATCTAAATCAAATAGCCAATTGCCCGAAATTTTGTGTCAAAAATCCACTCTATTCTGCGGCGCGTCCTCCAGCAGGATATATTTTGAGTCACTCCCCAACCCCACACCCCGACCCCAAGATAATGTGCTCTCATTGAGACATGCCTGACTTTCTATCCTATGATGACCACGGAAGTTGACACAGTAAATTGGTATATTTCATTCTTCAATCTTCAATGACGGAGACAGTCTGTGCATAAGTGCTATTAAATGATCTTGCAATATGCATATTCTGAAAAAAAGAGAAATAATTATTGAAAAGAAAAACGTACACAACGATTGCCATTAGCTCTAGAAACACCTTTTGGTTTTTGGTTATTAGCAACTTCGGGCAAAAAACAATACACAGTGCAGTCTTTTGTTAGTCATTCCAGAGTCAGTATTTTTATCATCGTTGAATACATAATTATAAAAAATTACTGTTTACCTTTCTGTCACAAAGTACTCGATACCGTAGAGGCAGAGCTATTTCCATCATCTAGTGACCTGATGATGACCCTTTAAAACTCGTAGAAGCAACTTAGAACCGTGCTGTTCTATACACCGAAAGCGTATACAGATGTGTAAATATAAATTTAGGAATCACATTTTAGTTGGTTACCCAACCAAACTTTAATTTACCTTTCAGTCAAATTACGCATACATTTCTTGGTCAATGTATTCTGACTTTTGTCCAATTCTATTCAATCTCTGATGAATCTAGATGCAAAAATCATGAAAAGTGCTGTCAACCTGTTTTTCAGTATTATGTGCTCTATGTGGTATTAACAGAGCTTTGGTTAGATGAAGCAATCATATAAATATAGAAGAACAAAAAAAATCAGGTACAAAATAGTATCCCTACAGCCTAGAAAACTTATCGAAATAGGAACATGAGAGGAAAAACGGAAGAATAAAACACTTAATCTCTAATAATCTTTTAGGAATAATAAATTGATTAGAGTTGAAGAAAGGGCGAGTCTTATTAAATATGTTTGGCATATAAAACTTTATTGAATAAATATTTCCTTAAAGCATAGAGTAGAATCTAAAAATTTCAAAACAAGACGCAATGATTCAAAAAACCTATGCAGAGTAATATTTCTAAATTGATGTCAAAATGAAAGCCTGATAATGAAGGGACAATTTGTTTCTGATTATGAAAAGTTAATCAAAGTTAGACGAAATAGAAATGATTGAATAAAAAAAACTCGAATGATTATGGAAATGGAAACGAATTATTGGATTCTAATTGTAGTTTGTTCCTAACTTCAATTCAAAATACACTCTTCAAAAATATGAAAAACTGGTTAGCAATAATTACTTTTTGTTCCTTAGCCAACATATCTTTTTCTTCCTGGTAGAACCCTCTTTGTTTTACAAATGATCTAATCTTTTCTTCTCTTTCACTCAACGCCTGTAAAAAATAATCAAAATTATGAAGTTATTCACTTTACATTTATATTTAATACATTTTAATCATATTGATATTTGATCTGGTAAAAATTGATTGAAAATAAATTAAGTGCGAACAAACAAAAAATATTTTGAAACATAAACAGCAAAATCAAACAAATTAGAAGTTTTCTTTACTTGCTGAGATCATGGGATCCTTTTATAAAAACAATGTCTGAGTTATTGAGAAGTTTTAGTACTATGCTATATAAGTCCCATGATATGAATGTGCAAGGGTTTGAGCGCAGAAAAGAAATAGAGGATACAATTAAATGTTGTTTGGGATCGTTGGTTATTTGGAGGTGGATGTTAAAAAGGCTTCACTTAATAGAAATGTTATTTTGATCAAGGGAACTTAATCTTTCTTATAAACTGACCTTAAGTTGCTAGCATCAGAGGACAAAAGAAGAGGAATCTAAGTTCCCATTGCTTGAGAAATACTGGTCAAAGATCAAAGATGGAGGAACAAAAGTTTGAATGAAAAAAATATCAAAACACAAAACTATTTTTACAGCTAGACCATGGATGTACTTAATCTGATACAATTATTTCGAATGAACTATTCTCAAAAGAGAAATGATGGATTGTATGGTAAAAATGCACGAACTTCTAAGGAGCTTATTCTGTTAGGTAATACAATTGCAAAGTTCTTTTTCCCAAAATTTATACATGCTTTAAAAAAACGGCACTTTTACGAAGACCCAATGTTTTCAAACCGGCAAGGCTTTTTTTTACCACAAAAAGCAAATAGAAGCATAAAAATTTGCAACCTTGGGGCTTTCTCTTTTATTTCAATAAAACAAAAAAATAAACATTATCATAAGAGAAACAAAAGCTACCTTTTTCAATGCCGCCTCCTCTCTAAGAAGCTTCTGCACCAGTTCTTCTTCTCGTTTGTGGCATCGAATGGAGGTTTCCTACAAATGGTAGCTGCAATTATTAATCCACGTCAAATGATCTGGTTTAAAAACTATAAGAGACACAGTTGCACAGGGGTGGTAGCCTTCATTATATGCAGGACACATTCTTTGGGATCTTTTTTGACTTTGCTTTGCCTTGTGGGTATTTTGAAAAGTTGTGACTTCGAAAACACTCGTCCTCTCAAAAACAATCGTTTGTATAGAAAAAATATTTTTAATATATGCTCGAATCATCCAGCCTATCTGTAAGATCAGATCTCACATGGAGGTTACAAAAAGAGGCTGAGAATATTTGAAAGAAGTTGAAAACGTTTCAAAGAGTTTCAAAAGAGAAAAATGCTACAATCATAGCAGTTCTTTAAGGAAAAAAACGAAAGTATTTTACAAAATTCTTTTAAAAAACAACATTTTATACATTTTTCAGAAACTCACCGACACGTGATTTCCGCTCGGCGAGAAATGTAAGGAAAGAAATAAATCTAGTTTTGAGTCAATTTACAGTTAGCATTCTGACCTTGATAAGCCTTGCGTTTTCCTTTTTGACAGCACTAAGCTCTTGCCTAATTCCTTCTACAGTCTGCTCCTGCTTTCGTCGCTCAGATTCGGAACTCTTAACTTGATTGTAAAGAGACTGCTCTATATCCTCCTGTTTTGCTACAAATTTCTGAAAGAATAAGAATCAAATTAGCTTGTTATACAAATCGAGAAATCACTTGTACAACATGGTAAAAATTGACCAACTTTAAAATAGCAAATAATTTTTGTCCATCTCCAGGATAGCAAAGCTGCACAAAAGCTAGCAAAGGCTAAGGATCAGTTCTTCACCGATCAAAATAATTTATTGTGAATATCAGTGCTGACTACATCCATAGCAACAGTCCACGTCCTATGAAGTGCAAGTACGGAAGGTACAAAGACGTTTCTTTTTTTTCTTAAGTTTGTTTGATGTATTAACAGAATAAGAAATGTGTATTCACTTGTTTAGAGATTTGGGTTCACTTTCGGAGGCAACTGTTTCCTTTAGGTGAGACAGTGTTTAAAAAAATTGCCCTGATCATCATATTAATAAGGAACCCTTTCCCTTCCCGTCGCTTTAGTCATTTTCTCTGTTTTCTCTTCGCTCCTTGCTTGTGCTTTTTCTTCATTTTCTGCCATCACTAGACGTTTTTAAAGCCCGGTTTACGCTATAAATAGCTACCTGGGTTCAACCGAGGTTGAGTTCACCCAGAGTAAACTAGTACGCTCGTACATCATACGCTAGCGAGGATTGTGACAGTAAGCCTCTGAGGGAGTCTCTAGCGGCCCGGTTAATACATCTCTTACGGTTCAACTCAATCAAGTGACAACAACTCAAAACAACCAACTGACTGCACGGACATCGGTTAGCTTTTAGACTCCGCTCGTCCTTAGAGATCCTGCTAATTGATTCTGACTGTGGATGGTTCTGACTTGTCAATAGTTAAATACAGGCTGTACGCACAGGTTTGAAACAGCCCTTCGCACAACCCAGATTGCTATTCAATTCAATAATCTCCAAGCTCGAGAAAAATCACGCTGGAAGAGCCAACGATATTGCCCGCGCAAATCGCTTTATATGCATATCCATTGAAGCAGTGGATGTTAAATACACGAATCAATTGCTTTGTAACTGACTTTATCCTGCTTACAAAATAAATTGCTGACTCACACTGAGATGTTTCACACTGTCTTCGACTTCCTTCATTTTGACCTCATTTGTTCTCTCCAAATACCTATTTCTCCATTCGTCCAGTATCTGTGCGCCCCTTTGCTTTCGATCACGTGTTAATGAATTCTGTAAGGCTGCCTTCCTTGCATCTACAAGCTGAAGCACAGGAATTAAGTTACGCAACAAACTGGTTATGTAGCAAATATTCTACTTTTTGAATCACAAATGGCATACTGCCGACGCAAATGGAGCTACTGTCCGAATTAATAAAAAACTTTAGGAAAGTTACCAAAAAAATTTTTAAAAATGAAATTTATTGATGCATCAAACAAATAAAATATCCCAGTGCGTGATCCCTCTAATGATATTCTCTTTACTAGAAATCATTTCATTATTAGATTTCAGTTTTTTTTATTGACAAAAAACTGAGCTAAAATTCATGTAACTATTTTTAAATTCTACCATGAGGTTTAAAAAGCATTTTTCAACGATTAGATCGTGAAAGATTTTAGACATGGAAATTAAAATATGATGTCATGATTGATGTTCTATTGGTTTTTCACCCGGGGGGGGGGGGTATTAATATATATTTAGGATAGTGGTGCTTAGGCTGGAGGTACGAACCATCAGCCCAAAACAATTGTTTGGCATGGAAATTGACCCAAAAAACAATTTTTCTTGTCTAGCACACCCAAAAAAATAACAAAGAAACTCTGCTCCATAGATGATCTTGAGATCGTATCCACAGTACAGAAGCAAGTATACTATATTTATCAAAGATACACAATTTACATCATCTTGTAGTTTCACTTTTGCATTTTGGCTAAAAACCTTTCAAATGTTCCAGTCAGTCTGCTGTCTAAGGCCTCTAGTTACGGCCATGTTTATGTCGTTATGTGTTGAGCTTTTGATGGGCTTTTGTTAGAATGAGAACGTAGTGAAGACTGTTGACTACTGTTTTTGATTCAAAACAAAAACCTGAAGAAACCAGAAATTTCAAAGAGTAAGAAACCATTCCTATCTGAATGGAAATCAGATGTTTAATTCATTAATAAACTGAATTATCCCAGGGTAAATGCAGTATGTGTCATAGAAAGAAAAAAGAAGAAAATACATGTTTACCCCTCCCTGAAAATTAGGCCCTGCCGTGATTTGGTTCATTGCGGCTGCGGGCCGCGGGCCTACGCCAGCAAAACCTGGAATCCCAAACTTTTCTTGGTTAATGAAACATGCCTTTTGCTGCCAACTCAAAGAATTGAGCAAATAAATTGAAAGGGTACGAGTTTTCAAAGTATTCCTTCAGCTACAAATATGGACACATAGAAATCAAATATACGGAACTCTTTTTTGACTCAGTCAGTTGTTAGCTTTGTGGGAGTTTCTTATATCATTCTGAATACTCTTATGATTATGAAGTTTTCATCTGCAATCAATGAAAAATAAATCATGGCTAGTGTGTAAACCATAAAATTTTCTCACATTCAAGACCCAACAAAATAATTCGGCATTTCACAAACCCAAAAAAGTAGTTGTATGGCTGACACAAAATGAATAGCTTTCGCTCAAATTTAATACCCAAAAAGGTAACCCGAGCACCCCTATCCTAAATATATATTATTACCCCTCCTGGGGTTTTCCAAAGGGTAACATTGAAGCCGTAAACTTTACCTTTATTTTCTCATCACTATCAAGTGCCTGTCTGTTATAGGCAGCATGCAATGCGTCACTTTGAGCATCACGCTGTAGCTGTGAGTTCTTTTGCAATCGTGATTTTACATCAGTCAACTTTCGACCCTCTACAAAATACAATGCAGAAACTATAAATATCATTGATACTTTAGGTGTATCTAAAGTATACACACTGGCAGTGGCGCAAAAAGGGAGTTGGGGGCTTTAAAGATCTGATCTGAAATGAAGTATTATGTTACCTCTCGGGAGTCCACGAGCAGTGTTTGTATAATAGAAGGAAGGTGTAAGAAAATTCTGACAAAAAAGCTGAATATTTGCAATATGGCCGCCTAGATAGCTTATATATTTAGATATATCATCACAGCACACTTCTTATAAATCTTAAAGAGATCTGCTACAATAAAAGCAGTGTAATCTTAAACAAGAAAAATATAAAGTATTGTAAAGTACATAGGGGATTCTATGCGGTCAGACTCTAAGTAGTTGACAAAATGATCTTTGCAAGACAAGAGTTTTATAGGTTTTCAATCAATGCAATATTTCAATCGCAAGAAGTGAGGAAATACTTAAAAATAATTTTGATAGATTGCACTTGGGCACTACACATGAGAACAAGCCTTCAAATTCAAGTTTCAATAAGAAGACTGCTTCTTGAGAACTTGCCATCAGTACTATCAAAAAGTGGCATTTAAGCGAAACTTCGAAATACTGGCGTGTCAGGAAAGCTCAAAAGCTGCTGAAATTGTACCCTGTAGATATATGGATAAGATAAACTCTGTCTTATTGAAAAAGGCTGGCTTTGTTGACGAAATAAACCTAACAGATTAGTCCATAGTGCTCACTGTAGTATTGCATTGTAAAGACCCCAGGAATGGAAAACAGAAAACGGACTATCTAAAGAAGATAGTTGCCTTCGTATTTAACAAAAAGTTATTAGGTGTAACGGACGAAGGGAATAAATAATGACGTACTCATTTTACTGATTGTTACTGGGTTAGCACTTAAAGATGATAGTACAGGGAGCTGGCAAAGACTCTGGGTTGTGGGTGCACAGTAAATACCTTGCCCAGGAAAGGAAGGCATCAAAGGAGGATATTTCTACACAAAGTCATTTCATTATTTGATTTCTCCAAGTGCTTTAAAAAAGAACCCAATAGAGACATTGAAGACAAATGCCAAAGACAAAATTACCCAGATGGAGACTTTGGATCTATTAGTGAAATTTGCACGATCTACAATGCTGGACATATTCAAGAAACTAAGATTGCCAAAAAGGGCAAACGTGCAATCGAATTGAAACACAACACAGAAATATAGGGAAAGGACTAAAATCCAGCGTAAAAACTGCCTTATCAAATCTTTAGAAATAGAAAGAAATGAATCGTCTGGTGTAAACATGCCTATCTATAATTGCCAATTACGCTTCACAGAAATATGGGACAGAATCGTGGCACAGAGGTTCTTTTTTTTCTTGCAGTACAAAGCCCTCACTACATGTTGCCAAAATTGTAGCCTACAGTGTTACCCAAACGATAAAACCAGATTGGTTTAAAATGAAAGAAGTCATTACCTTCGCGAATCTTTAGTGAGATGTGGTTTAAAGTGGTGTCCAAGTGTTTATCTAGCTCTTGTTGCTTTCTCTCGGCCTGCAAAGCCTTCGCAGTGGTGCCGCTAAAAAAGGTATCGATGTTAAGAAGGGAATCCTGGAAATGACGATGTTTGGGAAGGGAATGCTGTCCCTAGAACATACGTAATCGTTTTTGCCACAATTTATGATTTCAATTCACGATCCATCTGATTTACTAAGATTGCATTGATATTAATAGACATTAATAAAAGGCTTTATCACACCCTTTGGTATGATAAATGTGAGGCATATGCAACATTGATCAAGAGAAAATCAAAGCCAACAAGATTTATCCAATGTAGACGTTGAGCCTATATGGTTATCATTGAAAAAGGTATTCAACAAACAAATTAAATAATATCTGCTGCAATCTAAACTAAACAGGATTTTTGTTTTAAAAGTGGCCTGTTTGCTGACTTTACAAATAAGCATATTATATTGGTATACATATATATATATATTTCTGAAGAAGCATATTGCGAAACGTTAATCAAGTTGTTTTTTTACTGATCATCTATTTAAATTTTAAAAAAACATTACAGTCTAGAGCTTTTGAATACATATATATATATATATATATATTAAAAGAGGCAATGAAAATTAATGTTTACCGGTCTGTCATTAAGTGTTCTATGCCGTAAAGACAGAGCTGTACACGCTTTTTGGTGAATAGAACAGGAGGGTTCTAAGCTGCTACTTCGAGTTTCACGCTTATTGCAATCATCAGGCAAATATTAAAAAAGTCTATATTTGCAAGATCTGCACACAGGCTATACAAAGGTGCTGGGTAAGTATAAAAAAATCTACGAAATGGGGAAGAGAAGGAAATTAAAAGTTACTGAGATCAGCATTCCGGGAAAGGCGATCGATCTCAAGGAAATATAGAAATACCCTTCCAATACGCAAAAATATATTGGAAAAAATAATATTTCAAAACCAGCCTAGAATAAAATCTTGTGGCTGACATCAATTTAAACTGAAAACAAAATGACAATTGCCAAATGAGCCTTTAACTCTTTCTCTATATTATATATCATTGTTAGAAGATAGAGAAAAAGAGAGAATAAGTACTTCATTTTTTCTGTATAATCTTCATTTCTCTTGCGTTTTTCCTGAAACAGAAATTGTACTTCTCATAGATGCAGCAGTATAAAAATGATACTCTAAAGAATTTTATTGTCATTTCAAGATTTTATCTTAAGATTTCTTACGTATATAGTGCAATACCAAACACAAAGTGACTCTTTTTGTGCCAGAGGCTTAGACCTTTCAATGAATTCTGTAAAAATAAACATGAAAATTCATACCAGTAGATTTTGCTTTGAAGAGACTGTCTTCGCCCTTGAAAAGGAAAGGATTTTATATAAAAGACACGCTGAAATTAAAAAGTTTCAGTTCTCTATAATATTTAACTGAATTGTAAAAGGGCCTGAAGCTGATCAAAGGTGTGGTACAGGGCTAGCAGAGACAAACCATACAGTCACAAGAGCATGATGTCCAGGACCGCGGAGCACAAAACAGATTGAGTGGGCTTAAATATTTTGGAGGCTAAATTTGCTTAAAACCAAAACAAGGGCAATTATTTGTATGGTCTTAAGTACATTTTGGAAATAATTGGGGGCTAAAGATATCACTTTCCCAGGGACGCTGCTACTAAGATTAAAGGGTCCCGTACGGTATATGATAAACTTTAGACTAGAATACAAGGTCCCTGAGTGCAAGGAGAATGTTGAGCATGGGGCACAAGTCCTTGTCAGTCCACCACACTGAAAATTAAATATGATCTCGTCTTTAATAAGGATATGATGAGCACAAAGACATACTTCTCTTCATCATACTTCAACGTTCTTTGCTTTTGGGATTCCATATTAATGCTGATAGCCATTTCTCCTAACTCCTTTCGCAATTTGTACACCTCTTCCTAGGAAATATAGCCATGTCTTTTAAATAATACTCTTTTTGGGATCAAAATACCCCCATTCCACAAATAAATTGTTATGAGATGAAACGACTGATTCAAAAACGATTGGAAATATGACTAGAAAGCACAAAAGTACAATAAATAAACGCAACTACAGTAGAATGTTTGTTTTTTCATCGTCTGAGTAATCAAATTATGTCTCCTTAAGATGGTTTAGCAAAAAATTTGAATTAAAAACATGTCCCTCCTGACTTAAAGAAACTATTTAGGGGCTAACAGACCCCTTCTAAGGTACGGAAATCATTACCAGGTTAAAAAACTACACTTTTTTTGCCCACGAGTGTAGAATCAGAAGATAGAGCTCTCTTATTAATGCCAAAAAGTAAAAATTTGCTAACGGGACGGGCTGCCTTGTCCTTTCAAAACCACGACAGACATTGATCAAGGCGCATTTAAACCCATCAACTATGTATGATGTCAATAAAATAAACAAAACAGCTTGACTGGCCATTTTGTCACCAGCTAGAAGAGAAAACAATTACCTCTTTCAGCTTCATCTTATTCTCAAATTCTTTCGTCATGCTTTCAACTTCAAGCCTTCTCCTATTGATTTCTTCTGCAATCCGCTCATATTGCAACTCTTGTGAGCTTCTATCGGAGAAATAAAACAACCGTGTACAAAAGAGGAACTAAAAACCAAAGAAACTGAATGCTAGACATGCGGAGTGGATGTGCATGAAATATTTTCGATAAACCAAAGTGCCTGCATTAGAAAACGCTTGAAACTGTACCAAACAGCACTCTTTTAGACGCCCGTCAAACACATGACCTTATACACCCCAAAAACACAGAAATAGTGTGAGAGTGCTTTAGGCTTCTTGCGCCTTATGAATATGTGAGTGCGTTGAAAATAAAGTTTTCAGAAAAAATACTTTTAAGGAAACGTCAGCTCTTGCTTCTGTTTATATGATCTACCAAAATGCAATCTTAAACTATACTTTGCCTTTAAAACTTTACATATTAGCTTTTTTGCAAGAGATAAAGCTTTTATCTTTTTGAAACAAACTAGCTCATACATGTGTATAAAGTACGTTTATTACTTAGGGACTAAAAGAGCTGCTAGATGCTAAAAGAAATCATAATTGACGACACAATGCATTGAGACGATTCAATGAGGGATAGTTTAGCGTTCATTGGTGAGTAACGCTTCTTAAAACAAACCATTCTCATATGTAGATAACAGAAAACTAGCCTGCTTTGAAACGCTAAAGATAAGTCAGCTTTTGGTCATTAGGTACAGACATGAAAATACTTCAATTTTAGGCTTTGTAAGAGAGTTATGATTTAATAGAAATCCTTGCAGGTTTTGTTGTACATGTCCAATGGGGCTGTAAACAGGACGAAATCTCAGGACTACATGAAAGTGTTAGAAATGGTTTTGTGTCAAAACAAGCCACAAGATCGGCAATTTGACATTTCCACAGAACTTAATCGGCTCAAACCAGTCACTTACATTGATGTCTGGCCTTTTCTGTCTCTTTCCTTTGACCGCTGTATGCTTGAAATATTTTTGTCAATTTTCTCTCTCGTCAGCTGTGAAGAAATAATGAAGCCTCACTTTAGTCCTTGCTTTTTGGTGGTAAAAGCAAATAGGCTGTTTCCTACAAAGTGCATATTCTCTTGTGCAAAATATTTCAGCCTACAGTCACACAGAATAAGCCTTTTTGTTCAGTCGAAAACGTTATATTCAATGAAACGAGATTAAAAACACAATTACAGTTAACAAGTTTATGCTCTGCGTTTCGCATAACAAGTTGCCCGATGATCGCATTCTATTTAGTGTCAAACTCTGAGAAGCAACCGAAACCCGTCTTGTTTTAGAAACTGAAACGTGTAAAGCGTTATCTATACAGCTTAGAGAGCTCTGGAAATGAACGACGATTAACCATAACTTAATTCGCTATGATGTTTGGATAAAGATATGTTTTCCTTAAGTTGGTATTCCTTATTTACTGTATCCTTAGTTGGTATTCCTCAATTTCAACTGCTCCAACTTATGTTCGCCATTCATGCAAAACAACATTAAAACATCTACCCAGATTTCAATTCTTTAGAACATTTTTCTATCAACAAAAAGAAGATGCCATTAAGTTTTTTGTTTCACGTCCTAGAATCCCTCTTCGTAGCTCAAAGTCGAGTTTTTTAATCCTTTGATTTTTCTATTTTGATAACTGCATATTTATCAAATTATTTCCTATTTCCTAAAAATTGATTCCTATATTGGCAGCTCATCTAAAGCTAGATTTTGTGTTGGTATCAGGAGCATAACTAGCAGTGGGGGCGGGGGAGGGGTTAGCGAGTTTGACACCCAATTCTTTATGAGTTGGTCGGTAAATCTTCAATGGTCAACAAATTCTTTAGTTGGTCAGTAAAGTCGCCAATCAGTAGGTGAAATATCATCTAATGTCCCTCTACCCCTTTAGTCTGAAAGGTCAAGCTACGCGACACGTTCTTATAGGGAATAACCTGCTTGCAAATAAAGTAAAGACATCCAATCTGAGACATGAATGAGTACCTACCCTGTTCTCCTGTGCAGCAGCATCTTGCTTAATCTTCTCTAGATCACCTTTTGCCTTCAGCGCTTGTATTTCTTCTTCTCTTTGTTTTTTGTACACCGCTGTAAAATAATTTTTGGTAAAAATAAAGCAATCAACAAAACAGAACAAGAAACTTCAAGAGTAAATGAATAATCCATACACGAAAAACCTTCATATTTGAAAGAATAATAAAAAACAATATATTGACAGTCTACATTTGCTGCGACAGAGTGTCATCTATAACCGTATTGTTCAACTACCAGAAGCAGCAGTCGCACAAGTGAACAAGCAGCTACAAGTATGCAGGAAAGTCAGTCCACATTTGAGGTGTTCTTTCAGAATCTCCGGGAAATTTACACGCAGGAAGTAAACCCTGAAAGACCATCCAACGGTGTGACGGTGGAGGCAATATAACGTCACGAAAGAAAAGAAAAAAAATTCCTTGAACATGCAAAGACATATACAATAGAACCCCACAAATACGGGATGCTACAGACATTAGCGTTGTTACCGTATACGTGGCGAAATTGAGAAGACAGTAAAACATGGGGACAGTCGCCAATCGTGTTCAAATCCTTATAGTGACGGCAAAATAAATCCTGAGAAAAGAGGGTCTTACAAAAATTGACAGGAAATAGCCGAAATGTCACAACTGAGGCACAGACAGGCCTTATTGCAAGAAAGTATTCCAATTTTCCTTAGGTATATATACATTTGCTTTTCATTAAAAACTTTGCATTATGGCTGTAGGGACCTTGAGTTGCAATTCATTCTACATCATAAAATTTGATTCTGGCTGCCCAGATTCTCATTTCAAAAATATTCTGATGAAACCCTGTATGACGGGGCGAGATAGAAGCATTTAATACATTTAATTTATTTTAAAATACTATTTGACTACATTGGATTTTCACCGTCGGTGGTTCTGTTCCTGACTATCATTCGTATTTTAATCATTGAGGAATTTACGGAATCCACGGACAGCATATCCTGGGTTTTTCCTTTTTACACATTCATATTGTTGCTTGTTGATATTTTTCAATGTAATTTTACAACTTTATTCAGAGCCTCTATGAAAGAAAGCAAAAGAGAAGATATCTTGAAAATGATGACAAAAAAGAACTTCAATTGGACACGGGTGTTGGCAACACTAAAATCAATGAGAGACAATATACTTTCATTGAACGGCTTTGAAAAGGCTAGGCTGTATCATGACTTTTTGATCCTTTTGTCATTCACGACAGTGAGCCCATCAACAATATATCCTTCGAAACTGACCCATGTATAAAACTCTAGACATTGACTAAGGGCCCTCAAGTGCTATCTGTGGTACACAAAAACGTTGTTGTTCAAGTTGTATCAACTGAAACGAACAAAAATGCATCAGAATTGAAGACTTTTAAAAACCAGCAGAAAGAGGAAATTTTCGAAAATGCACATTCTCAAGACTGCCATTTTCAAGACCAAAATGATCAAAAACGGAGGTTTTCAAAAAGCCCTAGCATCAACCGGAGACAAACAAAAGAACTTGAAAGGGTAGATACCAGGAATCTCTTAAGGGCAGACCATCGTGTTCATCTTGTTTCTGTTAATTGGGTGTGACAGAATTTTTGTTGAAGTATGGTTGAAGAAAAATGGATAGAAATAGAAACGGTACAAAAACGGCCAAATGGTTACATAGCCTAGGTTGTGACAGAAATGTATCCTTGACAATGCCTTCTGCTCCTTGTTAATGGAATTATTGATTATTTGCCTGCAGTTTCTTTATTAAATGTGCCATATGTATATAAATAAATGATATCTGTATATTTTTGTACAAACTTCCAGAAAGCAACTACAGTTTAAAATGCAATAAAAATTGCAGATACTAACCGCTCTCGTAATCCTGCATAGTTTTTCGTAACTGGCGTTGTTTCTTAACAATGTCACCCTCTATTCGTTTCAGTTCTCTTTCTTCTTGCTTATGCTGCCACATGTGATCCTTTTGA
The DNA here is from genome assembly GCF_057945365.1 of Rhopilema esculentum. NCBI lineage: Eukaryota > Metazoa > Cnidaria > Scyphozoa > Rhizostomeae > Rhizostomatidae > Rhopilema > Rhopilema esculentum. Next base: position 7,076,635 of record NC_142819.1, on the reverse strand, counting down.
ATGAAAACATTAAATTTATGGATGCTATAGTTCTCTTAACTAGCTGGAGATTCAAAAACCCTGAAAACTTTCAGAATGTTTGATATCTAATTGTCAATATAATAGAATGTTGAAATTGCAAAAAATATTGAAAATTAATCAAATATAATGAGAATTCTGGAAATGAGTAGGGCTAAATGCCTTTCAAAAGTTCAAGTGGTTGTCCCTGACAACTGCACCCACCCCCCTCAATGGGGTCTTTGTTCCAATGTTCCCTAAAAATTTTAAAAAATCTCTCATGCTCGCAATTGTTTCTTCGTGTTCCTAGAAAACTCTCCAATATTTTGTTGATATGTTCCCTTGATCCTCCACAAAAATATTCAATTTCCCATGTTGTCATTCAAAACCAAAGTTACATCCTTATCAATGATCCTTGGAAGGGCCTCTGAAAGGTCAACAGTAATTTTTCAAGAAATAAAAAAAAAGAATTGAGTTATGTTGCTTACTTCAATCACTTTGAGCTGTTTATCATGGATCTCTTGATTCTTGCTTTTGAGCTGCATAATTGCAGCAACACCACCCCCTTGCCTTGGTTGGTAGCCAGGTAAATCAGACTTTGACTTTTCATTGTCAAATGACTTTGAACCAACATTTGAAAACTTTGTTCTGCCATGAAAAAGATTTTCAAAGAAAATTCACACAGATTCTTCTTAAAAATGTGACTTCTTTAATTGAAGAAAAGAGTCTGAAAAAAGACTCTCTCTTATTCTATTCATTTTCCCATAAAATAATTTCCCATAAAATCACTTTTTCCTGAAAATAGCTCTTCACATAATCATAACATAGATTGGTAACTCAGACGTTTAGATGGTTAAAAGTTCCAGTTAAAGACAAATTATAGATTTAAAGGGGGCTTAAGCCAGGGGCCTGGGTGGGCTGAAAACAGAAGGCCAATGGTCATGATAAATTGCATTTCATTGCTTTTGCATTTTTTGGTTTGTTTTCTCAAGTCAAACAGCCCCAGATAAAAACACGCCAAACAACAGCTGACAACAGGTTGTGAGATGTTGTAAATCTAGTATGTGGTTTCAAGAAGACAAAACAACTAGAGTATCATTGTTTTCAGCAATTCATGATTTCATGCGAGCAGTTGTACCACAACGTTTTAACAACTGAAGGTTCACAAAAAATTGGCTGGCTTTACAATCTTCTTGTTTCTTTAGTATGCAACAAGGTATCAGGTCAAAAATTTTACACCTTTGCAAATCATATTTGAATTTGAAAGTAAGTTGATTAAGTAGTTGAAAACAATAGCTGTGAATAGCCTGATCTATGGACATGCCATGCATCATAAATAATTAACACCAAAAACCAAAGAGTAGCCATTAAGCACACACACATAAATCTTTTATTCAATGAATGATCTCTGAAAATACTCTTCAGCTATACAATTGAAAACCAACAATGAAACTTTTATATGTGGTTATAAAGTAAGAAGTGGACATGCTTAAAACTAATTGAAATTCAAGGATGCTAATTTCTTGGAAACATCTTGGGTGCAGGTGATAAGCCATCCAACCAGAAACATTCCTTGTTACTAACAATTTGGAACAATGTCTGCTCTGAAACAATGTTCTGAGCAAACATATCAATCAAATCGATGCATGTATTCTAAGAATAAGGACACTTGGGTTGTAGATAAATTGGCTTTGGTGTCATAGTGGTCATTATTTTAAAAAATTGCTTATCATATGTTGAGCAGCTAAAAGAAAACTTGAAAAAGGTGCTGGAAATAAATTTTGTTTTGAGGGAAGTTCTTTTTATAGTGAGATAAGTAGCTTCAAGCTTTATAAAGTATACTTTTGAAAAAATTTTGATGAAAGTGTGACTTTTATCATCTTCAATGGTTCATTCTTATTTGACAGGTTTCAGCTATTCAAAATTGAAAATGTGAAAAGATATTCCAACAACAATTAAAATGCATACCTTGTAACACCACCTGAGCCAGTTGACTGAGAGCCTTGCTTTGTTGATGACAAAGATCTGGTAATTAAAATTTACTGAATAATAAGCAGGTAACTTTTGAACCCAATTTGAAAAGGTTTGACTATGTTCTCAATTCTTTATCCTTTAAGTTTTTTGGCACAGCTATCTCTAAAGCTGCCCAGCCCCCACTCTTGCTACGAGGTGCCAAAAGATGAAAAGATGAAAAAGATCAGGGGTGGGGTGCTTCTTCCCAGATCCCCGCTCTACACAGCACAAAGTGTATTTCGTCATTTGAAAAAAATACCATATGTGTTTACTTCACAAATGTTGATTCAAAGGAAGCACAGAAAACAATATAAATAAATTAGGCTTTTCATTTAGCTGAAAAAATGATCAGATATCTGTAAAAAAATATAACAGTTCATAAGAGACCCATGACATATTCTCAAACGGAAAATATACAACAAAAAATACCAAATTTACACCAAAGGATTTACACTTATTGGGACAAAAGGGAAAAATCTATTGTATGCAATTTAACAAATTCGCACCTTGCGTGCCCAGATGATCACACGATTTGTGTCAAAAGATCACTACTTACAGGTGAAAATTGCTGAAAATAAACTACCTTTAAAAACAAATCTAACAACTTTTAAATTTAAAAAACTTATGAGATTTTGGGTTTTTCTCAACCTAAAAGGGAAGTGATACATATAAAGAAAAGTTAGCAGGTGCCTTCAAACCTTAATAAATAAATCCGGTCGCGACCGTTTAGTTAACATCTGTAACTACAGTTCCATTGGCCTAATTTAAAAATAAGGGATAATATCCGATAAATTGTAGTCTATTCTATCACCAGCAATGATAGACCGCAGATAAATAGATGCCTAATTGCAAAGCAAATCTAAACTAATTAGAGAAGTTCGATGAATCAAAACACGATCAAACACCAACCTTAAAAATGTAGCGAACTCTTCACCACCTCCTTGCTTCTTTTCATCTTCATCTAAGTTTAAGGCTGGTGCAGTTAGAAGATTATATCTTTCGTGGATTTTTGGATTTCTTTTAAACCTTATCATAATTCTTAATTTTCACGTGAAGTCACAAGTGAATTTACCAGTGTAGTCAGGAAAGGCTTTTGGCATTTTGTTGCTGTTGTTTGTTGTTATGGCGCTGGGCCTCCGTAGCTCAAGGACTATTCCTACGCAGCTTTTGAGCTATTTCTACTCCCTCCCGATTTATTTCCCGGCCGACTTTCAATAAAAATACACTATTTTTTATAAGAACCAGTACATTTGAGTTCAGGCTGATTGTTCTTAATTTTTCCGAAAATCTGAGGCTGGATTGTTCTTAATTTGTTCTTAAATTTATAGGGTATAAGCAGTGCGATTTCTAGCTTTTCGTTCTGGGGAGGTGTTCAGGCCTCTTTTGCCAACAAAGTCTGTAGAGACAAACTTAATTTGCCGCCATGTTTTAATATTCACCGAAAAAGCACCCACACATGGCTGAAAATCCTCGTTTTTGAGATAAAACGTTGTTCAAAATTTCATTTTACAGTAGCTCAGCCTCAGCTTGTTCTAAATTTGTTTTTAAATTTTGACCCATTTTGAGGCTCGTGTTCTTATAAAATTGTTCTTATAAAAAAAGAGTGTAGCTCAAGAAATTTCAAACAAACACTATTCATTGGATAGAAAAATTTGCTCAGAAATATTTCTACCCGTACTAGCTTTTTCCAATTACTGCAAAAGAGGCAGGAAATAAATTTTGTCAATATAATTTCTACACAATGCGAATATGTTTCTATACATGAATTCATTAAAATATTCAATGCAAAGTATTTAAATGCAAAGCCAGTCCATTAAAATAATTCATAAGCATAATTTTTTCCACGAGGAGATTACAATCAAATATCTTTTTTTTGCAAAAACATGAAATGCAGCTGGTGAAGCAAGATTTGCAACTATTGTTCTGAATAGATAAAGGCTTTCAAGCAAGAAAGAATGAGCCTGCAGCCAATAAGTGCTTTCAAAAGTGCTAGTTTCGAATCATTGTTGATCTAAAAATCGGTACCCGTATCATATACGAGCAAAATCTTCTATAAAGTGTTAAAGGGTTGGTTTACGGCTATTCCAAGAAACTGATTCCATGTAAAACCGAACCAAATATTCGAATATAAGATTAACTGAGACTAATACGAATATAAGGTACTTGAATAAGATATATGAATAATGCGATTAAGTTGAATATAAAGTCTTATAGTATAATAAGTAGTTTATAATAAGATCCAGTCCAAAAAAGAGTCTTTTTCCGTGTTCCAAATAACTGGCTGCTATACAAGCATACTCCCATACTATTCAAGTCGAGGGGTGTATCACTCCAAAAATCCTCGTACACCCTGCCAAAAATCCGCAAAAATTTACTAAAATCCTTTCAAAAATCCAGAGATCCACAAAGAAAACAAAATTCCGCAAAAACAATCAGACTCAGAAATGTGCAAGAAATGTCCGGTACCAAGTCAAAGAAATAAGGCCAACTCTGGCAACATCAACGTTGAATCACATAACGGAATTACATTTTGGATGAAAATATCTTGGATCAATCAAATACATCATCGAAAGATACGATGGATGATCTGGATGATCATCTGGATGATTCGGTGCAGTGAACACGGAGACTTTCCGTTGTTGTTGCTTTTACCGTTCCTTATCATAGTTTCTCGCTGGCTGACAGTCATCTTTGGTAGCACGAGTTCTTCTTCCAGTCCCTTTATTTTTGTACACCAACAATCCCTTCCTTGACAAAAAGAAACGTGAAAAAGCCACCAACCCTTGATTCGCAAAAACCTATCTCGGTACCGCAGATGCGCAACGTAACGAGAACGTAACATTAGCAAGCCTGGAGACCAGTGCCTCTTTAGGAGAGAAGATGATCCTTCCAAGTCATTGTTAGGGAGAATACTGTCATTTTCGTGCTTAAAGGGAAATAAAAGGGCAAGAGCTACCTAGGAAAATGTAGCCAAACCATAGTTTAAAATTTTCAAGCATGATGAGATGACAAAACGATAACTTTAATAACTTTAACGCAACTCAATCGAGCCATTGTATAAAAAGTTGACTCGATCCAAACTCTTTTGTAGAATAGCTGGATGGTCCATTAAGTAATATATGGTTTAATGAAAGTGCCAAAACTTGATATCGTTGGAATGAAGGTAGAATGTATTTTAAAATGGTATGCTTCAAATGAATTCAACTTCGTCATTTTTTGAAGAATCCCGAGGTGGGCGGAGTGTTTCTGACACCCTGTCCACCCCCCTGCATTATCGTTATACTTTTGATATAGTTGCTTCGTCGAGTTATATTTTAAGTTAAAAGGAAATGGCTTAATAACTTGTTTTGATAATGTCTTGATAAGTTCTGTTCACAGAACTGCATGAATAAATAAAATGTGCCAACTAACATTTGGTGATAATCGGAATTGTCAAGCAAGGAGACATAATAAAGCTAAATGTCTTTATTTGAGATTTTCAGAGGAAACATCTGAAAAAATTTCTAAAAATTTGAAAAAATCCGCAAATCCGGACCCGAAATTGACGGATTTTTAAATTTGAAAAGATCTCGTACGCCTTTACATGGAGTGATACACCCCTCGATTCAAGTGTCCTTTCCCTCGTTGCTACTGTGGTCAAGTCACCTGATCTCCCTTCGCTCAATATCCAAGTTCTTCAAACATTATCAATACCAACGTTATATGTCTTATCATAAGTCACGTGATATGTATCAAAAATCACTGTGGTAATAACGGTTAATAATAACAAACCTTTTTAACAATAGGTATACCAAGATGTGGAAATAAATCATAAGTGCACAATGACCTATACACATCACCTTGTTTACATCTTACAGCAGTTTTCGGCTGTTATGAAATTGAAACGAGCAGCTAGATCTCTTTGGTTGTACACGGTTTTTTATAAGAATCTAAGGTCCGAGTGCTTCCAAGGTAAAGTAAATAGTTTACTCACATTCAGAGATAAACTAACGTAATGTGCTAATTCGAAGAATAATAAACAATGATGTATTAAGTCCCTCAGCAACTTTGCTTCACATAAATTGCAAAATATGTTTTCAAGAAATTTTCACTATTTCACTCACAGAAAAATACCTCAAACGGGCAAATATCGTTCTCTTACAGAGGTGCAAGATTGTGGAACGGCCTCTAAGCTGATGCAGAGTTGGTATCCTCCCTATCAAATTCAAGACTCTCAAAGGGCCATCTGAAAAAGAGCCCTAACAAAGTGCTCAAGGAATTTTGTTTTCCTAGAATGACTAATTCTGTTGAGATCTTTTGAGATCTCTTTTGAGTTTAGATCTGTTGAGATCTAAAGAGTTAAACTCATTGAACTTTATCAATGTCAAGTTGATGTCAAGTGTAGTGTTATTCAATGTCAAGACTGTTTCGAGTGTCAACTCGGAAAATGAAACCGGAAATCATAAAGGTTTCTTGAGCTTACCGTTTCTTATAGCCTGTTTCTTATGAAAAAATGCGTGTAATAATTTTTGCTTATTTTTGTTTGAGATCAGAAAAAGTTGGGGCATGTTAATAAACGATCAGCCTGGGTGTGAATGGTGGCCCTTTGCTGTAAAAAGTATACAGGCACGTTTAAGACAAAGTAGCAAAATGGCAGTCTCCGTTTGGACCTTTTGGTGTGCAAAGTAAAAGAAACATAATGATCTGCAAAGTTCTTTGTTGCTACTGTGGGAAGTGTCCATAAAATTTTCATAGTCGGCTCCGTGATTAACCATCCATCCAGCCCCTCTACAGAACTAAACCAAAGTCCCTTAACCTTCGCTTGGATTGAATTTAATTCTCTTCATATTTTAATCTGGCCATAATTTTGTATGTAATAGTAAGTTTCTTTGACATTTAGAGTTTATTTGGACTGGAAGGTATCTATATATTTAAGTGAGTTTCTGCTTGTGTTGAAATAAGTCCAATCAAGAAACAGGTGTTTAACAAACATAGTACAACAAGAGTGTAAAACCTTTTCATTCAACTATGTCTGAGCATTATTAAAGTCAAAAGGGCTCATGCAACTTAACAGAGTCTTTCTTAAAAAACCCCTATTAAGTAACCCTATTGTCTTCGTCATCAAGAAGGTGTAAGAAGGTTGTTGTCTGCATCTCTTAGCCCCTTTCCCTCCTTAACAATGTCCTCCTCTTCATCTCAAAATTGCATCCAATGTCTATATTGGTATCCAAAATTTCACCTGAGGGACACAATTAAATTTGGACTGATCATCGAAACATGGACTTTGTCTTTGGAAGCAATTAGTAATGTTTGTTTAAAACCATACAAAAGACAAGCTCAGCTTGTCAGAAAACAAAAACGTAAATTTCTGGCATAGAAACGAAAGGTTGCTCTTGTTGTCGACAACTGTCCAGCACATCCAGAAGTAGAGAACCTGAAAGCAATCAAGCTTGTGTTCCTGCCACCAAACACAAAATCTAAGACACAGCCAATGGATCAAGGGGTAATTCGAAGTTTAAAGGCAAAGTAACGAACAGTTTTGGTGCAGAAATACATCAGAGCAATTGATCAGCAAAAGTCAAGTCAATGCATTGCAACAAAAATTAGCATTTTGGATGCAATGGACATATCTGCCGCATCGTGGTCTATAGTATCTAAAACGACAATCGTTAACTGCTTTGTCAAAGCTGGCCTTTCTTCCGAAAATCAACATGAAGCAGCATCATATGAAGATGACCCTTTAAAGATTTGGTGGAAGAATTGACGAAACTGCAAAATAGAGATCAAGAGAATGCTCGAGCCAACACAAGTGCAGAGGAATTTATTGACTGCGACGAACAAGTTTTAGCAAGAGCAGCATTGCCAACTGAAGATGAAATCATAGCTGAGCTGATTGGTGAAGACGTTGTTGAAGTTGAGGACAGCCAAGAAGAAAGCCAAGAGGACAGCCAAGAAAGCAACGACAACTCTTTGACAAAGCCAACAACGGACGAAATAAGAGATGCGATTGAGGTATTATCAAGATATTGCCTATTCTCAGAGAATGGAGAAGCGCTCCGTGAGCATTTCGTTAAAAATGAATGGTGTTATAGAGAGGAACTGGTTAGAAAGAGAAAACAAATGACATTGGATGCTGATCTGACTTGTAATTTTGTATCAGTGATTACATATCCTTTGTTGCTGCCTGTTAAACTTTCCAAATTTGAAAAAAAGTTCGATTTTTTGGGGTCATCCGATAACTCGAACATTCCCTATCTCGAATAATTGTTCGTTTCCCTTCAGAGTTCGAGATAGTGGATGTCAACTGTAAGAACTGGAAAGAAACAAAAAGACTTGCGAAGTTTTTTGAAGATTTATTGGAACATATACATATACGTACATAAAAATAAGCATCCTAGGGTTCTGTACAAAAGTCTTGTAGCTAATGTTCTGTAGAAAATAAGTGTAATACCAATGCAGAGAATTACATTGTAATTTAAAATTAAAAGGGTGAAAAAGATCAGAGACTGAAAAAAACAAACTTAAAAACAGTACATTTCCCTGCAGCAAACAGATTTATAAAACAACGCCCAGCAAAGCCCGTTTGGACTGAATCTATTCGAGCTTTGACTCCTCAAGATGTTCCAAACACTGAGACAAGACATTCAGTTGCATTCACTTTGTGGCCACAGATGATATGATGTTTCTGTCCGTTAAGGTTGACCGACACGGACCCTGACGTAGTCATTCGGTGTGCGACGATTCCTTCCTGTGCTCTTTCGACTGCATTCAATAATACCGTGCATTCTTTCCAAATTTGATTGTTTTGCCTGTCATAATCGTGGCATTGGTCTGTTACCTGCAGATTTGAAGAACATGATTTAGCTTACAGACAGGAACCTATTTTAGTGGCAATGTTTTGGGTAGAGGTATGGGTGAGAGGCAAACAAGTAAGATTTGGGCGACATTTGATTACTACCGACTTTCAGAAAATCTTTGTACCGAATCGAAGCAAAACTCACCTTCACCCTCTGGTAATACCGTCCAGGCTTACAAGCTCAAGATGAAGTTCCCCTAAGTTCCAAGCTTATTGTTGAACCCAGGGACGCTTTACTGCAGCTGGTGGGCCAAGCGTATGTTTTCAAAAGAGTGGTTCAGTAATCTACTTTTTGAACAAAGGAAGGCTAGAGGATGTCTTACCGGGGCTTGGTGGGCAATTCCCTCCTTAGTTATATCAGAAAAATCCTGTTTGATGATCAGCTGTAATGGCGGCGCCAAGGGGGATATGGGGGGGGGCGTTGTAATTGCCTCCCCCCCCACTTTTGTCAAAACATGGTCCACTTGTTCCTTCTAGAAATTGGTTGAAAAGCGCTGGATAGGGGTAGATCATCTTTCCTAAGTGAAATTAACCTGGTACAAAGCACTGGAACAAGGCAAAAGGGGGGTAGTCTCACTGGCCACGCCCATTACCCTCCCACTTTGCAGTAGCTGGCGCCACAACTGATCGAGAGTGTCTTGTTTCTGGCCAGTATGTGGAATGTGGTATTAAAATAAATTTTGAAAACAATTGTAAAAAGTAGAACATAGGAGGCATCAATCTCTGGAACACTTGGCTCTACACCCCTGTTCTTTTTTTACATAGAATTCTTTGCTATATAACCAATTTCAAAAGTCACGGTATGCCACTGGTATGATCTATATGATTGGCATTTCTTTTTGATCTGCAGAGACCTGTCTCGAGGCACCTTAAATTCTATAGCATAAATAGAGAAAGGCTAGACATGTATCTTGGATTGCAGATTTTAGCAAAATGTGTCAAAAAATGTTCTAAAGACTGTTTTCTTAATTGAGAGAGATTTTTCGAAACGTTGTAGCTTAAGTTTTTTAAATTTTAGGGTCTGTAAGTAATCAAAATAGCAACGGACAAGAACGTCCCATATCATCCCAAATTCTAACTGTATATGGACCCTATTAACGAAGCAGTGACATCGCTAGAATTTTGACTTGATTAAACTTTGTTAGCTGTTTATCAATAGCAGTAATGTAACTACAATCATGTAATTTTATTGCAATATTGCCCAATAGTTTTCAAAAGATTTAGCTAAGTACACCAAGGCCCCCTTCCCCCCCCCCCCCCGGCGAATAAAGCAAAGGCAATGTAGCTCTTCCAATATTTCTGTTTGAATTTCATGACATAACTATAAAGGTTTTGGGAAACATTTCAACCTGTGTCTTTTATAATTATCAAAGGTCGCGAAAAGCTAAAAGACATTTGCTCTCGCTAAAATCCAGTATTTTTTGAGCAAAACAAAATTACGACTATGTATTCTAGCTATCTAAAGATTATCGATGCTTAAATCGAAGTTTGAACCAATTCCATTAGAGAAATGAAAAATTGTTTAAATGATTAAAGAAGTATTTTGCATTCGCTGCACAAGTCAAACTGTTTTGAATTGATGAAATAGAAGGTATGTCGCAGAATGGCATGTGACGTGACAGGAAGAAGAGATGGAGAGGTGATGGGGGAGGAGGGGGGGGGTGTTGTAAAGGCGAGAGGAAGCTCTTCTTCTTCCTTGAACCGTTCATAATTATCACGACTCTGGATACAGAGAGCGTACCAGTTGGCACTGTCATGCTTATTATAAAGAAACAGTTCTAGAGATGGAAATAAATTTCAGCCAAAACAGTTGAAAATGTATCAATGTATTTACCGCTACACCAACTGGGTCATGACAAAGATAAAGATAAGGGCATTTGGACTTAAGCATTTATTGACGAGATTAAAACTGACTTAATTATCTATTATCAAGGTATTTTCTTTTAAGCCTTCTAGGATTGTGATAAGGTTGTTAGCAAAGTTTAATTATTTGTAGCTGTTAGATATGCGTAGAAATTTATATCAAGAGGAAAGTACGAAACAGGAGGGCATTAATGTACTTAATTCGAGATTATTGTCATAAGCTTTATAAAGCTCCGAAATGCATATCCATTTATCTTTGTAAAAAAAGCATTGCTTTTTAGTGTCCGGAAAACAGAGGATTGTACTGCTTTGTTTAATTTTTATTACTGTATACGAGGTCATAATGTGGTACCAAAGATTTTAACTTTGACAATCAATGGGTCTTGGAGGATTAAATTATCATTTAAGTTTTAAAAATCCAAAATTTTAATTATCCAACTGTTGGAAATTTTAAGATTTCTCATTGCTGGTTTTCCAAAAAAAGATCGTATAAAATTGTAACAGTTTACTATTAAAATGGATTGGCTTGATTGCTTCTTGATAAACCAGACATTTTCGTGCTTTAAATAAACGTGGCAAAAAACCATTTAAAGCACAAACCATATACAGTGTTTTCAGCCTGACTACCCTCAGCGTGTTTCGCCTGAGTCTAAATAATTAAGCCCAACAGTATCCAAGGGGCACTTACAAATATCTCTTGCCTGGGTTTGAGTTGCAGTATAATGGAAATGACTTCCTTAATTTGACTCACTTTTAAACATCTTTACTCTAGTTCAGTAAAACCATCTTCTTTAGATTGATAAGCAGAGCAGCAGTATGGTTTTCTTTATTGTTCGTATCAGAACAACACCCTTAGCTTTCTATTTGGAAATCATACATGAATATGGATATATGAATAACGCATAGTAAAAATTAGGCAAAAACAACATTAAGCATCGAAACACATATACGTGACCTCATAATTTAGTGCAATTTATTTTTTGGGACTCGGTTGGAGGGGAAACTCGATAAACATGGAGAGACGTTTCTTTACCGTCAGGTTTTCTTCTCAGGTTCTCAGAATCGCTTGTTTTGAAACATCTCAGGATTTAAACTTTTACAGGGAATAACAATTACAAGCTAAACATGATTTGTTCTGTATATAACGAAAGAAATGAAAGAATCATCTACTCACAACTCTCTTCTTGTACTCCACCCTGACGTCGTTGATGCCACCAATCTCACAATAAAAGAACTTCAGATCGCCATTTGGTAGTTCATAGAATTTGTGGTATAGCTCAAAGCCCCTGTAGCCTGTTGATCTCTGTGTGTATGCCAGAGAGGCAAGCAGGAGAGCTGCCAATGCCACTACAATGCTTTTCATCTAAAAATATGCGATTCGAGAATTCTAAAGTTGATTCTCTGATTGATTCTGACATGTGATCAGTAACTGAAATCATAGAAAGTTTGATAGCACCCGAGTCCAACCAATTTGACCTGACTCGGAAAGTTTACCTCTAAAATATAACTTGGTTTTTCTGGCACATTTAGATCATAAAGAGAAATGATCGCTTAACCAAGAAATGTGGGAAGTTCACTACACTGCCCACACAGTCAAAAGCACTTTTATAAAAGATTTCAGCTTCACGGGAATAACTGTTAAAGCTTAGTGCCGCAGTTTCTTCCTTTTTCAAGATGCAATTCAACATTAACTATAGCAACTTGTTGTTTGGCAATTTCTACTAAACCTCTGCAACGTGATTCTCAAATCAGCATCTGAGCTTTATTCGTTTGAAAACAAGTAAAATTAAAGAATAAAAAGTAACAATGCAAAACCTGGATAGAAAGCCTCGTTCAGAGGGAATAAAAGAAATATTTTAGCTCTGCAACCAACAAATTCTAGTTTGGTATAACTACAGTTCAAAATGAACGTCTTTCCTTCATGAGATTATTTTCTCAGTCAAAGTGCATGATAAAGATATATATGCAGCAGAAAAAAGCACAATTTAGAATGAAATAAATTCTTTATAAGCTTCACTAAAGTTTTCTGTGAAATACCCTATAGACAATAAAGCGAAATGCTTGTAAGTTTTAACAGAGTCGAGGCTTCGTATTCAAAACGAATCCATTCAATTTCTGTTTTTATGTTTCAAATCCTCAATTCAAAATACGGAAATTGCACCGAGATTAAAAATTTTCTTCAACAAAAGATATAGCATCAATTTTGATATCTTTAGCATTCTTACCTTACGTTGAGAAAACCTTACCTTGCAAATGATTCAAAGACTTGAGCGTCCTTTACCCAGTAATTCGCCGTTCTAAGTAATCTTTAATACAAGTATGCAGACAGATCGAGGCAGAAGTAAGAAGATTAAGCCTGACGCAATTAAGCTAAGCAAACGTGTTTTTAGTTAAAACGTATTAAAACAAAGTTTCATTTAGTAGGTGAAAGACAGTGATGCTTTGATTCTGCAAGTACGAATGTTTTTGTATTGGTTAAAGGCATTGGCAAATTTACCGCTTGATCAATTAGACAATAAACTGTCTTGCGTCTCTCTGCGGTATTTTTTTGTAAATTGGCCGTGAGTAGACTACAACGAAGAAAGGTCTGATCTCATCGTTTGGCTTTCCTTCATCTTGCTATGCACTCTTTTTCATAAGAACAATTTTATAAGAACACGAGCCTCAAAATTGGTCAAAAGTTAAGAACGAATTAAGAACAAGCTGAGGCTGAGCTACTGTAAAATGTATTTTTTAGCCACGTTTCATCTCATCAACGAGGATTTTTTTACATGTGAGGGTGATTTTTTTGGTGATTTTCAAACTAGGCAAATGAAGGTTGTCTCAGTCAGTTTGTTGGTAAATGAGGCTTGGACACTTCCCTGGAGCGAAAAGGCTAGCAATTGCACTGCTAACAACCTATTAAGTTAAGAACAAATTAAGAACAGAGAACAGTTAGCCTGAACTTAAATTTACTGGTTCTTATACACAGTGGCGGATTTAAGGGGGGCAACTAGGGGCAGTTGCCCCTCCCTCGACGAGTTGAAGCAAGTATGGCGCCCCTTTTTGGAAATTGTGCGCCGTTTTTGAAGAATGAGAATGAGTTGAAAAAGTTTCTGAGACCAATAGGTTAATTTGCTTCAAGGATTACTTCAAAGTTATCTTGTTTATTTCGAAAATGGATTTGAAATTGTTTTATACAGCCTTCTCTCGTCGTAAATTTTTGAAAATTTTTCAGCGCCCCCACTACTAACTGCCCCTCCTTCAAGTTTGCTCTGGATCCGCCCCTGCTTATACAAAAGAGTGTGAATCTTTTTTCATAAATCCAGTATCGGATAAGTTTGCTTGCACATGGTGCAAATATACATGCTTTTTCTTTCAATTTGTCTGTTGACCTGTATGGTCTTGGAGAAAATACTGAAAAACGGGTCAATATAAAAGGTATCACCACCTTAAACAAGGACTATGCTCCAAGACAATATCAAGTTCATGGAGTTCTTCCACATATAAGGAAAAAATCAGCATTGTCCGCTAATTTGTTGAGAACCGCGATTAAGTTTGCAGCCAGATGCAATCTTCATAAATGAATATCGGTAAAAATAAATTGGTAGTTTTAGCAAGAATCTGAAAACTAGCTGGTCTAAAGTGACCAACTTGAAGTCACCGTGCAGCTAGGCTAATTGCTAGCTAGAATGGGATTGTAAATGATTAGGAATCGAAAATGTGCCTAAGGGTTTTTTTGTGGCCGCAAGGTATAAAACCTCAAAAGTGCCTGAAAATTCGAGAACACACCAGTCTTCTGACCATTTCACTGATTGAGGACGAAAACTTTTCAAAAGCTGTTTGTTCAGGACGGAAATGATCCCCAAAAGCCTATAATTTTCAATGCCTTTAGAGAGGAGCGATTGCGGACAGGGCAATTCCCCAATCTTATGAAGCGAAGATGGGCGGTTCCTCCTTCAAACCCTGCCAGTTTGAAGGCGATCTTCTTATGCGTAGCTTCGCTTTTAGCAACGAAAAGATGCACTTTTACTTCGTAAGACTAATGGATTTTGTTGTACTGCAAGATTAAAAAGAATCCTCGATGAGCTCTCGAAAGCTGTTTTATCGTAAAGGCTCCAAACATTTTTTGAGAGCCAGAGATTTTAGTCTCTTGGACACTACGAGCCCTCTTTCATAATGCATACGCTTGTACGATCATAGTTAAGCATTAATAAGTTTTTGGGAGGTTTTAGATTGATGTTTGCTTTTGATAGCAATTGATCTCCCAAAAATGACCTCCATAAAACAGTATTCAAATAATATGAACCAATGAATAGACATACGCGTAATGTTTTTTATGACTCGGTATGATTAGAATCGCTGCGTTGTGACTAGAAATATACTCGAGATACTATTATTGAATTTGAAGACAAATACAATTTCTAATACAAACCAACCAATAAAAGCTAAAGACTGATGCCTCATGAGCTTGAAATAGCAGATAAATACTCACTTTGAGAGGACGTCGATACTGCTAGCGTGTGTTTCCGCTGGAAGAGCGTTTGGATGTGATCTTCAAGTACGGCAAGGTTCGTTAGGCAAATTGTTAGACGTTAAATAACGTCTACGGCTTTTGATGTCATACTTTTCTGCAGGCAATATCATAGTTTAAGGACTTTCTGGAATTACAATTAATGTTTATTTTGTCATAAATGAAGACAATAAAATTCTTAAATACACAGGAACGTAAGCCAATGAACTGTGCGAATTTCTACCAATAGATTTGGAGAAGGAGAATTATTCTTATCTCAATCGTCCTTTGTGCTTTGAAAGTTGTTTTAGTAATACTTAGGATTACATTTGACGAGATAAATGGCCCAATTCTTAAATAGAAGGATCGAAGAATAGGATTAAAGCAAAGGAAGAAATCATATTTTGATCTAAATGGAAATATTTTGACGCTACCTTTCGTGCGATAGGAAAACAAACAGAAAGTAAAGAGAAATTGTAATTTTTTGCACAAAACGCCGCTATCATTCGCAAGTACTTTTATATGGGATTGTGTTATGACATCGTATGACCGCTTTCTGTGCATTGTTTTCCTGCGGGGTACAATTCTCATACACAAGAACGGAGGATCTGCCTTATTTTCAGTTATAAAAGTTAAATATTTGCCCCACAGCTTTGACCAATCCCTCATCTCGATTAAACAATGAGGCCGAGAGTCGCATGTAGCAGGGTTATCGGTTCCTCCCTCCTCCACATCCCACATCACTCCACAGCAATTCTTACATCCAAATTTGACTGTATTTCGTCCCTATGATTGATACCAGTGTTTCGACCTTCCCTAAAGATTAAGCCTTCCCATATGATACTTCTTGGTGTAGATAGCCCCACAAGGCAAAGTTTTCAAATGTTTGCTTTCGCTCCCGAACTTTTTTGAACACTTTCGAATACTATTTATATTTTTTTCTGGTTGATAAATATTTTACATTATTGGATAGAATTTGAAACGTTGCTATCCCAAACAGCCATGAAACTTCAATACTAATCGTTGCCAGAGGGGTTGCTTTTAGAGAACTTCCGAAGCAAGATTTTAGATAAGAGGAGTAACTAACTAAGTAATTGAAAAATTAACCTGTAACTGTTCCTCCTCCCAATGCTATTACTTAATCCCCCTCCTTTTCAGCTTGAGTCACTGAGAAGAAAAGTCTTGCAGCTAACGGACCAACCAGATTGTCCTTTGTACCGAACATAGTACGGCTGTGTACCGAAAACTAATAGACCAACCAAATGCTCTTGCTAAAATCAAATTTAACTCGCACAAAAGAAGCCTAACTTTGCCAACCTCTTTGCATACATTGCTGAAAGAAACACAGCTTTGAAGGAAAAGCTGTGACACGGAATTGAAAAAAACACGAGCATCTTAATTAGGTGAACTAAAGTTGTACAATGATTGGAGCGTAAGTTGGAAAGTTTCCATCAGAATATTTTCATATGTACACTAAGCAGGGCCTGGAGGGCCTAGCAATGTAAATTAAGTCTCCTCTTGCCCCCTCAAGTCCTAATTGTGGCAAATATTGACGCTGTTTCACTTGTGAACTTTATTTCAATGTCTTTGTTGTAATCAGAAGAATTAAGCTGTTTTAGCGAAAAAGTTGGGTAAGCCGTGGCCCTTCAGGACCTTCTGGTCCTCCAGTGGCGCGGGCCCTGCTAGTTAAATATTGATAATATATGAAAAAAGATAAAAATTTAAAAATGAGAAAAAAATTTCCATGCTGTAATAAATAGTGGGGATATCCAACTAAACTTGTTAAACTGAGAGGTGGAGAGGTAGAGCTTTTAAGACTTTTACCAGGAAAATAGTATAGGACGGTTTGTCAACACTGCTTATGCTTGGAGAAGCAACTTCATTACGTAGGGCATTCTGCAAACCAAGGTTCAGTCTGGCAAAATCTTAAATTCAAATGAAAAAGATTTTTATCAAGTTTGAAGTTTCATTAAGTGCTTACTTGTTTTTTTCTTACAAGCGGTAAGAACGATTGGCCATAACAAGAACCTGCGTGCCTATCCTTTTATTCAGAAATATCAATCTTTGTCATTTCTCGGTAATAAAATGGTTGCATCTAGAATACGTTTCTAGCAGAATTTTCTTCATCAAGGAAATAGCATTGGTTGTATTTTTTTACAGCATTGTTATTTTGCTAAAAGCAATTCTATTTAAATATATAGATAACTATAAAGCGTAACAGCTAAAGTTCCAAACCGTTCTAAATTACTCAACCCCCGCCCCAACACCCCCGGTCGGTACGCCCCTGACTACACTTATTCTAGCGTGACCTGGCTTTCCAAATCTCTGTCAAAAACCCATCCATTATCTTTAAGCAGAAATAGCATTGTCGATTCCATTTCAGGGAACTGGGACAAGTGACGTCACCAGTAGATTGTTGATTTCAAGAGCGAAAAGTGAATAATGACAAGGTATGTGATTGAATATTTTTAAAACAGTGTTAGGATAAAATGTTATTGAGAGCAAATTCGGACTTTGATATTTAAGGGGCTACACTTTGGGTTATACTTTTCCCCCATTAAGAAATTATATGCTGCTATTATTCTTATTTCTCTCAACATCATTCATTACTTTCTCCGGCTTTAAATACTCTCAATTATCACTTGCAAAACAGGGTTTATGGGGCTATGTCAGGGTCTCCGACGAAAGGGGGTATGAGGGTCATGCCCCCACTTTTCTGCAAAACAATAAAAATTGTCACCAAGTCTTTTGTTATAGGTGTGAAATTTTACCTTGGCCCCCTACTTTCCAGCCTTTGTCGGAGCCCATGTATTCTCATTGCGAAATCCTTTCTCTCAGCTATAATACAAATATAAATAAACTACTTCTATTACAATTACGTCTTTCATATATATAAGATAAAGATGTTGCTGTTCTAGCTAGGGATCGTGTTTTTTTTGGGAATTTATGAACTTTGTAGGAAGCCCTTCAAGTTTCTTTTAAACATGGAAATTGTTGGGCTCATTCTGGTGTTTCTTGGAATCTCGTTCCATGTTTTGGCCCTAGAGTGAAAGAAACTTCCCGTTGAGAATTCCAAATTGGATATTCATCCAGTCTTATTTATCTGTAACTTTAGTACAGTGAGAAATTTCGATCTATTTGAGTCACGATTTAAGCGAATCACTGAATTTGAGCGAAATTGTGCAGAAATTAAGCGAATCACTGAAGAAAGGTATGGCATTCAATTATGAAAGCTGTGTAGGGCTCTTGAGTTTGCGAAACTTTCAACACTTTGCAAGCAAAGCTACCCTTATTACCAATTATATTTGTCACTAAATCACCTTCAACATGCAGACTTGCGTATACATTAGGAGTGTATGTAGATATTTGTTCAATTCAGCGTGCAAATAATAGAACGGTCAGAATTTCGAAGCAAAATCTTTTTAAGCTTTAACTTTTTTTAGCTCTCAAATTAATCGGTACAAAACATGTTGTACAGTTTAAGATAAAAATTTCCCTGGAAAATGAATTATTTCTGTTTTATCTTCAAAACCCCCTTCAAAAGCTGCACTTGAAAAAGCTCACATGAAAAATAGCCCGGTATATGTGAATTCTGATGCTAACTGGAAAGTTTCAGGCTCGTCATTGTCATACTTAACACCAACGAAGCATTAATAACGACATGAATTCTCATCTCTTTAATCATTGCCTGTTCACTTGAGTGCCCTTGTTGTAGTTATCATTGTCATAGATTGGGAAATCCTCTGTATAAAGGTACAGCTAAAAGCACTCTGGCCATAGACTGATAAAACAGCACCCATATACTCCTATATATATCTGTTTGCGATCTTAATAGAGCATTGTGAAACGCGTCTAAGTATGCAAAACAAGTCAAAAGTATTACAAATTTGCTAAGTATTACATATGAGCACAGACTCTGCCAAATCAAACCTCTATAACTTTGTTATGGTTAATAACTTAACGAGCCAGGCCAGAATAAAAGTAATCCGTTAGCAAACTTAAATTGATTTTTTCTCGCCCAGTTTTCAACATTTCTAACTGATTTTACGTATTGAGAGGTGTCTTATGTCGCTCTTTTATGGTGTGTAGCTAAAATTGAGAAATACTAAAAATAGTTTTTTATGACGTCACACTTCGAGACTCTTATAAACAATCTATGTCCGTCTTTAATAGAGTTCAAGTATCTGAACTATAGACATCTCAAGTTTGATCTAATTTCAAACATAACGAAAACATCATAATATATATTCTAATAGAGCCATTCTAATATATAT
Source organism: Rhopilema esculentum (assembly GCF_057945365.1). Lineage (NCBI taxonomy): Eukaryota > Metazoa > Cnidaria > Scyphozoa > Rhizostomeae > Rhizostomatidae > Rhopilema > Rhopilema esculentum. The sequence continues at coordinate 7,057,161 of NC_142819.1, read as the reverse complement.
TTTCAAGGCTTTTGACTGCCTCAGTCATGAACTTTGATAGCCAAACTCTAATTATACGGATTCAACAAAGATACTCTTCACCTAATATACACAGATATTTGCACGAAAGGCGGCAAAAAGTGGAAGTTGATAGTATTTCAGTTGTTTAGTACTTGGGAGAAAACTTTCTTGGGCGTTCCACAAGGCTCAGTGCTCGGTCCCCTGCTACTCAATATTTGCATTAACAACAATTTTTATCTGGTGAAAGATACTGTTGTGTGTTATTGTACAGATGATACTACTGTCTTTTTATGTGGATCTGATCTAGATGTGGTATTAGAACTACTTGAAAAGACGCTTATTTTTTGTCACAATAGATTGAAATTAACAAAAAGAAAATTAACGAGGAAAAATGTCATCGTCTTGTTTTGGTAAGAAAAAAAGTAAGTCTCTGCTAAAAAAAGGTCTGTAATAAAAGATTGCACCAAGGAGACCCTTTTTGGAGAAACTCCAGACAAAAGGTTAAGTTTTCAATCGCATGTTGATAACCTCTGCAAAATAGCCAGACAAAAACTTCATGCTCGAAATCGCATGTCAAAATTCATGGATGCACCTCAACAAGCTTTAACAATGACTTCATTTATGTGTCATTTTAATTTGATTTATACATGCTTCATGATATGATAAATAACATGATAAACAAGATTCTCCAACATACACTTCGAATCGTATGCAAAAATAGCACCCCTAATTTTGACATTCTTAATAAAATCAAAATCAGTGTCTATTCACAAAAGAAAATTAACAGCTGTTCATGATCAAGCTAAGAACCCGTTTACACTGTGCCGGATAAATTTTATCCGCATCAAAATTAGTTCAGATAGGCGTCGCGTTTACACTAGACCCACGCTATCCGCACGAATGGGAGAGCGGCTATCCGAACAAAATTAGTTCACCTAGGAAAGTGGATTAAATTAGTTCGGATAGCTATGTGGTACAGTGTAAACGCTTTTCTCCGGATAAATGTCATCCACATCGTATCTTGCTCGAAAGCGATTGGCTATTTCATCCAATTTAGTTTTCCATGTCTCCCAATCAAAACCTTTCGCCATCTTGGCTGCCTTGCTGTCGATAAATACTCGTGTTAAAACTGCAGTTTGTTTGTTTGTTTGTTTGTAACCTTATTTTAATTCGATATTTTTTCTAGCTATACATATATATATATGGATATATACACATACAACTAATCTAAATCGAATCTACTGTATAACAAATGAAGAGGATATAACTAAGGAAATAAATACGTACATACATAAGCTAAATATTTGAAGCCACTTGGATATGAATGGACAAATATTACAGGATATCGATATCATTATATTTGCAAACGTTGCATTTACAGCTAGGACCATCCCATCGTGTTATCATACGTTGGTCGTTGGTCAGTATCTTGCCAGTCCACGTAAAATTGGCATCCTTGTCAGCTTTCCCTACTTTCGTTGCTAGTTCAGTATCATTTTGTTTCAAGAACAAACTATTAAAACAAACTAGGCCTAATTTGTATCGACAATATCTTTGGATTTGGTCTAAAAGAGAAGCAGACGTTTCTGAAGAGAGAATTAAGTCTTTTTACGTTGGCGGGAATTTTGTTATTATTTTGTTGCCCAGAGAAGACTTCATTTTAGGCGTTCTGTGCATGATTTAGGTCATGTGACTACAGTTATCCGGAACAGTGTAAACGGGAGGGCAAAGTGGACAAAATTTGTGCGGCACAGTGTAAACGCAAATCGATCCGAACAAGTTTTATGCGGATAAATTTTATCCGGCACAGTGTAAACGGGGTCTAAATCCAGCATTAATGGAGGATGTTTGTGTTACTAGAAACCTAAAATATGAATTTATAGCAAACAGAAACATTATTTTGCCTTGTGCAAGAACAACGGAATATGGCACAGAATTCATTAGATTTTTTGGCCAAAAAATATGGCAAAAGCATCCTACTAAAATTGAAGATTCCCATTCACTACTTATTTTTAACAAACATGAAATGTTAGAAAACTTCGAGTGCAGGTGCACTGTCAATAACCTAAATCCAAAATCAATGGGAGGTTTTTTTGTTATAAGAAACATACAATTTGCAGTTGGACCAAGCAACATGTTGCACAAGCAGCAATGGTAGATCCATATATTTACGAGAGAAAAAATGTAGGAAAGGTTTAAAAATTTCCTAATAGTCAGTTCCATACAAAATTGATGGATATATGATCACATCCCATTTCAGCTCTTGTTTTCAAATTTGATGATCTATTCCAGGGGTCTCAGGTTAAGTATAAAGCAGGGAAATTTCAAGAGGGTTCTACTAAGTTGCCAAATTTAGAATTCTGGAAACTATAGTGATAGCTAGAGTGCTGGATGGAACGCTGGGAAAATTACGATCGTTCATGATTGCAAAAGAAAAAGCATGCATAAATTTATAAACACAGGCGTAGGGGATGCAAAACGTTAAGGAGGGCTTAGCGTGGATCTTGCCAAGAAATTATTGTTTGACTGAGATAGAATTCTCCGTATGGAGCCTGAAATTCAGCTAGGAAGGCTTCCTCCCAGCCCTTATGTATCTAACGCCTATGTTTGGGAAGCACTTCATTCGTGTTTCATCCATAACCATCAGATCTGACAATGGTAGTCTCCAACCATAACCATCAAAGAGCCAAATATTTTCCATTCGAAAACCATCAATAAGGCTTCTTAGTTGATGTTTAATATAGCTGTTGAATCAGTCCTACTCATGTATTTAGAAAAAAACTCAAAATAAATATTACCAACTTACATATTAAGCCTTGAGTATGATAAAATTTGAAATTGTACAAGAAGGTGGAATTTTAGCACAAGATTCTAATACAATTTCACATTCAGCATCCTCAAGGTATTAAATATATGATAAGGTCATTCGGTCATCCATGTTTTAACACTCAAAAGAGTTGCAGATGTTAAGTGCTTTTGTATTATTTGCTAAGTTTCCCCTTATCGAACCCTACTTAGCCATTTGTGTTGATAAAGCTGCAAACGATTTGTATTACCTATTATTTCCTAGTATTCTGTTTCCAATCTGCATTGGGTGACCAATGCCAAAAATTGCACTGGTCATCATGTGGTCATAAACATTTTAAAGACAAAACAACAAACTTACAGATTTGCCATAATTGTTTCAAAAACCACTTTCATTTTTAAATGAATAAGGATGCCTCTTCCAACAGCTCAATATGAGTTACATCGATCTATGTGATGCTTTGAAATCCAAAATAGTTTCTCCATTGAACAGCTAAAGGAGTCTTTTGGACTTTAGCATAGAACTGGGGCACAAGTGCATAATCGTAGAGTTTTAGTGTTGCTAGTCAGTGTCATCGGAACAAATTTTATATGTATCTATCTATAATTAGGCCTTGATAATTTTTCTCGATTCTACATCTTCAGCTCTTCTCTTCTGTTCCCTTTACTTGACTGACATTGCAAATATAGTGTGGTGGAATTACGATTTTACCCGGACAAAAATAATAAAAAGCTGCAATTTGGCACATAGCTTCCATACGATACTGGGAATAACCAGAAAAAAGGCCCCATCAATTGAACATCGGGAATTCCTTATTTGGGCAAATCCCATATGGCGCACTGATCAGTAGGGGTTCAAATTTTGATGTCACTAAAACCACATTATATGTACATATTCTGAAAGACAGTTTCATGCTGAACAACTTTTATTCAACATACACGCTCTTACAATGTGGAAATAAGTACTTTCTGGTCAAAAATAGCAGATAGGAGGCAACTGGGCATTAGAATGAATACAGTGGTGGCGCCAGGGGAGGGCTAGGGCGCTACAGTCCCTCCATCGGAAGCATCTAGCCCCCCCTATCGGAAGAAAAGTTTAGGTTATTGTCAGAGCAAATTTGATAAAATAACGTACGAAAACTACATATTATAGTCAATTGAGCTGTTGGAAGCTCCAACCCCTCTGTCGGAAGATTTCTGGGGCCACCTCTGAACGTATATAAGTTTATTTATAAACAACTTATATACTAACAAGATCAAAAAATGCGTTGATGAAATCCTATCCAAGGAGCAGGTAAAGAATCCCGCTAAACATTTTGAAATTTCTGCAATCCGTATTATTATTCTGAGAAAATCTGCGTCCGGCAAGTGTGTAGAATACCCTCATTTCGTTGAAAAATTGCCAGATTTCCGCAATCTACGACACATTTCCCTAAAATTCTGTTCTCCCGCAAACACTGATGACATCTTCATTTGGAGAAAAAAGGCAAGGATCTATCCTGTGCCTTGCAAACAAATATTCTTGCTGGTAATAACTGCGGGTACGAAGGTCTTTTAATGAAGAACACGGGAAAAGGTGAACCACTTTGAAGTATATACATTTGTCTCAGGATTTTCCAATTTCCAAGTCCGGGTTTTCCGTTTTTCACAACTATTTTCCGGGTTTTGGGTCCTAGGTACTCTCAAAACACCCTCTTTCTCATTTGCGCACTTCTCAATTGTGCACTTCTCAAAAGTTTGCAATTTTTGGGATTATACGTAATTTTGAAGATCTCTTTTTCTGGTAAAGAAAGGCATAAAGGGAATATTACTGGCCCAGCATCAAGCTGTAGTTTTGTGCAGCCCGGGCTGAGTGGGCCCAGGTTGAGTCAGCCCCGGCTGAGTGGGCCTGGGTTGAGTCAGCCCCGGCTGAATGGGCCTGGGTTGAGTCAGCCCGGGTTGAGTCAGCCCGGGCTGAGTGGGCCCGGTTTAAGTCAGCCCGGGCTGAGTGGGCCCGGTTTGAGTCAGCCCGGGCTGAGTGGGCCCGGTTTAAGTCAGCCCGGGCTGAGTGGGCCCGGTTTAAGTCAGCCCGGGCTGAGTGGGCCCGGTTTAAGTCAGCCCGGGCTGAGTGGGCCCAGATTAAGTTAGCCTGGGCTGAGTGGGTATTATCATACTTTATCTTATTCACACACTTAATGATTTTGCATCGATAGAATCTGCGATATAAAATGATCGAACATTGCTATTCCCTTATTCAGCAAGAGGAACAGCCATTTTTTCCGCACGCTTTTCAATGTTCACTCGTCCCACTTTGTTTCTGCCCAATCACCACTAAATTTGCATATTCTAAGGGTACTTATGTTAAATAAAAGTTATTCAGCATGAAATTCTGTGGACGGATAGAACAGTTTTGTACAACGCCAAAGTTTCTTTGTAAATCAATAAAAACTTGCAGTAATAATTTTACACATTTTTCGTTAACCTAAAAAAAATTATCAAACGGCTTAGGTAGGCGTAATACTTAATCAAAATGGATCTGTCGAAATTTCATCTATTTAATAGATTATTCTATGGTGGTCCTTTTTCAATTATTCATAATATTGTTTTTTAAATTATGGAGATTGATAAAGAAGTTTGATAACCTGCCAACACCTGAGGCGACTAACAAAAATTTATCAAAGGTCATGTCCATCAACCCGATATTTTCATTAAAACGTGAAGTGATTAATTTTCCTTATACTTTCATATGCCTTTTTTATGTATGCCTTACAGTGGCAAATGGCTACAGAAATAAAATTTTCTTCTGATAAGCAGTTTTTATCTCAAGAAGTTATAGAGAAAAATGTTCTCAAAAAGAAGATGTAGAACACAACCAGCCAAGCATATCTTTTAGATACAAAAACCATTTGAAGATAAGTTTTACTGATTGTGATCATTGTTTTGGTTGAAAAGTGTTATCCTCTTGCTTTCAAATATTGTTGCAAACTTAACAAGCTGCATGTGTCTGAAACTTAACATTCATGGTTGTTGAATTGTTCTCCAAGCTATTGAAATTATAATACAAAATGAAATAACCAAACTTTTATCACTGCAATTTAAAATAAGCTCCATTGTATGTCGTCGAATTATTTAGGCTTTCTTCGAAATTCAAAACAAAACTTCAGATAACCACCAAAATATCTGCCACTAAAAATTAATTAATCCAAAATTTTTCACCCTAGAGTTAAACGTAGACTGTTGTTAATTTTTCACCATACCAATAATTTGACGCCAAAGCTGATGTTCTTTGGATACCCATCATGTTATACTCCAAGTTTTGCTTCCACGAGCCTTGATAAGAAGAGGTTGAAACTTAACCCAGGTTTTCTTCTCCTCGTTTACGTTACAATCTAGGTAAAAAAGCCTTTAGGGGTAAAAATTTTGAAGGAAAACAATCAGTAGCAATATATCTGACAAATCGTTATAATACAGACTATTAATTAAATTAAGCTTCATAAAAACATTAAATTTACATTCCAATTTTTCTTCTATGAACTTTCCTTTTTTAACAAATAGCCTGATTAATGTCTTTTTAAGTTGTTAAAAAAGTTGATGGATTTATTAAAAATCACAACCTAATAACTTTGTGAAGTTTCTTACCCGAGCTTCTATCTTTTTCTAAAAAAGGCAGAAAATAGTAAGTGGGAAATTGCATTTTGAGTCATCAGAAGCCTAAATTCAGAATTCTCCATCGTAGAGACCTTGATTACCAAGGATGACGCATGTAACCATCCCAGCGCTATAGTTTGCTACTCAAGATGTTTGCTACTCGAGATCTTTAGAGCGTTTTAGAAAAAAGGACATGTTGGTTCTGTGAAGCAGGGTTCTTCAAAGGTCATTGACTCATTGACCCCACGCCTTTTTGCTACACGGATTTGATATTGATTCAGATACTCTGTTTAACGAAAAACGGGCCAAGGCTCGTGAGGTAGCCACGATTCTATTTTCATTGTAGCTGTTGTTAGGAGGGAGCATTGCAGAAAACTGTTTATTAATCACGCTTATAAAAAAGCTGATTGATAGATGTATTGAACACAAAGAGTTGTCTCTGCTTGAAAAGTTCAAGAAACGCACAGGGGCGGATCTAAGCAACAATGATTGGGGGGGGGGGCATTAGACACTTATCTTGATGCCACACCCTTCAGGTCACTGGTAAATTATGGAAACGCCCATTTTTAAAATTCCTTTTTTAACTTTAAGGTGAAGACGATAAGAAGCAGTGGCGTAGCCAGGTTTGGAAGATTGGAGGGGCAAAGAAGAGAAAATTTTTGCTGACCACACCCTTAAGAATTTAGGAAAACACCCCATTTTGCAAAAGCGTTTGGAAAAGCTATGGCTTTTTTACGTGGCAATTTCGCTTTATACAACGTCATATCTGGCTTTTTGTGGCTGAACTCATTATACAACTGCCTATTTCCTTGACAATTCATCTAACGCTTACATTCTGAAATGTGTAAGGCGAGGAAGCACTACGTGTAAAACTTGATTCTCCACAGTTTAAATCAAATATCTAAAAATAACAAACAGGATTCAAATGTTTTCAACTAATTCCGTTCTCCTTGGAGCAAAATCCCCGACAAGCATTTCAGAATCCAATTTTTTTTAAGGATTGAAGCGCTTTAGCATTTTAGTTTCTATTTTATCGGGATTGTCTAAAGAACGTGAAAGACTTTTCTATTTAAATCCTATAACGTGGGATAAATTGTTGAACATTCTGTAGAGTTATGAAGGAGGGTCCCTGTGCGAGCGAAGCGAGCAGAAAATGTTTGCGACGATGCCCTTAGGATTAGCTTGAAACATTTCAGAATATTTCTTACAGTCGTTTGCAGTCTTTAAAAACGTTTTGATATTGTCTGAAATTTAAAGTCCCCCTTTAAGGTACTAATTCTATTGCAGATTTGTACTTTTCTCAGACACTGACTTTCTGAGCGGCCGCTCCCCTTGCTTCCCCCCGCTTCCCTACTGATAAGAAGATAAATGCTGATATCAAAGAGATAAATAAAATAAAATCTTGGCGTCAATTTGTTACTGCTGGCTACCAAAAAATGGTTTTTACCGAAAGGAACCAAATTTACCGCAGGAGACAGAAATATTGGGGGGGGTGTGATACCCCCTACGCCCCCCCCGCTAAGTCCGTCCCTGGAAACGCTACAGTGTCCTATTAAACATAAAAAATGAGTAGAAGAAAAGGACAACAAGAAACAGGGAAAAATGGAAATGAATAGAGTAGAACCTTTAACAAAGAACATAAGTTTTCAAGACTCTAGTAGCGACAGGACTCAAGACACGTCCTCCCTCCAGTTCTCGGCAGGATCAATTTTGAATTTCGTCTAAATTCGACAAGAAAATGTTGGGGGAGGAGTGATATTTTGGCAATGTACTTTTTGTGATGAAATCCTATGTTTGTCAATTTGCCTTTATGTAATGAAAAGCTAGTCATGGGCGTTTCCTTCAATTAAAATTGGCGTTCTTTTTGGCAAAAGTGTGTTTTTAGTGGTAAAAAGGGTGTGGCCTAAGAATTGTGCTTCCCACTCCCCCCGCCCCCCTCCCCCAGAACCTAGTGGCTGACACCGCCATTGCAAGATTCTAGGACTAGGACCTCTACCATTTTCCCCAATCTATAAACTTTTGGCCAAATTATGTGACTTTTTTTAAGCACTGAAAACACTGATTTAAGGAACAGAACCAACTTCTAAACGATTTTTTGTCCCCAATAGCCTCAGTCGGTCTGCGCGCCCTAATTGTTTGTCAGTGCCACTTCTATGGTTAGTGCTTTTCTATCCTGACTTTCTTTTGTGGTATAAAAACATAATATTACCACCTTGCTCTTGTAAGTTATCAAAATAAGAACACCGAAAACATCTGAAAAAAGTTGTGAATATTGGCTTTTTTCAAAGCATTTTTATTATGAATACGATTAGTCTTGTTACTCCTCAGAACTAAAATGAACGAGGAAGGTGCTTAAATAGAACAACTAAATTACTTGTATCACCACGACAATGCTAGTGTGAGGAGAAATATTACAGACATTCTGAACTTTTGGCGACTGCGACCTGATCAGAAATAATCATTTCCTCAAAACTGCATTGAACCTACCTACCTTGAAAGTGAACAGTGATTCATAATCAAACTACAAAACCTCTATATAATGCATTCTTGCCTAAATATTGGCGGATTAGATTGAAACAAAACTCACAATGTGTATACTATAATTCAGAGTTTAATTTTTGTTGCTAGATACGAGTCTAAGTGTTTAGTTTATGGCTATCAAGTATTGTCATTTTCGAGAATTCCTATTTTAAAGTAATCTTATTAATAGGAACGATGTTTTTTCACTTGAAATATTCAATTAAGACTAGAAATAACACAAATACTGCTGTTTCTTTTCTTTTTTGTATTCTGTTAAAAAAATCAGCAGTGAAAAGTGATCAAATGACATTCAGTTGCTTGTAGAGCTTTTGTTACATTTTAATTTTAGTACAACCATGAAATTAGTAAACGAATAAAGAAAAAAGTGAAATTACCCCCACCCCAAACGAACACAAATGGCAATGCAAGACCTATTATTTTGTGTTTTTTATTGTCAGGGATTTATTTTTCTGGGTGCGATTTTGGCAGATATTTATTCCTTTGGGTATCTGTGAAAAGGTCTGGGCCGAGCCCTCCTGTCATGTTATATTAGACTACACTTCCTGGGTCTAGTCTATATAATAGCAATGGCTGCTTAATAGTTTGACACTTAATAAAATGCATTTCTTCACACTTGACATCCTCAGGGTCTTTTAATCTCTCTCCAATAATGGTCACGATTAATAGCTTGCATGGCAGATTTACTGCCTGTTAAAGAGCGCTATTGATGTACCAAGACCTCCGGTTACAGCCCTCGATCGTTTCCTTTATTAATGCTTACATTGATTATAATGAGGATAGAAGATCTTCAGGATAGTATTAAATTGCGTTTATTGACCATAGTATTAAAATGCGTGTCTTGAGCAAAGTATTAGAATGCACTATATTGGGCAGAGTATTAGAATGCGTATCTTGAAAATGCCTATATTACGCCTAGTATAATTGCCTATATTGCGCCTAGTATTATAATGCACATGTTGAGCTTAGCATCAAGTTGCGTATATTAAACATAGTATTACAATGCAAATTTAAGCATAGTAAGAGAATATATATTTTTATTATATAACTAGAATGCATATACTGATCATAGTATATGAATGCATATGCTAAGTGTAGTTAGAAAGCTACATTGAGTGTATTTTAAGAATACATGTACTAAGCAAAGATAAGGATACGTAGAATGCTACTTGGCCCTGAAAAATCTACTTACATGGAGAAATCATCAGTGTCGTGAAAATTAGGGGCAAGAGGCAAAAGCCGTCCCTGTAATTGCTCAAACAGGTTTCATTATTATTTCCAAAGGAAAGCAAAGAATGCGATGCCCTTCTCTAACCAAATATGACTTTAGTTCAAGATGGTACAACTTCGAAAGGTATTCGCGACAAAAAGGCTGACAAGTCAATGAAAGTAACAAGATTGCTCTCTAATGTTCATCATCACAAAGTTCTAATTAAACTTTTCACTGAAACTTTCCTTTACAGCTTTTATGATTGCTTCTATACAATTAAACCTTGTAACAAATCACGTAACTCCCTTAAATAAATTTCAAAAATCTAAATGAAGCCAGTGGCGTAACACAGGCATCTGGGACCCTATGGAAAATAACTAAGGATGGGGCCCAGAGTCAAGAAAGTTGTCCTCCGGCCAAGAAAATCTTACCATAAACCTTTCTCATTTCAATGCGTTTCAATGAGCGTGGTCAGAAGCTTGGGAACACAACTATTATCTCCCCTTCTGATAACTCTACTGTTTTTTCAAAACTCTACTATAAATTTGTAGCTTGTTTTCTATTAGAAATATTTTTAGAAACTGATGTAAAGTAAAATGTTTATATTGATTAATAAAAAAATCGTATAATTCAAATCTTTAAATTATAAAAAGTTAATGCCTAAATTTGACAGTGAAATGTAGTTCTGCAAACATCTTCTTATTAAAAAACAGAATGATTTTGAATTTTATTCTTATTCTTTCATTTTTTTCATTGTTATATTTTTTAATCAAAAGGCTATAAAATTTTTTCAACTTCTTCAAGCTTCCAAATTTTTGCCCACCTTCCTCAATTTCTCTTTGTTTCTAAAACCCTCCTCCGGCCAGTGGCCGTGGGGCCGTCATGTTTTCCTGACTCTAACGGGGCTCCCTTTACGGAATGCAAGAAAGTCTTATCCAGCGCTGTATAGTATGTGAAGCACGGGTCTGCTACCCAGAGTAGAGAAGCATATTAACAAGATGTAAACTGATACGTTCAATAGAGAAAGCTGAGTTTTAAAACTTTAAATTTAACTTTAAAAGTGTTTTAAAATGAGGTTAACTAGGATGAAGTCTTTTAAAATGCACAAAAACTGAATTTTAAAGCCCCTTTTGATTGTGGGTCTTTAGTTTTCGACCTAAGGTACCCTAAACTGCTTTACGCCACTGTTAGAAGCGCTTGATACTTTCTTAAAATTCTGCAAGAGTACACTAATACACTACATTAATCTATTTGATGTTCATTCTCAAGAATACAATCGAAACATCTGATGCTTCAATCTGAGTCTATAAATTTTTCTTATAATATTTTTGGGAAAAGGAGCCACGTATTTTCCTTGTACTTTTTGAAATCTTCGTATCTTGACAAAGAGCGATCCTTCTTTAACATGTTTGGGTAGAAAACAAATGCAATGAAAACAGCTTGACAGACAAATGGCAACCAGTGGTGTGCAATTATGTTGAAACTCAGGTATGTCAAAACTTCACCGAGATAGTTGATGTTCCTGCTTTGTGAAAACAGTCCTTCTTGGATCAAACCTTTCCTGCACTTCAACATGAAATACTTCTGACAGTCTCCACAGTAATGAAAAAATACACCAAGCATGCCGATGAAAATTGCTATTGCAGCTGTTGTAGGAGATGGCTGGTAGCCACCTCTGATCAAAAGGAATGGTGCCAGCCAGTAGCCACATGGGCCTAGCAGTAGAAACATCAACACACAGCCTGAAATACCGAAATCCGCATCAAAGTTCTTGTCAGGAAAGTAGCATTCTTTAAGCAAATAAAGTATGCAGTAGGAGCCGTGCATTGCGAGATACATGTGCGGGCCTAGGCCAAAATTATCGTAATAGTACATAAGGCCTATTACCACAGGAATTGTCAGTGCCTTATGTGTGTTGATGGCATATCGTATTTTGCAGGCCATTTCCCTTTGACTATTTCCACTGTGTGGAAACTGGCAAGCCAATCTAGTCTGAAAAATGAAAAACATAAACGGTGAAAATAAGTAGGTGAAAACTTTTCAGTAAAAATTACATATCAATGCTGATACGCAAGTAAACATAAGATATGTAAAGCGCTACCAGTTCAAGAGTTCCGTAGTGGTGACGTCATAAAGACACACATCTAGAGACTTTGAACATTGGTCGTGCGGTCTGAAATAATATCATGAAGTACCTCCAAATGTGCAAAATCAGCTTTATATTGGTTGAGATACTGCGAACATTTCCAACATGAGGGGTAATGAAATACATACCTATAATGCTCGAAAAAGGGGGAACTTTAGATTACCAAATTCAAGAATTAGTTTGGGGAAACAAAGATCTTCATATTTTTTTACAGAACTGAATGAACAACTTTGATTATTATGAAGAGCTGTAATCGCTTTTAGCTGTGTAAGATCATTTATTAGGTTTCTGTTAATTTCTTTATACCTACATTGTTACTTTGATTTTGAGGACCCCCATGAAAAGCACCTCTTGGTGATTAAAGATTTCTTATCAACAATCAATCTGATCATCAGTCAATCATTGGTATGACTGATTGACTGTCACTTCAGTCAATCACTTCAATCATAATAATCAATCAACCAATCAGTCAATCAATCAATCAATCAATCAATACAGCCAAGTGGGAACAGGCTTTTTCATGAGGCAAAAGCACCGTGGCATGAGTTAGTCAAATAAACGATTTATCTCTTTACTGACCCAATCTCTGCCAATCATTAACACATTTAGCCGATTTAGTATCTTTAGAGGTATAGTAATATTCATTCTGATTTTATTTGAAGTGAAAGCCAATATTCATTTCTAATTTCTGTATTCAATATACATGTATTTCTGTAATGACATGCATATTGATTACGGCAGTAGAGACTGGAAACAAAATCCCTACGTATAACAAAATCTTCACTTATAGCTCTTTATTAGACCATGGCTCTTACTCATGCAGATTTTAAAAACAATGAAAAATGGGCCTGTTTGATGTTAAATATTTGGTTTCTACAACATGCTAATTAGCCTTTTTGTTTGGATGAAAGTAGAGACCGTGTAAGGGTTGAGTGGGCCGAGGGGCTTAACCCCCATGATGATTCCCAAATACACTTAAATCAGGCCCGTCGGAACCGGGGGGAGCTCCCCTAATAGTTGTCAAACTGCAGTATGTTTCCTTTATAACAGTGTAATGAATGAGAAAGAAAACAATGAGCAGCCCCCCCTCCCCCCAAATATGAATTTCATTCCGACAGCACTGAAAATTATGCAAAAAGCATCTGGTCCTTGGCTGTTAGAAGGTTTAGCCTTGCAAAATATCTTAACCACACACCACAAAGTGAAATACTTTACAAATACAAATAAATTTAAAGCTCTTGCAAAAGATAAAGGGCAATCTAAAATCGTTGGTTCGAAAAAATGCCTAAAATGAGGCTAAACCAAGCGCTCACGTTTGCTAAAACCTCTATTATATGCAAATAAGTTACTCGGTGAATCATAGTTAACCATGTGCCATTTCATGACATAGTGGCCGGGTTTCTGGTAGATTTTAGCAATCTTCTTATGATTCAAATCCAATTAGATTGACCAGATTTGAAATAAATTTGATCCAGAGATCCAGATTGGGAGATTTTGGGTAAAGGCTTTTTCGCTTCGGAATACTTGGTTTTGGTGGCGCATTAGCGGGTGATGATAAAATCCTCACAATCTTTAGCTTTATTCGAGAATAAAAATCTATCGCAATAAAAAATTATCCATTAAAACTGTCTAAAATGCACCGGGAATTAAAAATTTTTTACTTGTTTTCATTGCTAGCTGGAAATTGGTCCTTAACCCTTAACGTTTAGCAGCAACATCTTTCTCGCATTGAAAATTTAGACATGAAACTATTTTCCAAGCTTTGTTTGTGTCTTGAAGTGGTAATAAGCAGGGGCGTAACTTCATGCTTTTTGTTGGGGGAGGGGGGTGACTGCATTTTTGCCCTGCGAAAAAAAATTTGCCTTGCTAAAAGTTGAAAAAGCCATAAAGGAAAATGAAAACTAAAGAGGGTCTGAAGCTATATTATTGTCAAAGAATGATAAATTGCGTTGTTGTTTTATTCTAAGACGTCACATTCTTGCTTTGACAACTTTTTGATAATTTGTTTTAGACCACTGTAAGGTTGTGGTTCTCCTAGGAAAAACTTATCTTAGGCCTATAGTAGAAATGGGCTTCAGATTAATAAAGACACAGCTAATTTTTTACAAAAATAATTTCAATATGCACACTATCATCCCACTGAATTCATGGTTGGTTACGCTAGATGTAAAATCACTACAGACAAACATTCTTCAAGATTAGGATAACGAAGCTTTGCCACGATGTCATAAAAATAATTGTGGGAAAACTACCCCGCTGCATACTCTAAACTATACATCAAACAAATTTTGATATTTATTCTCAAATAAAATGGGGAAATATCGGATCAATGTAACAATTCAGCAATTCGACAAACTCACAGTCAAAGCTTCTCAAACCAAACAAAAAAGGAAACAATGATCTTGCAACGTCCATGGGCCACATTTACCCTTAATAAAACTATCAGACAATCGCACCATCCATATAAAAAACATTTTTAAATCACACTGAGGTTATTGCAAAGGATAAAAAATCATTATTAGGCTCTAAGCACAGTATTTGACATGAATTGTGCAAATTGTGGTACAAGCATGAAAATGGGTACACTGGGGCACAAGCTGAAAGTGCCCCAAAGTGCTATTTTTAGACTGGGGTAGTTGACCCCAGTCCTCAATTCTGGATTTCATTCATTCGTAGTTAACTAAAGTTTAAATTGAGCATGAAGGTATAGGTTTAAACACAGTTCTACACAATAAAAGTATAACAAATAAACAATAGTATCCTTTGATTCTATTTTTAGATTAGGGCTGTTGCCTCTAGGCCTCTATGTAAACACTCTTCTACAAGCCATTACTTGCTTTTGACGTAAACATGATAGCATGGCTGTCTACCTTTTTGGTTAACCAAACAGTATTTTTAGAAAAAAGTAGAATATTACCTCTAGATGCTACAAATGATAGACCCATTTTTTAGACTTGTTTCTATTGTAAGTTATTAGTCATGACTGCTTTTAACATAAAAAGTTTAGCATTCTAGCTTTGTGATACACTAAAATATAACGGAGAGATAAAATTCCGCCTAGTTTCTCTTTTCTGAATGGGATACTTAGATCCAAGCTCATTCGACTTTTTCATCTACTGTTAAATATCGCTAATTTTGATGTAAATATTAAAGTGTAGCTTCATACAACTCTTCAATCACCGAAAAATATTATGAAAAAACGCAGTTAATATATGCATAAAGCGATATGTTTAAATATGTACGCGTTTCCTGCCTCTGAAGGTCAATGCAATTAATCACATGTACAGGAAAATGTGACTTTCACATTTCGCTACTTCTGAAAGTCTTATACAATTTGTATAAAATGCTGACTATCCAAAGTAGCAGAAATGTTAAGTACCCTTACTGAACTTTCAAACTCGAACATATTCGGAGGGGCGAAAATCGATATAATTATAGGCTACTTTCAAACACGATTGATGTTATATTGGCAGCCAGCGCGAGTAGTTTGTATGACAAAGGCTAAACACCCAAGGTGCAATCTAATGAAGGGCACTTAGAAACATGTGGAAATTTCACTCCCTTATTGCTTTAACTAGCAACAATAGCATTGACTATAACAGTAAACCAATAATAGAATTGCACTGATTTTTCTAGCCTCTAGTGTTTTCCAAACTTCAGCAGGTAGTTCTTCTATGCTTTTCTTGAAGGCCTCTGTGAGGAGTAGTAGCAATCCAGAGATTTAATATTCACTTTATTTCGTATTCATACAGAAAATAGTAATGATTTATAAAAGAAAGCTTATAGAGGCCTGGGCTCCAGTAGTCCGTTCTAAATATAGCATCAAGGGTAATATCTTAATTGTTTTTTTGTTATACTTTTATCGTGTAGAATTGTGTTTAAACCTATATATTCATGCTCATTTTAAACTTTAGTTAACTACGTATGAATGAAATCCAAAATTGAGTGAAATCCAAAGTCTAAAAATAGCACTTGGGGGCAATTTTCAGCTTGTGTCTGTTCAGCATCATTATCAACGTGTCAAATTGCCCCAGTGTACCCATTTTCATGCTGGTACCACAATTTGCACAATTCATGTCAAATACTGTGCTTAGAGCCTAGACTATGAAGGTAAGACCCAAGTTCGAGAACTGGGTTCCAGTACCTCATTCTAAAAATAGCATCAAGGGGTAAGATTGTCAATTACATCTTTTCGTATTACTTTTCAGTTTGTTGAAGATGCCTATTTTAGACCCAATTCCATCAACTGGGACGAAAAATATCTATTGATGGTCCCTTAGACACACAATAACACAAAGCTAAGGGAGGTTAGTCCAGAATAATCTATTTGCAAACCAATGGCATCAGATCCTATGGAAATAAATTCTAAGTCCCGTCTCCACATTGCTGCATTCCCGTCTCCCCAAGGCTGCACTACATGTAAATTTACGTATCTTCTGAATTTAAAATTGCCTTTACAGGGCCCGCATCACTGATCCTAAACTTGCGGGGCCATCAATGTAAAGAAAGTTTTCTCTTACTCCCTCTAGCCCCAATTGTGGCAAACATTTTGCTGACACTATTTTACTTGTGTTCTTTGGTTGAATGTATTTGTTGTAATCTAGAGGTTTATCTATATAAGTCAATTAAGCTGAATTTATTCCTTCACTTAGCAAAAAATTGAGGAGGCAATGGCCCCCTGCCCCCCTGGTGCGGGCCCTACTATAGGCAATACATCACACACAGCTTACAATTCCAAAAACATGAAAGAGTCTCAATACAATGCCTAAGCTCATATCATAAACAATTTCTTCACCTAGCAAGTGTAGACTTAATGGAATTCAAACCTGAACATAGACTGGCCCCTCAGCTTTTTACAAAATTGAATGAACACAAATGAACACAAAAGGTCCAATAATTTCTTATAGGAAATTCTATATAAACATAAAAATTTCAGTTTTATAATAAGACCTAGTTTTTAGGCTATTTACTAGTGTTCTTTAACGATATTTTTTTCAGACATCCTTCAGTTACAGGGCCTCCGGCGAAGGGGGGGCCGGGGGGCCCCCTCACTTTATTGTAAAACAATAGTACTTTTTTCAAAATCTTTTGTAACGAGTGTCAAATTTTCCCTTGGCCACCCCACTTTCCAACCTGTGTCGGAGCCCTTGAGTTTAACACCAAAAGGTAAATTTAGCATATAGAGCTCCCTATATTTGATGACGTGGGTTTAGAGTTTGAACATATGATAGCCAGACGCAATTAATTCGAAAGTACACTGAACAAAATCAAGTTCATCATTCTGAATAGAATCAAGTTTCCTTTTGTTAATGCAAATGAAAGGTGTCAAGATAAGTTGCTTCGGTGTCGTAAAAAAGTTTAGCTATGCTGCATTATCGATTTGTAAAATTATATCAACTATGGTAAAACATATTTCAATAGTCGCTTTAATTGTCAGTGCAAATGATTGTCACTTTTTCATCAGATGCAATTCAAACCAACGAAGTTTACTTGGTCGCAAACACAAATCGGCATTCTTAAACTACCCTCTAAGCATGAAATAAATTGTTTCTAGTCATCGTAAGATCGAAAATAGGTCACAAAATAATGCTTGTTTAAAGAAAAAGCAGGCCGTAAGAGTTAACAGAAGAGTTACCTCGGACAATCAGGAACAGTTGTATATTCGTGTCGAAGTCGACAAGGAAACGCTCTTCTTTGTTTCGCCTGTCTTCAGTTTCTCTGGGAAAATTCAAGCTCGGTCTGTTTCGGGACCAACGTTATCAATTTTATCAATTGAATTGCGGCTTCGGAATACTTTGCCGAGCCTGTAAATCCTTTTTGAACCTTGAAGCTACGGCTGCTGTACAACACAAGAAGAAAGGCTAAATGACGTTGTCTACCCAAGAATGCGAGATAAGCAAAGCCGAAAGCAAATATACTGAACGCTCACATGACCCAAGTGGAACGTCGTCGGCTGGATCATGCTATAAATCTAAAGTAAATTTGCGACAGAATTAAATAGGATATGACCATTCAGTTAGACTTTGGTTGCATAATTTATAACTTGTAAGCGAAACGTCTGCAATAATTGTCCGTAGGGAAGGGAGAAATGAACAAGTCACATTGTCTCAAACCAAGGGGGCTTATCCCCAATAAAACTGGCTCTTATTTAGGAGACTGTGGGATTTGCTCTTCTTTGCATTTAATAACATCATTTACAGGGAGAATACGCTGTAGTGCAGTCGTTGAAGTGATAAACCAGGAACAAATTAGTAGAAAAGGAAAACGTACATCATTTTACGTAGAATTTTTCCTCTATAACATACTCAAAAGCGCCTAAAATCCAAATTGGGGAAGAACTTTTCTAGAGCTTTTAAAAACATGAGCTTTGACCATATGCACAATATCATCTGCAGAGGAATTCTGCAAAATATGAATATCTTGCAACAATTCAAGGCGTAAATTCTGAATTTGGTAGCTAAACAGGTATTCGAGTGGATAATTGAGAAATAAAATTGAGTATCAGGGCCCACGCCACCGGAGAGCCGGAGGGGCAATGCCCCCCCCCCCCCTACAATTTTGGTAAGCAAAAATATTTCCATAGATGTCATTTTTTCAAGCCCTAAATTCAAGTTCAATGTATAAACCTTGGCCCCTCCACTTAAAATTCGTGGCATGGGCCCCGAGTATAGGTTGAACAGTAGCAGAATAATAAAATCTTGTTGCTAACCTGCCAAAATTGAAAATTCTTGATTGTAAATAAGAGTACTAATTTCCAACAATTTCACAGATAGATCAATTCTGTCTTTTAAAAAAAATCTAGCATTTTGAACTCTCTGCCCAGGATGAAACGTGAAAAGCAGTTGTCATGATAAATAATTATATATTGCGTCTGCTGCTACAAGATCAATGCTGCCTTGAAGGCAAGGTTATACATTTGCAGTCCACGAATAATGCCGCGCCCTTCCAAAGCTTATCTTGTATTGGTATCGTTAAGACATTTCTAGTACCGCTGCAAGGCGGTACGGGCCCTGGAGCTAAAGTCATCACGACTCCCCAATTTTCAGCGAAGGCCAAATGCCCTTGCTTTGAAATTGAAGGCTAAAATGGGCTTCATTTGTTGCTTTTTAGCGTGGTTAAAATATTCACCTTCTCTAAAACCTTCTCGCGAATCTTCGGCCTGGGGTTCTGTTTATACAATATATGAATGCAGTGTTACGCGGCAAATAAAAGTGAGTCAACTTATGAACCCAGCCCCCGCCCTCTCCCAGAAATATTTTATTCAAACTATTGCTCATCAATTGTCAAGCCTTTACAGTACCAGTTTACAAGTTTTGTTAAGGCAGAGACGTCGATAACATTACTAAAGTCAATCTTTTTAGCAACATCACATTCAATACTCAAAGACAAGTCATTTAGCTAGCCATCATTCCTTGTCATTTTGACGGACCTACTTTGCTAGCCTGAGTCCAAGACCGTCGAAAAAAACGCATTACACATACAAAAAAGCAGAATTAATTTCAAATACTTTAATATCTAATTTCAGGCATTTTAGGGCCTTTACTGGAGAAAGCCTTACCTGGAATGGTGCTTCATTGTTATATAATCATTTGTAGCAGTCAGGGGCGGATCCAGACATTCGCAACATTCGCACTGGCGAATGTCAGATGTCTTTTTGTAATTGTCTGTTAATACATTTTAGCATTGTGAATATTGTACTAGAAATGGCCAGATAATAAAAAAAAGGTCCACATAATACAAGAAATAAAAGTTTTGTTTCCTGCCCTAGTTGCTATGATGTCACCTTGTTGTTTACTTTTTAGGTTTTATTCCCTCGTTTTCGTGATTAAGAGATGATATATTTGAAAGAGGGCTCCCCCTTTTACGCATAAATTCACAGAGCACCAATAAGGTTTGATGCGAATGTCGAATGGAATTATAATATATTAGGCATGCGTGCGCAAATGAAGTAGTACTGAAAAATGTATGCCAAAAATTTGTGCGAATGTCAGTCAAGCTATGTTATTTAGCCATCTGAAAACCAATAGGAAATGTATATGGGAAATTTTTTTGCGAATGTGGCGAAGGTAGATGCGAACTATGTTCGGTAGCCAGTTGAGGGAGAGAACCTTGGAAAGAGAGCAGATTGAAACCTCGCTTCCACATCAACCGCCATGATTGTTGTTGGAAAGCTGTGGAGATATTTGCTTGCAGAAGAGGAGCAATTGTACTTCAGAGGGAGTGAAAGGAGTCAAATATAAGATGATTTTTAATTTGAATCAGCGGATTTCTTATGAAGATGTTCAAAGTTTGTCGAAGATTTTGGTTGATGGATGGAATTTGATAGATGGCAATATGCGAGGACAGTTCAGTTGGACCTAAAATTGTTGAACCAAAATTTGCCTATGTTTTCATTTTCATGATGGAGGACGTTATTTAGACAGAGATTCAGACTCAAATAATATTTTGAAAAATACGTGTTGCATTTTAAGGTAAATAGCCATTTTTATGCAGGCTTTCAATCAGAACTTTTAGGGTTCAAGTCAGGTACATCTTGATAATGATGATGTAGCATTCTGACGAATGATGCTGTTCTATAAATATCTTGATGAATTTGAATATGCTGAATTTTAGAGTTCTAGATATTTTTTATTGATAGATGTTGTTATTATCACAAACCTGTAAATAGTTTGACTGTGCTGGGGATTTGTTTTTGAATAAGATATTGCATTTTCTACGGCGTATTCTTTTCTTGTTAATTTTATGCTGTCAGTTTTGGAAAAATCTAGACTGCCATATTTGTAAATGAGAAATTGTAATAGTATTTTGATTTTATTTGTCTGGTCATGCCATAAATATGGTAACCCTTTTCACGAGTTTAACCTCTAAAACTAGTAAAATTATTTGTGGTTTCCACACTATAAGAGTATACCATTTGAAACTTTTGGTTCTGAAATACCCTTAAGATTCATTAATTTTTGTTTATGAATTTGCAAGTGACTGACAGTTTTCTTTTCTATGTAATTGTGTGTGTAAATAAATGTAAATATGGGTAGTAAATAAGTGCAATCAATGGAATGATCCTAATGGGGGAATTACTACATTATTAATAAGAAATTCACAGCAAGTTGGTTCTGCCAAGTAAATATCTCATATAAATCCATATAGTAAAAGTTACTATGTTTGCCTTATTTCTTTGGCATTACTGACTTTGTTTGATGTACATTTAAAATTTGTATATAATATATATTTATGATGTTCTTGTTATGGAAAGACAATGAATTGTTTTAAATTCTGTTACATTTGCTGTTTTACCAACACCTGAAAATACTAAAATTGTATGATGTGTATTGACCTAACTGGTATTTTTGGCCATGTTTAAGGCACATCACACAGCAGTTTAGATAGAAAGGTGAATGCACAAAATAAATAACAGAAAAGCTCTGAGCCCCTAAGGTACTTGGTGTTGAAGTCAAACATTTGGGTGGATATTGCATTGAAAATTTCTACACTAAACACAGTATTTGATTGTTAAATAATATCATTGTATAAATAGAACTAAGATTCCTTTCTTTAAATGGCTGTTTTTTAAGTGAGTGACATAAAATGTTTTTCATGAGTTTTTCTCCCTGAGAAGGGGTGATACACACATCTAATATACCCTTATTTTAGCTCATCCTCTTTGTTCTTGACAATTTGTGGTTCTGTGCCTAGACTTGCCATTAAATCATTATTAAGAGGACATTTCAAATCTTTGCTGCTGTTTTTCCATCACAAAAGCCATGTAGGAAACAAAACATGCCAACACAACAAAAACTTGATGAGTGTTTCTCAAAATTTTTCCAGAGATCTCTTTTCTTGTTCACTCAATAAGTAAAATGCCAAATTGTCAATGAAATCCAGACCTGGCTGTTATTCTTAATATTTATCCTTAAATTTCTCAACCTTTGAGCCTCAACATTTTCTGTTTCCTAATCCTAAAACTTAATATAAGGAAAAATACATCTTTAAGTGGAAAACTTCGATTCTGAGACTATAGTAAAATGTGACTGATTTTTTTTTGGGCGTGGTCATATAGGCGTGGTCGAAACTTTGCGAATGTCAGATTTCTTTCTGCATCCGCCCCTGTGTAGCAGCATTACCACAAAGGAAGCAATATTTTTTCTACCTGAACTCAGTAAAACATGATCGCAGTCTTTTAGAACAAGGTTTTGCGCTAACATTTTGACTTTTTCGAGGTGCCTTTCTTTGGTAAAGGAGGTCTCGACGACAGTTTTGATAAACCAAAAACATTTCCAGTTGGAGTTATTTTAACTCTCTTTGTTGAATAATTGTTTGAATCAAGTCTCACGTGTCTTTTACTGTCTTTTATTGTGTTTGAGGCACCTTCTTCATAACCAGTACTGCCATTCTATTTTTAAAAACTAGCTTGCATATCGCAAAGTTTTAGTCCACTGAATTGCTTAGCGATTCTGCCATTTTTTCTGAGAGCACCAGTTTCCAGAGAGTACCAGTTTCCAGAAAGTGAGCCGTTCATTTGCACCAATTATTAGTAAATAATGACCTGTGTTGATATCGAAATCACAAATGGACATTACATCTTTTGCTGGCATGTCCCCAATACCCCAATAGCCCCTCTCCCGAGTAAATTGCAAAGGCATTGAACAACTTTATGTACAATTTTGCCTTTATAAGATATTGATAGATGTCCCTCGCTTATGGTGCGTTAACGAATTTTGTGTTTTGGCATTCAAAAACTGCCTGTCGGTTATAAAATTCCTGCCCATGTTTTTAGGGAAATCAGTAAAAAATGGCTTCTTCCTTTATAAGCACTCTTCTTTATTTTTGAAGCCTTGAAAACAGATTTCTTGCTTTTCTGGACAGATGCGCTTCAAGTATTTGATTATCGTGTGTAGCCTCGTATATCATATAAACATCAATATAATTTTTCCCCGCGGTCGAGCTTAGGCGATTTTGAGTATGATATAGAGGAAAAAATTCTGCACTGGATGGTGGAAAATTCCCTTTTCTATCATGTTCTTTCCGGTTGACCTTGAATGAACACTCCAAGACCTCACTATTGCCAGAAAGCCAAGTCATTCTTATACATTTGCTCAATCGCTTTACCTAAGACTGGATACAGTAAAGTCCTCATTTTATCTTTTTCATTTACTCAGTCCTTGAAACTCCGATGATCCGAGAAAATCCTTGAAACTTTTTGTACGTCCCACCACTTTTTGTAACCTGTTTGAATTCATCCGGTTCATTCGGTAAGAGCTTTCTACCTCTACAAACGTGGCAAAGGCAATGGAGGCTTTTTCTTGCATTTCGACCATTTCATGAAGAAAGAAACCAACTTTTATAAATTATATACTAAAAATCCCCCCATCATGACCAAAATCACACAGCCTGCAAGTCAAGAAGGTAAATAATGCATAATATCTACTATTGGATTAGATTATCTGCTTCCAGGGCAATTGCCCTACCATCCCTCGACTTTGCCCCCGCACTCAAGAGATTTTTTACCAAGTAGCTTGACAGGACTACCAGCCCCAGCATTTGAGGCACTGTGAAACGTTGGAATCTGTGTTGTAGTTGCTGATTGGTTAATTACTATGAAGTGATCTCCACTTTCGACACGTTCCTTCGTCCTTACTGTATAGTAGAAGCATTGTAGATGATTGAACTGCATTATGGGATTAAACCTTTCCCTCTATCATGTTATACACCAGTGAGAGCATAATGCATACTCTTGCTTGTGGTCAGGGGGGTCTGGCACGGGGGAAAAAGTGGCGATCGCCACCCGCGCCCTGTGTACAAAACATTTACGGGCCTTTTCGCGTTGGAGAAAATCTTTTAACTTAATGTCAAATACTTAATGCCCTAGACTGATTATATTGCGATTAAAGTCCCAATACATGCGCTTCAAACCACCCAAACCCTGGTTTCCGTTATTTCAGCCATGTGTTCAATCTAACGTGTACCCTGGGTCCCAGAGCCACAAAATTTCGAGCGCGTAAACAGAATGCCAAGCAGAGAAGCGAATGAGCGTACTCTTATCTTCTATTTCCGCTCTCTAATTTATGTGGCTCTGATGCCCAGGGTATCTGAATGTCAGAGACAGTGCTGTGGGAACGAAATTCATATTAGGGGAGGGGGGGCGGCTGCTCCAGGGGCGGATCCAGACAAAAATTTGACATTCTCAAAATCCATTATGACCGACCGACCACGCCCATTTCCCGGAAACGCCCAAGAAATTGTTTTCTGTCTTTTATGGATGCAATGATTAAAATTATTGAAATTTTAAGAGGAGAAATAGAAACAAACAATAAGAAGTGGCAGACACCCAGGGGGGATGAAGGGAGGTAGTTGTTCCCCAACATTTTGGGAAGACAGAGGTCTTTTATTCTAAAAAGAATGGACAAATGTGATGTCATCTTATCAAAAAAATAGGCTTGCCCCCTCATATTATTGCCCAAAAAACAACAATGATGCAACATTAAAGAATTACTTAATAAGCATAGCAACACTAGTAATTGAAAATTGGGTAATGCAGGGAAAAATAACACAAAGACCAAGACAAAATGTGTGTGGCAAATTGTGCTTGGTTTTCTAATGGTTTAACATGTGGAATTTTATAGAAAGAAGTGTAGTTTTGTGGACATCCAAATGATTGATAAAAATTTAAGGGCACAAGACTCATCATAGAAGAGAATTATTAACGAAAGTTGACCAATGAAATTACTAAAAATGCAGGCACTTTCAGAGTATACAAGCCATAGAAACTTGGACAAAGAAATGGGCAAAAACCTTTTCTAGCAACAAAAGTAGACTGCTAAGGCTAGTCAACTTCTTTCTGGATGCTAACTCTCTTTAACGCATCATATCTTTTGGCATATGATAATTGCACTGCTTTAGAGTAAAATATTTCTGCATCAAAGTCAAAGTCTGTATATCTGTTTCAGATTTGTTGTTCATCATTTGGAAATACATGGAAAAAAAATTACTTTGGGATGACTGTCTATTTAGTAGATCCATCAAATTTAAATTTGAATCTTCTGAGACCTGACACTTTATACTAAACTTCCCTTTACTTAGCTTTCAGATGCACTTTCTTTTGTCAAAGAAAATGAATATAATTTTTTTGCCTTCATAATATTTCCTTCCACAGGAATGTTAACCAAAATTAGCTTTTTATCCAAACCATAATTCCATCAAAACTTAGTCTGGTAATAGGCTTGCTAAAATAAGCAAAAAAATGCATTTCTCATCTTTTTTCTTGTTGAAAGACTACTCCACTACTCCAACTCCTGCCATACTAGATTACATCATACCAAATACTGCATTTTAACATGCATTAAAAACAGATTCTATCTGCCTTTACTGTGTGTACTAACTTAATGTAAAACATACTTTATTGGACACCATTTCCAGTTCCTAGTACCACCTTGTTCAAATAAATATATCTCAAGATTTTGACTTCTGTGTTGCATTCTCAATAAACCTTGTTCGTTATTGGCTTGGTATCAATAAAACAGAAAAGGAGATGCATCTCCAAAACAAGAGTGCAGTGTATGACAATAGGCCCATGTAGCTCATATGATTAACCACATAAAATTTCCAAAGATGCAACATGTCAAATGGTTTCAAAATAGAACACAACAGCCCACCATAGCATAAAACTTTTCACCAAAGGCTGTGACAACAAATCCTATTCTGCTTGGTAACAATATCAGTAACAAGACTGTAAGAAAGTAATGACTTCTCTAACTGTTAAAATCTCTCTTAACTTTTTTACAGCTAGTTCTTTAAATTAAATTACAGCAAAAGTGAAAATCAACTTGCAAATAAATAACATGTTATTTAAAACAAATTAAATAGCTATTCAAACAAACTAAAATGTATCCATAAACATTATATTACAAAGATAGGCAACCATTTAATCATTGAATGAATATTCTAGTTCTAGTTAAATTCAAAACAGTGCAATTTTTGTGAATTCTACATTCAAATCACATTACACAAAAACAGAAAGACAATGGTAGGGTATCAGTGTTAAATTAAGTATTTTACCAGCATCCAGACGGGCCAGTCTGCAAATAAAACAAACTTTTTGCAGAATTTACCACCTGAGTCTCTAGGCCCAGTAGCAGCAGCACAAAATGAACCCCTATATAAAATTTATCAGCAGTACCTCAAAGTCTGACCCTCTCTCGTTCAACAAGGTTCAGCCATCAAAATGAAAGAATTATTTTGCCACAATAAATGTCGAAGGTTGTGTGTTACGATCTGGTTCTGGCGCCTAGGCCCTCCCGGCAGACTTGTAAGTAACCATTCCCTAGTCAGCGAAAAAAAATACTCCTCGATGGTATCCAAAGCACAATATCGGTCAATAACTGTTTCAATTCTTCCAATACATCCATACTTGCAATGGGTTCTTGTGAAATTATTCTCTAATCAAGCACAAACACATATCATTACCAAGCACTGCCACTGCCACAGCCACTGTAGTCTGGAGTGGAGTGTGGATTCTTGATCACGTGAAGTTGGTGTTCCCTGTCAAATTTGGCTACTTTGTGGACCAGCCCACTAACTTCTCAAGATTCTCAAACTGCGACGTAGGCAAGACCTCATAAAATATATGTTAAACATATGCCAGATATACCCTATTAAAAGTGAATGGGTTTAATACGTCATTCTGGCGAATTTTCCTCTCGTTAAAATCTTTCAGGTCGACCTCTTCTAAGGGACAAAAATGAATTGAAATTATCTGCGTGCGCATGCAGAAACTGCGTGCAACTTTCTAAAAATGCGAAGGAACTTCTCAAAATGCATGGCAACAGTCGATAAACTTTCTAAAAATCATGCCTAGATACAGGACACGGCACAGCCTCTTACTACTCTCCTGGGTACTAGGTTCAATGAAGGAGAATTTGGTTTTTCATCGGAGAAGATATAAAAATGTTTCGCAAAGGCAAAACGGAGTAAAATGTAGCAAATACGGCGATTGTGTAGAAATAAATACCTAAAATACATAATAAAAAGATGTATGCTTATCTTGAATCTTAAATCTGAGCTCATTCATTACTTTTAGCATTTTATTTAGAATAATCAAACTGGGAAAATCTGACATTCTAAATTGAGAATGTTGAGAATGTCTCGATCCGCCCCTGGGCTGCTCATTGTATTTATTTCCACTTAGTACAATGTTATATCAGTAAATGAAAATAACGTATAATTCAAAACAGGAAATTGAGAAGAGAGATGACAAGGGGTCGTTACTATCATCTTGTTACAGAGATCTGTATCAGGATTTAACAATGCTAAGAAGATTTGTTGACACAAAGATGAAGCAAAAGAGCAATAAGAGCCTTTTCTCAAGAATTGCTGGCATTTGCAAATTGCTACCAGCAGCTTACCGATCAAGTGAAAACAACAACTGGTGGAAATAGAGATCCTGAAAACAGACGATCTCAAGGAACAAGCTCTTAGAGATAAAAAACAAATGGAGAGAAAAACTGTGAATTTCAAGGTGGGGATTCACAAAGAGAGAAAGGACACCAAAGTCGACATCGACACCCTTTATCAAAAGGGTAAAAGCTTGCCAACTGTGCACACCCTGCGCATTCAAAACTTTGTACCGACGCTCATTTTTATTTTTCCTATATATTTATATCTTTTATCATATATAACAATTTTATAAGAATATGAGCATCAAAACTGGTCAGAAGTTGAGATCAAATTAGGAACAAGCTAAGGCTAAGTTACTGTTTAATGCATTTTTGAACAACATTTTATCCCAAAACGAGGATTTTTAGCGATGTGTGGTTGCTTTTCGGTGAATATTCTATCTTGTCGTCTAACGAAGGCTGTCTCACTCACTTTGTTGGCAAATAATGCCTGAGCACCTCCCAAAAGCAAAAAAGCTAGCAATCGCACTGCTTACACCCTATTCATTTAAGAACAAATTAAGGACAATCCACCCTCGGCTTTTTGCGGAAATTAAGAACAGTCAGCCTGAACCTAAATTTACTGGTTCCAATTGGAAAGGTATACGAGAGGAAAGGTATGGATCCAATTGGGTCCGAATTTACGAATTAAAGTCGATATACTGCTGCTGTTTAGCGTATTGCTTTATTATCAATTTTTATTGAATCAATCGTATTCTAAGCCACATTTTTAGTGGGTGTGGCTCATTTTTTCCCGCCACGCCCTAAACCGGGCCCTTGATTCTTCTAGCCACCCTGTGATTTTGACGCCAGACCGTCCCTGGTTTCGAAGCTGCTTATATCTTGCCCATAGTGCTGGATCTCTCTCAGCCCGTCTCTTAATATGGTCTCTCTCGCACATCAAATTCTTGATGCTTGGAGAAATCCATGGCACATGTGTATGCCCCGTCTTAGCGGTCCTTTTTTTCAACGGGGCATGCACATCCAAGACAGCGAGAAAGAGATCGTAGAAATTGCTAGCCATCCTATTAGGGTCATCCGATCTACATGACATAGCCATCTCCCAGCCAATACTACGCAAGTCATTAAGGAAAGAGTCACGGTCATAATTTTTCAAACTGCGTGACTCTGTCTTAAATTTCACGTCATTGACATGAACTCTAGCGTTTAATTTTCTAATACCGTATGTCATATAGTGTTCTGTAATACCGATTTTTACGACCGATACATTACAGAGGTTGTTGGGTCTGTTTGAAAGAGGTGATCTATTAACTAAAAAGTTTTATTAGGCTCTTTATCTTTCTTTTAGTTAAGTTAGTGAGCTTCTGCTAGATGCCCAGAGCATCATAGGGCAACTGATAAATTATTACTGAATGTTTTATCTTCGATAAGATCAAATTACGCAATTTACAGCAATGCTGACATTTACAGGAGATGTTTTGTTTTTGGTTCTGGGCATTTCGCTTTATTTTAAGTTTTGATAAGAGAGTCAGTCTTTCCGATGGTTATACGAGAATTACAATACATGAACTCTATATCGAAGTGACGAGGAAAATACACATTTTGTTAACAAAGCAGGAATCTGGGATAGCCGCAAAAAGACATTTTCACATATCCCAAAATTCAATACTGCACATTTTCGAAATCAATACTGCACGTTTTTAAATTAATACTGTACAAAGTGTGTAATACTGCAAACTAAAATAGGCCGTGGAAAGAGCATTATCATTCAAGAAAGGAACATGCACAGATTACATATCAAAATATAAGCAACATTGGAAAAAACCTCTTCCCCTTAAATTATCATCTAATTTGCATCATCTATTGATCATTATGACCGTAAACATTTGTGTGAACCCCCTCCCTCCATCTTTGATTAGGTAATATGTGAACGTTCCCATACCCAACTGCCAACGCATTGATAATCTTATCCAGATACAACCATTCTGAATAGAAGAACAGAGGATTGTACTCAGTTAAAGCTTAAAACGTGAGAAACCTCTCAGCTATTCGATATCAGGCATTTGAAATAATTCGCATTAGTCATAAGTGAAGAAACTAATTTGCGCTGGTCATAAGTCTTGGTCAATCACAAGTCTTGGGCGTTTTTGAAGATTTCAAAAAAACATTCAATAAAAAATACAATTACAAGGAATTAGCAAAAACTGGTGAAAATTTGATACAACATTGATATAGTTTTTCTCAATTTAATGGTGAAGCTAAACTAAACTGTAAAATCTATGACGCCCGAACCATAACCAGGCGAACTTTTTACGCAAACGTTCTTTCGAGAGGTCAATTGATGAATGTAATCAATTTTAGTTCTGTGCGAATATTGATAATTGCCTTTCGAAAGTTTTCAAGTTTTTTGAAAAATATAACTCGAAGCTAGGACGTACCGGCAAATTTCGCCGTGTCCTGGTGGGCCGAGAAGCGATGGGTGGAGAAAAACTGTGGATAATTTTTAGCAGGTAGAAAGGCCAAAATTTGGTGTATCATGCAGAGCAGTGAGAGATCGCTTCCAGAATATTTCCACCAACAAAAAGTCCAAAGATAGAAGAGAAGAAAGTGCAAGTGGAATTAATCCTGAGCACACAGAAAAACATGTTCTCCTTGCAAGATAAGGGAGCTTTTTGATGCAGCAATCGCTGATAAGCAAGCAGCATCCCAGCAAATGAACAGCAGAAATGAAAAAAGCTGTAGAAATGAGAAGGAAATCAATAGAAACAATTGGAGAAAGCAGGAAGAGAAAGAAAGGGGAGGTAAAAAATGGAAGTGAAAAGAAACGTAACGTTCGGCAGAAAAAATCAGAGTTGACAGTTGACTCAATCCAGGCTGACTCACAATTGTAATTTTCTAAAGGTATTATCAGTCATTCTATCAGTTCAATTTTGTTCAATGCATTATAAACAACAGGTTACACCATTCAATCTTTTCCTATCTTGGGTACAGTTAAAATTTAGCTGTAAGTCAGCGCTGTGAGTTATTTTTCTCCGATCGCAGTAGCTGCCTAAGAAATTCACCATATCTTTGAAACGCGTTCAGATTTTTATGAGTTATTAGTTTCTATAGACTGAACACTGAAGCAACGAACGTCCTAGAGAAATCAGATTTGTTGATTTTCTTGATTACTTAGATAAAATATGAATCAAGATTATGGACGAAAATTTGCATAAAAAGAAGCATAACTAAAGGATTTTCCTGAGAATTCCCTGGGAGCTGGAGAAATCCCAAACGAGGCAAGGTACCTTTCAGAGTTGTTTTAATGTTCGCAACTTTATAAAAATACAATTTTCGCAACTTTAGATCTGCAAATTTTTTTGATAAAAATGGAATTATGCCCTTTTGCTTTGCTCTCCTTTTCAAATGAATGTTTAGCGAAGGGCGGGGGGAGAGGAATGTGAGAAGTGACGTCATGGGCAATATAATAGAGGGGTTCAGAGAGGTGGTGACACAGGGGGGCAGGGGCCTAAAAATCTTTAGATTATAGGTGATGTCATTAAAACATGACCCCCTCATGAATGTCCAATGTCTTGTCTACACTATACTATCGAACCTTGTTTCAGCCTAGGTAGGGGGTTGAGTGAACCCAAGTAATATTTTCTGTAGTGCGAACACAAAGTTACCTAGCCAAGGTTGATCTTGGCTGACTCGGCCCGGGCTGACTCGGCCCGGGCTGACTCGGCCCGGGCTGACTCGGCCCGGGCTGACTCGGCCCGGGCTGACTCGGCCCGGGCTGACTCGGCCCGGGCTGACTCGGCCCGGGCTGACTCGGCCCGGGCTGACTCGGCCCGGGCTGACTCGGCCCGGGCTGACTCGGCCCGGGCTGACTCGGCCCGGGCTGACTCGGCCCGGGCTGACTCGGCCCGGGCTGACTCGGCCCGGGCTGACTCGGCCCGGGCTGACTCGGCCCGGGCTGACTCGGCCCGGGCTGACTCGGCCCGGGCTGACTCGGCCCGGGCTGACTCGGCCAATTGGTTTCAATTGGTTTGAAATAATCATGTATCGTTAACGCGAAAGAGGGTTGAGCCCGGTTAACTTTTCTACTGCGCATGCGGAATAAGGTTGCGAATTGAAAAAGGCGCCCATTTTTTCTATAACTTTTCGCACAGCTTGTGCTTTCTATTAGACTTCAAGGTTATGGTAACCGTTTTCTGGAAATCTCTTGACCTGTTAAGCCGATTATCGTTGCTTTGCGGTTGTGGTCGCATGTCTCATTTACAATATCGCATGGCACATCAATTTATCCAATGTATGACTGTGTTTATTCAAACAGGCTTGACTGTGTTTGAAACTCTGAAAGGGTGGCAAAATATTTAGGTGTCAAATGATGTAAAGTGCATTGTAGATATTGAAAGTTAGATTAAAGCCCAAAGCCTAAAGCCATTTTTCAGTTAGCGCGACACTATCTTCCAAGATTTTACAAAGAAAGCAACTTCTCTTTCTAGCGTAGGAGACGATATTATTTTCGATTAAACGCGCAATCTTCTGAAATTTAGCAAATAGCCTCTGCTTGTAGTTAAAAAAACGAACATTTGCTTATGCTCTCTTCGGCGATCGTACAAAGTTCTGTTTTATTCCATATTCTTTGCCCAAATTACCAAGCAAACTATTGAAACTATGGCAGAATATACCGAACAGCACAGCAATGGCTTTTCCTCTTGCCAGGAAACCAATGCTGCAGTAAGTCGTTCTGGTGTTGTGCTTAGGCAAAAAGCTAGACAAGAAAAAAAACAATTCGCTCTTGATGGAGGAGAAGGGGAAATGGGCCTCGAGCGATGTACAATTGACAAGAAACATCGGTCATTGTTTTCAACTTGAGGGGAATTCGGTTGGGGTTGATTCGTTGATTGGTAGAGCTAGTGATTATTCTTGGTGCTTGGTTGAAGAATAATCGTGGTCGTGGATTCCCGACAACCATACGGTTGTGGATGTAAGACAACACAAGGGAGATGACACATTCTTTTCGTAGTTTCTTTTGTTATTTTCATTTGTAATAAAAATCTACACTGCAGTGCCCAGGACACAGCAGGCTCAGAGCCACATGTGCCCTTCGCCTTCTACGCTGACATCTCTTTTTCTCCCCTCAATTTCTTTAGATTATAACTCTATTTAAAGGTACGTTTTACTGGTGGTACGATCAGATAAATATAATACCTAACACACTTGCTTACCTGCAATTACCAACAAGCTCTTGATCTTAACAGTCTTACAACAGATCCACCCAGGGCACTAAACACCAGGTATGACCCACATGTATTTGGCTATTAAATTCTCTCCAGAGGCCGTCAAAAGTAGAATAGCCCTTTCAGAAAAAAGTCAACTTTTGCTCTCTAATATTGATTCATCTAAAATTATTTATCTTTAATTTACATATTTTACATTTAGACATGATTATCAACATTCGGTAACTTTGATGGAAAAAATAATATTCACAATAGCCTGGTCTAAAATTTCCGAATCCATAAAATCGCAGAATGTAGGATTGCTAAAACTCTCAGGTATGAAAACTAATGCCGGTTTCTGCTTTTCAGGTACGCGGGTTTTGCGTCTTAAGCATGTTTTCTGCGCCCAACGTTTAGTCTAAAACTACTCATATTACGTGGAACTATTTCTGAAGCAAATAGAGTTGTAAAGTGATGACGTCACAAAAATTATTTTTAAAATTTTTGAATTTTGACTCCATAACCTGAAAGATCATCATGAAATACCTCTAAATGTGCAAAATCAGTCACGTGTATTACGAAATGGCAGAGATATTGCCACATGTTTACTGGTTCTCTCCCCATCAAACCTCTGTATTTTGGTCTCTGTTCATAACTTTATGAACAGAGCCAAAATAACAGTGATTCGTTAGCAAACTTCAAATCTTTCATTAGCCATATCTCAACCGATTTTAGACATATCTGGCCAATTTTGCATATTTGGAAGTATTTCATGGTGATCTTCTACGCTATGTGGTTAAAATTCAAAAATTCTAAAAATAGGTTTTTGATGACGTCACACTTTAGAGCTCTATGGCCGCAGAGCTGAAATCGGCTATAGAATATTACTAGTCAGCAAGGACCCGATCATATTACAGACAATAATTAGTCTAAAACGCAACGCAACGATATTTAAACAACAACCTAGACGACTTATGTCGTTCTGGGGGGCTTGAAATGGGAGACTAAGGTAGACTAAAGACCTTTAGCATGACGTGGTAACAAGCACAACGTACAAAGTTCTTAAATTAGCGGAGTGTATTGGCCAGTGGTTCAATGATATAAAAATAAGAAGGGGTTTTCAAAACCATGTCTGAAAACAGAAGCAGAGGAATTTGACACCTTTTGCACTGAAAATAGGGGAGTAGCCCCTGCTGGTCCAAAAAAAAGCATCTTCGAGGAGAGGGCAGAAAAGCAGGTTAATGGAAACGTGCCGTGGCTCGCTCAAATAAACACTACTGTGACTAGGTTCGAAATATATTTACTTGGGTTCACTCTGAGACTGAATAATAGAGATTCTGGCACCCGGGGTAATGGAAATGCAGTAATTATAACCTTCTGAGGCAAATCTGCAGAACAAGTAATTTTATTGTAGCTTAACAAACCCTAGAATTTATATCGGATTTACTAATGGTACTTAATTTTCCTTGTTGCTAAATAAAGGCCCATGGCTATGTAAGAAAATGTCCCAGTGTTCCTTATATATTCTGAAAAATTTAAAACTGACGAAAATAGTTGCGTTAAAGAAGTCTACTTTAAAAAATTTTTTTTAATCATTCAAGTTTCATATTTTTCTGAAAGAAAAATTTTAACAAATATAAAAAAATGGTCTTTATGCCATTTAATATCTATAATATTAATTAGAATTATGACTATTAATCTAAATTAAACGGCGCCCTAAGATTTAACGGATAATCAAATAATTACTATTTTGGCACACAAGATCATTAGATTACTAACGCAAAATAAATACTTCAAAACTCAAAATTAAATCAACCAAAATTAACATTTA
Source organism: Rhopilema esculentum (assembly GCF_057945365.1). Classification (NCBI taxonomy): domain Eukaryota; kingdom Metazoa; phylum Cnidaria; class Scyphozoa; order Rhizostomeae; family Rhizostomatidae; genus Rhopilema; species Rhopilema esculentum. Next base: position 7,022,411 of record NC_142819.1, on the reverse strand, counting down.
TCCACTGCATACTGTCAACTTCACGGACATGTAAGCCTTCGACACTGTCGTGCAAACTTCACAAACATAAACCAACATAACTCTTGACAAAAATGGCATCCTTTGAGGAAGAAAAACAATCCTAAGAACTTTGTCTTAAGCCGATAGTCCTATTTGAGATAGGGTAATTTCTTGTAACCTGTATACAGGCCAAAACGAGTCCCTTCGAGAACGAAGAACGAGAGATTCAAATGGGTATTGCATTGCTGGAACAGCTTGGCTATGGCATCACTTGACTGGTGAAACATCAAAGCTGTCTTTGAAATCCTTGCTTCAGTTAGCCACTGCAGTGTTACTACCCTCTACATCTACTTCGATGACAACGCCATTGGACGAAGAAGCAAGGCTACTGGTTACGTCATTATCATCACCAATATCAGCTTCTCTCATATCACTGTTGTCAAGGGAAACAACGACACTCTGATTCAGAGAGGGAGCGCCAACAGCACCTGCAAATAGGCCCTTTCAGATTAAGTTCAATCGCGGAATGATAGAAATGTGAGCACTGATTAGCAAACGCCATCAGTACTTTTGTTCAACAGCATCATATTTATCTGAGCATTGTTGCGGATCTGATCCCAGGCGTTTACCCGGGATCTGATCCAAAATCCTTTGCGTTCACCCGGGATCTGATCCAAAACCATTTGCGTTTACCCGGATCCGTTCCAGATGAGATCAACATATAACGCACATGCGCTTTTAAAAATTTGTGTGCAGCAGAAGTTTTTCATGCATACTGTGGTTGAAACAAACTGCCCAAGCTGAACATGGGGGAGTTAAAGTCACTCACAATACAACCTGAAAGAGCTGTCCACAAAAAACAGACTCACAGCAAAAATGAAAACAAGAAAAAGCTATAAACATATTTCCTTAAGACCTTAGGATTCATCTTGACGATTGTTCTGTGTCACTTTTGAAAATAAATGGACCTGGTCTAGACCAGATCCAACCGTTTACACGGGATCCGGTCCACATCGTATATATACGGGATCACCTCTGCAAGCGATCCCAAAAGTGTTCGAATAGCGGATCCAAAAGTATACGGATCCACCAGATCCCGTGTAAACGCAACGCCTATATCCGTACTCTTTTGGATCCGATCCGGATCCACTCTTTTATAAACCAGAAGTTGACTCAATATCATAAAGTAAATGGATAACGACCTTAGAATTTGACCACAGTGACACCACCATTAAACGGATAAAATATATTAATAATAATAAGTAATAAGATGAAAGTCTAATAGCTATAAGGAAGCCGATTAAGGCCAACTATCTATGAAGAACTAGTATAAAATGATTATATGGTACAATGCTAAAAAATGATAATCAATCGATATGAAAGGAGATAAGATATGAAGCGGGATTCATTTTACCTTGATTTATTATCTCATCCCTGTTGCCATGGTTATTAACAATATTCAACTCAGCATGAACTTCGATTTCGTTCGAAGTGGAGGGCTTCTTCACACTGTTTGGCAGCGTCACATCTGATCGACAGGTCGGGCAAAGTCGATTCATCTTCAGCCATTTATCGATGCAGTTTATATGGTAAATGTGCTGACAAGGAAGTTTTCTAAATAAAAAATGATGATGACAATCAGTGTTACGAAGATTAGAATCAACCTAGCGAAGGAGGGGGGGGATGATTATGATAATGATGACGACAAGGATGATGGCCCCATTACCGTTGTCTTTTAGAAAGGTGCTAATAAGATAATAGTCATTAGTGGCCTTAAGGAAAAAATGAGATGGGCCCTCCCCAATTTACGGACTACAAGAATGTCCCATCCAAGGGTACGGAGCATGTCAAATACAACAGCAAGGTGTAAAAATTATATTTTTACTCGCTTACTAGGGGAGCTGAGTTATAAAAGCTTCAGTTGAAGAGGTTTTTGACAATGAGGTGAACTTGAGCAAAGTTTTAAAAACATAGATTTGGAAATAATTTTGGGGCGCCTTTTGGTCGGGAGCCATTAGTTATCGAACTGAGGTGCCATGGATTGTGTTACGCCACTGCGTCGTACACGCAACATGGCGACTCGAAACTGCTCAGAACGGCAGAAAAATCCTTACAGATGGAAGTTAGGTTTAGCACGCTATAAGAAAGGCTATGTCAAGTACATACTCCAAGCATCTTACTTCTAACAAAACTTATTCTAAATGTCCAATTCTTGCCAGGTCTACTGTGCACAATAATTCCAACTTGCAAAACTGCTTTTTCTTTTTGTATGATTATGTTAATGGCTTAACAATATCGTTTTAAATAGAAAATCAGCCAAAACGGAATTGCGTATCCCACAATCCTATAAAACAACTCTCAGAGGTTTTCATCGTACATTTCTGAGAGAATTTCTGCAGTGTAAGAAATAAGCTGTTCTCGGGAAATTTTTTCTATGCAATAAGCGATTTCAGCAGCTTACGAATGGTATTCTCTACTCGGAGGAATTAAATCGTAAAAACTTCTTTACCCTAGCCGCTAAACAATAGGAAACGTGGAATACCGAGTGCTGGTTATAAGCCTCTTTAAAGCTTAAAGATTGTGGGTCAAGCATTCATTTCTGCCTAAGATTTTCTAACATGCAGCCGAGGTTGATTATAAGTGGCCATGGAATGCTCAATGAAGGCAAGAAAAAATGATCTAAAAGGAAACAGATACGAAGTAGGCAAACCTGAAATAAAATCCACTAATCGGCTATTACATATGTAAATGTAGAAAATGATTTATGAGACAATTGTCGGAAGACCTCCACCAGCGGACATCTTCCGATTACGGACAACTTCAAATAATGGACTATTAACTCAAGTTCAGCAAATGTCCATTTAAAGGGGGCTTAAAGGGGGCTTTGAGGGATGGAATTTAGAAGCAAGGAATGAGGGGAGTGTTGATGAAAATGATCGGATTTTAATACCATATCCTTGAAGTGTTTGTTACATTATGGAAACGGCAACTTTTACAATTACATCCTTAGCCATAAGATAAAGTAAATAAGAAGATGAATAAAGTAAAATTTTGATGTCATTAAATTTCTAATGACTACTAAAAAAATTTCATAGAATCGGAGCAAAATCGATGGAAAGACTGAAAATTATTAGGGGAGGGGTGGGTGTCAACACCCAAAACCCCCTGTATGTCCGTCTATAGGAGTTTTATTTTTTCCTGCTCCTTTCCTAATCCCAAAAGTTAAGAAGCTATTAAAACTCAGTTTTCAATTTTTATAGATACATTGGGACAGAATACAGGAGAAGGCTACGCCGAAAATACTTGTAAGTTGATATTTTTTCTGAAGTTGCCGTAAGGCATAAATGGCTCGAGTGATATGATAAGGAGGCAATGTATACTTCTTGAAAAGCTAACAAAGCACATAGCCACGTGATTATGCTTCGAATTTCTAAGGCCCTGTGCAAACGATGAACTTCTCAAGCGCCGAACTAAATGAACTTATTAAGTACGTGAAAAATGCGACGTTTGGATCAACGGCGGATTTCATTAAGTCTGGCAAAAGCAGTTTGACACGGCAGGTTTCCTTAGAAGGGAATGTTATGAACTATCGCTGACACGCGAACTTCTAATAAAAGAATAAAATCGGCTTCAGGAAAAAGATGCTTAGAATTTGCTGCAGTTTTGAAAAAATATCAGCTTGTATATTTCAGAGACATTTTACTGACGTCACATAATGTTGGTGGAAAAGTAGTTCAACGGTTAGCTAGAACAACCCAGGTCAAATGGAAGATATACGATTTCAATGGAGAATCATTTCATGAAATTGTGTAAAAAAAGAGGAAAATTGAAACAGAGCGAAAATATTAAAAAAAAATAAACTAATATTTCGCTCGGACATACGGGATTTTTTCCCGTGTATGCTCGTATGAAAACACTGGGAAAGCTGAAGGCAGCAGGAATAGGAACTGGCCATCTAATTTCATCGGATTTTGATTCTGTACAAGTGCAGGGCCTCCGACGAAGGGGGGGGGGGGGCCGGGGGGCCTTGGTCCCCCCTACATTTTTGCAAAACAATAGAGTTTTTTCAAAATCTTTTGTTATGGGTGTTAAATTTTCCCATGGCCCCCCCAACTTTTCAACCTTTGTCGAAGCCCATGAAGTGCCTCATCAAACATATACTTTGTCCGCATGTGGACAATGTAGGAAACAGTCTATATCCTAACCTTTTATTTCAATATGCACACAGATGAAAAACAGTAAAAAGCAAAGCATATATCGCAGTACATTTTTAGACGTCAGGGGAGAATCTGAAAAACGTACCTGACTTCTTGTCCCGTCTTGAAATGAATCAAGCATATAATGCAGCTATAAAGGAAAAACAAGCACGTTTCAATATCAGAAGTAAATTAATAGATGACATTTACAAATTTTATTACCACTATAAAAACATATAAAGGATATCCAAGATATCAATACTCCTAGTTTAAATGAATTTTCTTAAGGAATAGCATATATTTAAGGGCAAAAGGGGATGCAGAAACCTACTTGCAAGCAAAGACGAGCCCCCAAGCCCCTGAGGGTCTTACTGGTTATGAATAGGAGGACTTGGGGCGTGGCTTTGCATTCTCGTTTGGCTTTATTGGCTCAATAACGGTTTGGCTTTTCCGCATTTTGGAGAGTATTTTCACTGATTTCTCAACTATTTATTATTAAAAATTGGGCTGAAATGTTAGATGATCATTATTTGCTAGCAATACTCTAGAATGATCCAAGAAAAATCCTTCGGGCCTCTGCAGGCTTTAAATAGGCCATATCGGTTATCGGAAACTGTCGCTTGAATTAGCCGATACTCGTTTGGAAAACAGACTGAGAATCCGCAGTTTTTTGAAAAATAAAATGGTTTAAAGAATGTTGAAACTAAGGTTGTGCTTTGTAGTAAAAAAGTTGCAAAATACTGAAAGCCCTTTTTAGGCAAATTTGAGAAAAGCACGGGTTTTAAAAATGACGTGTGATCAGTTCGGTTTTGAAAAATTACCGTACAAACCTAAAACCTAAGAATAAGACATTTAACTTGAATGCCAACAGAAAAATCAGCATTTTAGAAGTTATTAAAATATACCTTACTTGCGACGGTCCAAACTTATATTTGCTTAGAGTATCTCCACAGACGGCGACTGTTTGAGAAGTGGAGTAAAGCAAAACCAATTAATTTATGTCTTAGTTAAAGCGGATTGAAACTACTCAGAAATAGACAAATGGATAGTCAACCATATGATAATATATAGGAGTTCTATCCACGATAAAGACCAAGAAACTGTTGTGGCTATGTAAAAGTGGAGCCTTTTGCGGCTTTATAAGTTTATAATGAAGGCATCCATAGAAAAACACTGTACTTCTAGTATCGCTCAAATACGCTCTATCATTGCAGTTTATTTTCACCTGCTACTTTGTAAAAACAACTGATAAGAAATTGTTTTGAAGAAACAACAAAGTTTGAGTTTTTTCAAAAATTCAGACCAGCTTTTTTGCAGTGGGTAAATAGAAATTTCTTTCCAATGGTCAAAAGGCGCTGTGTTGGAAAAAAAGAAAAAATTTGTCAACCCTTTTTACAGTGCAAAATGTATAACCTTTTGCGTCTATCGACAGGACATTTAGATCTCAAGCTATGAATGTTTATATAAAAAATATCGGACATCTAATACATTTAGATTCTTTGCTGTTGGCAAAAATGTGAAATGCTTGTCTTTAAAAACATATTCACTTGGTGATGAGCAGGTTCCCATATGTCCTACCATTGTTGTTCTTGCTACGCCCCAGAATCCATGGAGAATCCGTTATTTTCAATGATCAATCCATGTTCTCATGTTTTTCTTAATAAAATGCTGCTCCAATAACTCTAGCTCTCCTACCGCACTGGCATGCAATGCATCTGACCCACTTATGACAGGCCTTTACCGTCTTTCGTGGATAGAGCTCAAGAGTGATAAATATAGACCAGAGGGTGGAAGGGGACCACCACCACCCGAGCGGAGAATTTATGAGACCAATCTATTCTGGATCAGTTTTTCGTGTAGATTCCGAATTTGGGTGTTGATCCCCTGTTTTAGGGGGCTTTTCAGAGATATAGGGGGTCTAAAGTCCGATTTTAGGGCTAATATAAATGTCAATAAAATATAGACAGGTCAGTTTTTTGATGATATCTATGCTTGTTGACTCCCATTTGGAAGTGAGGGGGCCATAGAAAACGAAACAGGAGTACAAAATACTGTAAATTCCACGAAAAACTGATTTTTCGCAACTGAATGGAGTACTGTAGCATGATCACATAGGGAAATGGCTGTTTGTACTCACCAGGAATGTGGCTTTCTCAGACATGTGTAATGACTGATATGGAGATTTTCTTATAAATACAGCTTTATTGCTATGGATCAGAAAGGAAATGAGGCCCAAAAGCAAATCTTTATGAGAAGTACTTTAACACATGGTTTTGTGTCATAACCTAGGAATGTAACTTGTATGTACTTCACAGCCTTAAACGATAATTACCTGTTAACATTGAAGACCATTGAGAGTGTAAAAGTGTATAGGTTTGGATTTTCTTTCAAATGACCTAAAAACTGCAATTTCATTACTTACAAATTCATTATCATTTTCAATGTTCTGTGATTAAAGCAAGAGTAAACTATGAAAGTAGTTAGAATATATGGCAAACAGAAAAAGAAGATGAGCTGTTCATTGCACTCATTTAGTCATTGAAGATCAGATCCTTTGCCCTTCAACGATATCGCCAGCTTTACCTGAACTTTACGAAGGCCGTATCTGTCTTTGCAAACAAAACGCAAAAGGGGAAGAAAGTAAGCAAAAAGGCATCTCCTTAAAAAAGAAAACAGTGACGAAAGCAAGCGCCTAATAACAAGGGCCTATCAATGTTAATAAGGGGAAGAAGCAACTATTGAAACTTATATAAACTTTCATCATGCCGAACTCTGCAAAAAGCTCCAGCATTAAGAGAGGGTAAAGCTTTCCTGGTATAATAAGTACACAGTATTTTGTAGTAAGAAGTCGACTACCCTTACTTCTACAGCTGTCCACGATCCCACTAACGAAGTACTTGAAACAAGCGAAGAACAGTGTAAGCTGACTCTTTCCTGTGTGTTCATATATAACAAATCATGAACCGATCCGTTGCAATGAAGACTTTAATTGGAATGTATTGTTTCATTAACGAGAAAAGCAGACTAAGTTAAAAAGGGGTTAGAAGCCGAGTTCGGTGATAGTATCCCCTTCCTCGCTGTCTCGTGAAGCTCAGGAACTTAGAAGTATGAGGCACATATAAATACCACAGTTACCAGCCTTATGAAGAACAGGAAAGAGGAGATAGGCAATTTGCTTTGTTGTTGATTTGGGTGCCACCATTCGATCTACAGTTAGAATACCGGACACTTTCAGGAGGCTTGCAACGAAGTTGCTGAATGAATTACGGACACAATACAACTGTGTATATATTGCATTCGAACATGCCGATTGGTTCATCAAGAATGCAGACAACCATTTCTTCATCAAATCGCCAAACATAAAGATTCCTCCTAACTTCGTTGCGTTTCTGAGGAAAAGACAGAATAAAGAGCGGTTGTTTGAGTTGGTTAAAGAAGTATGGGTTCGTCAAGGCTGTCATTTAGGGAATAGAGTGATCAATTTTTCTCGCAAAGAGAAAAATATATATAGATATCGCTGCATAAATATCACTAGCTTAAGTTTGCTTCCTTCTACATCATGCTCTCCAACAAAACGAAGGTCGAGAAACGATTTGCGTTCTTGTTTTGGAGATATATAATATATTAACATCCTTGTTATCTTGCTTGCTAGGCAGGAACCTCATTTCTAAATATTTATTGATAGTGGGACAGGTAAAAATAGAAAAATCTTCGCTCTAGCTGCTTGTGAATTATCGGCCTATCAAAAAGAAGCCCCGCTTGGCTTGCATGCATTTAGTGGAAATGACTATATTTTGTTATTTTCATGTACGAAGAGTGTGTACATGAAGTGGGGCTGCTCGATGTCCGGGAACGCAGGTAGGTAGATGGATAGATAGGTGGGTATGTGGCTAGGTAAGTAGGTAGGTAGAAAGGGAGATAGGGAGGTAGGTAGGTAAGTAGATAGGGAGGAAGGTAGAAAGGGAGGTAGGTAGGTAGGTATTTTTCAGAAAAAGTTGGAAGCTTATGCAAGGCACAAAAGCATTCGTCACAACTTTCGCAAAGCTAGGGGCATCAAGTAATCCTATAAATTATGTAATTGGGGGTATTGAAAGGTTTACGTGTGCGTTGTTTGGAGAAAAGAGATTATCGTCTGTTCATGATATTCAACGGAAAAATTTTTGGAAAATTTTTTCAAGGGGTCAAAAATCACAGACTTCTCTTTGCAGCCACCATGCAAAAACAGCCTCTTAAGATACATCAAGCGTTGCAAATTACATTGCACATATGTGCAGACAAGCCTCTTAACCAATGATAGAGCAAGAAGGCTCAAGTACACCACGTGTGGAAAGGTGACTTTTCTAATTCTGTTTAATGAATTTCTTTCGCAAAATCCAGAGGATGTTCGAAACTACTAGTGGAGGCTGACGATCTTGTAGAAGTGGAAGACTTAAGAAGAGGCATTGATAATATGTCTGAGGATAAGGATGAAGATGAATAATTTTTTGGGTAGACTTGATAATATTCAAATATATTGTAACAGTAATGTTTTCTTTTGGAAAAAATTTAATTTTTTACACCTCCCTTAAATTCTAAATATAGAAAAACACTTTCAAATATCAGCCAACAATCATAGATATAGTTAAATAACATATCTATCTTTATCTTATTGAAATTTATTGAGGAAACCAAATTTGTAGCAATTAACCCCAAAATTTGTCTTTAGACCCCCCATATCTCGGGAAAGCCCCCTTAAACCGCTGATCAACACCCAAATTCGAAATCTACGCAAAAAACTGAACCAGAATAGATTGGTCTCATAAATTCTCCGTTCGGGTGGTGGTGGTCCCCTTCCACCCTCTGGTCTAATAGTTGAACTCACCAAGATTCATTTGATTCAGTTCGTTCAGTCAAAGCAGAAACGACAGACAACCGGTCAACTGAGTCGTTGTTCTGAAAGGCGAATAACTGGACATAAATAGGAATCATTAAAAAAATGGAGCTAGATTTCGAGAAGATTTTGTTGTGTACCTTGTGTTTCTAGAACGTCGGGTATCACGTGATCTTGTCCATGAATCTAGAGAGTTTCACTGCTTTCCGAAAAACTGGAATTTTAAAAACTGAGAGCTATTGCTATTTACACTTTAGCATTCTCTGCTGTCACCAGCAGTTTATCATATTTCATAATAAAATCACTTCTCCTATTTGGGTTGCTTTTTATGATTTACTTCTTCCTGTTCTGGATATGCAATAGTCGAAAAAAGATTATAGCATAGCCTGCTACTGTAAAGCTAGATTTGAGGATTTGGGCTTGCAAAACTGTTGCTTTTACCATCTGCAACACTTGCTAGTGATGACCAGGGAGAAGATAATTTGCATTCTGCATATAAATGAGTTTTTTATGAAAGAATTGAAGAGATTTGTGCGTTTTTCAATGGAGAAATGTTTTGAATTGTCAAATAACAAGAATTATTATTACTGAAGACAATATATAAGAATTAGTTTGAAACAGTGTTGTCAAACATAAAAAGCAACAATCATTTTGTTCTTACCAAAAGGATCATGTTTGAAAAATACTTCGTGATGGTTGTGTACTGGTTAATTTTTCTGTAAAAGAAAAAAGGTAATGAGACAGTTTTTTTATTACTAAATAAAGACCTGAATAAAGAAGTGAACGCTGTTATGCAGCGAAAAACGGAAATGATTAAATCTTGAAGCAAAGGAAAGTCATAAATGCATTCAAAGTACTTACTTTTGTCCAATGCCGCATGGTTGTTGACTGTGCATTACAACAAAAGTCTAGAAGAAAGTGTTGTCATTATAGAAAAACATTGGAAATGCAGGAAGACATAGGCCTGATTAAGGGGTATGAAAACCAAAAGGTCAACACAACCTTGCTGAAAAACGAGGAAGAGCGAAAAACAGCGAATACCTGGGTTATTAAGTTTTACGCAGCTATCAAACAAAAATCATTGTTCACACTAATAATAAACTCTATGACACACGTTGTGGTTCGGCGAAACTTAAAGCGCTCGAAATTTCATCTTTCGTCTTGTTTATATCAACAAGAAGACCAGTGGGTTTCTTCCATTCATACAGAACGTTTGCAGCATAATATGAAAAGGAAGGGACAGTTTCTAAAGAAAAGGAGAGGACACTTTGTAAAGAAAAGGAAGGGACAGTTTGTAAAGAAAAGGAAGGGACAATTTGTTAAGAAAAGGAAGGGACAGTTTGTAACGAAAAGGAAGGGACAGTTTCTAAAGAAAGGGAAGGGACAGTTTCTAAAGAAAAGGAAGGGACAGTTTCTAAAGAAAAGGAAGGGACAGTTTCTAAAGAAAAGGAAGGGACAGTTTCTAAAGAAAAGGAAGGGGCAGTTTCTTAATTAAAAGAAGGGACAGTTTCTAAAGAAAAGGAAGGGACAGTTTCTAAAGAAAAGGAAGGGACAGTTTCTAAAGAAAAGGAAGGGACAGTTTCTAAAGAAAAGGAAGGGACAGTTTCTAAAGAAAAGGAAGGGGCAGTTTCTTAATAAAAAGAAGGGACAGTTTCTAAAGAAAAGGAAGGGGCAGTTTCTAAAGAAAAGGAAGGGAAGAACAAGAACAAAATTGTGACCGAATTTAGTACTAGCAATTCCTTAAAGTTACCAATATAGCTACCAAGAGCTTCGTTTAGAAACATAAAAATGCAACATTAGATAACGTGAAATAGGACACCAAATCAGTCACAATGATTTGCACCTTTTATCAATTATGCAAAGATCATATCTTTTCTATTTTATCTTCACAAGAATCATTTTCGAGCACTTTCCATTTGAAGAAGGAGGTCAGTAGAATAGTCCCTTGATTGTTAGGCCTGATTTACACGAGACAAATTTTGCGCACGGAGCGAATTTTTCTCCAGGAATCTTTTGGCCAAGAATTTTTCTCTCGAATTCGAAGTTCTATTTATACTGGCAGAAATTTTTACGTAAATTATCTGCAAATATTGCAAATGAATATCGCAAACGTTCTAAGAGTGCTGTTATCAGGGAGCTTAAAATCTTCAAGTTAATTTTATTGAAAAAGCGAGCAAAACAGGAAAAAAGCGATACTGGGTTAGAAAAATTTATTAAGAAATTCTTCACAAGGGGGAGTTTCATCTTTCAGTAAAAGATTTACATTTAATGACCAGGAATACTTCTTCAAATACTTTGGAATGTCACCATCTGAGTTTGCACAAACATGCGAGATCCTGTTAATGTATCTTCATCGAACAGATCTCGAGTCTTCTTTGACTGAAACTGTTGCTGAGGAGCGGGCAAATAAACCGCCAACATTTCAGCGTTTTTAAGAAATTCGTGCTGATTGTTTATTTCAGACAATAGGTAGAGCGATAGAACTTTCCAGCATGTTTTCGTCAATTTTAAATTCGAATGTTTGAATAATAATCTGGTCTGAATCCACTTTAATTGAATGTATACGAGGTGATGAATAATTACCAACCTGTTTCATTGACGTTGTATAGGTGAGACTGTTTGAGAAAAATAATATGGAAAGACGCGGGTCATCAGAAACCAAAACAAATGTCAGTTTGTCAAATGTCAAATTCTATATTGATGGTTTATTTCACAACTCGAAAATTTCGCAGCAAAAAATAGGAATTGTTTTTCCTTTTTTCTCTGCGAATTCGCAGAGAATTTTCTAATCTCTACTTCTGCGCAAATTTTTTACGCATTTGCATCGAGAAATTCGCTTCGTACGAAAAAATTGGCCTCGTGTAAATCAGGTTTTACCTCATCATTGGGGGTGGCTTTCTTATAGAAGGTTTTCTAAATGGCCTTTTCCTTGGAGCTCATCTACATACCTGCAATCCATTTTCGTAGGCTTGCAGGTTTCTTTGAAGTTCCGATCTGTACACAAAATGGACACCAGTTGATGGGATCTGAAAAATAACCAGTTTAAAAAGATAGACGTGGTGACATTTATCAAAGGTTGATATTTGGCTATGGTTGATATCTACACACTGGGGTTTAAAAAGGGTTATTTTTGTTGTCATCGTCTTAGCCCCACTGAGCGGTAGAAGGGGCAATTGGCGAAATTCAACTGGGACATAGCAAATTTTAAAGAACTTTAAATTGGAGGGTTGACCCTTTTTTTACTAAAAAGGAACAAAATATATTGTTTTAAACAAAGAAATGTTACCTTGGCTAAAAGGTGCCAATAGCTCCTATGATAATAAGGCCCAGCTCTATATTTGAGTGTAATTTCAGACCGAAACTTAAACTGGAAAATACCTATTAGCCATGTGCCTACTTAGCTGTAAACTACAAAAGACTACTTGATAAAATAAGATACTTGTGCCAAAAGTACCTTAATCCTTCACGTCTCTCTACAACGCGCTTTTCGTACCTCATATAAACTACGGCTGAGTTAATTTGGGTTCAGCGGCGAAGACCAATCTAATCCCAATGAAGCGCTGTCTAAAGGCAGTTCGAGTTATAAACCTTGAAAATGATGTAAACCTAAACGCTTCGACGATATAGTTGAGCTAGAAAAAGGGAAATTCATTCGTTTTCTGTTTGAAATAGACTTCTTAACATAATGTTGCTAGAAATTTTATAAGCTATATGTTATGTATTATGCAGGCCCGTCCGAATGAAATTCATATTTTTGGGTACTGCCCATGGTACTGTTCCTATTCAGTACACTGATATCATAGTCTATGCTGATATAAAGGAAATATAGTACTGTTGACAAAACTAGAAGAGGCTTCTCCTTAAGAGGTGGCCAAGTTGAAAAAGGAAAGGACGGTTAGTCGATTAAAAAAGGGACTTTGTAGAGCAATAGAAAATAGATCGCTTTATGAGAAAAGGGTTTAATTCTGCTAAGCCAAATAGAACGACAAATAATGCAAATAATGGACGAAAACTGAACAATTACACAATAGGATCTAGAATTCTAAAAATGATCGTATTTGCAAGATTATACAAAGGTTGTTCGGGTTATATGCTGAAGACGTGACCGAAATGACAATTAGAGCTGAGCTCATATATATATAGCATATATCAAACTGGAATGTCCTGTGACTTTGACGTCCTTATCCAAAATGTCATTATTAAAAGTGTCCCATACGTTTGGAGGGAGGGGGGGTCTGCAGCCCCCATAAATTTTTGCAAAATGTCCCCCCATTATTTGATTCATGTTAGCTACGGTGAATACCAAAGTATTTTACAATTGTTATTAACACAAGCATACAGTATACTACCCCCCCCCCTATCCAATGGGTTTCACATCGTTTTTGGACAAATCTCGAGGATCATATTTTAGGATAGTGGGGGGTCCGGACCCCCCTATTCCCCCCTTGGGTACGCCACAGCGTAAGGGCAAGTATTCAGCACAGAAGGGGTCCGCAGGCAGTGTTTTGAAGGGAATAGTGCTTTTTAGCCTTCTGGTTTTACAAACTAAACTTTATAGAGGAATTAATCAATACAGTATGAACATGATTTGAATAATCTAATGACAATTTAACACCGAAAAGCCGAAGACATGTGAATTTTGAACTAGATATCTACTATACTATTTGATACTAAAAAGCTTCCTAAGAAAAACTTCTAGTGCCAGGTACTATCCTCCAGCCAAATTCTACTGAGACAAACAATAAAAAATGGTTTTTACAAGTATACCTCTCAAACAGGGGTGTAGTGCTATCAAAACAAAAAAAGGGGGGCTCTTGCACAACATGTTGCAAAAAACAATAGCAAAAGTAGAAATTTGCCAATTTCCGGCATTAAGATGCTGGGGCTCAGTCCCCTGGCATTACACCCTTGCTCTCAAGTACTACAAGGTACTACTGTTATGTCTCACCATGATTTGGAGATTTATAGAGAAACTCTACAGACACTTTAGTGACCCTTGACTTTCAGCCACCACTGACCAGATTTAAAACTGACCAGGCTATAAAAAGCAACAAGCACTCACCATTGTTGTCATTGGCAATCTCGACCTTATAAAGCCGCCTATAGATGCACCAATAAGCTGAAAACAAAAAAGATCATTTTACAAAACGTGAAAAAAGAGACCAGCTAGTATTGGAAGTGGCAATAATAATCTTTGTTGAAAAAGATACACTCGGATTAATGTTAAATCTTATTGTGCACTCTGCAAAAAGACATGTGCTGCACCAGTCAGAGATTTTGGGTCAAGATTTTATCCAGAGTGACCCTTTCGTGTGAGTATTTGTATAAAATGAATTTTTGGGATCTTGCAAAGATTTCTGTGTGAAACTATTTTTTCTAAATTGCAATTTATGATAGTGTAAGTAGAAGAAATCAGTGGAGCGCCTCTTTTCATTCTTAATGAAAAAAAGGGCATATTTCTGCATGCCCATGAAATTCTTGGACTGACCTCCCACCCCATCAATCCATGTCCCTGCAATATCTTTAACAAACTGGATAATATACTCTCAGGGACGACCTTAGGTAGGATGGGGGGCTGTGGGGAGTGCAACAGCCCCACAATATCTCTGTGTCCTATAAATTTTGTTTCTATCAGCAAAAATTCATTTTCTGGTAGTCTGTAGTAACAAAATAAAGCCAAGAATTCAGACACCAACATTCCTATCAGTGGAGGGTCAGCCCCTTGATTTTCTCTATGCTAGGTTAGTGAATACTTGTAAGTTATGCAACTAAAGCTGTTTTCATTGGCTGGACTGAGAGATTGCTTTGAAAACGAGAGTTACTAGGAAACTGGACAGAACATTTGCAACTTTTACTAGGAATTTTGCACCTGTTGATTTCAATTTTCATCAAAGAGCCTTAGGGTAAGGGGGGTAATTATTTTATGTAATTTCTTTAAATCTACCTTAATTGTTACACAAAGTCTTCAGATAAACAGAATACACCAAGTGTAAAATATACTGGGTGAATAACTGAAGAGCATGGAAATAATTCAATGTGTCCTTTCCAGGGCCCAAAAGAGAAGGGGATAGACATCAACTTGTGAGGACCTACCACAACTCAAAAGTTAAGGGAAACGTCAGAAGAGCTGCAGGGGGGGGGGGTGGAAGTAAAGCGTCAAGAAAAAAGACAAAAGTGTCAAAAAATAATAAAGAAGATCATTAAATTCCCTGAAGGTAAGGTGGCAACTGCCCCAGCACAGTGGTGTAGTGCTATCAAAATAATAAGGGGGGCTCTTGCACAGTATATTGCAAAGAACAATAGCAAAAGTAGATGTTTGCCAATATACAGCATTAACAAAGAGGGCTCAGCTCCCTTGCTCTACACACCTGCCCCTGCACCATTGTGCTCATGCATCCGCTCACCCTTTAATTTATTTTAGGAGAATACCTGTCTGTTTGTCTGTATGAATAACAATGATCGAGGGGCCAATCACTTTAAGATTTGCTTTGGGCAAAATCTCGTACGCTGTTTGCAAGAGTGAATCGCCCCTCGACAATGATGTAATACGACCATAATATGATGCTTTTGGAATAGCCGTTCACATGGAACAGAAACCGACGGCAGCTTTTGAATGAGTCCCATTTAATCAATTGCTCGCAGTAAGGAAACGACGTAAGAGTGAAAGCGGCGTTTCCCATTTCCCCTTTTCCTGGTTTAAACCTGCCTCGACTGATCAATAGAAATTCGTGCACGTACAGCTAAATCTTATGCAAACATTTGCAAAACATATTTCTTGACCATTTGACAAAAGTAAATTTTGTGCTAAGGTTTCACAACAGGTGTTCGTAAACAATTTCTCGAGAACAATAGCACAGGCCAAAACATGTAGATAGTAAGGTTTTTGCTCTAGACTCCACCAACATGGGACATTGTATCTATTTAGATAAATATTTGTTGAAACCCAAATAATATATCTTGTTCTGATTTAGAATCATTTTGATGAAAATATCTTAAATATTTCTGAAACCAAATGAAGAACTGATGTAATTTCAACTTTCCCAAGTAGATCAATATCTAACTGCCTTGAAACCACAACGATTCCCAAAAATTTGAGCACCGAATGATCTTAGATAAATAGATTTCGTCTTCTTGTTTGTTTTATTATCAGTTTTGGCCTAACCTATCCGTCAATCGTGCAACAATGAATGTCCATATGTAACAACACAATAAATCATTTGAAGTAACATTGAATTCAATTTACTCGTGATCAAAACAAAAAAGGTCAGGAATGTAACAAATAACAAAAGGCTTGTAAGTACCGCCCAATATTTCAGAATCAACATTTTTATTTCTTATAGGAGGTGTAATAAAAAATTATCAAAAAGGAAGGTTATTTGTCCCATTACATCACCTCAAGCACACATAAATGACACAGAGACTTCACAGCGATTCCCTTCTTTTCTGATAGCGAAAAAGGGTGATGATTTAGAATTAACCACTTTCATGGGCAGGCGAATGGCCATCCAAATTTTGAAGGTGGACAGGTAGGACATCAGCATCTGTTATTGTGGTCGAGCGCGGATTCTAACGAATCTTCCTGTGCAAGTTTCCTCTCGAATTTTAAGTAAATTAAATTATGAAACTACAGTGCTATATCCTTCTTAAACCTCGTTGAAAGCTTATCCTACGGTAAAATGGAGGCGAAGCAAAAACAACCAAGAGCTGAGGCAGAAAATATTTCCAACTTACCGCACAACCAATGTACAACAACAAAGTGGACTTGAAGACGCCGATAATGATGAAAATTATGCCTGTCACGCACAGCCCAAGGTTTAAAAACTTAGAAAGTTTTCCACGGATCAACCTTTGCGTACCACTTAGCTCTCCAGGCATCTTTAAACGGTTGTAATGGCAATACTCCTACTTCTTCCTGTAAACGTTCACGATCCAATATTTTTCAACGGCAGACGGACAATTATGTCTAACAGACCACGAAACAGGTCTAACTTGAATTTGTCAGTATTGCGCATGCGTACAATCAGGGTCTAGACCGTTCAGTCAGACCAAGTCACGTGTCAATATTGTTATCACAGAGAGTCACCTGCAGCCTTTGTTATGCTTATGAGACGTCCAAATTTTTAATTGTTATGCAGCGAACCGTTTGACCATTTGACTACACCGCGAAGTACACTTCCCGTTAAAACGTAAATACCAAAAACACAGATTTTTGATCTGATTTTGATCTTGAACAAGAATCGACAGATTTTGATCAGATGTCAGACTTTCCTTGCTGTTGGGGTTCTCACAGAAATGTCGTACGCCCTTTTGCATAAATCCTTTTGTTTTCGAGTTAAATCCACGAAAGATTGGAAAGAGTGACAACCTCATTTTTCCTTATAAGAAAGAAATGAAGGAACTATTTTTTTTCCCAAAAACCCCAACATTAAAACGGAAGCAAATCATTTAAAAGCAACGTCACAAACTTTGAGAACGATAAAACATTACCAAATTTCATTGTTTGCAGCAGAGAAAACCCGCTCCGAGGCAGGTTTCTGTTAGAAAACTTTCTGGCTTAAACAATGGGCCCCATATTAACTCAGTCAACCGTCACTTATTTACTCAATTGACAGCGTTCTATTTTTTCGTAAGGCCAAAAAGGGCTTGTCTGTTGATCTGAGAGTGACTTCGCATATGTTTACTTTAACCACAAATATGAACAAATTCAAAAAAGCTTCGAGTTAATAGAGAATTCCCGAAAGGCAGGGGTCACTTTATTTTGGATTCTTTACGACTTTTAAGGTGATGTTTCCACGCCCGCTGACTAGATCAGTATTATACACATGACAGGTTTGCGTGCTTGTTGGTTACACATTACACATGTTTCGTTTTAATTATTAGATTTTCATGGTCTTGGCTGCTGTCACAGTAACCAAACGGGAAGTTTCGCCACAATAGGCGAAGAAGAACGCACTCATAAGTGTTCATATTTTCATAAATCACATCATAGGTTATAGAATCTTGATCTAAAAATAGCTACACATCAAGTGAAAGATACCTAAGGCCGCATTCAGATCAACCATAAGTCCATGAATATTTTCAATACTACGCAGATAGAGTTTGGATCTCGAAGCCCATACCTCTAAGTGTTTAAAACTCAAAGTGTTAGTTATATTTCATTTATATAATCTTTTGCGGACTACGATTTTGGTATATAGTAAGGCTGTCTTCGTTCAATTTTCGATTTTTTTTACACTTAGTTCTGTCGTTTACGATAAAGATATTTTCATGTACAGTATTCTCTCCAATTAACGGACACTCTAAAAAGCGGACACCTCTGATTAGCGGACAATTTTCCCCGAACGTTTTCTGGTCAAAGTCTCATAAAAAACTTTCTAAAAAGCGGACACTTAATTAGCAGACACTCTAATTAACGGACAATATTTTTTGCACAATATAGTCAATTTGGTTTTTTTCTCTTTCCAATTAGCAGACAGTACAAAAAATTTAGGAGCCAGCGAACAAAAAATGAGATGAATGAATATTTGTTCAAATATTTATTTCAAACACTTTGACACTTGACAATCTAGTTGGCTTTTTACAGCTTTGAGCTTCTATACAGCCCAGTTTACCAACCTTTTTGTTGTGTTGCGCTCAATTTGGTTATTCTTTCTTATTTCTAAGTTCAACCCGATAGCCACTTATTACCTAGACTACACCCAGAGGTGGTGCCAGAAATCTTCCGGCAGAGGGGTGGGAGCTTCCGACAGGGGGGGGGGGGGGTAAAATGACTAAAATATGCAGTTTTCGTACGTTATTTTTCAAATTTGCTCCGACAATAACCTAAAATTTTCTCCGATGGGGTGGGGGGCCAGGTGCTTCCGACTGTAGCCACCTAGCCCTCCCCTGGCGCCACCACTGATTCCACCTTTTAAATACAAAACTAGGGTCTATTTTCAACTTTGGAACTTATATTGCAAAACATTCCAAAAGGCGGACACTTCCAATTAGTGGACACCTTGCTCTGGCCCCGACGGTGTCCGCTAATTAGAGAGAATACTGTATATATAGTGGAATCCCAATATAAGGAACCCCGGATATAACGAACTTCCCGGTATAACGAACTAAAGCTCGCGAAAGTTTTGCCCCTGCGCCGCTTCCCCTGCAAAAGGGCCCGTGTTGTTTATAGCCCCGGGGCCAAAGCTGGGTCTCGGCCAGACTGCCAACGAACCTTCTTACATGTATGACATTGGCAACGAGCGACGACAAAATTTTATTGAGAGACCCAGTTGGAGAAGCGAAAAAGACAAGTGAAGTGCTCGGCGAAGTCATGCCAGCTTTGCCAATGTCTAGGTCCCAAATTATAGGAGGAACAGGATTTTCATTTTCGATGGCTAGACATTAGTGATATTTTAATACAGCTTGGTTTTTTGGAGTAAAATGAGCACAGAATTTTGAGATAGCCTAAACAAGCCCACCTAAAATAGTAATATTTTTAGGCGTGTACTGCGAAGAAACCTATTATAACGAACTATTTTCTGGTTCCCTTCAGAGTTCGTTATATCGAGAGTCCACTGTATTCACATCATACAAAATCATACAAAAATAACGTTCTTTTTTCTTCAGCATCTTTCTAGCGAAAAGATGGAGTTTTTAGTTCACCTATGAGTCTAAAGCCTGATTCACACGAGACGAATTTTTCGCGCGAAGCGAAGTTGAATTTTCACTGGCAGAAATTTTTTGTGAATTCGCTGTGAATATCGATTATCAGAAAGCTTAAAATTTTAAGATTTATCAAAAAAGCGAGCAAAACAGCAAAAAGCGATACTGGATTAGAAAAAGTTTTTCAGGACGTCTACAGTAGGCGGAATTCCATTTTTCGTGAAGAGGGGTTTACGTTTAGATTTATAGGACTAGGATAGCTTCTTCAAGTACTTTCATTCTTTCAAGGTCGCCATCGAAACTTGCAAGAGCATACGAAATCCTGTTAGTGCATCTGCTTAAAACTGTTGCTGTTGAGCAGGCAAATAAGCAGCCAACAATTTAGTAATTCGAAGAAATTCTTGCCTTCTTTTTATTTCTGACATATTGGTAGAACGATGAAACTTTCAAGCCAGTTTTCATCAATTTGAAATTCAAATGTTTGAATAAAAATCTAATATGAATCCACTTATATGAATTGTGTACAAAAAACAGGAAAAGAAAAATTACCAACCTATTTTATTGACGTTTTATAGGCGAAAGAGAGAAAAAAAATGCGGAAAGACGTAGGCCATCTGAAACCAAAACAGAAGTCAGGTGTCTTCAAATGCTGTTCTGACTGTTTTATTTTACAAGGCGAAATATTTCGCAGCGAAAAATTAGGAATGGTTTCTACTTTTTCGCAGCGAATTATTCGACGCGAATTCGCTGCGAATATTCTAATCTCTACTTCTGTGTAAATTTTTGGCGCATTCGCGGCGAAAAATTCGCTTCGCACGAAAAAAATTCATCTCGTGTAGATCAGGCTTATGCAGCACCTGAAATTGAAACCAAACTTTGTAACATGCTTTTTTCTCTGCTCATTCTTGCCTCGTTCAAGTGGGTAAGACTTGCTCTCTCTCTTTCCTAGCATCCTAGAACCTTACTCCCATCCCAAAATAAGCCGAGCTCGTAAGAATCTTCATTCAACTTCATTCATTCTGAAAAGTAGGGGGCAGGAGGCAGGGTGCACGTTCACCCAGCTTTTCAGAAATTTTGTGAAAGTACCTATTTATAGCTCACAGATGTGCCCCTTTTCTGACTACATGTCCCCACCCACTGTTGAAATGTGCCCTACGGTATGTCTATGTTAGAGATACTTCTGTTGCTCACTGCTTTTAGCCTTGGGACAGAAATATCAGCACAAATATCAACCAGTAGAGACTTTCTTCATCAGATTATATGTTAGCACTAATCCGTTAAATAGGTCATCTAAAGCATCCACAAATATGTCGCTTACAATAGGTTATTATAATGGGTCAGATAGACTTGAGGAAAGAAACCACTATTCAGATGATGGTGAAAAAGGAAGTTTTACTCTGGAGATCACACGATTAATGGCGATCATATTTGTGTACTTATTTGTTATGGTAGGAAAATTTTTTGAAACTACTCAAGCAGCAGCGAATATACCTCAAGGATGATTCAGTAAAAATGAGATTGACTCGTGGATGAATACAAGAATCAACCACAGAAGCAATTTCAAATGATGAAATTGTTTGTGGTGTATTTATAAGATCAGCAGAACTAAGCAATCATAAGAAATCGTGCATGCGTTCCTGAAACTTCTATATCAATTCATTGGCAGCTGGAGAAATGACAGCTTAAATCATAGCTCTATAAAAAAGATTGGATTGAGCTTCCAATTGTCTTGAAACACCAAAGTTTGAAGCCCGTTCGATTTCAAAGGAAAAAGGGTCCCAAACAGAAGTGGGAATCCATTCCGCAAAACCATGCTCATGGATAGGCGAGAGCTGTAATCCATCCTGTATATTCAAGATAGGAAAAGGAAAAAGGGCTATTCAGATGAAAACGTTTTTAAGAGTGATAGTGAAGGACTGAAGGCTGAGTCGTTGTAGGCGCTCTTTTCGAATGGCGACACACGTGTCACATTAGAAGCTCGACCCAGTCTTTTTTATAGATCAGTAATACAACTTAGGCTGAAAAGATCTCAGAGAAGCCAAGGAAGCAGATTACAAAACGATAGTAAACTGAAAGCGTTTAAATAAGCGATAGATTTTGATACAAGCTCTGGCAAACGTATTAGCCCATTTACCCTGTTCCGTGCAAGTTTAGAACTGCGACCGTCGCGGTTCGCCCTTTCGTTTACACTAGCACTCTGGAACCGAGACATTTTTGCTCTGCTATCCGGAATAGTTTTGATCCTGGTACGAAAGCGAACGAAACTTGTACCGTCACGGTTCCGTTTTTGAACGGGACAGTGTAAACGGGGTTTTAATCAACAATTACACATCATGTAAATTCTATCTTTTCCGTTCGCCTTTCTGTGTTCGTTTCTTTTCTTTGTCTTGTCTTTCCTGCTTTTTCAGTTTCTCCGCCTCTCTGTTCGCTTTGTCTTTTTCTTTCTTCTCCTCAGCAGCCTTTTTCTGCGTTTCTCGTTGCTGTTTTTGATTTTCAACCACTGTTTTTGCATTAATGTTCTCGAACATAGCTTGAGGAAGTGAAGGAATTCTACGAGTTTCACTGATATCAAAAATTTTGTCATCAATTTAGTTTATCTTATAGCCAGTCATTATTTGATGAAGAAAAAAGAAATATTATTCTGCACCTATGTCCAAAGAGATTGTAGATTTCCTCCTGATTACTCACGTGCTGAGCTACTTGAAGTTTCGCAACGAAAAATATATTTCTGAAAGCAGGATTTCCCCACTATATCTTCAAAATGTTACATAACTTCGGCCTCTTTAACAATCTTTGGTTGGCAATCTAGCTTTGGACTAAAAGCAGCCACTCGCACGCTCTAAGAAGGTTTTAGACAAGAGCAGTATCGATAAAAATTGAAACTAAATGAATGGGGAATGACTACAAACAAGTTATTTCTGAACCAAGAATACAAAGCCACAAAGCATATCAAGCCCGTTGACCGAGATCATGGGAAGACTTTTATTTGCTCTAGCGTACAGTTTTTTTCATGCGGGGGTTCTCAAAGATATTCTCGGAAGGAGCAGTGAATGGCCAGGCAGAATGTTTATATATCTATTGGCTTACCTTGGAAAAACATAAAAAACATTCATTGGGTAATATCATATAAAAAGTGTATTGTTTTGGTGGGGAGAATTTGTACCAGTTTATGCTGCTGATCATAACAATTTGGTTATTGCAGGAGCAATATACATATTTATACATGTAGCTACAAAGCTACTTGCATGATATGATTGAAATAGTCGCTGATCCGGTACCAGCTGTCAACAACATCAAGAATTAACGTTTCATGAATGTTTAGGTGACCCAGCTGCCTATTCAGAAACTGTCAGTACCGAGTGAATAATCTGCAGCACTTTAATCTAAATAAAAAATGTGGCACGAAAGGATACATAGCTGATTTTGTGATTCATCCGATTTCTTGGCACATGTCTTCTTGTCATCATCACTTAAAATAGTTTAAAAGCTTTAAACAACAGTATTCAATACAGTTCATACAAATTAAGAAGTTTGAAGCTTGATTAAATGGAATTAAACACGTCTAATATGTGACAGGGTACGCCTTTTAGGTGCCCCTTGGACTTTTGGTTTTTGGGCACAGATTGCACAATTGTTGAGATTGTGTTTATTGTAGCAGTGCTCGAGTAAGCTTCACATTTTTTTATACGGCTAAAGCAACAAGCGTGCAAGTGTGCATTGGCCTTGGGTATATAAACTTTGTCTTGGCATAGTTTCATTCTCACACGTTACACGACAACTAGAAGTTGGGCTGTGGAGAGGAAAGGTTTTTCCTTTGCGACCCTGCCCACCCAACCCATGTCTAGATATCTTCAGGTGTTTTCTTTATATGCATGTTGACTTTCTACTTCTTTTTTTCGTGCATTAGTTAATGGCCGCATGGCTTGCGACTTTTTGCATGAACAAGGTACTGCTAGTCGGCGGAAGAAGGCCATTGTTCTTCTTCTCAACCCCCTCAAAAACGGTTGGGGTTTTATTTATGGCCGTCTTTGCGATTGGCGCACCGACAACCCAAAAATGAATGGTTTAAATGATGAGAGAACACCACCTTCAGTCTTATGATTGACAATGGTAAAACATTCTGAGGACCATCTTACCCATATTTGCTAATGGTTTTTGTTTAGTAACCTGGAACAAATATTAAAGTTTCGAGTGACAAGAAAACTAAACCAGAATACGATATTGGGAGAAGATATATAATGTTTCTAATCGTCGTTAATTGTAACAACGAATATCCCATGACTCGGTTAGGAGGTAATCAGGATGGAACGGTTAATATTGCTTACGACTTAAAGAAAATTGACAGTTTATGCTTAGTTACGACCACTTCTTGCGAGAGCCACGCTCACCTGTCAGCCCTCTAGTAATTAGACTTTCCCAAAGTCTATTTTTGTTAAAGTTGGTTTCGTAAGGCCTCAGGCTAGGCATTCATGAAAGGCGAAGACAAATCCAAACTGCGAAGGAGATAATGGGAAAGCCGTTTAGATTTGCTCCTTTTCGCAGTTTAGATTTCCCCTCACAGTTGTAAGAATGCCTTACCGCTTTAACAAAATAAGACTTTAAATTCTATCTAATAATTAGATCAAAGATTTCTTGATGTAAATGAAAGTGCTAGTATATTCCCCACTTTGAATCCTAAAGCCAAGATTTTTCTGCAACTGATAGCAAAACAAAGTTGTGTTCGAAAACATGCTTTGTGAATTGTGAGGTTATGGCTTCTTGCCAAAAGATACTCTTTTACTCTTGGGTCTACTCTATGATGTACATGATAATATAGATGTTTTAAAGAAATAACAACAGAACCTGACCCAGTTGTTTAGCAGATGGCGCTTTGGAGGGCCATCTTTGATTCCCTAGATTATCATTATCATGATAACCTGTACCTAGGTACAATGTGCTAATGTTCATTGATTAGCGTATCAATGCCTTACGCTAACAAGTATATAATTGCATAACATAATGAAATATGAAGCAATTTCAAACAACGACAAACCTTTCTTCGCCATCAGAAACATGTGAATACTGTTCTAGCAGCCTCCTTTTGATGTCATCTTCTGTCCTATCGGTTGGTTTTGTCATTGCTAAGGTTTCTTGTTGTTTGTGTATTATATCTAGAAGTTTTTCCTCGGCCTTACTTGCGACATTATTAGTTTGTGCTGAAAGGCGTGAAATGCATGTGTTTAGAAAAAAATATGAAAAAACACGAATGGACAAACAAACAAACAGGGACCTACAAATCAGTAAAAAATAAGAGTAAAATAACAAGAAAAAAGTATTCACAGACAAAAATAGCTACATGGTAATTAGAGATAGAAGAAAAAAACTCACAAGGACTTTGCTCTACTTTGTTTCCAGAAGTTTCATTCCATTTATTGACCATTTCTTTACATATATCAGTTATCGGTTCCTCCTATAGCAAAAGCATATTTTTATCATTGTTGCAAAAATTCCAGACATCGATGAGGTGCAGTAAAGGCCCGTCGTTAGCAATTCTCAGCACCCATTTTTTTTGCTTAGGCCTTATAAAGATGGAAATATGTAACCAATAACTTTTAGTACAAAGAATATAACTATAAAGTTTAATAGGAATCCGGCAAAAATCAAGCAAGTCATTGTAATGCGCTGTATTGTATTGTATGGTATTGTTTGGTATTGTATGGTATTGTATGGTATTGTATGGTATTGTTGGTATTGTTTGGTATTGTTTGGTATTGTACAGTATGTTATAATATGGTATTGTATTGTATTGTATTGCATTGTATTGTATTGTATTGTATTGTATTGTATTGTATTGTATTGTACTGTATTGTATTGCATGACTTGGTATAAACACCAAGTTTTGGCTGTTGAAATTTGGTATAAACACTAAATGAGACTAACATGAAGCACTTTCATGGACTGCGTAAAGGCAGCTCATAAACCATAAAAGAAAAGGTACATTAATTTTCATGGAACAAAGTAAACAGATAATATGTTCATAACAAATGTACTAAGACATTTTTCATTGCTAAGGCATTTTTCATTGCTAAGACATTAAAGCAAACAACTTCCTGGGGAGAAGCAGGTACAAATAGACTTGCGATAAAATTCATGAGAAAAATACCTGAAATCAATAAAACAGGTGACGGCACAAAATTAATTTATCATTGATGGACTTATTAATGACTTTATTGACAAAATTTGCAAGGTCAAACTTACAGCAAAACTGTTTAAGAACTTACAGAAATAATTTATAGTTCAATAGATATCGTAAGGTTTTACTAACATTGTCCACTGACAAATTCCTTTGTATCAGCAACGTTTTTATGCACAAATATACCAGTGTTTATGACAAGAAACAATAAAAAATTCATGTCTTTCGTTTATCCATAGCCACTGTTTATCGCTAGCAAAGATTATACTTGAGCTATAGAGCATCACATTGATTTAGGACCTGAATAAGGCTGCGTTATACTATCACAAACCAGGCTTGACATATGAGGAGTCAAGGGGGGAGGGGGTTTAGTCTGGCAATCTCTTCATTTTGGCCTATCTTTCATTTTGGCCTATCTCTTCATTTTGGCCTATCTCTTCATTTCAACGGTATATCAATAATTATATTTGGTCCTCTTCGTTCACAAGCCATCATTTATCCAAAAAGTCTTTTATCAGCCTTGAAAGGATAAAGAAAGCCTTTAAGCTCCATTAAAACAGGGTTATAAAGAACACAGTTGTAAGATTGATTGGCAATACAAGGAAGGTATCGAGGCTGACTCCAGTACACCATCTGCGACATTATTTGTTTGGTTTTGACCAGGCTAAATCAACTTTGTTTGATACTTTCATTCTTGAATTTTCTTTGGAGTTTGCAAGGATAAATGTGATTAAATTCAAGTGATTTTATTTCTTGAACGCTGGTTCGTTTTCGGTAGACCACTATTGACCTAGTTTAATTCATTTTTAACAGATTTATTAATATATTTTCACTATTTTGTCTGGTTGCTGACGAAAGAATGATTTTGTGGATTTTCCTATTTAGAATTTGCAATCGTGTGAATTTGCTTGATTGGCTCACTAATTCTAAAGTTTGGTCTGTTATTTTAGAAAAAACACTGAAAGATAAAGCCACGACGAAGGCAACTCATCAAGTATAAAGCACTCCCTTCTTAAACATTTGTAAACAGTGAAATGACAATGGGCGCATAGATGTCCGCTGCATAGAGTTTCATACCCTGGGTACCAGAGCCACAAAATTTCCCAATCCTATATTCTATTTCCGTGCTTGAATTTATGTGGCTCTGGTACCCATTGTAGCCATCTCTGTTCGGTTCTAACGGTGTCTGAAATATAAACAATAAACAATTTTTGTTGTTCAATTTTACTTGAGCTTTTTGGTACCACACGGTTGCTTCTCCCAGAGACAGGAAAACATTACGGTCGCACAGCCACTGACCACGAAAAACAATAGAAGTCCCTACGACACACCCAAACCACGTCCACTTTCTATTGTTTTGTGAGGAAGGTTTGCCTTCTGGGATGTTTTTGTCTGGGGGAAGGTTAACAACTTTTCTGGACTCTGGCTTCTCCCTTCTAGCGTTGGCATCACCAGTTCAGCGCAGTAGAAAAGTTACTCTTACATGAACTCCTTAGATATAAACTATAAAAAAACCACAAAGTTTATTGAGAAACTATTACTTTTTTAAAACGCATTTCATGTTTTCATGGCCTGTAATGAAGGCTATTGTAGCAACGGCTGCAGCTCGTCCACAATTAGTGATAGCAGAGTAAGAGTTGAGTTAGATTGAAGAGAGGTAAAATAGAGCTGGAGTTTGAGTGCTGAGTTGAAACACACATAACCTGTGAAAATACTCCATATACAGCGCTAGATGAAATATAAATGCCTCACAATGGGGCCCTCTTTGATTGTGTCCAACTGCAGCCTATGAGTACAACGAATACATTCAAATGTCTTTTTAACAAAATTAAACCTATAAGAAGTTCAAAGCAGTCTTGGGGTACAAAAAATAAATACACTTTAGACATGACTCTGAACTGGAAGTTGAAGGCTAAATTTGTTCTTTTGTCATGTTAGCTGTAACTGGACACCCTAGATTTGGCAAAAACCATGTGAAATTCCTGATAACAAAGATTTTTGTAGTACTTTTAATGCAAAATCTTCTACAGTGTTATAGCATAATTATCATGCCTTATCAAAAAATAGCTCAGTATTTCTGGACTGCAGTATACAGTCTATTTACTCAGCTGTTAAGTGTTGGGAGACCATTCGCATAAACGTCTGGCTTTCAGAGGGACGCTTCGCCTAAGTGACCTTATACTGAACCAAAAATGAAGCAAAAAGAAGCAAAAAAGAAAGAAAACAAATACTTTCAACTGCATACTAAGAGACTACGAATCTCTGATTGAGGCAAATGCTATGTTTGTTCCAGTCTGGATGAGTCACTAGGCGCAAGTGATAACACTGCGCGGCAGCTCCATTATCGTTATATAATGTAAACTGTGTTCTTTGACTAACCGTTCTTGGAGAATTCAAGGTAGCAGCAAGAAGCTACTATTTTATGCTAGGTCAAATGGGAGGAGGCCATAACACTTCATGTCTGTATGGGATCTCTATAGATCTTTGTCAGGGTAGGAGCTATCATGGAAACATACTCTTTGAAAGTCATGCAAGGATCTCATCTAGGCCTGATGTATATCAAGGTTATAAAGCTGTTTCAATATTCCATTCTTAGACACTGCAAATAGAGATAAACTTTGAGTGACCTTTACTCCTGTGTCAGCTAAGCTTGAGTGGCTTCTTTCTTTATTGAATACAGATTCAAATTGTCTGTTCGGTATGTTTACCTTAGATCTGTTATTTGTGTATGGTAGACCATTGTTAGCTCTTAGTGCTGGAACTCCCAAAGCATCACACTTCTTATTGTTGATGAATGACCAGAATTTTTTGGGCTCTGTATTTATCTCAGGAGCAAGCAGTCATGCTTCCTGCCTTTCTTTCGATGAAAGCTTTCTTGTACTCGATTCTCTATTTTTTTAATTGTTTGTACCAGGGAAAATTTTTCTCATTGTTGTCACCAGAACACACATAGTAGTCCAAAGACTAACAAAATGAGAGCAGCACCCATTTATGCTGATGGTTTATTCCGTTAATTTGCAGAGTGCTATAACAATAGATATCAGGGCTAGCTATAATAATGTAATTATATGCAGAGTAAAACTCTGATGGCAATAATTAGTAAAGGGATCTTGGGGAAATTTGAGTAATCTTTTTAAGATTTCTTTCAAAAAATCTTTACACATTTTTGAACCCATTACATTAACTGACCTCAAACTATAAACAGGTTAGAGCAAAGGAAAGTGCTACTGGCAAATGTTTTGCAATTAAAGAAAGTCTGAAATTCAATATGAAGAAGAAAGCCTCATCTCCAACTCCTCCCACTTCCCTTTTACTTCCCAAGGGTATAGAGGTCAGAGATGACATCCATACATTCATCAAGATCAAACCAGCAGCTTTGTGGCTACTGACTTTTCAAGAAATCCGAAACACTTAAAGATTCATTGCTAACAATGGGTCTTTGCAAGCATGGCGACGATCCAAACAATGGCAGTAAATTGTCTTCAATGGCAGTAAAATGATTTCAGACTGTCTAAAAATGCATTATGGGATGCTTGCGTAGCGCAATGGCTCATTGTTAGCAATGAGTCTTTAAAGCTATTTCTCAGAAATTTAGAAAGCAATTGGTCCAAGAGGCAATGGTTCAGCCATGGAAAAACAGCAGAAGTAAGCAAAATCTGTTAAACTTGAAAGCAGCTTACAGGGATATTTTAGGAACAATACTGCAGCCGGTTGAATTAGGAAAGTACCAAAGATGAAAATTAATAGGAGCTTATGTAAACAAGGCCTGCACGGGAAAAACTAAAATAAACAGATATCATAACAAGTTTTATAATTACATTGAAGCATTGGGAGGGTTCAATGTTGGTAAACTTCCAAACAATTTATTGACAGTGTCATTAATACCTTAAAATAAGCAGTGCAGAATAAGAAAATTATAGCAGTTACCAACATAAAGGATTGCTGTCCTAACAAAAAATCATAAAAGTCCTTAAGATATCTTCAGTTCTTGATTCACTGATCTAAGAACACCAAGCGTAAATGACAGTATTGGCTTACAGTGGAAGTGGAAATGTTGCAAGTAGCTTGACAGAAAAAGCTGCCTAGGGCTCCTTTGCAGTATTTCATTCAGATTGTTCTTGAGACACCAATAATCAGCCAAACTTTCCAAATAATTGTTTAGATGTCTGAGGTTAAAAAAGCATGACCTTTGTAATTTATACATTTCATTAACCTCGTGACTGGGATTTCATACTTGCCACAAGGTTGAACATTAAGTTCCTCTTACATAGCATCTTTGTATATTTGATTAACCTAACCTTCTTTGATTAAGATTCTGTCAAATCAAAAGGCTCTTTAACACAGTAAGATTTTGTCAAGTTTGATTTTATAAAAAGTGTTGCAAAAACAGAGAAGCAAATTGATTTGGGGGCTATGGCTCTAGTTTTGCAAAAGCCCGCTCATTACTGTGCCTGTAACTTGGGGGCTAAGCATGCTTTTTTGAAGAATATGCACCACAGTGAGGAAATGAATTACCTCTATAATAACTTTTTGAGAATCAGTTTTGAACGATTCAACAAGATTATCTATCAATTTGATATTCTGTAATAAATGTGTCAGTCTCATTGTTCTTTCTGCATTTAGACAGGTCTGGGGAAGTAAATAAGTGACTTATTGACACTAGATTGGACTACATGGTGTGAGAAAGTGAAAATTCATTCATTCACCTTTCAATTTACTGGAAAAAGAAAAATAAAATGTTTGACTCATGAAAAAATTGAACTCAACTGTCAAACTTCCATTCAGTTCTTAATTTTTCCTCTGGTTTGAAGATTGTTCAGTGGTTAGGGACCCAGACTACAGATCCAAGGGTCTTGACCTTCCCAGAGAGAGGAGGGTCATAAGCTCTATGCAATTCATTTTCCTTAAAGGTCACAGACTACAGATCCAACAATCTGGGACTTTAAGTCTTTGATATAACCAAACTTTCACCCAGAGTAAAGGAAGTCACCTGTTCTCTTCAAGGCGTCGACGTTGCTAAAATGAGGAACAAGCGGAACAGCCTAGTAACAAGCGGAACAACCCAGTAACAACCCAGTAACAAGCGGAACAACCCAGTAACAACCCAGTAACAAGCGGAACAACCCAGGAACAAGCAGAACAACCCAGTAACAAGCTGAAATGTGAATTAATTGTTTAGTAAAAAACACATGAGGGCGTTTATAATCCAACTCTCTGAAGTTCATGTGGGCTAGAACTATCAAGAGGCCGTCAATCATGTCTTCGTCTGTTTCGGGGGCTTTGTGTTTTTGCCAACAGACAGAGAGAATCTATTGACCCCTGATCGGGACGAAAAATAAATAGTAAAGCATGCCTAAAGGGGTATATGTCAAAATATTTATTTCAGTTTCTGGAGCCCCACCAATAATTGTCTTACTGTAGTATGTTTCCTTTATAACAATGTACTGCATGGGAAGGAATACAATGGGCAACCTCTTACAACTGACAAAGACATGGAAAACTTATAATTTGGATTAAAGAAGAGGTTAACTTTCCGCCTCAGTAAAAATGATTCTAGGCAAACCATCAGTTTCCTGGTTCCTGGATTTTCCGACTTTTATCCCACGACAGGGGCATGATTTTTCTTGTAGGCACATCAATGTCATTTTTCTCCCCAGGCGATTGAATGGCGCAATATCGTGAAATTTTGATGGCAAGGTGACAAACACGCAACCAATGTTTGGTGTTTCCATCATCATCATAAAAAAATTAATTTATCTAAATACACTTAGTTGAAGAGCCATAATACACTCTAAATACAATCATATCTAAGTACACAAAATATAACAACATCAGAACTGAAATGAATAAATATTTTGACATAGTCAGATATTCTTATTTTTATTTAGCTTTAAATTCTTTCCTATACGTAAAACATAGCAAGTAGATAAACATAGAAAATTTCCAGAAGACCAGAGGTTTTCCGACAAAATAGGAGTCTAGCTCGAGGGGCAAATCACTCCAAGAAAATCTTGTACACCTTTTATGAAAATCCTATTGTTTTATCTGAAAATCCCTAGAAATCCTTTTGTTTTGGTGAAATCTTGTACGCAATTTTCAAGAGTAAATTGCCCCTCGGTCTAGCTCTACAGGGTTTTGTTGCCCCCCTCTGATTCCTTCTATCTTAGCCACTGTGGCCAGAGCAGTTTACCCAGCATAGCTATTTTAGCAACCAAAATAGCCACCAGAGCAGCCACCATTTTCAAAAATTTCTGGGGGAGCATTCACCATACCCCTTTAGGCATGCTTTACTATTTATTTTTTGTCCCGATCCGGGGTCGATAGATTCTCTCTGTCTGTTGGCAAAATCACAAAGCCTCCGAAACAGACGAAGACATGATTGACGGCCTCTTGATAGTTCTAGCCCACATGAACTTCAGAGAGTTGGATTATAAACGCCCTCATGTGTTTTTTACTAAACAATTAATTCACATTTCAGCTTGTTACTGGGTTCTTCTGCTTGTTCCTGGGTTGTTCCGCTTGTTACTGGGTTGTTACTGGGTTGTTCTGCTTGTTACTTGGTTGTTCCGCTTGTTCCTTGTTTTAGCAACGTCGTCAAGGTGTAGGAGTCACAAGGTGTGGTCACATTGAGAGAAAGGACAATACTAATCTTACTGTCCAATAAAAACTAAGTAAGCCACAAAATATTTCATTCGAATGCATGCCAAACGCCGGAAAAAACCTGAGTGTATGCCAAAGATCTTTGGGACTAATTACATAGAATTTCTCTAATGAACCACTAATTACAATGATGTGTCTTCTGCTCTTTCTTTCTCTCTCTGAGAGGAAAGAGCCTCTTTCATTTTGACCACCAACCAATTGTTCAATTTTATATATATATATAGCATAACAGCAAAAAAGATTATGTATTTTCCCTATATAGAAAATTTTACTGCAACTGGTTCTCAATATATAGCTTTTATAAGCACATAAAAATGGAACTTTGTTTATTTGATTGAAAAATGTAGTACTTAGTACTTTTCCTTTCACTTCAATGATTAGAAAATCCATCATTTTTTCTTCTGAAAAACGCTTCTTATTTAAAAGGCGTTGTTGAATGTGGTCTTAAAAACAAAAATCATAGGTAGAGCAGCCACCCTTGACGGTGAACTGCTGCCATACATACACAGTACGTACACTGCATATGCATGCACACATGCTGGCATGATACATCAAACAAAAAAGATATATCTTACCGTTGCCCCCTGTAGAATATTTGATATCGTTTCCTCCTTTTCTTCTGCAGAGACATCTTCTTCTAAAACTCCTTTTAAGTAATCAAGGAATATGTCTTCATCTAGCTGCAAAAATTTAATTTTATCGCAAAGCCACTCATCAAAATCCTTGGAAGCCATTTTGAAGACAGCCTCGTTCTGTTGCATTACAACTTCCCATTCCCAGGCTGTAATGTCCTATGAGTCGGAGTCACTTTTTTATAGATCAGTGGTCGGAGTCAGGAAAAAATCACGGCCCCGCGGCCACTGGCAGAAGAAAGGTAGTAAGAACAAAGAGAAATTGAGGAAGGTGGCCAGAAATTTGGAAACTTGTGGAAGTTGAAAAATTATTATTGCCTTTGTTTTTCAAAAAACAACCATAAAAAAATTAAAAAAATAATAAAATGAAATTCAAATCTACTGTTTTTTAATATAAACATGTATGTTTGCAAAACTGCTTTGCACCGTAAAGCTTAGGCATTAACGTTTTTATAACTTTTATGTTTTAATAATGGCACACATTTTACTTTAAATCTGTGAATCTGTCTCTAAAAATATCTACACTCATTTTCTTTGATAAAAAACAGGTTATAAGAAATAGTAGGCTCAATTTTTTGAATGTTAAGAAAAACCCTACCCAAATGAAAAAGCTAAGCAACTTTTATAATTTGCAGCTTAAATTTTCCGAGTTGACACTCAAAACAGTCTTGACATTGAGCATCACTGTATATTGCAAAACGACACTTATGCAGTTTGCATTCATTCTCAGTAAATTGGACACTCAAGAATTTTCCATTTAAAAATTTGTTTTGACTTCAATTTGACATTGATTAAGTCAATGAGCGAAAAATCCATTATCTAAGAAATTTAAGAAACATGTAAGAAATTTTTGATAGCAAGATGGCCGGAAAATTTAAGAAACTGCCTACCAGCACCGGACCTTGGTTTCAAAAAAAAGTACGTGTATGATTAAAAAAAGCTACAAATTTCTAGAAAAGTTTGCCAGGAGAGGTGACGAAGACTAGCTAACTACCCCCAATTTCTTGACAACGCCAATTTCAAACCATTAAAAATGAGGAAGGTTTTATAGTAAGTTTTTATAGCCGAAGGAAGGTTGACAACTTTTCTGGACCCTGAGCATGAGTTGGTTTTGGTTTAAACAGGGCAGGCGAAACGTATTTGAAAGGGGAGGGGCCAAGATATCAAAGTCTTGAAAGGGCTTAGGAAAGGCCGCAACCATGGTTGCCGGCAAGAAAAATTTTAGAATTATGGTGTCTTAGTGATAGCCAGATACTGTATCTAAAATGAATTTTGACTGAAGGTGTCGCATGATCGCGTCTATTGTGATGTTGACTTGAAATAGAAAAGTTTTGCAAAGTTTTAGAATAACCATTATCATATAACTCGTAATGAAACCTTTTTTAGATTTCAAAATTACCCGAAATAAGATGAGTGAAAAAAATAAATGAAACACGGATTAATAGAAAACATTAACGTTGAAATATCAACAGAAGAACTATCAGCTAAAAGTAGAAAATTAAGCAGATTTGTACAGTTAAGATATAACTTTGTAAAATCTTATCTTAACTTCTTCGGAAATTAAGTGCTTTAACAAAAATTTGAAAAACCTTCAAACTGGGCTTGTCAAAATGAGTTTGAATAGAATGTTTAGCTTGGTGTTAATTATTCTTAAATATATTTATTCATCTTTATAGTAATTGACATCTTTCAGAATCAGACTGTAGTGGAAATCAGCAAGTATTTTATAAAAGGTGCGTTTTCTGGCGTTCCGAAGGCCTAAGGATATTTTCGGTCGCGCCCTTTTCAGCACACCCCCTCCCACTTTTAGACCGGTGCGCGGTGCCTGATTGTTCCAGAGGTTCATATATAAAGCAACGGCGTATCGACATACGACAAACTACACGTAAATTGTTTACGGCTAAACCAACGAGCAATATCTTGCCGAACTCTTACGATTGATTAAAAATTCAGCTATCTAATTAATAGCAATTAAGCTAATGACAATGATTCTGCAACGGAGAACACTGAATGCAGACCGTCTTGGCACGGTATCTGTTGCATTGTGGGTAATTTCGAAATGTTTCGAGGCTCGAAGCTTGGCGGGTTCCGTTTGAAAAAATTGATTTGGTGCAGGTGGCCGGTATTGAATTGTTGAAAACAAAAATTCATTTTCAAGCATTCGAAACACTCAACGACAATGCATTCTCCCAGCTTAGTGTTTTTGAAATACTTCTTCTCACTTTGGGCAGAGTGAAGTGTTCAAAAGCAACCGGATCTTCGTTAAAATGGAAGTTGTTGAAGCGAGTGCTATTAGGCCAGACAGTGAGCAGTCACAGACTAACGCTGGCGTTGATATGTTGCCACGGCCTTGCAGCATGCCAAGCTTTGATAAAAAAACTGAACTTGCAAGGAAAAGAATTCTACAGACATTACCATCGAAGCCTTCTGCTAGGCGAGGACTGGTGAGTATTTGTTTATTTGGATTCGTCCGAAAACAATCGGTTGGCTAATTTGACTTTTGTTGACAAAAAGGAGGGTGTCAATTCGGTTGTTAAGGTAAACATGAATGATGGCTTGTGTTTTAAACGAGCGAAATGGTTTTTGAGATGGAAATTTTTTTAATAAAGTACCCATTTTGTCGTGGATTTATTTTAAGTCTGTCTTGTTTGATTTTTGAAATCAATTTTCTTATGAAATTCCTTCAGAGTAGCGCACAATGCGTCGTTGGTCAACAGTACAGAATTACTTTGATGGCGTGATACAATCGCTTTGGCAATAAGATTACCGATTTTCAATTGAATTTAATTAGTCTGTTTTAAGCAGCCCAAGAATTTGGGAATTTATCCTATTGAATCTGATTACACAAAAGATGTATATATTTCCTTTTCTGGCAAAGAGCTTGCGTCTATAACATCCTTATATCTACATCGCAAGATGCAATAGAACTTTGTATGTTCACATCCAGGGAGGTTCCTTTTAAATTTTAATGCTGTTTCTTTCTACAACATAAGCTTTTGTCAAAAATTCACAATGCAATTTATACCAGTAGCTTATGATTTGATATCATCACCCATCCTCCCTTGTATACTTTTCTAAGTATGCATTTGTTAGTTACACAGCTTTTCTCTATTTTTGATACTTTATGGGCATGTAGAAATTTCTCTATGCCAGTTATTGCTCATGCTGTTTTGGTATTTTCCTAAATCTGTCTCAGGCAGGACTTTGATTATTTGCGGCACACATATTTTTCTGTTTGAAAAAGTACTGGCACCCAGTTGGTGCACTCCAATTTCTTGTGCAGCATTCAGCACCACAAATATCTATTAAAAACCAGATCAACACTCATCTCAGGGGATTCCTTTTCTAAGTTTTCAACACCAGTTCATTTAGAGCCAAGTTGGTAATTTTCTGCTCTCATGTTGCCTTGAGTTCTTGAGTTTACTGCCACTGGTGGATTCCAATTATTGTCTTGGCATATATCTAAGGCATATGATTTGTCAACTCCAGAATGGATCTACATCCTTCTTTTTTGAAAGGTACTTACGGATATGAAGACAATTTTGGTTGGGTGGAAGCAGTATTTTCAAATTATTGGTGCTGCAATTTTAGCTCCATTTCTATAACTTTGACTTGGCTTCACCTATTATGTCACAATTTTGGGCTATAAAAAGCTTTGGCCTTTCTGGCAATTCGCCCATAGATATGATCAACAAAGTAGCACAAGAATTGAATGTTTGAGCCAGGATACTTCATAAAGATAGTAAAAGAATTAATCAATCAGCTGAAAATGTGACCAAGCCTTATTTTCAGTACTTTTATCGCTTTATGTTATAAAAAGGCTCAAACAATGTAGAATTTTTACAAAAGGCCCTTTGAATTTATCTTTTTAAATAGGCAAACAATTTTAAACTTTCTTTCATGCGTGTAAAAATTGCATTGGTTTATTACTGAATTAGTCCAAAAGTTTGTTAGTCGATATTTCACCAAATTAGATAATAAGCATTTAATAAACTGCATTATTTTGGGGATATACTGCATGTTTTCCTGATTTAGAGGTTTTGGAAAAATAATTCTTCCATTTAGAAACATTTCTCTTTTATTGCGTAGGAGAACAAGCCATGGAAGTCAATGTCATCAAGTCAGGGGTTGTTTGGAACAGCATCACCTGCTTTTGGCACTCCCTCTTACCCAGCACATTTAGATATGATAAGAGCACCAGATGTTGGCCTTAGTACATCGGATATCTCTAGCTACTCATCAAATGAGCTGAACAATAATTTTCTTGACTCACTAATACATGAAGCAAGGGCTGGTATCTGTAATGCTGCGAAGAAAGAAGGAGATGTGGCATCTTCTAAAAGTAAGCAAGACACATTTTCATAAATCTAACATTGCTATTTAAGCAGGCCTGGCCATTTGAGGAGAGCCATAACTCTTGCTCCCCTCCAGGCTCTCCTCAAACGCTGGAGGGGAGCTAGAGATTGCTCTCCTTGAAATCAATTTTTCCTTTGTTTCTATTCTTAAAGCTCACCTGAATACTTATAGGAGAGCTGTTTACTGCTCCCTTGTTGAAATTCTTATGGCCAGGCCTGTATTAAAGTTATTATCAGATGTTTACCTGTTGACCTTAGTATTTTTAAAACCTCCTTTGAAAGTCCAGCTTGTCTTCTTTTTCTGAAATTACAAGTTTTTGCATGTTTGCTCTTCTCAATTTGAATACAATAAACCAATGACCAGTTTTAGTTTTATATAATCATGTTTTCCTTCAATGTTATCATATATTTATAGGTCTTTTTCCACCTAAAGATTTATATATCTATCTAAAGTTCAAGCCTATAAAAACTAAACATTTATTCTAGTTATAAGCTTGCTCTATATGAGCTCAGGTGATAACTCTGTTATCAAATTTTACATATCTACAATCTGCCATTGGTTTTATTAGTTCAAGGTGTCATATCAATTGGAAGTGTTGAGTAGAAAAACACAATTTGGCAAATACAACATCTCTCCATTCAGTTAGGTCTTAAATGTCATTTGGTTTAATGTCAGCACCAGATTCCATTTGAAAACATTATTGTATTTTCTACCAGTATTTTCAAACAACTTAGAACAAATTACAACTCAACAAAAATGCTTGAATAAATA
The DNA here is from genome assembly GCF_057945365.1 of Rhopilema esculentum. Lineage (NCBI taxonomy): Eukaryota > Metazoa > Cnidaria > Scyphozoa > Rhizostomeae > Rhizostomatidae > Rhopilema > Rhopilema esculentum. Next base: position 6,984,113 of record NC_142819.1, on the reverse strand, counting down.
AACAATGAGCTCTTTGACTGGCATTTAAAAAAGATCCAATTAAGTGCAATAATATATTTTTAATGACTCTTGGTTTTTTAGTTAATCATCTAAAACATATTTGAAAAACAATTTGTATAAATGAAGAACAATACCAATACATATCTTATACAGTAAATTTATACTTCATCTCATTGGATTTGCAATGAAGTAAGCTGAAATTTTAGTCAATGTCCTAGAAAATGTATTAGTATCATAGAATGGTTACCAATTCATCTTCTTTCTAAAAAATTTAACAGTTCAATTTGTCTTTAAGACTGTATTTTTATATATATATATAAATCTTTCTTTTTTCCTCTTGCTATCAAAATCTTTTCTAAAAACTGCATATCTAGCTTGTGTTTCAGTGAAAATATTCCATAACTAGGTATTTTGATTTTTTTTCCTCTCCTCTATTCTTAGCAGATTAGAATATATTCACCTATTCTTGTTTATCAACTACTCATAACCCATCATATTTTTAACGTGTGGAGAAGGCCGCTTTACTTTAAACTTTCCTTCTTGAACATTCTCTTTTTGAATTGCCAAATATATTTAGATAAAACTATAAGCGTTCTTAAAAATTAAACAGTCAATAAACAAACAATTAAACAATCAGCTCTAGTTGAAATGTCACAATTTAAAGACAAACACTCGAGAGAAAATCGTACCAAATGAGAGGAATATTATTTCTTGTTTCATTTTCAGTTTTTGAATGCTTGCTTTCAATTAGACGTCTCTAGGTTTAATCTTACAGTAGCTATCTGATCCCTATGCATTTTGAGTAACGTTAACTAAAATTAATAAACGAAACAGCAATATAGATAGTTTCGTATCATACCTTTTGCTACTCCACCTTTGTGACCTTGCAACCATTTTTCCTTTTTCTTAGAAAACCTCGCTGAGTCACTTCACAGTTTCAGTTTTGCACCTGGATTTTCACGTGGGTCTTTTGCACCAAGCCCGAGTCCTGGCCTGAACTCCTCACTTAATACGTCATGGCAGTTTTTCAATTTCGTCGGAGGAGCCGAAGTGGGAACAGTCTTCCCAACAACTACAAGGAACCCCGTATGTATAAGTTAGACTTTGGTAGTTCGTGCGTGGATTTTCGTAAGAACATGGGGGTTTTACCTTGTACGAACCTGTTATAAGAACCTCAAAAGTATCAAATTTGCAAGGACTCTTATGCCCAGTCGAAGTTTGATAAAATGTCCTTGCTTATAGTCAAGTATTTTCTGGATATATTTTAGCGAAGAATCAATGAACCACTTTAAAATCTAAAAAATTGAAAAGCACTTTTCAGGTATCTGGTAAATTGCTTTGAGGAGAAGTTTTGATTTGGTTTCCAAATCACAAATCTCCACCGATATCTGTCAAAAAGAAAGCTTGCAGTTAAAATTGATACAAATTGATTGAAAAATGAAGGCTCGATTCCACGATTTTTCTCAAAAACGCTTTTATTTCATGAATTTTTTTCTTTTCTCTGAAGAAATCTTGGTTTTGTGCATCCATTTTGCTCTTGAGTTTAAATCCACTTTAAATCAAAGAGACGAATTAACGATGACATAGAACGCATTCTATGCCATTAAGAATGATTTTTATTCAGATCTGCTTAGAAAGTAATGCTGTTGTGCTAACATATAACAAGGGGTCCTTTGGAAAGTTTCCTGTCTGCAAATCAGAATCATTTTCCATCAGTATCACCTGGTGGCTTTTATTTGTTTTAATTTCCATTCATTTTCGCTGTCTTGTGATTTCGATGGTGATATATGATGCTACCAAAAGCTGGCGGTTTCCTGGAATGAATCTGTTTACAGCTTAAATGCTAGCCGTTATCTTTGTACTTGAGGCATGTTCATTGATTTAACCTGAACAAGAAATGACAAGAAGCTGTTTTCCTGGAGAATTGGTAATCCTTTCTGCGGTAGGCTCAATTATGACGTCATTCTCACTTGAAAGGTCTTCCATCAAAAAATCGAACTGTTAAAATCTATATTGGGGATAGGGTTACCGCGGCTTCTGACACAGGACATGCACTCAAATTGAAGCTGCCAAAGACTTTGAATTATACCTCTTCAAAACGCAATAGTTTTTCTATAATTTTGAAAATTTCCTTCACCAAATAGATGTTGGCATGCGAAGCTATAGTTTGATTTGCTAATTCATTTAAACACTGATATTGTTATTTTATTCTTAAAACTTTTGAAGTTAATGGAAATTCTACCGGTTGATTTATACTATTGTCCATCAAAAAGTGTTTTCAGATACCGAAAGGGCGGGTCCTGTTACATCATTCGAAGACCGCAGCATGAGGTAAGGCGTGGCATCATGCATTCATTATTTTTATTATTCAACGCCCAAGACTCTAGCATTAATTATTTTTCCTAGAACAAAGCAATCATTACGATAGATGGCCGGACGTCAAGGATTCTAGTTGCCAATGAAATCGCTGGAAAGTTGTTTGGTTATCTTAACGACGAGCTGTGTGGCATGAAGATGTCCAAGCTGTTCACGATGAAAGACGGATTCAAACAAGATGCCTTGCTTGAGCAGCACATTGATGTTGATGGAAATATTGTGATGGTTTCTGGCAAAGTGGTATGTCCGCTATATACTGGAAGTCCTCGAATAAGCCCCCCTACCCTAAAGTAACTTTTGTAAAATAAGCCCCCCCATCCTCGAATAAGCACCCATGGACCGAGGTATTGCCTCGACAGCAATAGGTTTATCTCATAATATCTGCATTTTTAGCAAACTGACCAGCCTCAAGTAGAAGAACAATAGTTCCCCTAGTAATATTTTGGCTTCTGATAAATAAGCCCCCGCCTTCAAGTAAGCCTCCCTTCGAATGAACCCCAACCCAGTTTTTTTTGGAAAATTAGCCACCAGGGGCTTATTCGAGGACTTACCGTAGCAACAAATGCATCACAAAGTAGACACATGAGATTATTTTGACTGTGAGTAAAGGCTTTGGGCGAGGGTAGGGTGAAGGGTAGAGAGTAGAGTAGGGTGCCTTTCACTTCACACGATCGTACCCTTTCGATGCCCCCCATCCCACACAAAAGTACATAAAACTATTACTCTTTGTTGAAAGCACACAAAGCTGTTATATGCTGACATGAAATCGTTTTTGAAAGCTGCATCCCTATAAGTAAAGTCCATCCCTGGGCTAAGGCTCCGGTAGTTTGAGTTTCTTATTTTTGTATCTTCAGGTCGAGGCAGTGGACTGTGATGGATGCATCATACCAGTTTCACTTTGGATGAAAATGGTCCATTCAGACGGGGACCCCAGATGTGTGGCAATCATTGAGCCTGTTCAGAGAGCTGTCGGCTCTTTCCTGTTCAATGCAGAGGTTCGTGCTACATGAAGTAACTAACTGTTTATCATGTTAAAAGTCGTGTTGCATGGTATAAATGGGAGGAGCTCGGTTTTACTATATACTTGCCCTTGTGCATGGAAAAATATCCAGCAATCTCCTTTTGTCGATAAGTTAAATACTTAGAACTAAAAGTTTCTTAACGTTTGTGAGAATTAAGAACTTGAAGTTTCTTTTATTGTCTTACAACTTGGGATCGCAAAAATTAGCTTGCCATGGATGGAAGTTTAACTTTTATTGCTAAGAAGATAAAAAAAAGGAAAGGTTACGCTATTCAGTTTGAAACAGTCTTAACATTGCTAAACAAATTATGCTGCCCAACTCATCACCAGATTGAAAACTCGATTCCTTATAAAATCTTTGATTCAGCTGTAAAGACAAATTATCAAACAAAAAGCTAGTGTCGTCAATTTTAGCTAAACAGCCAATTCAAAGCTGATGGATACCTGTGTCTCTAGCAGCGATTTAGGTGGAAGGAAGGGGGTGTCAAATTTCAGTTTTCTCTGTCCAGAAGAACTGGCACGATGAAATTGGAACGCTTGTTATATTTTCTTGCATAGAAAAAAATTAACATCAGAATGAGCCCTGTGGTCTTTTTTAATGTCTGATTAGGTTTCCATGACAACGAGATTTATTTATGAGTCTGGATTATTTCCATGACCATTGCTCTCGTATCAATAGTTGAAGTGCTTGTCACATCAAAAATAACTTTGGCTTCATAGATGCATGATGCCAATCTTAATTTAGTTTTAAAATTCGAATTACTTTTTTGTGTCCTTCTTCTTTGCTTTTTTGTTCGTTTGGCCTAAACCACGAAAGCAGCAAAAACCTGACGCAATTCGAGGCGAATAGTCAAATAGTTTTCGCCAAAAGTAGATGACGTTGACCCAGCTTTCAACGAAAATGAGTTCTGTTCTAATGGAATTATTAATAAACAATTAAGCTTGATAGAGTTTTAAGGCGGACCTGAAGAATCCGAATAGGCATCATGTTTTCATCGATGTCATATTTGTAGAAGAGCGTTCCCTGACCCTAGGCGATCTGCGATTCGTTAATGCAGTAAAAAAGCCCCTTGACGTGTATGACTCGAGGTTAATCGAATTATCCTGACCGGATTCTTAAGTTTCGCCAAATTTATACATGACAATTATAAAATTATGAATTTTTGACATTACAAGCACTTTTTATGCAAAGCATGACAGAGGTGGGATTCGAACCCACGCCTCCGGAGAGACTAGAGCCTAAATCTAGCGCCTTAGACCACTCGGCCACTCTGCCTCTATCTTGCATAATTTGTATGATCTAAATAATGTTTTATATACTTATAGGGGACTATAGTAGATTGTGACTCACAATTTGCCCTATTACACGGATTCTCAAGCCCGGAGGAAGTTGTCGGAGAATCAATCCTGAATTTGATTCCGGCTTTTATGTTACCGATACCCGGTCACGAACTTGCACGGGTGAGTTGCAAGCAATTGATGTTGACTTTGACTAAAATGATTACGTATGAAATTTTTACTTTATTATGCAAGCAATCATCTTCTAGTAAGTCAATCTTAAAATGATAACATCTCTGTTGAAATTGAAAGGAGAGCTCTTGAACTAGTTACAATGTATTTCTTGTTAACACCAAGCATTGCATTGCTCATGCTGCTCCGTCTCCCCAACAAAAAACCAATGCTAAGCAGCACCACCAATAACGTCACCAGTACCTTATATATGCACTAGATTTTACTGCATCTTTTAATCTACACGCGAAAAATTTGTATTCTCACATCATTTTCATAAACCTTTGTTAAGTGTTATTTGTTTTGTACCTAGTCTTTGAAGAAACAGAGAGCTACTGGAAAAACGAAGGATAACACGCGGTTTCCCGTGAGCATTCAGATTTCTGAGTATGACAAAGAATCCCACGATTTGTACCTTCGCAGAGGGCATCCCGATGATATACAGTTTAGTAAGTTCCTTTACAAAGGCATCGTGTGGGTCTTCTCCAACATTAGTGGTTTGATTAGCGTTTCACCCAGTGGACGGATACACAGCTGTAATGGCAATTTTTCCATGATGCTGTTTGGGTATTCTGAGCAGGAGCTTGTAGGCAAGGTATTTTATCTCGTTTTCAAACTCGCTTACTTTTGCTCAGCAGATATGTTAATGTAGGCCATACAGAAACAGTAATCAATGTAAGACAAGGCTGGCATAGAAAAAGCCACTTTAAAACTTGCTTGTGTAGAATTGTCGACCAGATATCTTTATGCGGTGGAAAGCTTCTATTGTTCAACATGTATATTATAAGTTATATCTACCAAAAAAATTTGCAGTTAAACTGATTTGGTAGATTAAATCTGTCGTTCAACCTGTCCTGTATTTAAAAAGTTGTTTATTTTACCATTATTTGTTGAACGTAAAATGCAAGATTTAAAAGAAGAAAAAAGAAATTACACAAGCAAAAGATTGGTTTTCGTCGTTGAAGGTTATCTTCAAAGGGCGCTAGATTTTTAAATACTGTTGATCCCATTGAAACAACCCCGCTTTTGATTTCCAAAACAAGAAACAATAGTAGCTATTGCCATACTTCAAGTTTCTTGTCTTAATAGTAACCCTGCACTTGATATCGAACAGCTATAGATATGTCTACGTTTCATATTGCTGAAGAGATTTTTAGATTCAATAATATAACACTTATATGGCATAAATAAATTGAGCGAATCTGGAATTTCAGGATCTGACATGTCTTGTACCGTTTTTCTACGATCACGTGGAGCTGGCAGAAGATCGAAGCTTGAAAATTCCTTCAATCAGTGACGACGGTGAGATCCACCTCGACCCAAAACGTGACACAGCGTTGTCTGGGAATTTCGCTATCGGTACCTCGAGCGTTTCTGATGGGTTTTCAGGTAAGCTAACGTTGCAGGTGCATTCATCGTTACGTGTGACGTCAAAACCTTATCCTACAGTTCACCTCAAGAAAACAGAATTGAAGTGTTATACTCCTTGTTTCTTCAAAATGACGTAATTGCAGTATAATGGCTTATGAAAATGTTTCTTTCTGTTCTGTGTCTGTAGTTAGAGTTATCCAGCATCTTACAGTACTTGATATTCTGAAAGTCTGGGCGAGATTTCGCATCGTTAACGTACTAATGACGTGTCTCAATGCTGGAATCGTGTCTCAATCATTTTCGAATCTTAATGTATATAATTTTTATTTCCACACTTAGACGTTGATAGCATGCTTGGAAACTGCGAGTATATGAATGACTTGAAAGGTGTTGCTGAAATTTCACAATCAAATTCAGAGCTGACAGGAGCATCTTCACTGACGCTTGAAAGTGATGCCCAAGACAGTAAGTGTTTTTACCAAAATCTGTTTTTTTGCAAGTTGAAGAAAAGAAGTCATGCATTGCTCATATTCGATTTTTTATGATTCATAGTATTATTAAGTATTAAAAGCAAAAACAAAAAGTAACGGGTGTTTCTCTTTTCTCTTTTTCAGCTGATAGTGGACTGCCCATCAAATCTATGAACGGATCTTCCACATCAGAAAGCTCGTTTTTGACTCCTAGGCCAAACGGTGAACAGTTTTCATCCACCCCTGAAATCGAAAGTATCAAAACTAATGCGGCCAGAAGCCGAAGTGAAAGAGGCTGTCTTGTTGTAGAAGAACAGAGGGAACCTAGTACCTTACAAGTGGTCACAAATGAACTTGCAAGCGAATCTTCAGGAGAAATTAAGTGCTTGGATTTGGAAAAGTCGAAAATTCTAGAAAGTACGGATGCTCCAAATTGCAGTTGTTTATCTGGCCAAGACTCATGTAATACGGAAAATACATCGTGTCATAAAAGTTGTTGTATTTCAGAAAATGAGGGAGTAACTAAAGCTGAAAAGGAACTAACTGCGAAGAAAGCAGATTCTATTGATAGCAAAGGAAACTTTGATAGTGAAAATAAGTGTTTGGATGCAGGGAAAGATATTGAGGCTAACAGTGGAAAGTATAATGCTGATGAAAAAAGTTTGGGACAAATGAAGGATGGTGAACTTGATGGTGCTGATGATAAAGAGAATTTAATAGATGAAGTAGGAAAACCGGAAAGTGTCACAAATAAGTCAATAAATAATGTTGAGAACCAGGAAAGCATAATTGGAAAGACATTAATTGATTCAAGGGTGTATGTGCTTAATAAAGGTAAAGAAGAGACATCTTCAGAAGAGCACAGTCTTGCCCATACTGAGTGCAGAGATATGCCCACTGCTTTGAAATATGACAGTAGCACATTTAGTGAACCAACCAACTCTCATATGTCTAACGAAAATACTGGCAGCAGGGGAAATGCGTTTGTTAACGAGGATGGGTCGGTCGTGCTTGATGCAATGCAGGAGGGCAGTAAGAATCTTGAACAAGAGCCAGAGGCAGGTGATAAAGTAGGAAAAGTAGATAGCAGTTGCGACAAAGGAGGCTGGCAGCCAAACCGGGTGACATCAACTCCCAAGCTCGATCGGGCTGATAGTCAGACTACTAAAAAGATTTTCGAAGGGAATTTTTGCGGGCAAGCAAGGCATAAAGATGGATCCCTGCTTCCCATTGTCTTCCAGGTTCGTTGTATTGTTCTTGAAATTTGTTATTTGAAAACTTTTCAGAGAGAATTTTATCGTTTTGCATTAAAAGAAAAAAATGTGTCTGCAAACAATTTTGAGTCTAGCCTACAAAAGAGCCTTCTACGCGGCAACCTTCCTCCGTCCGCAGGCTAGTATTCTAAAAAGTTCATTATTTTAGCAAAAGAGTATAAAGTGATCATATATTCTTTTAACATATTCCTTTTTTACATTTTATCCCCCGTGTAGATTAAGCAAATAACGTTAGATCGAGGCCAAGAGATGTTCTGCATTTGGGTGTCACGTGATCCAGAGGAACACGGTGAAGGAAGTAGAGCGCCTTCGCAGATGCTTTTTACATCGAGCTTCAACAGTACTCTGAACACTTCACATGGTGGTTACCTCTACGATGTACGTATGTTTAATAAAGTCGCAATAGGTTTTTCCAGTACGTTTAAAAATGACATAGAATTCAATGTTGTTTTAGTTGAAAAAAACTTCAACAGTCAAAAGAATTTAAACAAATTGGCGAAGTAAAATTAAATTAGAAAATATGTATACCAGAACTTCACATAAGGAGAGTACAGTGTGGCCAGATCTCAATTTTGTAATTATGCCAAATTTGTTATAAAATTATGCTAGATTTACAAAAATTATGCTAAATTTCAAATCAAGGCAATCCTGTTCAAGAAAAAGGCTAGCGCATGCTTAGAATAGCAAAATAGGCCCGGAGTTGCCATTTGGCCTTTTGATCACTGATCTAAAATACAGTGTACTCCTTTTTTGTACACAAAGAGGCAATTTAGATCAATGGTTTTGACATCAAAATTCTTCATTTTGGCCGATTTTCAAAACCCCTTGGCCGTCATAATTTGATTTACCCGAAGAAGCAAAAGTTGGCAGAATTCTGGCAGCATGTTACAAAAAACCACATAAAAGCAAATGACACAAAAAAATTTGGCACAGATTTCATTTAACATTTTTTAGAATAATTTCAAAATTGAAAATGACGAAACACGAAGCAAAATAAAAGATAACAGACAATGTAAGATAAAAGAAAGTAAATTTTGATTACACTATCACTTCCCATAATTAGCAAAATTTTAGCTTTTTTGTGTACTGCATTCGGCTGGCTGAATTTGGCCACCAACCATAAAATATTTGGCTGCCAACCGTTCCAAACATCTGGCTAGACCCTGAAAGTGAAAAGTCACACATTCTGGTGTAAAGTGGTGATAGGCAACAGATCAATGGAAACAATGAGTTTTTAAAAATATCAAAATTATGCCATAGTTATGGTAGATTCCAAAATATGCTAGATTTTATGCTTAATGGCGATTTTTGGCTAATACTATGCTAAAAGCACAATATTATGCTAGATCTGGTCACACTGGGGAGTAGAAAGATGGTATGGGGAGAAAGAAACATTACGTATGGAGCAAGGATAAATTTTTGGATATTCAAAGTACTATTCCATAGCCCAAGATTAGGGTGCCTTATCGAACAGAAATGTCAATATGTTTGTACCAATTAATTTTTGTCAAAATCGAAAGAATTTCAAATGCACTGGTTGCATTTATAAAGCAACATTTTTACACCATCAAGTTGAAACTTGAAAGCTTCTTTATATTATAACTTAACCTTGAATAAAATCAGTTTAATTCTATTTCACCTTTAGTAAAAATAAAATTTGCCACGCTCTCTGAATATAACGAAGCAGTAATTGAAATACGATGCTAATACATTTTAGCCATTTAAAACAACTGTTTTTTTTATTTTTACAATCATGACCTTTTCTTTAATATGTCTGCTCTTTGAAGAAGATTTAACCATTTTATACTGAGGAACATAATCTGTTATCATAGGCACAGAGAACTGCTGCAGAACTTAGTCGCTCTTTAACTGAAGAAAACCTTAAAGGGCAATATGACGAGAGATATTTGACTTTAAAATCAATCGGAAAAGGGGCTTTTGGCTTTGTAAAGCTTGCACAAAGACGGCTTGATGGGCAAGAGGTAAGATACTCTTTATATGTATGGAATCTTTCTCTGTTTTGGTTAGAGTCTCTGTTTTGGAATCATTCTTATCTGGTAATGTAGCAGGTCCGTGTTTTGATACTATGAAAGACCGCTTATCCTGGTGGTTAGTGATCACAAAGACCTTGACATCCCGAGATCCTAAGATGAAATACTTGCTAAAATGCAGATTTCAGGGCACGAGTTTCATAGTTGCAACATCGGAACCAGAATAGGCTGCAAATCTTTTATATCGATGGTATCTTCGTGCAATCGTCCCTCGTGACTGACCATAGGCATACAGATATCACTTATGTCGTACTTCATACTCATAAGGGGCAATGATTGCATTGAAACAATGAAATGGCTGTTTGTACCATACCATAGAGCATAAATTTAAAATGGAATGGATTGGAATTGATTGAACAAGTTTTCTATAGGCTCCTTGCACATTCTCCTGTCTGTACCCAACTTAAACAATTTGTAACCATCAATGCCTTTCGACCCTGTATGCAACATATCATTTGAACCAATTATGAAAATGAATGTAGTACGATGTACTTTGAAAAACTGTTTGCTTTTTCATCTCTTAGGTCTCTCGATAGTGGCACTTGAATGTTTCTTGCAGTCAGTAGATATTGAATCTTATTTTTACCTGTCTTGGTCATGTCACTCAAATTTTCTTTGCTTAATATTACTGCTATTTCTTGGAATGTTATGCATATCTTTAAATCCAAGAATTGTTGTCATTAGGTTGTTGTGAAGTTTATACAGAAGAGCAAGATAGTGCCAAGCAGCTGGATTGAACACAAGAGCCTTGGAAAGATCCCACTTGAAGTTTATTATCTCGTCAAGATTGATCATCCCAACATCGTTAAGGTTTCAAACATTTCCATTATGTTTCTCAATTTTTCACAAGCCTGTTAATGTAAATGTTTTATTCCATGATTTCATGTTTCCACACCATCTCCAGCATTCTTTTTCGTCCAGATTTCGAACATGGGGTTTCAAAATGGGGTTTTTTACCTTTGATATCATAAGATATTGGTTGGTTTAAACCTAAGCCTTGAGGTTTCCTTAAAAGGATCTTCATCTACGTCAAACCTCTGCAACGAATCACACCCCAGCATGCAATAAAGTTTGATTCAATATTCCCTGGCCTATCACATATTGCTAAATTTGAATCATGGATTGTCAGCAGCATGCTAGATGTCTAAAACACCATGAATTAAACAAATATTTCTATCAACTAATCTATATATTGTAGTTGGAGTGCCCTGAAGGAGAGACTTTCCACCGTCTTCTCCGAATTTAAATTCGTAGTGCTTGGTTTGTTTGGTACACGGTGTGCAAAGGATTGCTTTTGACGAAAATGGTTGAATGAATGAATTAGTTGTTCCCATAAAATGGTACTCTCCTCTCTAGCGATTGTCGCTGAATCCTAAAATCCAGCCCACTTTCCTTTTCTTACATGATTCCCCGACTACGTAACTAAGCCCAATACTAATTGATGCATTTTCTTATCTGATCATAATAATAGCTTAATGTATCCTATCGATTTAGTCATCAATCATGTAAGAGTGTCATTTAACTTTTATCTTAGATGTTTGACGTTTTCGAAAATGATGAGTTCTTTCAACTTGTCATGGAAAAACATGGTGACGGCATAGATTTGTTTGAGTTTATTGATCGACAACCAGCACTGGACGAGCCTTTATGTGCATACATGTTCAAACAGGTGCTTTTTCCCTATTATGTTTCTGAATTTTAAAATTGTTTTTTCTCCTGTGGTGTCTGTATGGAATTAAGAATCATTTTGACATATAAAGAAGTAAACATCAGCTAGACGTCTTTAAAAGTATTATAAAATCAAATTTTATTCTTTTTGATGTGACTAAGTATTCATATCATCTTCCTATTTCCAAATCAATAGTGTGAACAAGTTGAGAACTCAATCCATTTTGTCCACTTTCAATGCCAATTCTTTAAATGCATCGAAATCTTCATTGGAAAAATCCCAAAATTATCAAAAAAGGACGTTTGCTTGCTTATTTATCTTTATAATTTTGTATACATTGATAAAGCTTTCAACCTATTAGTAGGCCTCAGAATCCTCCTAAAATAGCAGCTGCCTATCTTTGCTAGTATAGTATTTTGAGGCTACTTTATTCAATTAAATTTTCCTTTATACCTTTTCCAGGTTGTATCTGCAGTGTCATACCTCCACAGTCAGAACATACTTCACAGGGACGTCAAGGTAGCCTATCGTTTCAGATGGCTTCTCAGTTTTCAGTATACTCAGCTGACACAAAATCAACGTATTTTAAAGACGCTTTTCATGTTTGAGTGTGTCTACTTGCTCTTAATGTGTATTCTGGCATTGTAAACACTTTAGAATATGATTTCTATTGTGTTCTCTCTTTACTAATGATTCATTTCGATTAAAAGACTGCTAAACGAAAATTTCTTCTCATGTAAACAGCAAAAGAAGATGTGTTTGTTAGTTTAATTTAGCTTTTTTAGCACTTCATTTCACATATATATCCTTTTAACTGTAAACATTTCAGTTGTTTGAACCAAGTTCAATTAGATTGTAATGATCATATCTTCTCTTTTTAAAGGACGAAAATATCATAGTTGACAAACAGTTTACTCTCAAGTTAATCGATTTTGGCTCAGCTGTTTACATGGAACAGGGAAAGCTGTTCAGTACATTCTGTGGAACAGTTGAATACTGCTCGCCTGAAGTACTTCTTGGAAACAAGTAAGATTGAAAATTGATTTTCATTCTCAATAAAAATTCCTGTTGACATGCAGTAGATATTGGAGTCTAGCTAGAAAGAAGAGAGCTACTAGTTGTCACCCATGCTCTAAATCATGCTCTTAGATTTTGCTACTTGGATCTGTCCCTTCTTCTGAACAAATAACAATAGATAATTTAAAAATTAATCCAAAGTTGCTTCGATAGAATAGGTTTATGGGTGCTTCATCCATATAATGGTATTTTCTCGCTTCTTTTTGGAAAAAAATATTGCTTTATACTGTAAAATAAAACCATACCCTAAATGATAGGCACTGCTATATTTACAGAAAACCTCTTAGTTGATGCAACTATAAATGGGTGTGTAGAGTAGACTAAAGATGACCTTAGTCTTCTTTTCTTGTCGAAATGTCGATGTCACAGTGACAATATCAATGATTCTTTAAGAGAATCTGTAGCTTTCAAGGCTTCCAGATTTTTGTTCCTTACTGTAAATATAGTCTCTGCTGGTCTTGGAAGCTTATTAGATTTTATAGAAAAGTTTTGTTTGTATTTCTTAACCTCTTGTTATTATCTAGAAGGAGGCTTAGTCGCAAGGATTTCAGTATTCGAAAGCTCAAATATAGTAGAAGAATTAGGTGAGATGCATACACGAAGTAAAGAATGAAGAAATCGGGTTTTTAGTGCAGTCTGTACTTTTGAGTTGTAGAAGTAGAGGTTTTTTATTCAGTATCTCTGTAGCTAGGCCGTTTTATAGTTCAGTTATTTCAGATAGTTCTAGTTATTCTAGTTCAACACAAACAGTGGTGAAAAGGACCAATGGCAAGATCAACTTTGTAAGCTCTATGTTAATCGGGTTGTATATGTCTGAGTCAAGAAAGAAAGTTTTTTCATTTTTGCAAAATGGCCGAGATTTTGAAATATTTTGTGTAAGTTCTGTAGGTTCGTTTTTGTATTAGACTTGGTGGCTGCTAATTCAAAATAACGGTTCCAAATCTCTTTACTTAAAATCTAACACCGAGATGGCCAAAAGACAAACGTATCGAATTTTGCATCATATTTAAGTAAGAGTTTCTAACGAATAAAGACGCTGTATTCGTAGCTTCTACAAAAAAGACTACAACAAATGAGGGAGTCTTCTGTTTGTCACTGCAAAAAGCAAGTCAAAGTTACTCAGTCTCTTTGTTCATAGTCATATCCCTAATAACATGCAGAGTAATGATCACGTAGGGACAAGTTGCTCCCAGTGAAAGAAGCATCAGATAGGCCCCCCGTATTTGGCTACTTAGACTTGTTACCTGAGTAGAGGCAGATTTAGTCAAGGTATGATGGCGGTGAGACGTGGTAATATTAAGTTTAAAGAAGCCTAATCATGAAAGACATATCTAGGTACAACCTTCTTTGGTAAAGTAACGAAATATATCAGCGATACTGCCTCTCAATATCTGGCCTAAGTCTGTCATAGTGGCGTCCTTCCCTGGCTATTTTCAGGTATTTTCAAGAAATGCTCTTATTTCTCGTAGATATCGTGGACCAGAGCTTGAGGTTTGGTCAATGGGCATCACTCTTTACACGTTAGTGTTTGGTGAAAACCCTTTTTTCGATGTAGAGGAAACAATCAAAGGAGAACTGCATCCACCGTTCAGAGTTTCTTCCGGTAAATTTACAACACTATGTAATCAGGAGTATTTTGGTACACTGTCAATTAACTGAACCTAGCCATCGTGTTGTGTCCTTCAGGTACTTAGTCGATCATAGTTTGAAGTTTTAGTTTTCAAGCATCGAAAATGTTTATGGCACCAAGTTTTTGACCAGAATTTTTAATCCAAATGTTATTTATACCTTTTTATTACTCAACAAAGATAAAACTGGGTTAAGAAATAAACCGACTTAAAAGCAGGGGCGGACCTTTGGTCAAATATTGGTGGCAAGCCTATTGTTTTGATAAGATGACGTCACATTTTCCTATTGTTTTAGAACAAAATACCAATATCTTCCAAATTATTAAGGGGGAGGCACCCACCCCTCGCCCCTATGTGTCCGCCACTGATCAAAACACAGTCTACGCTTCTTAATTGCCTATCTCTTTATGTCACAGAAAAGCTGGTCCTTTGGTTAAACCCTCAATTCAAAACATACCAATCGCACACTGGAAATCCTTTTCTACACTCTTAGTAACTATAGCTATAGCTTAGTTATATGTAGTTATCAACTCTTTCTTGCCATTTTGCAGAACTGATGTTCCTGGTATGCTGGATGCTTCACACAGAGCCCAATTTAAGGGCATCTGTTAAAGACATATCAAGCTACAGATGGCTCAACCAAAAAGTCGACGTTGGCCTTTATGATTACGATACTATCTTCGGTGAGGGAGAATCTAAATGCTTTCTGTTCATTCAAAGATGCTGAAATTGTCACAGTATCGGTGTAAGGGTACTATGCAAATCTAAAGAAACGAATAATGGATTATAAATGGTATCCCGCCATGTAGAATTATCTCAGTTTATCTTATACAGACATGCAAAGATTTTTTAATGTTCTTTCGCAATTCTTTTGCGACATTCATTTGCAATGCTGCTTATTTCACTTTTTCTTTGCAACTTACCTTTGTATCTGTTTCAATGCTAGTGATGACCATCGTAAAGAAAGTTGCTTGAGACTATGTGAAATTGAGCATATATTAATAATAAAGATACTTTGCGATGAAAACAGTGCAATTGTGAATACCAACTTCTTATTGTGGAGTTAGCCAACTTTAGAGTCAAAAGCGAAGGAATATTTTGAATGAATTAACTGTTTGCTAATTAACTGTAAGAAGGACAAATAATTTTTTGCTGGAAGATTCTCCAATCTGAGAAAAAGTGGAAGGGTTTTGAAAGGAGAGCTTTTGATGGGATGGGAGAGAGATGGTTTTAAAGTAAATGACCAGGGAAAATTATGCTTGAAACTGTAAGATTGATTTGCCTTATAAACATTCGGTGACTTAAATCATCCTTCACATTTTTAGAAAATAAATTATAAAGAAGTATTCATGATAAAGAGAATAAACGAACATCAGTTTTGGTATTCTAAAAATAGTTCCAGTTTCATTAAATTTTCATACGAATTGATATGCATCCAAGGACACAATTGTGTATAAATTCTGGCAACAGCAAGTGGTTTCTTTATGATTGATGGCCGTTTTAAGATTTTTTGTTAGCCAGTAGTTGTATTTTGTATTTTGCACTTGTATTTGTTGCTACCTAGCATCCGAAGGTAGTTTTTAGGACACTGAGAAGCTTATGCTTATCGAGCAGTGTCCTGGTCTTTCCTCTCGATGTGACCGCACCTCATGATTCTTATGCCTGGAATAACAGAGAGCTGGCATCTCTCCTCACTCTGGGTGAAGGCTTGGTCATGCCAGGGACTCGAACCACGGACCCTTGGGTCTGTAGCAAGCGCCTCTAACAACTGAGCCATCCTCGCACAGTTGTCTAACCAAGATCTAGGTCAGTTATAAGTAGGCTCAATCTAGGATTGTTTATGATTCTTCTTCGCTTTTTGTTGAAGCTGAGGACAGAGAGGACTACTACCCTGGCTCTGACGACAGAAGCCCAAGTTCAGCGGAATATGACGAAAACTATGTCCAGTATGATTATGATGAATACGAAGAGGAGCAGGAGTACGTCGCAGAGCATGAAAGACTAGAGGAGGAGTACATAAGGTACTTGCAAAGACAGACCTCACTACCAGAAACGTATGAACGTGAACACGGAGCTTCTTTTTAAAAGGAAAGCAGTCAAAACCAAAGTAGCCCTAATTGAAACATGCAGCTAATTCTGCCTTTTAGCAGAAAACAGATCATCCATCTATAAAGTTTGAAGTTTAGAAGTATATATAGATATAGAGTTAGGTACTTAAGTTATTCTGTATTTTACTAACGCTTTACAAAGCATTTCATATGCGTGCTCGTTGGAAACAGAGTGTTATTTATAGTTTTAATCATATCGTTGTTGAGGATTCACTTAGAGCATGTTATGAAACTTTTTAACACAGGTCAAGTTGGATCGCGGAGACCGTGTTTCCACCTGGCCTTACGAATTTTTCAGCAGTAATCTACGCATTATTTTACATTAAAAATCTCATTTGTCTGCTACTTGCTATCCTGTGAAATCCAAGTTCTCAATCTATCGTTATTTAAGGCCCGATTGCATAAAGATTTTCACTATTGGGCTGGGATTACAGTCCTCCTACCCGTTATGAAATTCTCTCTTTTATCTAGTCATAGGCATGTAAAATTTCTTTGAACGTTTTATAGTCCAGAGTTGAAATTTACGGCAAGCCTAAAAACTCAGCCTTCCTTGTTCTATCTAGGATGAAACTTTTATCCGCAAAGTCCCACATCAGTATCGCATGTTCTTTATTGTTGCAGATTACACGCCACTGAAGTTAAAATGTTCAGCCCTGGGGTGTAAAGTTTGGCTATAATGAAAATTTTCATGTAATGGTGAAATTTGCGCCTTGGTTATGTGAAAATCCTTAGTAATGAGGCCATTAGTTTGCTTTCGTACGTACTGACAACAAGAAATCGTATCCAAACAGAATCTGATAGGACTAAGTGGCTTTCGTATTTTGATTGGCCGTTGCTTATTGGCAGACACTTTAGCCAATCAGAATCACTTTGGGAATACTGAGGTCAGCACAATCAGCAAGAGCATGAAATTTGTAAATTTACGACAGGCTTTGTTATCGACCAGCTGGTGTTTTTTGTTTTAGCTTTTATGATAATCTTCTTTAGCAAAACATTTTTTTTCCATTTTATGTTGATGTTTTATCGAATTGCTTTTAACGTGCTATGTTAGTATTTTTTAATTCGAACTTAATCTGAACAACTTTGTCGGTTTTTCAACTTAAGTTGTAAAAATAGTCAAAGACCTTCTAGGGGTTTTGTTGTTGATTGTTTTGATATTGAAATAGATTTCCCTCAGTACTGGGTATTCAGACGTTGATTCTTCGTTTTAATAGCAAATCTATGGAAATACTTGTTTTACAGTTTTAATAAGTGGTGATTTCTAAGTGGGAGGGGGGGCAACCCTATCTTATGAAATGTCCCCTGGAGCCCCTTTTGTTAATTTATTTAGAAATCATCCCTGGTAAAATACATCGGTATTTGCATATCGAGCTGTATCGCGAACAATAGGGTGAAGCACTTTAAAAGCTGTTGTCTTTTGATGTTCCCTTAAAACCCTCAACTATTTTATTTGAAAATTAGCAAAAGTAGAAAAGAAAATCCCTCGGAATAAAGTTAGTTCAAATGTATTTAAATAATCGCGTCATTCTTAATACATTTATAAGGGAGGCTGTTTTGCTGCCTTTGTTTGACTTTAGTTTTATTGACTTTAGTTTAGGATATATTTTGCTCTTGTATCGATAAGAACTATATTTGTGGTGTTTATATTGCTTTGTGAGATATTGTTAAAACCAACCAATAGATTTTCAAATCAAGCTGCTATCATGCTAGTCATTTCCTTCTGTGCTCTATCTCTGTGTTCTCAACTTTGTTGGCAAATATCGGCATCGCTGATTGATCTAACACTTAACAGTTTCAAAGAGACAAGCTAACATCTGTGTTATTTCGTATCCTTGAATTCACGAATAAGGTTGACTGTTGTGTTTGGAAATGAATCTTGATATTCCAATGTATATGATCTTAAATCTATCCCTGAATAAACATTGAAACTTAATTCTAATCATACATTATCAGTTTCAGTATTTCAAAATCATCACCATCAAAGGCACACATTTTCGTTATAAAACTACACTATCGGAATATCTGTATTTACAAGAAGCAATAGCCTCGGTTTCACTTTGCGCACGTGCACTTCAGTTTCAACATGGCGGAGCGAGTTTTGCTTGGCGTTGCTGACAGTCTTCTTACAGAAGTTGAAGATGCGTCACTGACATGGTCCGTCAATAAATTGGGTGGTGTACCTGTGAGCCAGATAAAGTTCCTTCAGATATATTTTTACCGTTTAACTGTCAAAAAGACTCGTTAAAATCACTGAACTGAACTACTGTTTAATTCGAACTCCAACTTGTAACTACACCAATAATGACGACATACACAACACAAAATCTTTACCCAACAGCATAAATAAAATATTTGATATTTTCCATGTTTCTGGCTTGTGTAAAATGTTGTGATAAATATTCTAGGAGAATAAACACCTTTTCTGGAAAGACCAACTAAAACTCTTGTCAAAAAGAATGTCTATTCTTTTATTGCCTTATTTATTATCACAATTATTGGTCGACCTCATTTAATTTACAGTGTCTATCAATTTTCATTTCAGAACTGGATGCAAGACTGTCTCCCTAGCCAATATCCAACCTGTAATATTTGTAACTCTTTGCTTTACCATGTTGTCCAAATTTACTGTCCTCTTGAGGGCTCAGAATATCACAGAACATTGAATGTGTTTGGTTGTCTTCAAAGAAAATGTTCTCCAAATCCTGGAAGGTATGCTTTTTGTAACTTTGCCTATCAATGATTAGAAAGGAATTGTGAAATATCAACAAATTTTTATAAATCCTCATTTTTGTAAATGTTTTATTATCAATTTCTTGATCTTCTGTCAATAAGATAGGTTGATTTTTAATTGTTTTCATACATTCCAAAAAGTTACATAACAAGTTACTGTAATACCTTAACTACACATTATGTAACATTACAAAAATGATATCCCTGGGAGCATCAACTCTGTCTACCCTTGGGCCATAACATAGAGGGAAAAAATGCATGTTTCTGATTACAAATAGTTAAAGATATAAGAGATGGTTGGTCTATGATAAGTAAATTTTAATTGAATGGTTTTGTTTAAAATATACTTGATTGTGAGATGTAAAATTAGCTTGTTAGCTTCAAAGAAAAATTTTCATTTCCATATAAAAGGATTTTTAATATATTGTCATCTAGTGCCTCAGGTTTACCATAGGCTTTGAGTACATTTTTAACACCAGCAAGGAGACTTCTTCTAGGTTCATTAAAGGAATGGCAGAGCAGCAGAAAGGGATAACCTCCCTTTTTTCCCACACTTGAACCTATTAAGGCTCCTTCCAGCTTCAGGATTTTCACATCAGTTCACTTTAAATGTTGCAATGTTGAAATTATGTTTCTGTCATACAATTGTAGCTGGAAAGTATGGAGGAGTCAGTCCCTTGCAAACCAAGAATCAAACAATAAACAGAACACGCAGGTAAGCATGTTTTTTTCACCAAAACTGTTCCATTGAATTTGTCACTAATGTTATTTATAACATTCAATAGCTTTTGTTTGTATTTAGATGGAGCATTAGCAGGTAACAATTTTTTGAGGCTATGCTTCTTTTCTAATAAAGGTGTGAAATAATTGGAAGGAGGTTGTATTTGATTGTCCAAGGAAGGTGAAATTTGGTTTGTTGCTGTGGATGAAGGGAGCTATCAATTGTGTCACTTTTTGGCTGGGAATGTTCTGTATTTTTTTTGAAAATATTCCTAGAGCCAAATATATTTGAGAAGCTCAATTTTTTTATTGTTCGGAGAATTTAAAGTTTCATTTTATAAAAATTCCCTTTCAGTTGTTTCAGTTGCATTTATAAAATGCTGTCACGTGTTAAGCAGATATGTAGTCTTCGTGTCAATGAAATCTTTGTCACTTATTAGAAAGAGAAAAATTGCTGATAAGATGCTGTAACTTTTCTGATAGTTATTCAATGTTTGCACTAAGCAAACCAAGAAAGATTTTTAATTGGTATGACCAAACATTGATCTAATTGAAATGTTCCAAAGCTCTCAGACAACTTGCTTTCTTTACAAAGAACTGAATGCTGAAAATTATTCTTGATTTTCTATTTGGACACATTTCGTAGATTTCATCTACTTTTCTCATTTTAAGAATATTTTAATGACACTGTTCCGTGAGATTTTATATCTGTTAGTGATACATATAAAATAGCAGAATTCTCTTTTGAATGCAGGAAACTAAAAATTATGTCAAGGAAAGTTGGTGCGACGACGCAGACGATTGGGGAAGGTAGGTTTTATTACGTTGGTATTGAGTGCCTGCAGAATTGGCCCCTTTGAAAGTATGAATTATTCAACAGTTCTCAACGTAGTTAAAATCAAATTTCGTTAATTTTTTGTGAAACAGTGGTCAATGTCTTCGGAAGGGATCATCGTATTATTGAGAACCAGGGTTTAATAGGGCTGGTCCAGTACAGGTGGATCCGTGAATTTGTGACAAAAATGGTGGGGGGAGGGGGCAATTGCAATACATACTATTTTGAATTTTAAGAGCTCTTTGGAATCCCCTTTGCTTTTTCTTTTCGAAGTGACGATAACAGTGATATTGATACAATTACCACTACCCTCGGGGAGGTTGGAATGGAAGAAAATCAGGCCAGGAGTCAACTGAGAGAAAACGAGGGAGAAAGGGAGGATGGGAACCAAGTAGAAAACGCGGAACAAGATGAACGAAATCTTTCTAAGAGTGTTCCGAAATTCGCGGCTATGTACATTCATGTCATAGAGGAGCCGGATTCCTTTTCTGATAGCGCACTTGAATATGAGAAAAGTTTACTAAAAGCGTACGAAGAACGGGAGGGCGCTTTGTCTGACATGGAAACGACCACAAAATCAGGGGAAAAGTACGAGAAAAACCCCGTTGTTGGAGGAGATAAAACGCTCCATAAGTTTTTAAAGAGATTACGAAGATGCAGAGAGCAGTGTTTAAGGTATAACTGGAATGGAAGACCTGTTTTGCTTACGGATAATGTCCTGCAGAACCAGAGCTTGGGAAGTGTCCCCTCAAATGTCCCCGCTTGTTTGCATTGCGGGTCAGAGCGCGTTTTTGAGTTGCAGCTAATGCCAGCGCTTTCCTCGATTTTGAAAAAATACGATATGGGTGTCAAGGGAAGAAGCACAGGTCAAGATGATGGTCAGGAAGCTTCCAGTCTACCAACGGAAGAGATGGACCAAGAAAGGCTTGATTTTGGTACTGTTTACATATATACGTGCAGCAATTCGTGTATTAAGACTGACGGAGACTACGCTGTACCAATTAAAGAATACATTGTTGCTTGTCCCTATCCAGATTCAGATTTACTCGATGCTAAATATTCTTGATTAATTTTCCTGCAATGCAGTGCTTAATAAATTTCTATAGATCGTATAATAAGGGGCCTAGGCTATTGAAATTGAAGTATTATGGGTAACGCCAGCTTCCACATTGATCCTTACGGCAGTTGACAAAAATTTGAAGTCTCTTTGAAACATCTGAAGCAAACAATTTGAAGACTCAATTTGCTTTCATTTCAGTACATTTTATTCCAAGTAGCAACACGTTGTTCCTGTTCCCTGTGTACTTGGCTCCTTCAATGTAGCCTTTTATGAGAAGATTAACCGCACCTCCTTGCCTATTTGATTTTCAATACGACAACATGTAACTTCAAAATATAATTCCAACATATCAGTTATTATTAGCGAAATCGTGACGGAACTTCGCACTTGAATAGTGGTACCAACCTGTAACGTGTAACTGACTTTTTCCAAAGCAGATTTGAGAGATACGCAGTAAAAATTGCAGCAATTTGTTCGTGTCAAAAATTTCGGGATTTCGTCCATCTTCAAGTTCTATGAAAAGCCTGTCTTCCAGATAAATTATCACAGATTTATAACACCTTTTTTGTTATCACCCCTTTGATTTTTTTGTATTTGATGCTGGTTTAGCTTTAAGATAGTAGAAAAACGCTTTTTGAACATAAAAGTGAAAATAACCTTAAACAGTAAGAAAATCCATCCAAAGAAAGTGTTATTGGTCTACTGTTTTCATTGTAGCATTTTCGTATGAAAAGGGATGTTTTTTCGTTTCTGACTGAAGAGGGGAAGAAAGTAATTGCAGAACATCCACAAGATAATGTTAGTACTTAAGTTGGAAACGCTAGAAAATAATGTGATATTTTATCTGAAAATTCATGAAACTCGTAGCTCAATGATGTGGTATTTTATTTCTATCATTTGTAGCTTTCAATCAACGGCATATAATTTTAATTGTTCTTTTTAAAATAAATTATAATATTTATGAAACAGCCATAAAAACAATAACGTAATGCAAGTACCATTAATTAGAAGTTGATCGTAAATCGAATAGTATTTTGACCAAAATATTCTTAGATACATGTATAATTTTGAAAGATAGGTAAAAATGCTTAAACTGTAGAGCTGCAATTCTAAGGAACCTTTTTGGGTTTTCTAAAATTACACACAGCAACACATACAAAGGGTGAATGCTTTAATTGGACACACACCATTTCAATGTAAAGCCATGTCCAAACACGATTCACTAAGACTCCGCAAAAAGGATATCTTATCCAAAAAATACAGTATCATACCGTATTGGTCTTCTGCATTGACGGAAACACTGATGAATCCCATATCGAATGAAGGCCCTGCTCAGTATGGTATGAAGCAAAAGCAGTATCGTGTAGACTACAGAATTCGATACGATTTGGAATCGGGTGCAAAACGGGGGCTTTTTTGCATTCCTTGGATTACACGGAACAGTAACAACCCGCATATAAGTAGCTCATTTTTTCAGATCAGACCGTGCAGCTTCTTATAAAAGGCATTTATTTTGAAACAAAGGCTGACGTGTTTCGTATATAAATCAGTTTTCTATGAACTAAATAAATGCTGGACAAGCCTTGAAAGTAATGCCAATGCCAAAAAGTAACAAGTTTTCAATAAGTTGAAAGCTGAATTGTTTCTAGAAAACTGCTATATTTTGGTATATAACTTTTACAAAGTTAGCCTGCAGTTTCTTATAAGTGAATTTGTTATAATAATGTGCATGTTTTTACTAGAGGTAAGCGTCTTCATTTCGTACCATAAATATCAGCGCCTTCCGCATCGAAGGTCATGAGATCGCACCGTATTTTTTTAAAACAGTTCCTGTAAACGCGGCCTAAACGTACTCTACGGGTTGCTTAGTATTTTCAGCTTGTCCTCCAAATAAAGAAGCTATGTTAGTGTATTCTTATGTCAACATAGCTAGCGTGTCCTTGTGTTTGCATTGTTTCATATTATGTTTTCATTTCCAAGCAATGTCCTGAGCAAATACAGTATGAAAGACCTCCCAAGAAATAACGTGGATAACGATTATGCGAAGGAAAAACATAATAGAGACTTCGGTTGTTCTATAATTTTTCATTTGTAGTTCAAAATAAAAAAACAACTAGAAATTGCTACACAAAACTGCTGATTCTGCAGTTAAGGAGTCTTTTTATAAACATGACGTATGAAGTTGGTTTAAGGCATCAGAGCGCTTTTTGTCTCTGTCCGACTTTGTACCTTCAAAGCAGTTCCTAGGTACGGCCAGAAGACAGTCCAATCGGCTTTGTAAAACCTTCTGCTCTTAAATTGGCCCCGTGTCTGTTTCAATAAACAAGATCTTTTATGCCCGTTTAGTCAGCCTATTTATCCTAGGCCTGCAGCTCTCCGAGGTACAACTTCTTGTCGCTTCCACACGAAAGAACTACGAAAGAAAAATTTAATTAGTGTCAGTCTTCTTGTTTAAGTCAAAAATCAAATCACAGTGTCATATATATCATTGGAATTTTTCTTCAAAAACACGGACATATTAAAAAGAAACGCCTTTCGACAGTCTAGTATCGTATTAATAGACCTGCACTGATAAATAATGCCAAATATAAACGAAAATTTTCAAATAGTACGGATAAGCAGAAACATGAAATGCATCAACAGAGTTTTAACGGCGCTTAGTATCAAAAGGGTAGCCCAAGGGGAACCCAAGATCTCTTCCAGGTGCAGGCCTAGTTTTTGACCAATCAGTGACCTCTTCCAGGTGCAGGCCTAGTTTTTGACCAATCAGATTACACCGCTAACTCGTCTACACAGGTCAGAATTTTTTTTTTCCATGGAGACCCACTGTTATCCGAAGGTCTCAATACAAAACTGGACGAAACAGCTTTACACAGTATGCTTTACAAAAGGAGCTGCCCTTGAGTTCTATTTTTGCACTGCGCCCCAATTCTGCTCGCAACAAACTGTTTTTTAGTTGTTTGAGGGAAGTAACTTGACGTAATCCCGATTAAGGTAAAAACAGCAGCTTCGTAAAATTTCAAAAAATAGTGAGTTGCTTCTGTCTGTCACAGCTCCAAAACTAACTTCTTTATAAAAGTGCAGTTTTTCCAAACACGACTGCTGGTCACATTCATGTTTAATTTAGACTTTTTTAAAAAATCAAATAAAATTTGGACACCAAGAAGGTCATTTGACCTGAAACATTCATTTATTTTGAAATAGAGACGAATTTTAATAGGGAAAATTGGCTATTTAGTGCAAGTTTTCATCTGTGGATAAGCGTCTGTGAGTGACCTGTTGATTTTCTGATGATAACTATTCTAGGCTTGTCTAGTGAAGAAAGTTTTCTCTACAGGTCAGGTCCGTCGAAAGTTTTTCTGGGGCCTGGGACAGAAAGAAAGATGGGACTCGTGATGACACCATTAAAATTTGGATTGTTGTTGTTTCTTGTATTGTGAGCAATTTTATCATAACTTTTTCGGGACGCCTCTAAGCTCGGGGCCTAGGACGATCTACCCTAGCCCACCTCTCGAGGGGCCTGCTTCAGGATAGCAGATTATCTTCATTTTTCGTCGTAGATAGGTCCCTTTCAGTATTCCTGATGATTCGTATTTTGTTTCAAAAGAACTCGTTGTTAAATGAAGGTAAGAATAACTACGTTAAAGAACCAAGTGAATGTCCACGTCGGCAAGAGAGGCAGAAACATAACAACACTCTTTTAAAAAGTCTGAGGAAGCGTTTGAGGAAGAACGTCGCGGTTGAGGGAGAATGTCGCGGTTGAGGGAGAATGTCGCGGTTGAGGGAGAATGTCGCGTTTGAGGGAGAATGTCGCGGTTGAGGAAGAAAGGCACATTTTATTGGTTTATCGTTTCAACCCAATCGTCGACCATTCTATGCAAATAACCAAGATATTAAAAAGCAATGATAATACTTTGTCCTGGTGTTCACTTTGCGGCATCCTGGTATTTGCAAAAGAGTGATCGCCAAACCGAGGCAGATCGTTTTGGGGGTAATGAAGGGCATGTTACAAGAAAAGTTCAGGCTTACAAGACAGAAGGTCACAAAAATGGCTTACTTAAAAATGAAGAGACACTTACGAATGGGCTCTAATGGGTGAAAATCGACATCGTTCACTGAGCCATCATGACCGGGCAATTTGTAAAGTATTCTTCTTGTAACTGTGTCCCACACGTAAACAAATCTATGAAAAAATGACGCCGTGATTTAGCAGCGAGCTTGAGCAGAGACTGATAAACAGCAACTTAAAACTGTTAGTGTAATTAAAATGAAAGTCTATTGGCTAATGAATATTACAGTTTACAGGTATTTATTAAGTGCTCGATGCCGTATATGCGAAGCTGTATACGCTTTGGCATGTACAACAGGGCGGTTCTAAACTGCAACTACAAATTTCAAGATTTTCCCGATCATTAAGCAATTTTTGGTTACTTTGTTATTAAAGATCCAGAAACCAGGAACCACAGCAATAACAGTGACATCTTAAATGTCATTGCGTTGAAGGATTACCTGTCTGCAGACCCAGCAGCAATGAACCGCCCGTCTGGTGACCAACAACATTTCAGCAAATTCTGTGAGAGAAAAAGAAAATGCACTTTGAGCAAATAAACGAAAAGTTCATATCATGCTTTTCAGAAACGAAAATAATTATCGACAAAATATTTTGCCCAAAGGTGCAATTAATGGATTTTGATAATCCAATATTCACGTGTTTTATTATAATATGTTCTTATCGCTCACGAGCGTTATTCTCAAGTCCCTCCATTATCACAATCATCTATCATACCTATAACTTTACATACAAGATATGTTAAAGTTACTGTGTAAACAATGTTATTAATATCTAAGTTTTCGCCAGCTGGTCATAGAAAGCTTGGGAAACATATATTAGTGACGTCACACGGACTTAGAGGTGTTAAATATGGCCGATGATTAGTAGCAGTCACAAACCAAAAAGTTTGTTTGAACCAACCAATTACAAGGAAACCAATCGAAACCTCCATTGACAGGTTTCTAATCCTTTCATTTTGGAGATATGCAACAAATGCTACCAGTGATAAAGCTTATGTTTGACTCTACAGAGCTGCAGCAAGTTGTTTGTTGGTGGTATTTCATATAAATAAGATGAGAGGTTCTAAGAGGTCAAATGATGATCGTCTCTCAGGCAGTGGAACATCTATGTCCCTCGGCCTATTTACTCGATTTACACAATTGGAGAACGAGTAACAGACGAAGATGAGAAGCAGAGGAGTGGTCGGGTCACACCCTGACAGGAACCACAACATAATTAATACCATAAAGATTCACTGAACGCACTGCTCACCCAGAATTGCATTCCAGATTATTTATTTATTGAAATTAACTAAATTAAATGTGCGAGTCAATCTATTTCAAAATCAATAGGATGGAAAATCTTTCAAACATACTTATTTGAAACAACAATAAAAACACCATGATGGCAACCTGACTCGAAAAATTATGTCTAGTCAATTTTTTTCAACACAAGGTCGTGCTGCCTTAATCATATTATATAATTGGTTGAATCCAAAACAAAAGTTACTTTGCCCGTGATTCAATGCAGATGCATTTATACTCTAAATAGGATTAATAGATAAGTTCGGTTTTATTGTAAAATGTCTTGTCCTGCACTGTGTTTGACTCAAATATGGACGTTGCTTACATAAAGCTTTGTTGTGAAGTATTTCGACTGTATCATCTGTCAACAAGAGACAGGTGAAAACGCAGATAACACTGATATTAGCAAATCTGAAAGCTTCAACTCTCAAAAAAGCAGAAATAAACCTTATTAAACAGCTGCACAGGACAAATTTCTGGATAAGCTTTTTATTTGCTTGTTTCAGATAAGATTTTCTAGGCCGATTTAATCTTCGTTTGTACCAAGTGACTCCCAGTTATGATAAATCCTTTTTCGACTAATATATGCATGGCCTTTTTTTGTGGGAGAATGCCAATCAAAATTTTACAGTTTTATGTTCCAAAGGTAAGGAGATCATTACAGCGAGGGCCTGAAAGCAACTTAATTTTTGCCAAAAAATGTATGGCTAAGAAATTTGCTTAAGGATAAGAAGAAAAGAGAAAAAAAATGAAAAGGATGGGAACAAAAAAGAGTTTATGGAAAATATGACTTAATGGAATCACAAGGCAACAGAGAAATACATAGGAGAATCAAAAGAAAGCAGACAAAAGTGAAGGAGGAAATATAGAGGAAAATGGAAAACATTGGACAAGTTTTGAAAGGTTGACTAAGAAAAACATTTGACTAAGAAAAGAATTATAAGGGCGGCTTTGATAGAAAGCGTATTTTGAAATAAAAAGGTGCTAGAAATAAAAACAAAAGTTAACTAATACTCAAATTTCTCTTCGCAAAAGTGGTCGTAAGGGAATACCTCTATAGCACAAGCTATTCGATTCTTGCACAAATGCCAAAATTACATGATAATGTCTGAATGCTATTATAAAAGACAATAACGACAGTGCCTACTTTATTGCTTCTATGGCATTTGATTAACGGTTTAAAATTCAATAAAAACTCACTTTTTCAAAATTGTGCTGTACCCCGGTGAATACTTTTACGCATCTCTCTGTCGGAGCATACGGCCTAATGTCCCAGATTCGCACTAGACAGAAAAAGGGGCTATTATGTTTAAAGCGAAACAGGAAAGATTTCATAACAATGGTACAGGCGGATCGGCAAAGAGGAAACCCGATCATATACTAGCCTGGCTGGTTTATTATCCTGATCATTTCTTTGATAAAATGTAGTTATGTCAAAATGTCCTGTCACTACTTTCTAGTCCCTGTAATGGTCAAAAAGGTCACCTTGACACATTTCAGTGGTATAGAGATGGTTATTAAATGTTAACAACAGTTTTCATTTCGAAATATTTTCTATCGTCAGGTGAGTCTGAAGTCACAAAGATCCAGTTTATTTATGGATATATACTCTATTCCTCTGACATTTTGTCTACATTTTTTGATAATCAGCCCATCAATAAATTCGTTTTACATTCATTTCTTTGGAGCAAACGATCCAGGCTGCTGTAATATGAATTTTCCGATGGATCACCCTTAGCCCTTGATTTCACAACAATGGAATAAAGTACCAAACGACTTATTACTGTTGCTGATTCAATAATTTTCAGGTCGAATTTCTAGACATATCAAACTCTTTTGGACATGAGCAAGCTTAAGTAATGACGGCTGCCAAGGCTACGAAATTCCATTTACTTTTATTTACTCTACCAGAATGGGATCAAGCAATTTTTTAACTAGAATGAAATGATGGCATAGTAACAGCGTTTGACCAGTCGGCTTTTTCTAAAAAGTGCGTTTTAACGGCGAGTTTATTCGGCAACAAAACGGCGCTATTTGAATACATCTTAGCAGCTGCTCCAACAATCGCGATTGCAACAGCACAAGGGAGAACTATTTTTGGTTTAGGAACCTTCATAAAACTAGAGTTCATTTCAGCTATTAACCCTTTTGCGAGGCGTATTTTGCTTTGAAAATACAGCATACAGTAGACTCTGGTTATAGTCACATCGAATGTTGCTTCAAAAGCTCTGACAGTAAGCAAAGTGTGACTGTAAGCGGAGTTTCAGTTAAATATTTTCCGTATTTGGGCCTAAATTTTATGTGACTGTAAACGGTATTGTCACTTTAAGCGGAGGGACATAAAAGGAGTCGACTGTTTACAGAATAACCGGCGAAATATAGAATACCTGTATTGTCCATTGCATTTGAAAGTAAAAAGGATCCGTCCGGACTGAGCCTGAAACCGGTAACCGTGTCGGTATGTCCACGCATTTTGTAAAGAACGTCATTTTTACGAAGATCCCAAACCTAGAAAGGAACGAAGAAATTTAGTTAAGATGAATCTCTATGGCGGTCACTGTGTATATAGCAAAAATACACCAAGTTAGAAAACTGTGTATATTGCATAAATGGCGGACACTGGGTGAATCATTTGGCGCAATGTTACTTTTCAGGGCATTACTTCCATTATTTGGAAACAAAATGGCTTTTCTTTTTTAGTTTATTGTTAATCGAAAAGCAAAGTAAAGTGCTGAGCACAGTGAGAGACATGTCTAGATGTATCTTGTTGCGGTTCCAAACGCCATAACAGCAATTTGCAATCACAGTTTGAGGCCAATAATATTTCGCAGAGAAAGATTATTAGAGAGGTGTGACTGATTCAATTCAATTTCATTCGTAAACTGAAGTTGCAGAATGATATTACCATAAAAATACTGTAATATACACGGCCCAATAAAAGTATCCGTACTTAACTAGTTTGGGCATATCGCACAAAAAGGCAATAAGATATATTGAAACAGGTTAGCCGGCGTATTTAATATCATGTGTAAATAGCATCTAAGCGAAAATATGGAATCTTATTAAATTGTTTGACTCAAGTTTCAAATGAAGTTTGATAGCAGCACACAGAGTGTATAAAAAAGTGTGCAATTACAAGCTCCATTTTCCAGTTTTTAGTGTCTGTTTATAAGGGGGCGGGCAATACCGAGCTGTGTACAAATACAGCAAAAGCATTTTGTAAAAGCTTGCTTGTCAACAGTTGAAGGAACGCAATGTCTTTTGGGGTAAAGGTTTTTGGCGTGGTGTAACAAACCACTCAAGGAAGGCTGGCAAACTGGCCCATTAAGCATCAATAAATGAACAAATTTCTACATTTGAACATTTGAAAAGTGCTAGCTAGCCGCTGGTTTTTAAAAGTCAAAGCTACATTTGGAATCACAGATCGATTATAATCAGGGAAAGTCAGGATACGAATACACAAGTGCTTTGGGGAATTCTGTCATCGTTATCATTATTGTCATTATTGTGTCATCGTTAACCGTTTCAGAGGAAAACCCATCATGAGGCAATGGTCTTTAAATTTAAATAGATCCTCTTAATGAGAGTAGTTATCTCTCCAGTACGGTTTTGTCAATGCAAACCCTTCTCTTATTGTATCGTACTGTACTTGAGCAACATGGCTCAAACTTAATTACACACAGATCCCATCAACTCTCCAGTCTACAAGACAGTCTACATGCTACCGTAGATTTATACTCTCTTCTTCTCTTGGAATTATGAAAACAGAGGGAGACAGAAACAGATCAATATTTCCTTTAACACACCTTGATTATATTGTCGATTCCACCGGAGAACACCTGGTCACTTGTATCGTTAAAACAGACTGACGTCACCTTAACGAAAAATGAACAGATTCAAAGGCAGAACACACGAGGTGAAAGCAAACAAGGATGGAAGAAAATTGTAACAAGTAGAACATCTTCAGATTTTTGATTAAATGAATATATAACGATTTTTGAAAAACTCTCACGACATTTTACTCGATAAACTGTGAATAAAAAACCAGTGTACAGATATGTGAATGTTTCTTAGAAACAAGTTTAACAGCGAAACAAAAAGTAGGAGTGAAGAAGCCTTTCTTGTGCTATCGGTTCCTGGAAATCACGTGTTTAGCTCAGAGAAGATACAACATCACGAGGTAAACTCTATGGTCAAAGCATCAATTCTCTACTGTTGTTACGTACCTGATATGTGTTTTGAAAAGTTTGTAGAGCTCCTTTCTTCCTCCGGTCCCACAACTAGATAAGAAAAGAGCAATGAGATAAGGATGGAAACACAACTCCGTAAAAGTAATAATAAATGCATCTTTTAATACTAAAATGAAGACTTGAGTCGATTGACAATCATGACTGAGACACCACGTTTAGTCATGCCAATTGGATGCACCGAGCTTGCAACATATTGTTACAATGGTATCATCAATACAAAAGAAATAATAAAAATGGAGAAAAATCACTGGTTTTTTAATGTAGACACTGTACATTTTATCGTAATCAGCTGTGCTGTCAACGAATTCATGAGCGCTTTCACGAGAACTGTTATTGGGGCTGCAGGTTATTGCTTCGAGTTACCCTCAATCAGCACATATCTGGCAGGACCGGGATATGAGCAACACGAGTTCAGAAGATTTACAGGTTTAGGCTAGCGATGGGTTTGCTTATTCCATTCTCTTTGGAGTTCACGAAAGCTTGAAAATCTATTCGACTAAGCCCAAACCATTGTTGAAACTTTTCCCCTAGCTTTGTATCGGTTGTCCTTATTTTTATCGGTGGGGAAAAGTTGACTATTGGACGAAAGAGAGATTTGGAATTATTCTAATTTTCTTAAATCGTTTATAAATATATATTGTTGGTTTACATTTCGGAATTTTGTCATTTTAAAGGATCTTTGGTGTGTGATCCTCCATATTTACGGACAGTTTATCGAGACATCCGGGGTCTCTGGAAAGAGCATAAAGTAAATTTGTCAAAATTTTCAAATGGTTCATCCACTTTTAACATCTACAACGTCCATAAAAAGTCCTTGAAAAATCCTTAAGCTGTTTCTTCTCTTTCCAACTTCCGCTCTCCTTTTTCCGAAAACAACTTTGGTAGTTTTAACTAGGCACAAATGACATGGAAAGATATGTTTTATAGTAACATGATGAGTTATTTTGTAGCAAACTAGGATTAATGTTTGGCAGTGATTGTAGAAGTCCCCTATAAAGATTATTGGCAATAATTTCTGATGGTCAAGGTCGCCTAGAATTATCTGCCAAGATAGAATTAGTTTACTGGCAGAAAAGCACATGGAAGTTTATGCGCCTGGTCAGTGAAGAAAAATTAGAGTTGAAATGCAAATAAACCTGAATCATAAGACGAAAAATGCTTTTTCAAAAACAAACAACATATAAGTCATGCTGCAAAGAATAGCTGTTAATGAAATTATTTGCAGTTGCAATGAATCATTGAGCAGATGGGAAAAAGAGCAGGTGATGTTCAACGAAAGATGTGGGAAAAGCAAGACTTGGCAATATTTCTTACATATGATGTAAATTCATGCGTATGTGTGAACCCAGAGCGTTTAGTTAGTAAATTAAAATAATCATCGAGTTCCCAAGGTTTGTGGATCTTTAAATGGGAAAATAATAGAAGTTTGTGTGTGAAGTAATTCTGATGTGATTGTAAAGTTTGTATAGGTGTTGAGGTGTAGCAAATATCGGACCAAAGGGAAGGGAGGGAAGTGGAAAAAGAGGGGGATCAGGCGCTGATTGCAGAGAGTGTGACCATTTTTGTAGTAATCGTTGAACGACTTTGGGTGGAAAATTTTGCCGGCGTTGGTCACTTACTACTTAGTTCAATGTGATGACTTCCAGACACAGAAATAGGCGTTTGTTTAACACGCGGATGATAATCAAGGTCCTTAAGCTGACGGAACCCTCTACAGTCTACAGGTTGATGCATTAACAGGCTGTCTTTCCTAGCCTTTCATTTTGTTTCTATGACATGATCACAAAAGGCAATGGTGGGAAACATCTTTTTCTTCCTGTGGGCACCATGAACGTTGGAACTTCCCGTACATAGTGCGAAAGGTCAGCTGATGAGGATGGAGGATTGTATCTCAGAGACGCATTTATAATCATTCTTTCTCATGACAAAAATTTTGTCTTCGGAAACCAATAAGTAACACTAGCAGAAGCTCTTTGAAGTACGTTAGTTTACAACTGAAGCTAAAACCTATCCATGTAAAAATCTTGCTGATCACAGTTTTCTGCAGTGATGCTTAAAAAATTCCTGCGAGCGGTGTTCGCATGCTGGCTTGTATTTCCACCACCGGCAATAAGTTTGTAATATGCTGGTACACACCTAGCTGCATGTAGATGTTAGTAAACATGTTCCGGTATGGAGATGCGACTCGAACATTATCAACAAAATAAAAGATTTAGCAACTGATACTGCGGCCAACAAAAATGTAAGCCACAAGCAAATAAGCCTAAGAATGATGAAAAGAAATGTAAATAAAAGATTACCATTTATACGTTTTATTACAACAAAGATTTGTTTATAGATAAAGGAAGATGAAAATGCTTTACCCGTCGTGTAACTCATTGTGGAAAAGCAAATTTTCATTATCTTTAATGGTTTGCTTATGTTGAGAATATCGAGCATGCTCACTTTTGTGTTATTTAGGCGACACTGATATGGCACCATGGGTCATCGAATCGTCATGTGCTCCCTTGGTCGACAGTTATGGCGTTCCTATTTGGTTTCAATTGGCAGACACTGTTTCTATGATCGTTTACTAAAAAGTGTTAAATCTTATTTTTGTGTAACAACACCCCAGAAACAGAAACTTTTTGCAACGGAGCAAGATAACAAACCTTCGATGGTTAATGCTATCCTTTATATGGAGGGTTTATATTTAAACAATGGCGAGCAACTCGTTGCTACAGATTGTCAGCACAACGAGCGAGCTGAAGAAATACTGACTGTCATAAACCCAAGTGTACTTGCCTTTACAGTGCCATCATCTGAGCCACTCACTATCAACTCAGGCCCCCGTCTTGCCGGACAGCAACTGTTTACAAAGGCAGAATGGCCCTTAAGCCTTTTTATTCTCATTCCAGTCTCGTAATCCCAACATGCTATAGTTTTATCGGTAGAACAGGAAACTAGTGTGCTAAAAGAGAGAAAAATTAATGTCAAATCTACGTCGAATTATGGCCTAAAGATTTCCATAAACATTGCTAGCCTCTTCAAGTAGACGTTCATCTGTTTACAGAAACTGGACAAGCCTTTTCTGATCATAAGAGTCGTAAGCAGAGATTTGCCTAGAAATGCATATTTCAAAGAAGCAACATTGAAGCATGTTTCACATTAAAAAGATGTCCACATGACACGATGCGAAGTCAGA
The DNA here is from genome assembly GCF_057945365.1 of Rhopilema esculentum. NCBI lineage: Eukaryota > Metazoa > Cnidaria > Scyphozoa > Rhizostomeae > Rhizostomatidae > Rhopilema > Rhopilema esculentum. The sequence goes on along the minus strand of NC_142819.1, from coordinate 6,949,425 downwards.
GATAACATTGGCAAAACTTAATACAATATAGGTTACATCTTTCTTACCATGAGCTGCAAAGTATTGAATAACCCTGTGACACAGCGTATTTATTATGCAAATAATTTACTTGTAGAGGGCTTTTTTACTTAAACTGACCCCATGAAGGAAATTTTCATGTTATTTGATTCAACTAAGCTCGGCTTTATCCACAAAATGCAATTGCCTACCCTCCGTCGTTGAAATAATGCAGCTCCATTATAGCACCTGTGTGTCCTTTTAACACAGCGAAATTTTCGCATTCTCCATATACGTTCCATAGATCTAGGAAAAAAGAATAGATAGCACAATATTTTCTTTTTTCTCTAAACGATAGCTAATCATTGCGAGCAGGAAAATCAAACTGAGCTGGTTCACTTGGTTCTTTTGTTCTCGTGGAACAATCGTTTCGTGACAGACATCACTTGACACAATTTGTCTTTAAGTTTTTGCAGTCATTTAAAGGGACAAAAAAGCAAAGATACAGCCACATAATAATATAATGCCAGCATCATGCACAGACCAATCACCGCTTAATGGCTTCAAAAAAGTATTACTTGATGTGACATTAGCGGGGAATTAAGAAGCTGGATGCAAAAGGCTAGAGTGATAGCAGGGTTAAGGGAGCAACGTATAGGGGCACATTAATGAAAAAAAACATAACAAGTTGGAAAATGACAACATTTCCCAAATAAACATAAGCTAGAGGTGATTTCAGCGTGATAATTGAGTTTTCAATGACGCAATGTAACAGAGGCAGCAGGTGAACTGTACAGGACAAAGGAAGCGACAAAAAGATTTTCATTACAGTAACTTTCAAAACTGTATTGAAAGTATAGAAATAAACTTCAAATTCTTTTTTTCGAGTTGTATTTCGCTCTAGCATTGAGGTAAGTGTAAAAAAAACCAAACGTAAATATTATCCTTCTTTTCTGTTTGGAAGTATCTAACAAGCAGGTTACGTCCGATAACTGAAAATGGACATGGAAACATGTGATCCATTTTTAGGCTCGCTTTGTGCTGGAACATTTTTTATGTTGAAGAAAACCAGAGTGGAGAGAATCGCAGAATTGTGATACCACGAGTATTGACTGATATCACCTGGTCTTTTTAATAATGAAGACCGTCAGTTATTTATTGAGGATATTTCTTATCGCTCAGAGTATCGCAGTTAATCGAAAGATCTACAGAAAGCACTCTTTTCTTGATATAACGGGAAGACTTTTAGAGAATATTCATCGGTTACGAGATGTTGAAATGAAGCACGTTTTAAAAAACACATAAGAAAACACGATTTTTGAAGATTCGTTATCAGTGTCATGCTTTTAGCGCTGGGATTTCGATAAACCATCTAATTATAACGCTGGTCGTGCAATTTCAAAGACGAGAGTATTTGTATAAGATTTACACCGGTAGTAATATCGCCTCTTGACTTGAGTCAATTTGAGAATATTCGCCACAAACTCGGCAAACAACGATCTGGTGTTTGACAATAAAACTAGCAATGCAAGCAATTATTCTTTCTATCACCGCAACCCGCTTTTTGCAGTCGCCATAATCAAACAAACTTCTATTCAAAAAAAGTTCTGCTCAGGCAACAAACGTGCGTGTATCGACTCATTTTGATTTCGTTGTTTTACGAGAGGAAAAAGTTACTAGCGAGTTCAAATCATTGTTTTTATTAGTTTTTTTATAATTCTGGTTTTTATAAGTAGCCAGACCAGGATTACATCTGATGCATACAGCCCCGACAATTTGTATCGATAGTTCAGCGCGGCAGTTCTTACAACGTTGATCATCAGGGTGCCTTCTAGCATTATTTCGACCAATAACTTTGTATTTGTACATGTATTTGTTTCTACCTAGCATCCAAAGGTAGTTTTTAGGACACCGAGAAGCTATGCTTATCGAGCAGTGTCCTGGTCCTTCCTCTCGACGTGACCGCACCGCATGATTCCTATGCCTGGAATTACAGAAAGGCGACTCTCTCACTCTGGGTGAAAGTTTGGTCATGCAAGGGACTCGAACCACGGACCCTTGGGTCTGTAGTCAGCGCCTCTAACAACTGAGCCATCCTCGCATTTTAATGTATGGCGCAAATAAAAAATTCAGAATTACTCACAAATCAGCCTGTCAAACCCGCCAGATGCAACCGTGTCTCCTGATGGATGGAATTTTGCGGAAAATACCTCTCCCTGCCAATTTAAACAGAGAATTTTAAAATTTCAAACATAATAAATTAGTAAAATCAGTTATGTTCCCTTTTTGCGCGAAAGTTAGATATCTGCAGTACGAAAATAGTATTTGGCCTATTAAAAATTGTCTAAAAAATATCGTATTTTGATTTGCAACTAACAGAAGTTAAAATATACTCTTTCGATTTTTTAAGATTCTCATATCAAGACAGAGTTTCCACGAACTCATTAATAAATTAAAAATGACGATTGCAGATATATTCTGAATTCCGATAAGAACATGATTACAGCTTCAGTTATTAAGAAAAATAGGGTATTTTAGTAAAATGAAGACTTTTCAGATGTATTTTTTTAATGAGAAAGTAGGACTAACAGGGCTGCAATGAGCCTAGACCAACACTTTGTGTGTTGATAAAATTGTCCAAGAGGTGAAAATAGACCCATGACGATAGGGCACTATAGGATGACTAGCACAGCTATGCACATTAACAGGCCCAGTGGAAAGGTTAAAAAATCCTAATGGAAGGCAAATCAAGGCCAAGCGATGGAAAGTCTCTGGAGTACGTCAGTCATAGTTAAGTGTATCTGGAATTCGGTGCAGTCAACTGCCAGTAAAATTAAAGCCACTTTTCATTGACGATTTTTGGTAGCAGTGACCAATTAGCTGTAAAGAAGTTCCTTACGCCGTGTCCAGTCAGGAGCATGATTGGTGACTCCAAAGCAGACGATCTTTGTGGACCCTGTGAAAACAAATATAGAACTTGTGAGGTCATCAAAGTGCAAAATGAAACTATGTTTTCTGAAAGGATTAAGTGTGGCGCTCGATCAGAAATCAGAGCTCTATCGTTAAACATGTGAAAAAATATGAAATGTATTTATGTTAGCTCTAGAGCGCAAATGATAGCAAAATTCTGAAATCATCTACGTAAAAAAGAAACTTGGTATGCAGCAATCGTATTTTGGACAGCGCTAGAAATATTACTATTTCTCCCTTTGTTGGTAAGATATTGTTGATAAACCAAAAAATAAAGGACTGAGGTGCAGGAGAAGTCCCTATTAAGGAGGACACTTGTTCTGGCTAACGCCAAGATGAAGAGAGATTGATCTGCTCATTAGCTTCTGGCCTCTCAGTGTTTGCGTTGGCAGGACACGAGGCGATCGTCCGAACAAGGGTCGTGCCTCAATTTGAATCAGCAACCTGCAGTATTGAAGTCAGGTTTTCTAACCAGTTGGACAATTCAGAAAAGTATGATAAAACATTAGTACGTTAAAAATGCAAGGCTTTCCTCGATATAGGAAAGTTAATGATGCGAATACTGATGATATTTGACAGTGTCGGGAGCGAGAAAAGGCCATGCTCTAGCTAGATATTCAAACGGAACTTCTTCAAATGGAGTTAATTGACAGTGATTTCAGTTTTAAACCATCAAATCTTTTCCAAAACCCATTAAATGTTGATAAAAGGAAACCAGATTCAAATCCTGACTAAGATTTGACTAAGTAAGTATAGGGGAAACGATTGCAAACAATTCACCGAAAAGGAAAAGCTTTTTGGAAACAACCGTGCGATGTCCCGTTTTCAGCGGAAACCTTGATGCGAAGAATAAAAATATACCACACAAAGAAGGAAATCAGAAGGTCAGTCACTAAGGGATGTTAATTAAGAAAGATATTAGGAAGGATGTTAATTCAGGCGACCAATACACGTCGAATTTAAAAACTAATGCCTTGTCTGCTGCTGTGGTGATCGTGTCTAAGAAAATTCATTCTACCATCATTTCGAAAAGATGGTTAGAAACGATGGTAAGGGTTTTGGCGTATCCGTTTCAAACGTCAGATGTTAGAAGAGAATCATATATGAAAATATCATTTATTTAATTTCTTAAAATTATCGTATTAGCTATTTTACAATAATTTTTATTAACTCGATCGACGAGAAGGGTTTTCTAAGGGAACTGAGGCTGTACAAAGCCTTTGAACATTATTGGATAGATTCAGCTGTAAGGTTGGGAGTGGTTGCAACCCCAAAAATATTTAATTTTTAATATTGAAGAAATATAAAATCTACTTTATGCCAGGTTTTTTCTACAAAAAAGTCTTCAAAGACCAAAGGGGGGGGGGGGGTTCAGAATTGCAACATGGTTGAATTACAAAATTCTGAACTTATATCCTTAGCATTATAATTATCAGGTAATGTTGATTTAGATGTTGATCACAAAAATGTATCCATGGGAACATTGAAGCAGAAACAGGTAGTGTAGACGAGTCTACATAAATGCAGTAGAGAGAGCAGGCGCACTGTTTGACCAATATTATTAAAGCCGGTATGAAAAATTATGTGATATAGACAAATATCGTTATTTGCACGCCGGGTGCGCCCATTCAAACGGAATATTAAAAGAATATTGGCTGGGAGAATTATTGTACTTTAAGAGATCCGAATATGTGCCTCGCAGCATCCATTTTATAGGTCACATAACAAATGATCCCAAACACATTAGCAAAAGCAAACGAAGGACTTGTCCATGAATCCAAGTTTGATATTTTGATGATTGAAATCAAAACATAAATAGCTTTGTTTTTGGATAAATCTTAAGATAAGTTTTTTGTATCTTTTCTTCTTTGAGAAAGACCATACGTTACTTAAATTTGTCAAAAGGATGCGCAACAAATAAGTGCAGAAAATATTAGAAATCCTTATCGTTTCTCTATTATAGTGTGAGCAGGTTGGAGCATTGTTTTTTCCAGCGAAAATGTTTGCCTCGAGAAAGGACGACAACAATTTCGATAAATCTTTACAGTTTATCATTTTCTATTTCGCAATATCGCTGTTCTTGGTCAACCTCTTATCTTGTTTTCAACAACATTTATAAATATACTGAGACAAAATCGCCAGCAACTTAAATATCCAACAGCTTCTAGAAGACATATAATCGTTCGTTCTTACAATTGGTCCACCACAAAGTAGTTCTTCAAGGTCGCCTATATAAACTCGAATTTGCAGCTAAGAAGAAAACCACAGGAAAGAGCATGCTTTTTAACAATGTCTGAGAATCAGTTTATTTTATATCCTTTAAATAAAAACGAATAAAAAACCAAAAAACTGGAAAGAACCAGCAGAAAACAACATATTTAGAGACTTTCCTGTACAAAAAGGTGCTGCGTTTAGAAACTTTTCTGCAGCATTTAGTCTTCACTGGTTTTTAAATGAAATAAAAGGTTTTGTCATGAAAATCTATCAGGGTTCCTTCCTGCTGGGGCGTCTTGGCTTTGGTTCAGTGAAGGAGGCTGATCTTCATTCAATGATAACGAAAGTGTGTGTCCCATTCGAGCAGGACTGCAAAAAGTTCTTTTTGACGTAAAAAGGGTACATTCGTTGCTTTGTTTTCTGATTGGGTGTGAAAATACATCGTAAAAAAGAAAAAAACCAGAGACGCAGAGAACAGGAGCTGGTCAAAATGCATAACCTTGAGTAAGGAGGGAAAAATGAAAAGAGATGAAACTTTGCTATGACCGTCTTCCTTTCTGTCACCCAGTTCTCTGTCCCCCTCTCTCTTGTAGAAATTCAAGGGACCAACACCTCACCTAGTACTACTTGAAGTTTAAAAGGTTGATGATTGCGACAAGGACGATGAAAAACCAATGAAATTAAGCATAACATGAGAAACACGTCAGCCGACTATGAACAAATTTGCTAAATTCAATTTTTATATTCATTGAGGCATCTATGACTATGATAGCACCAATATACATATTCCCTCAGCCCTTTAATCTAGATTATTTATAAATTGAATATTACACATAGGTCTTTTGACATTATTAAATCATATTTTCAACATTTCTCTAACAGGAGAATAGCTTAGGTAAATTTTTTCTTCACAACAGCTTGTCGATGGGAACAATCATTGTGATTCATATGAGCCAGTCAATGAAGCACCAAAAAGAAATCGTAAGTATTTTTTGGTAGTGTTCCCTTTAGTATTTCCTTCGTTTCTCTATATCTTAAATGAAAAATTACTCATTTGCTAGTTTGCCTTGCCAAGCAATTAGAAGATGCGTATACCATTGGCGTGATCTTTCCACCAAACAGCAGAGCATCTTAATGACTATCATGTTGTCCGTCTATGATTTTCCACTCGATTTCTAATTGGGGTAATCAACGTGTAGTAGGATTTAGGAAAATATTCTCTTGTGAGAGTTTAGCATGCAGTGACAGTCTTGTGAAAGAAGTGGTACTCGCGAGGACGTTTTGTCGATAATGGGTGTGATTGGGTGTGATTGTCAAAAAAATGATCGTGGTGATTAGGCGATTACTTTTTCTCATCGAAGTTAGTGCGATGTATCCTTGCGTTAAACAGTAAGCTTTTTGCGGAAATTTATACGACCTTACATTAGCTTACGTTCTGGATTGATCTTGAAATATGACTCGCTAAACTTTAAGGCATTTGGCATCTTAAAATTTGAATGCGGGTTCCTTTTTGGACAGAAGACTCGGGGAGAGGAGGCTTTCAGGGTCCTGTTTCAGCGCAAGTCCAGGGTCACGTTTCAAACAAACCGTTTTATGTTAACTTCGACTTAAAATATTTAGTACAGGAAGCTTGTGCTATGAAATGCCAGCAAATTGCTTCAGTTTCCTAAAACAAATGAACTTTATATATGAAATTATAAAATCATTTTCTAAACACCTTAAAAGGCAAACTTCCCGCCAGGGATCAACACAAAGTGTAGTAAATGCAACCTCCAGATACTCGTCATACACTTTCCTAACAAGCCTCCTTTAGCATAAATTCAGTTTCTTTCATGTTAAACTAAAGAAACCGACAAGTAAAATAGTTGATTGGTGAAGTTGGACAAACCCATTCTCAACTCTCGAGGCTAGTTTACGATACAAAATTGTATATTATATCTTCAGTCTGTTTAAGCAACTATTAAAATGGATCCATGACCCTCAGTGATCAAAGTGAAAACATAATCAGGGGTATGTAGCTGCCATAGGGCTAATACTTCTTTTTAATGGCGGAAAAAACCCTTTTCCGCTTCTCCCTATAGATTTCTCAGAACTTTTTTAGTAGAGCACCCTGGTTCTTGCATAGCACTATGTTCTATGTCTGTAGCTGTACCCCACTCCTTATATCTTTATCTGGTGTCAAGATTAGTGCCGAACAATTGAAAACAAAACACCAGAGCATTGCCTATCTTTTATTGCAGATATGTATGAAATCAAATCGGTTATTCAAATACGGCATAGAGTACTTGTCAAGCAGGTATCTTATGAAAAGACAATAGGACTTGTAAAATAGACTTGAGGCATACTGACCCGCACATATAGAATAAACAAGTTTTTCCCGGCCGATCTCCGTTTGCAATCTATTTTCGTGCAGTGTACAAGTGAAATAACTACATCATATAGCCTTTTGATTTGAAACTCCTTTCCCAGAATATTACGCGATCACATGTTAAGAAATCACTCAAGAAAAGCTCAAGTTTAAGACCAGTTTACTCACGCTTGCGTTGACTTTTGTAATGCGGCCACAGGTTATGCCCATCGTCAAGTATTCCTTCTTCTCCGAATTTCTCGGAACATTATGACGCTGTTAGTTGGAAACCGAAGATTATGACAATTTGAAGCTACCACCACGCGGCTCTGTGTTTCTAATTTCAACTGTGCTTTACTGCGAAAACTTCGAAGACATTCAGAAAGCCAATTATTCCTAGATTTTCTACTTCCAATGATGCAGGCTTTTGAGCTGCTATAAACCAACCGATGCTTTCACTTCAGTAATCCATTTTGAGTATCTGCAGTCTTCAATCGAAAAAACAGGTTTCCCTTTATGTTGTTAATCATGTAACAAGTCACTAATTTCCTTTAACGACTGCCTTGTTGCGTCCGTTTAGTTACCTTTGTTTATAGCTTATTTACGGGCATTATAGTCTAGTGCAATAGCTATACGATAATTTCAATGGTGTACGATGCCATTTGTGGTCGACGCCAATTTGATTTCGGTGAAAGCAGTGTGAAGATGTATTGACAAATCTATTCAAACCTGCTAGTACGTGTGTCAAATCAATAGAGCCATGAAGCTTTCTTTTCATATATTTTGCTGGTACGCGATTTCTTGCCTTTAGTCATTATCAATAAAACAATACGTGAAGTCTTTCTTTTTGCAAGTTGCTCGTTATTCTCTTATAGAAACCTCGATTTTTGTATTTATGAATCCATACCAGTATAAAAAAATTCATTAACGCCTTAATGCTTGTTGGCTTCCGTCTTTACATGCACACGTCGAAGAAGAACAGCTGACAGGAAATAGTCTCCTAACTTGTCGATACGGCTCAAGAAAAACCCCTTTATTCAAAATTTATTCGAAAATGGCTCCAACTGGGTCATAAAAATAGTGTAAACTCGTAGGAATTTTATGATGGTTGAGGGCACAAGTTTACTTCTTGTGTTTTTAATTATCCTTATTCAATATTGAATCCAACGGTTTATCAACCCATAGAGTACTTCACTCGAGCATGAATTCTAAAGACCAAAACTAGAGCACAAATCGTTCCTGAAACTTGTCCGGAAACCTGTCCGGAAACTTGTCCTGAAACTTGTCCTGAAACTTGTCCTGAAACTTGTCCTGAAACTTGTCCTGAAATCAACGAATACCAAGCTCTGTCCTTGATTAACTGCTTTTTCGACTTGATTAACTGCTATGATTTATTTTTGTACTTTTGCGCATGAGGTTCTCTATTGTTACATTTTGCGACTCCCTGAATGATGTCATTTGTCAGGAATTACGCTCCCGAAAGGGTACAATGAATCTATTCTTAATTTCAGCATTGCAGTCGGGCCTGGATGTACTTCAAAACCAGAAACCGGGTAGGCTTCGCCTTCGTCTTTTAACGTGACTCAAGTCGCACGTGTTCAAAGCAAACTTTGTTTCAAAACTCCTGTTTCAAATATTTCTTCAAATTTTTGGCAAATTCTTATGATTGATCTTCCATAAGATCTGATAGGTGCTGTTTGTCCCTTTCACCTTAGTCAAATTAGCCTCTGCAGAACATAAATATACTTTCGGTCAAGATTGATAGAGTAAAAGAGTTAGCCGGTAAAAGAGTTATCCTCCGATCTTTGCTTCCTGATATCAATGTACACTCTGACTTTTCCTGTTCATCGGCACTACAATCTTTTTCATCTTGTCTTTTCACTACAAGCTCGGTATCATTTTCGAAAATCTCTTGGATTTAGACGGCGCAAACACATTTCAGCAACTTCCATACTTAGTTTGGTCAACAGGATTAAGACGCCGAATAGAAATTTGCTATTTATTGTTCATTATCAAGAACGCACTCATTTTCATCGCATCCCTTAAACGAATTTTTATCGTCAGCTTGGTATTCTCCGGTGAGATCGAACGCAAATTGAATAACGGTCGCAATGGCAGTTGAAAAATGCTGCGTTGCGGAGTCGTTCATTTGATTTGAGGAAATTATTTTGATTAAACAGAACCTGTTGGTAATGAAGCGAAATCCACTGAAACAGCCTTGCTTCAATGTCTCCTCCAGTTTATAAGTCTGCTGCTGTTTCTCGCTGTAAAACTACAAAACTTCGACAGACGGTATCTTCCAAGACTGCACAAATCTTTATACTTGACGTGGCAATTCACTGTTGTTTACAAAGCAAAAGCAGCAAACGGTCAGACCATAGAGAAGTATAATCTTCCTAGTAAATCCAAACTCTTAGAAACCTTATCCTGTGCTCATATCCTCCTCAAACAGCGACATGATCTATACTCTTCTCTCTTATAAATAAATCAAGTAAGGATTTCCTAATAAAACCAGCTGCATCAGTCTGAATCCTTTAACTTTTCAACTACTTTGCTTCGCAGAGCTGACTTGATCGAAAGAAAAACTGTCCTCTGGCTAAAACAACAAACCTTCCCTTTGTTCAAGCAAAACAAAAAACAGCAAACGAATTTTGAGAGACCTTTCAATAGTAATTACATTTTATGTTTGAAGGCATTCAATTTTGTAATCATGTGTACAATTATTCATAAGAATTCAAATACATATTAGCAAAACGTGTAAATTCTGATACCCTGTGCTGTAATCAGACAAGTGATTATATGACGTAGCTTACTGCAGGCCATGGTAGAGAGGGAGCTATAAAATGGTTTTTTTAAGTTACAAATTCAAGTAACACGAGGTTTCCATGGCAATGCTAAAGCGTCATAACGAGGTTGCAGAGATGTAAAAGGAGAAGCCTCTTTGGAATGCTCTGGTGACCAGAGTACCGTGGCAAATGGTTCGAGTTCCTATAAAGGATGTTTTGCATAGTAACACAGTAAACAAGGCCTGTGTTTTGTTATAAAGTTATGATGTATTCTCCACTTTCCATGATCAACTGTAGCCTTACCGCCCTTTTCACTTCGCCACTCTTGACAAAAAACTGCTTGTTCGTCATGTTTCTAGCGGTCATATTTCGTTATACAAATTTTAATTAAAACTGCGCAGTATTTAGAATGATAACCTAGGCAAATAAGAGGTTAAAATAATCATTGTTAACTCAAACAAGTACAAACGTGCTTATATAAACGCTTTTGGAGCAAACAAGAAGCGGGCATGTTTCATTGAAACCGAAGCTATGGTAACACATTTCAATCGAGGCTGTCTACGCTTCTGTAAAAAACACGGCTTCTTTGTATTAGCTTGTTCTATTTATGGGTGACGAAGCACAAAACCAGTGCAACTAAAAGCAAACCGTGGACACCACCCATCTATCTTTATTTCAAACACCGATAACTGCTTTGCTAAAGTTGCTACAGAGGCTACGATAAATTTTCTATTGCAAAGGGCACTTTTGATGATAAAAAACAGCTGAGCAGGACCATGGATACCACCATACTTATAAAAGGATTTTGAACAGTACAATAACTTGTTTTTACTTCAATTGACGTTCTTATTCTTATATTATTCGTAAGATTCTTATTCACCTGTTTCCATAAAAACAAGGTTTATAAATTATCCTCCTTCAGTCAGTTCATTAGCGTCATGGAAAAGCGCCTTGATGCAATCTACAGCTTTTCGCTGGTTAAAGAAATCACGTGGCCAAAACTAGGCCCAAAAATAATCACACTTCATCGAGCGTTCCATGACGCACATTCCCTCAAAAAGTTGAGTTTACACACTGTCTGATAAATCATGCAGGGTTTGATAAGGCTAAGTGATAACATTTGAAACATTTTTCTTGGTTCATAATGTTCGAAATAATGTTCGGAACGAAAATTGGCAACAGGTATCGACGCTTTGAAACAGTATTTGATTAAGTTTGAAAACCGTTAACCTGGCGTTCATATTCTCTAGAGTGTCTAAACGAACTGCGTGTATCACAAACTGTATTACTTTAAAAGTTTGACAATTCCGGTTGAGTTTTTAAAAACATGCTTTCATAAACAATAATTCTCATATTGTCAACCTTATGAGTAAAATGTTGCATGATCGTCCTTTCTGTATAAAAAGTAAACTCAAAGCTGGATCTACAAACATTTATTTGAGCACCAAAATTAGCCGTTTTGGGTTGATCGGTACATAAACAGACTAGAGTTTCATTTACATATCAATTAAACATATTTTGTTATCGTTTTCAAAGACAGAGGTTGGGCAAACTGAACCAAAGAAGACAATTGCTTAAATATTTACATTAATGGATCGGGGCATCAGATAAAGAAAAATATTATCTTTACTATATTCAGTTGAAATTGTCAGTACAGCTGCTAACAGGCATTTGAAATTGTGACAAAGCACGCAAAAAAGTTTAAATCTTTGAGACCCTTTGACATCCTCCTTCAGTAGCAATCTTTCCTCGAAAAGGTTTTCCAAGAACTTTCCTTAAAAAATAATTTGTCCACTTTTGTTTGTTAAATTCTAGACCCAGCAGAAAATTATCTTTAGCCACAAAAAATAATGAAAAAGATAAAGGCGACTGATCGATTTACCCGCTTGTCCTCTTAACTTAGATCTCGTACATTCAAATAAATACGGTAAGGTATCGTTCCGTACTGGCCTTCCGTTTAAACAAAAACCCTAAGGTGGCCAACCATTTAATACGGCAAGGGTGGCCAACCATTTAACCTGGGGAGAAGACTGTGTGATATTTTGTATCCTGGTGATGTATCCAGGGCAGGCCGGGATAGGTAGGGCAAACATGAAAGCTCGTTTAACATTGCATTAGGCCTAAGGGTCACAAGAAGCCTATAGTAGCCTGGTCGGGTCTGGTCGAAATAATTACGCATGCTCTATGACTCCAGGACGGAGGTTTGCCTAACTCATTAGAAGACTTTCGCTTGTTCGTCTCCCCCACCAAGTACATTCTGATGATGGTATGAAATAACAGTCCATCATCAGAATCTTATAAACGACTGAAATCTAATATGATTTGGATATGGATCCACAAGGAGTCTTCTAATAGTTTTGTTATGGTGATCCCCATATTACACCAAAAGCTCAAATTACACTTATGATAGCCTTCAGTGACTTATGATCCAATTATAGAAAAGTTCTTTCTGAGGAATGAAGTAAACTGATCTTGTTACAGAAATTTATGTTCTGTGGTGTTTAATTATTTAAAGGTTCAATATTTTACAACTAATGGCCTTTAAAGGCACAGATGTTTTTAACCATAACCTATTTCCTAACCTATAAAAATCCAAGCAATAATGAAACCCCAGGTGCCACAAGGTTCAAGTTAAATTTCTAGATTTTTTCTCCTTTTTGACATCTCTTTGTCACCCAATTTAATGTCTTAATGATTCCTGATCCTTAGGAAAAACTAATTCTTGAAATTTTGCAAATCTAAACATAAATTTCTCAATAAAGCCTTTAGGGATATGGATAGGGGACCTTCAGGCAACTTTACGTATGCTCCTGTCATAAGTGGTTGTCAGAGGGTATTTGGAGACTGTGATGTCCATAATTTTTGGCAACAATCAAATAAAATTGTGATGGATTAATGTTTATCAACACATTTAATTCAACACATTTAAATGGGAGGGATATGCTTATTGTAATAATCCTACAAAAAGTATTACATTTTTGAATGACAACCACAGGTTTTAAAATGATGCTGGTTTTCAGAATAATACTGTTAAAAGGCTCATTTTAGGCTAAATTTTGTTTCTCTACTTATTTTGCATAAAGGATACAACATCATATGGACAACAAGCCGGAAGTGTGGGGGAGGGTTGTGGAGCCAGGGGCATAGAGCCAGGGGTATAGAGCCAGGGACAAAGAGCCAGGGGCATAGAGCCAGGGACATAGAGCAAGGGGCATAGAGCCAGGGGGATAGAGCCAGGAATATCAAGCCAGGGCTGAAGGGCCAAGGGGCTCAGGGAACCAGCATCCAAGAAGGATTCTCAATTGGATCAGTTTTAGAGACTGAATTTCTTTGCAGAAAAGAAAGGGGCACTTCAGAGTAAAACAGGAGAACTTTGGTTATTAGCTCTAAGATAGCGTGGTGGACTTTGGGGAGAGTTTTTAGCAGAGAGGGTTTAGTCAGCAATGAACTTCTCTGGCCAAAGTATTAATCAAATGATTTTTCTAAAAGCAGATGGGTTTCTAAAACTATTGGGTAGTGTTTGGTCTCAAATTTGTTTTGAAAAGGACCTCACTCAGCAACCCTGAATGGTACTACAGCTGTTGGCATGGTCTTTGATAAACTGGGTGACGTTCATAAAAATGGACCTTCTTTAAAATCATTTCACAACTATAGCATATTTTTCAAAAATCAAGAGCTTCCATCAAACAGATAGTGAGATAGTCAATAACTCAAATAATATGGATAGATGTTAAAAAAATTAAAATTCTCAATATTAGCCACTAAGTTAGGATTTAAAATGACATTAGGCTGTCATTAACAGTATAAACTCAAAATTGTCTTCATATTTCTAGCCAGCAATGACACATTAAAAAGAATTTGTTTCAAATGCAGGAAATCATCAGGCTGTACAATGACTTTCATGAGCATTGATCTCACTAGCCAAATAGTCAAATAGTTATCCAAGACTGGATAGGTTTTCTCCCAAACTTTCCTCAGGTACCCAAAACATTTTTCACAAAGGGTCTTAAAAGTTTTAGACTATATCAAAACATTACTAAGTGAAGAGATTTTTTTTCTATGTCTTGAAACATGTTACTCTAAATGTCAACAGCCTTGCAGACCTGCTTTCAAATTTTATTGCAGTCAAAATCAAGAGAATCATCAAGAGCACAATCTACATATAAGGCAAGAGCTGCATTGTTGTAAATTTTACACAAGCAAATCTATCTAATTTAACATGGGTCTACTTGGAATAAAAAGAAGAAACATGGTTTTCTGAACAAGCACATTTTTTTTATCTACAAGTAAATTTTGTTTGAAGTAAGTAACATGCTCTTATGTAAACAACAAATATACACATAGATAGTTTGTTGGCTGTCAAAAGTTTGTAATACTAAAGAAATCTTGTATAAATCCTACTTTCAAAGTTTGATAATATACCCATTTAAAAGGGCCTAAACTTTTGGTTTTCCCTCTTGTGAATGGATGCTATTATTCTTAATGCCGAAATCTTGTGCAAAAGCTTTGAATACCCCACTGCATGCTTTGGTATTTCATTTGCTTGGTGGTTCAAATGCATGGATTGGAAACATGAGTGTGAGGTAGGATTATAACAAAAAGTTGACTGGATAATTATATCCAAGGGTGGATCAAAAAGAGAAATGTTAAAGAAGAGTGTGATGTTCTTTATAAAGGCCCTGAACTCCCTAGCCTTCCTACACATTTGCATCTAGCCAGATAAAAGTAAAAACCATCTGTCAGGATATATGATCGTGTTAAAAGCCCAGTTTTATCCACATTATCTTTAGTGACAAACTCCAAGGATAGAAATGAGAGTTGAAACTAGTTAAAAAACTGGAGCAGTAACTTATTATTCAATATTTTTGCACATACTGGACAGTGTTTCCTCTTGATAACATCAATGGACATGTAGTTTTGATAGAAAATGTCTTTTCTAAGCCACTTAGAAGAGCAGTATTTGTTTTACTGTAAACCTGATATGACATTTATTCTCCAAAGTTATGATTATGGATCTTTACATTGCACTTTGAAAATGTTCAATTTAGCAGGTGATAACTTGGTTTTGCAAATGTGGAAATATTCATTTTGTGATAAAATACCATGAGAATTTGTCATTTTGCCTAACTTTCCAACTCAGCAAGTATGCACTCAGCAAGTGTAACAGTCATAATATTTGTTTTGGAACAATGTATGTGAATTAGTAAACATAGACAAACAAAGATGCTGAAAAATATTTCAAGCCTATTCCAAATTGTAAGCTCTAGTATGAGGGCTGACACCATCAGTGATATTGAAGAGGGCAGAGAGAGATCATAATATTTTCGTTGACATATCTACTTTAATTGCAAATTTAATACTACGCATGTGTCTCATTTGTCATTTCCTATTTGCTAGGTATAGGTCTAGTAGCCTAACCCAATTTGCTATATTTAAGATGCAGATAGATTTCTTCAAGGTGTAGTTGCCTTCTTGGTGAAGTGAATAGTCAAGGCAAACAACATTAAATTATTCTGCAAGGACTAACTTTGGCTATTTTCAGTCAATGCAACATAAAATAATCGATTAAAAATAAAATTGGCAATAATAAAATTTGGAAAGCTAAGAAGAATATCATCAGCCAGTCGTTGGGATGTGACTTGTGATTGTGGGGAATCCTAAAATTTTCCAACAAGAATTCAGATTTTCCGAACAAACAGCCTTATATGAGGGCGACGCGCCCTCCTCCAATGCCCCCCATTGGCATTGGCTCTGTCTAGTATATACTCTAAGAAAAGAGTATTTTGAGGCAGTTTGCTCAGTATGAAAGATTGCCATTTGTTGATAAATGAGAAGTAAATAACTGAATAATATTGATTCTAATTTTTCAAAAAATTCCAAAAGGGGTAGCTGTTTTAATCACACCTGATAAAAAATAAATTTTTAGAGTAAAATTGAACTCATATGCAGGTAATACCCATACAATTACTGATGGATAATTAACAGCTCAGTTGCTGAATAAAAGATGTTTTTTAGAGTCATCATCCTTCTTTTAACCAAATAGCCAAACTAGACATTTTTAAAAAACCATGATCTGGGTTTCGTTATTTAAAAATTCTTGTATAATTTAAGTTTTTTGACATGTTCGTCGGCTGTGGCATACAGGTAGCTATTTGGGTAAGCTGGTTTGTCAAGATCGGAAACAATCTGCAACATTTAACATTTCAAGATGACAGTCTTCGGGTAGTAGATCGCAGCCGAATCATTATTACAATAAAGACTTGGTTTGCATAATAAAATCATTTCTTAGTCAATATTTTATTCCTATCTTGCACTAAACCATAGAATTTTAGATTACCGCTAACTGATGTGAGTTTCGGAATTCTAGACTGGCCTATTTTAGCCATTTGCTTTTGTTTCTGCCGCGTGAGCAATAATATAGCAATTTAAAAAGTTAACCTAAAAATTAAGTTTTAGAATGAACATACCAATGGAACAACACTTCTAGGGTGTGGCTTTCGAAGAACAACTTCATTTTTAGGCTTTTTATAAGGAACAATTTCACCGCCAAAGTCATATCTTCTTTTTCCCGTGTCCGCCATGGCTTCGACTCCTTTTTACTAGAACCTCGTTTGCAGCTCGAGGCTCCTCACAAGTTATTATTATTATAATTATTATTATTATGAATACCCCACCGTATGTTAGGTATCGTCGCCTATAAACTAATTTCTTTTTTTTTCATTTTTCATCGTAATTTAAGCTTCGGATTTCAAGTTGAAGCAACAATAACTATAAGTTGATATCAAAAGTTTATGTGTGATAATATCAAGCAAGGGTATCTCGAGTCGAAATAACTATTAATAAGCTTCCGATACAGTTGCCCTTTTGGTTTTCAAAAAACCAACAGATAGCTCATATTTTTACAGAGTGTACATAGCTACATTTTTAGTTTGTTTAGGGTAGGACACGATGCAATAATGGTGATTGTCAATTAGGCAGGTTTTGTTGTTTTTGACAAACTTTTTCTTTGTTTTTGAGTCTCGGACTTTTTTAGGGATTTCATTCGAAATTTTTAAATCCTGAGTTTATGCTTTGTTTCTTTCTTTGCTTATTTTTTCCACTCTTGAGGTAACCACAAGAACATAATTGTTCATGGAGTGAGACTTGTACAAGTTCTATTGGACAACAGCACCAATAGCTGTTTTGTGTTTTGTTTTTTATGCTTAAATGCACTTTATCCCGACGAACTTCGATGGCCATTTTATTTCCCATTGGTTGGACTACACAATAGATATGCTAACACAGTAGCAAATCGGCAATGAATAACGTATTTAATTCTCAACATTTTCTCAACTCAATCAAAAATGCACCGAAGAGGGCAGAGCTTATTATTAACTCTTAAAGGTTGAGGCCTGGATCAAACTTCGCATTTTACATGTGTCGAATACAATGCAATTTTATTCGACTTGAATGCTATCCGAAAAAGGCTTCACGTCAAACGTCGAATTTAATGTGTCGAATATAATAAAATAGCCCTTTTGACAAGGTGCGCAGAATCGAGGCTACTGAGAAATCATAGAATCTAACCATGCGCAAAAGACACTCAATTTGCACAGTACAGAACTTATACAACAACTAGCTTCGTTCCGTCTTCCCTCAGATTGTTTAAAACACTTTGTGATCCGTTGTCTGTCATCTAGCTAACAGTTTCTTATAAACGTTCATAAATGTTTAGCTCTCCTAGAAAACGGACATCTTGTTCCGATTGAATTTGTGTTTATCTTGTTGCAATCCGTGGCAAAATGGCGCCAATAAATAATGTACACATGGCAATGTTATTGCATATTATCAAAAGATAGACGGAAAATGATAGAACAAGCACTATTTTGCGATTGTAAGAAGACGTATTTTTTAAAAACTTGTATCATGATCCTTTTAGCGCCCCAGCGCAAGAACACATCACGGGTTTGTTATACATCTTGCAGAATACTCTCAAGGACAAATGCAGCGTGTTTGAAGATGGTGTGGGAAGGGTAAAGTGAAAAGAGATTCAAACAGACATGTAGAATAAACATTTAAAATATATCTTTCAAAGAACATTCAGTAGGCAACGCATTTCGAGACGATCCAACCCACGGCGTCTTCATTTTCGTCGGTTAAGAAAAAAACGTGTATTTTGTGCACTTTGGGCATGAATTGCAAATATTTGTTTTCATTATACAACAATTCATGCCCAAAGTGCACAAAATACACGTTTTTTTCTTAACCGACGAAAATGAAGACGCCGTGGGTTGGATCGTTTCGAAATGCGTTGCCTACTGAATGTTCTTTGAAAGATATATTTTAAATGTTTATTCTAAATGTCTGTTTGAATCTCTTTTCACTGTACCCTTCCCACACCATCTTCAAAGACCCTGCATTTGCCCTTGAAAGTATTCTGCAAGATGGATAACAAGCCCGTGCTGTGTTCTTGCCCTGGGGCGCTAAAATGATCATTATACAAGTTTAAGTTCACAACGTGAAAGTTCTCAAATACTCAATTTGCAAGGCCAATCAACTTTTACGCATGCTCAGTCTCAATATCGGCTTGTAATTGATTATTCTAATGATGTACTTAATTATGCATTAAATTCGACACATGTAAAATGCGACGTTTGAATAGAAATCGCACCAATGTCGCATAATGCGACAGGGTATGGCGAATAAAACCATTGTACTCGACTAAAATTGAATACATGCAAATAATTCGAATCAAACGTCGCATTTTACATGCACTTAATTCACTAATTGTATTCGACACATGTAAAATGCGACGTTTGATCCAGGCCTGACTGACGGAATTGAGATGAATCTTTAATGCTCAATAACTTCTTGAACCACCATATTCATGCAGAGAATCAATCATCTTTTGGCACCATTACTTACTCCTACGGTAAAACTTTTTTAGAAATTGGAATAAAAAAGAAACTTCTGCCCTGCAACGCCATTCATTTTCTAGATAATATCAAATTTTGGTCAAATTATTTTCCTTATACAGGATGTAGTTTAAAACAGAAATGCTGGATTTTATTAAACCTTTCCCCTTTCATACAAACGATATTATTTTCTTTACTGAAACCTTTCGCCGAGAGTTTTGGACAACTTTAAACACGAAAATATCCTATCTGGCTTATCTTTTGATCAAATTAAAAAATCATGGAATTTATTTTACATAACATATGACTATGAAATATTATCTCCTAAAAACTGTTTGTAGACCAGAAACATTCTGGGTAGTTCTCTTCAGTGACAGTTCACTGTACCAGAATGCTGTCGTCGATTATATATGTATTGAATAAGGCTAGAAGTTTCAAGACATCGATTTTCGCTACTTCGGAGCAAGTTTAAAACATATATCAAAGTCGCAGAAAAGTAAAGCCAAAGAGTATTGAAAAATACTGAGTGACGATAAACATTAGTCTACAATTACAAATTTAAATGAATCTTTCTTTATTAAGCATGTAAAAATCTAATTGATAGAAGGATTTAGAAAAATTTTGATTGAGATATCCTGTCTATCATTTATAAAGAGTTTTGTTGCTAACTGAATCGGTAAAACCTACATGAAAACAAAGTTGTTAACAAGGCAGTTAAAAGATAATGTCAGAGAAAAAGGTCTTTGATTAACATATGTTCTTTTTGTTGTTAAAATTATCATTTATACAAGTTAGAAATTATTTGTTTTGTAAGTGCTTTATTGTGAATGTTTTACTGTCTAAATCTATTAATTAACAAGGATAAATAATATGAGGTCGTATCGTCACTTTCCATCATTTTTGAAACATGTAAAACAGTTTCTTGTACAATCCCAATGGAAGCTTGTGTTTATTATTATTATGAAACCTGTTCATTAACCTGTACTGGATATGCAGGCCATTCGCACGCTTGCTTTTATCAGCAGAGAAATGCGCAATTGGTGAACTGGCCTTCTCGTCAAAGTACTGAGGTACATCCAGATGAGGTTGACTCCTGTAATCGCCGGTGAAGGTGTCTTCTTTCCACCCTGGCTGGTTCTTGCTCTGTCTTGCAAGCTGTTCCTCATCACTGATTCTTTTTGTTTCTTCTAAGATGTTCTTAATGTCTTGTTCACTGCCAAAGGAAGCACCACTCTTTTCGAATTCGTCATCAAGCAGCCTTAGATTTTCCAAGGCGGCTGACTCATCTGGAATATCCAGAAGTGTGTTTTCAACGCTTTTACTACCAATAGAGTCAGTCGGTTTACTGGTCACCACCCCAGCTAGTAGAAAAATTGCCCACATAGTCGTCATAGTGCTTTCAGCCAACCTTTGAAGAAAATTTATCATAGTACTTTTAGCCAACCTTTATCATATCATACAACGTAGTATTTAAACTAGTAAAGAATCGTTATTATGTGTGCACATATCATATGTGAATTTGAATAATCAAAAGATTACACATAGGAGACAGAATCTATTCATCAGAAAGGACCTGGAGACAGGATTTGATGAGAAATATTCTGAACTATTAAGCTGCTTGTGTAGTTTCCCAAAAGACATAGGTTCTTGAAAAAAGAAATAGATTGTGGAGAGCGGAAAAAGTCAAATGGTAGAGTGGATGGACTTATGAACAGTGGCATGGTTTAACATTGATTCAGAGAAAAGGCAGAGCATCTGCTGGAATCTGCTTTGACTTGTGATGAAGACATGCAGTGGTGATCCAGCGATGGAAATTGCTGGTGTGTGTTGGGGGGAGGGGGGCAAGCGTTCCCAGGTTTTGCTAAATTGTCGGTTAAGACACGCTTTTTTCGGTCAAATATGTCATTTGTCGGCAATTTTGCTTGTTTTTATGGGCATTGCCCCCCTCAGCCACAAAAAAGAATTTCCGCCAAAAAGATTGTGGTGTTCAATCGGTTTTTTAGATGTAAGAGTTTCAATCCTTAGTTCACTTCCAACTTTCTACTGTTTTTGGCATTACAATGACTAAACAGTGCAGTAACAAACCACTGAGAGGCGTCTTATTGCCCCGAATTCAATATAAACTGTGATAGCGCCCAACTATGTATTCGGAAATCATACAATTGATAGCTTTTTGTATAATCACCTTTTTGAGATCTTCAGCACCCTAAAGAGTATGCGTATATGCTAACTAATATCTAATGATAAGATAACCAATGACGTCAAAGGGAGTCAATGCGAAAATCGATCACTTTCAAAGGAATTCCTTATGATTTCTAATATGGATTTAGCCACGTGACTTATAGACAGCGGATCAGTTGATTCAATTAAACTTCAATCAACATAGCAAGTAAAGGTGATTGGTTTGTGTATCCTCTTAGTCTTTACTACATAGATTAGAAAAATTTGTAGAAGACTTACCCTTCTCTGAAGTAGACAGTTCTATCAGTGCTGATGAGTTGGTTGATTTAAACTAACAGTGTGAGCAAAGTTTCTTTTAATCACTTCTAGATGGCAATTAAAATTAAATTCTAGTACCCTTGCAATGAGAATAGAGGACATCCACCTTCTGGTAACACATTGATTGACATTTTCGTACGATTGGGCATTAAAACAGGTGATTTTCATAATAAAATTGCCATTTTGATATTGAGTTTATCAAATTAAGGGCTTTCTGTTTACTTCATTGCACACATCTGCATGCTCTTCCTTCAGATCCAGGTTTTATAATGTATTTCTTCATCTGCCATAATTTTGCTCGGGTAACAATAGATCAATATGTCCGATAATGCCATTTTTATCTGATTGATCACGTAGTTATGAAAGAGTATCTAAAATGTAGCAGCAATAAAAGAGATTTGAGTTTTACTATCCATCATGTCGCGATTCACTTCTGTTTGCTTTGTTATTTCTTGTTTTTGAAGTTGCTCCTAAAGTTTACCCTGTAATTGAATTTTTCACCCTATTAATTAAATGCTCTGTCTTCTTTAAAACACACATTCATGTACATAATGCGGATAACTGTTCTTTGGGCAAGGTTATTGCCAGGGACTGTAAAAGCGGAGGTTTGTGGTGGCTTGAACCCCAAACGTACCCCTAAACTGTGATTTTAGCCATAAAGCATACAATGAGCAATCTTGCCCTTTACTTTAGGCATATTCATTTCCCCCCTAAAGAAGGCCCCACCTGTGGTTATAGGCTCTGTGGTCCGTGGCTACTGCCCTCTGCCCTCTACCTTGCGTGTAAGACTTTGATAAGACTTTGATGCCAAGAAATGGATTGAAAGATGTCCATCTATAGAAGTTCTATTTATTCCGAAATTTTTCCTTCTTTACGTTAAGGTTTACTATGGTAAAAATGAGCCGAGATTTGATTGCCTTTCATACTTTACCTTCAGACTTCAAAGTTGGCATGTTGCTCAAATGCATGGACAGGTATACCGTGTATTATCTAGGCTTTATTACGACTGTCATTACTTAGAAGCTTGTTTTTTGCGTCATAAACGTTTAAAGGTGGAAATTTCCAAGCTGCAAATTTCCTCAAATTTTTCAAAGAAAAATAAAAACTGCACTATTTAGATTTCATTAATTCGCTTTACAAAAGCCTTACCATATTTCCTCTAATTAACGCCGCCCTCTATTGAACTCATTTATCTTGAAAAGCGGCTTTCCTCAGAAAACACACTACTATTCGAAAACTATGAAAGTTTTTATGTCATAGAGACAAGGACTCTGACGGAGACAGAGGTATTGACATTCCTTGACATTTATTTGAGGTATTGACGTTCCAAGTCTGTTTTTATCTTTTTTCATCGCATTTTTCATTTGAAAAACTTTTCATTTTGTTTGGAACGCCGCCCTCTGATAATCGCCGCCCTCTATTGAACGCCGCATCCAAAATTTGGAGTTTGTAATAAACGCCGCAGCGTTCTTTCGATGATATAAGGTATTTTTCTTCCCACTATAAGAATGGTGTCCTAGGCTCGTGATTTTATGCAAGAAACATGTTTGAGTACACATATTGAAGTATCCTGTCAATGGATTTCCGTAAAACCATTAACTGAATTGATTCATCGATTGTCTCAGACATCCTTCTCCACTCTTTTTTCTATGTCATTTATCTATATACTTCTGCATGTTTTGCCCCTTCTATTTTCTCTTTCATAGTTCCAGGTTCATTATGAGTATTATGATTTCATTGCCTTCAACATTAGAAACTTTATGGCCGTGTTGATATTTGGTGATTAGAGAATGTTTTCAGTTGCTGTTTTTCCTATTTTGTACTAATAGATTATCCTGTAGAAAAGTTTGATTTATTCTTAGTTATTTTTATTTTCAAAGTCTGTTATACGTGGAGGCAAAACACTCAGCCTTGCTCTTCCTTGCCAACTCTTTACATGCCCTCAAAGAGTCATCTCTTTTTCCTGATCGCAATCAGGGGCATCGCCAAAGGCAAGCTGCGGTCCCCCCCCCCCCAACAATTTGTCCGTCTGCACATTAAGGATTTTTTGCGGGCAAAAGAAGAAACTTTTATACCCACCCTGGAAACTTTCTGCAACAATTGTAAGGTATTAACTTTTCCTCAGTCTATAAGAGTAATTATCTTTTGACCACACCCTTAAAAAGTGGGGCACGCCCTTTTTTGTCGGCAAAGAGCACTTCTTTACCCCTCCAAAAATATTTTTTGGCTTCGCCCCTGATCTCAATACATGCTCCTATCCTTCTGTCACCACTGGATAACAATTATAATCTTTATTCTTGAACGTCCTAGTGGTTTTGAAACTATTCTCAAAATTAATGCGGAGAGAAAAATACTTTCTTTCGTCCTTCGATATAAGACTTTTCTTCTTCAATTTACGAAGTACATTATCCAGTGAGCTTTGCAATTTTTCCATAAGTTATGATTTTGCTGCTCTTAGCATTATTTTAGGTTTGGAAACAAAGTATCGGATTTTTTTCTTAACCTTTTTATCTTAGAATACTTCTTTATGCGTCACTAGTCATCAACATCTCCCGCAAAGTTGATTTCTATGGCTATGTATATCACATAGTTTTACCCTTTGCCGAAAATTTTTCTTACTGCCAACGTTTCTATAAAAGGAATAAAAAAGTTTGACTAACTAAGCTTATCTCTGGGTGTCTTACTAAGCATTTCATTTTTTAGATTGCTGCAATTGTCCTAAAACAAAGATATTGGTTCTCTTTTTTCTTTAATATTTTCAACCATCAGCTTCTAACTTCATTTGTCTCCTTTTGTCCTTTACTTTGATTCAAGAATACGATATTGTTTATACTTTTTGTTTAAGTTTTGTTTTTTACTTCTTAAACTACTCGTGATCAACCGCGTACACTGAATATCATTAGAAGTTGAATTCTTTCTTTTTTACAAGATTATTAACGATATTACCCCTGACTACACAAGATACCCTACTCCACAATCACTACAGCCTTTGTATTCTTATTTGTATTCAGATAAGGGCAAGAACGACAAAATTCAAGACCAGCTTTTCTCCCTACTGTCTCTCTGAATGGAACATACTTGACTAAGAGATTAGGTTATCACCCTCGCTAAATATCTTTAAAACAAAATTATCGAAACTTCTCCTAAACTAGTATACGGTATTCATGATCCAAAAGGTCTAGCTATTCTTACTCAGTTACGGGTAGGACTGAGCAAACTAAATTATCATAAATTTAGGCATAACTTTAGAGATACATTCAACCCTTTGTGTTCCGCAAATGATGGGGTAGAGGACACGGAACATTTCCTGCTGCTCTGTCATTCGTATAACCGGCAGATCTGATATTCTTAATAGTGTGAATGCAATATTGCTCCTTCATGGTTTTTCGTCTCTTTCAAATGAAGCTTTACTGAAATTCATTTTGTATGGTGACGAGCGATAAATCATTGACATAAATAAGAAGCTACTTCAGGCAACCCTCAAATTCATTCATGCTTCATAACGCTTTTAAATATTCCATTGCTGCACACTCCTATACATTAACATCTACTTTTTGTCTGTTTACTCTGTATTCGTAATTAGTTTACCTAGTCTTAGTTATATTTCTTTCTATCTTTGTTTAATGTTGTGCGTTTTTATGTATCGGCCATGGGATAGTCATTGTCTTTCGCTCTTCATGGTATTGTCCCCGTAGTGTAGTACAGCAATTAGGGTAGCATAGTTAATGTAAAATTGTATTGTTATGAACTTCTATGAATAAAAAAAAGTTCGTCTGCGTCACATTCCTTCCCATACCAACACCCTCTGGTTCACACTTCAATATGGCCATAACTATATCAGGCACAAACATTGTTATTTCAATATTCCTTGGTTGAATTCTTTTGCTCTTGTTTTACTATTTGAGGCTCATTGCATAACATAACAAAATACGGTTATTACCCGTGTATAAGAACCCACTTATAAAACCCTAAGGCCTAAAACATTATATTTTCACCCTATTACAGAAGAACCTTTTCATTCTGAAAGTCATGAAAGGTTTTTATCTTGAAAATGTTAAATGTGACAAAATATCAGCATCAAACACAAGAATTCTGATGACTAAAGGGATTGGTGAGGCATGGGAAAAACTGAAAGAAAATCATGCTTTGTTCACAAACTCTTACAAAACTGGGTGCTTGAGGGCAGTTCACAAACTTAGAAAATTGGGTGCTTGAGGGCAGTAAATGAAAATACCAAACATTAAGGACTTGATAACTGCATATTCTGATATTTCAACAAATCTCTTTTACCTAGTATATTCTAATCTCTTGAAGATAATTGTGTGCGTATTGTCCGTTATAATTTTTTGTAACGATTGTGAGTACGTGAAAACCTTTTTTCTGGAGTTTGGCCTGAATTCCCGAAAATCTGTTTTTAACTTCTTGATAAGAACCTGTTTAAGAATCTTGCATGATGTTTTCAAGAAAAGTATCATATGCATAAGAACTTAAGTAGGGTGATTTCAAAATTGTAAGGTTCTCATATGCGGGTTTTTACTGTATCCCTTTGTCACGTTTTGGTCGTAAATCTTTGTTCTATGATTGTTTTTCGGGAGTACATGACTTAATATATCAGGTTTATGGGTAGAGGGAATTAGCTATTTTTAGGGGTACTTTTTGATCATCAAATGCAAGTATCGATGAAACTGTAGGTGTGAATTTCTTATTCTTGCAGACACATGAATTCTGTACACATCTGCCCAAAATCTTGAACTTTCGCTATTTTGTTCGTTTTTCATATCCCCTTTGTTTTGATATAAGGATTTATATAGAGAAGAAATTCGCTATCTTGTCTTTGTTATCTCGAACATTTGTTGTCTCGAACCATTTTCTATTTCCCTTGGAAGAATAATGCCAAAAAAATTCCATGTATCTGATAATAATTTCAGCTTGTTGATTATACAGAAAATAAGGGTTCCTTTGAATATCTAATAGAAGGTATGGAGAAAATGCAAAAAAGACGTAGGGAATCCCCCCCCCCCCCACTCAGCACAAATGCCGGTGATTAGCTAAATATTGATAGAAAATTTATATCAACAACAAATTTTCAAACAAAAATAGAAATACTTTTTTAAGATATTTCCATACCATCCCATCCCAAACAGCTTTATTAACGTCTATTTTAAAGCTAGTAACACTTCACCTTAGAAAGCAAAACAGTCAGAGTTAAAAGACATAGATCGCATTCGTAGTTTATATAATATATTCAGCAAAGCAACTTGTGTAGCATTCAAGATATAAGTGTCGTTAGTAGGATATATATGAGCTAAAATAGTTTGTCACAATTAAATTTCCTTATTGCATCATCTTCCAAAGAATTTCAATAAAAGTTGATGGAGATACTTTTTGGGATCAACTGTGAAACGTGGACCCCTTCCAGGAGTGATGCCAAATCCTCTTTTGGATTTAGGAGCATTGCCTTTAACTGGAACACAGTACATGACTTTGCCTTCACTTTCGTAGATTTCTATCGGGTTTTTATCTTCTGTTTTCTCCTGTTCTGAAGCATCTTGTAGAATTTCCTGATTCATGTCCCCTGGTGTAGCTGTGGTGATTAGTACAAGTGACAAAAGACATGCAATTTTGAACACCATTATTATGATTATGCTTTGTTCTCTGAAAGAAAAGAAGAATATTGAGCCGCAGAGTCCCACATTTGAGGCTTTTGTACAATGTTTTGCTTTGATTACATGGCTTGATGAATTTTTAAATTGAATGCTACACACTGAATACGTTTTATCTAAAAAAAGCAAGGTGTATAAAAGGTCTTTTTGGTTAAATTGATTAAAATAAATGTTTCAACTGCGCTTTTAATCATGTGCTTTTTAACCTTCTAACATAAGAAGTGGCTTCAGTAGAAAGACAGCTTTTTTGCACTTTCAAGATTCTAAAACTGCTTAAAGAAAGACTTCCAAAGAAAACTCTTACCTTGCTTTCTCTCTTCTTGTTTGCACTCGTTCTGGCCTCTGGTTTTCTTGTTGTCGTAAGGTGGCACATCGGAAGAATTTATATACTATTCCAGGTAATAAATTATTATTTATTCATTATGAGAAAAATCAGAAACTCCGCCCTTCGTCACGTTTTTAAGTAGCCCTTCCAATATCTTTTTTCAACTTTGAAAGTTTATTTGCCATCATGGGAGTTTCTCATGAAAAGGTGAAAAATTCTAGTTTCATATTGAAAGTTAACATAGAAGCAATATTTGAGACCAGAATTTTTGACGAAGAATGTTGATGTTGCACCTTTAGCCTATTTTTCACTTGCCTAAAGTGATAAATGCAAAAATATCTTGGTGCCAAAATCATGTTTTATCAAAGAAAGGTTAAATGCTTTCTTTTAAAGGACATAAACGTTTATGAAGGAGTATTGTCACCCGAGCGGAAAATTTACAACACCAACTTTTTCAAATGTAGTTTTGAGCTTAGATTACCAAATTGGGGGTAATTGGCCTGTCAAGCACTGATTGCTTGAGATGATTTTAATGTCAATTTAAACATAATTTTACTTATAATTTGCTCTATATTAGTGAATTTGGTCATTAGAAAATTGTTTCCTTTCTTTGGGGGCCTATGAACTTTCAACATTTCATCTTGTGGGAAGAAAAACCTACAAAATTTGCATTTTCAAACATTTTTCGGGAAAAATGCGACTAGAATGTATTTTAAATGAATTTGCTAAACCATACGCTTTATGCTGTTTTCCCGTACAGAAAGAAAAAATACGAGCTAAAAGATAACTGATTATCATAGATTCTTTTTTATCATTTTCTTCATCAATGAAAGTCATTTTATGATGTCATTTGTCTTTACACTGCATCGTAAGATGAGCCATCTTCGAGCTATAATTATTTTTATTTATAAAAATCCGTAAATTTAACTTCAGGCTGGCTGTTCTTGAGTTTTTGAAAATTTGCAGCTGGATTGTTCCAGGCCCGTAGCCAGGCCTTTGGCGTAGGGGTGGCAAATGCAGGCAAAGTTTAAAGTGCAGTTTTGTGTAGGGAGGGGAAGGGGGCGGAGAGTTAGTGGAATCAAAGAAACAGGAAAGTTGTAAAATGTCTTCAGAATTTAAACAACTTTCTTCCTCTTAATTTCTATTAAGTTAGAAAAATTGTAAATGCTATGTCTTCCATCTGGAGCACAGGCTAACACAAGGCATGCAAGATTTTTCTCCTTCTTTGTCCGCAAAGAACTTCGCTGAGAGGAATCTATCCTTGTTTATGCAGAAAACAAGCACTTTTCAAAGTCTCTATGTGTTGATGTGAAGCCAGCAGCAACTGCAACTTTTAGAAATTAATATAAAACGAGTATCGGCTAACTAAGCTGGCTTTCTGGCCACTTCACATCTTCAAGCATCCGAGAGAAGATTTGCACGCTTCTTGGAGAAAAAACACCAAGCTCCTCGAATGTTTTCTCCAGAACAGAAAATGTTGGCGCTGCATATTTGTATAGAGGTATCAGGGTCAAGTAATAAAACCCCCCAGTAAACAATTTTCGTTCCGTTAAAGTTACCTTGACTCAAATTGACAATCTAATGAAAACGATGAAAAAGCGCATTAAAAAAATTGGAGGCAAATTCTCTGTGTGGTAAACAGCTGGTGTTCTCTTGCTCCAGGGGTGGCATTGCCACCCCATGCCACCCCCTGGCTACGGGCCTGATTTGTTCTGAAATTATTAGGGTGTAAGCAGTGCAGTGTTGGAATAGATGGCTTCCATTTTGCTTCACAACGAATAAGCTGCATTACGCACGATATAAATCGCACTATTGCCGACAGTTGCAAAATCTAGATGCAACAAACACCCGGAGAAGAGCTCCCAAAAAAGGGCTCTCCTTGTGTCGTAATCCTGTTGGCACTGGCAAATATGATGATGCTAGGAATAAATTTTCATAAGATATAGGCCGTACAACAATTTACTTTTAAAAATACCAAGGTTTTTTTACGATTTTAATGAGATTTGACATATTCGTCTTTATTAACTGCATAGAAAGCCCATTAAGAATCTAAGCTGAGTAAAAGTTTGAAAATCCTATATAAACAAAATGATCACATCACTTTAAGACTTACACAAGAAGATTGTCTCACAAAAATGGGTCCTGAATATGGCCTTTCAAGCAAAAGTTTTACAAAGTATCTACCAATCCAAAGAGATATGTTTTTGAGCTAGAGATGTTAAAAAAACGAAAGAAAGCTGTTAATTGTTAGAAAATCTTGCATCAGCTAAACCGTTATTTTATCTTGCCAGAATGGGATTGCATTGCATGTATCAGCGCTGCATCTTGCAAAGAGAATCCTCCAATTGATTTGGACAAAACTCCCTGTTCCCTCTTTCCTCAATACCGCTTACACTGGCAACGGCAGATTACGTGCAGCTATTAGGATTCCTAGTATATCTTTTTTAACAACTTTGTTGACAAATAAGGCTTGAACATCCACCTAAAGCCCGCTGTAAAGCAGTTGCACTGCTTACATCCTAATGATTAAGAGCAAATTAAGAACAACCTAGCTGCAAATTTTCGAAAAACTCAAGATCAGCCAGCCTGAACATTAATTTACTGGTTCTTATAAAAAAGAGTATAGCTCGAAGATGGATCATTTTTTATATAGTCTAAGCCTTCTTGTTCTTCTAAGGGTCTTTTTTCTCCTGGATGTTGGCGATCATGTTTTTTCACCCCTCTCTGTCCCTTGACAATGCCAACATTTCTGAATCTCTTCTGCCAGTATTGAAGTACACGTTCGATCTCCTAAGGTACATCTGCCTTTGTCTCCCTCTACTTCTTCTACTTTCTTTTTTTCCAGTTAGCACTAAATTTTCCATTCCTTCAGATCTCATCACATGTCCCAAGAACTGCAGCTGTCTTTTCCTTACAACTTTCATCCGGCTTTTTTCACTCCTGCTTTTCTTTAAACTTCTTCATTACTAACTCTATAATTAAAATTGTAACGTAACGATTATTCTCAAGAACCACACTTCCACTGATTTAATACTTTCTTTCATGATTACACAAATTGTCCAAGCATCACATCTATAGAATGAAATCTGACCTAACATAACATATTAGAACTTTGATTATAGTTTTCACTTTTAGCTGCCTTTTCTTAAAAGCAGCATTCATCTTGTTGAGAACCTCAATTACCGTCCCAATTATTTTCTCGATTAGAGTTACACACCTTCCATCTAAAGCTATCAAGCTGCCTAGGTAAGTAAACTTCCCAACATTAGTTATTGATACGCCTTTGATATACAAGGAACATTTGTTTTTCCGTTGATACAACCATACATTCTATCTTTTGTATTGACCTTTCTTTTCACATTCTGATAGAAACTTATTCAGAATGTTTTGAAGGGCTGTTTCATTTTCCACAATTAGTACTATGTCATCCGCATACCTCAAGTTGTTAATATTGACACCCCCAACTTCCACACTTGGCATATTCTCATTCTCCTTCAGAATTATTTCACTGTATATATTAAAAAGATGTGGGGATAGAACACATCCTTGTCTAACACCTATCTAAACCGATGTCGACTTTCTGGTCTTTCCGTCAATTCTAATTGCTGCAATCTGTTTCCAATATAAGTTCCTTATCAGTTGTTAATCCTTTTCGTCAATCCCTAATCCTTCCAGAACTCTAAACATTTCTTAATTCTTACTTTATCAAATGCCAATGCATAAAAAAGTGTAGGCCTAACAAAGTGTAAAGAAAAATGACGCCATAAACTGATTTTCATTGATGAAGAAAATGATGAAGAATGTTATCTTTTAGCTCGTATTTTTTCTTTCTTTACGGGAAAACAGCATGAAGCGTTTGGAGCCCTTTAAAGTCTAGCAAATTCATTTAAAATACATTTTAGTCGAATTTTCCCCGAAAAATGTTTGAAAATGCAAATTTTGTAGGTTTTTCTTCCCACAAGATGAAATATTGAAAGTTCATAGGCCTCCCAAAAATAGGTACCAGTTTTCTAATGACCAAATTCACTGATATAGAGCAAATTATAAGTAAAATTATGTTTTAACTGACATTAAAATCACCTCAAGCAATCAGTGCTTGACAGACCAATTACAACCAATTTTTGGGGTTTGACCCCCTGCTTCTCGGAAACGCTCCCTTAAACGCTTGATCAACATTCAAATTCGTAATCTAAGCCCAAAAGTACATTTGAAAAAGTTGGTGTGGTAAATTCTCCGAACGGGTGACAATAACCACCCCCCTCCCCCCCCCCCCCCGCGTTAGAGCACAAAATGTCAATTATATTCTGTGGTTATACGTAGGGACAGCTACACTCAGCCTTGCTCCACCTTGCCAACTCTTTACAAGCCATCAAAGGGTCATCTCTTTTTCCTGATCTCAAAACATGCTCCTATCCTTCTGTCACCACTGGATAACAATTATAATCTTTATTCTTGAACGTCCTAGTGGTTTTGAAACTATTCTAAAAAATAATGCAGAGAGAAAAATACTTTTTTTCCACCTTCGATATAAGACTTATTTTCTTCAATTTACACAATACATAATCTAGTGAGCTTTGAAATTTTTCTATTATTTCAGCTAGTGTTAAACCCAGCTACATTAAGGGGAAGATGGGCGCGGAAGGTGATATTTCGAGGGAGACAGCCCTCCCTTACAGAACGAGCATATGTTTGGTTGGGCGAATTCCTCAATTGGCAATATGAACTAACCCTTAATCATGCTACTAATTTTCCATTAATTAGTAATTTCTGTTAGCCTTCTAGAGTCAGTGAACAGTTTGAATAATTTTACATTTAATTTCAAGTATATAGGATGTGACCGTAGGTTTTGTATGTGGCTTCTAGAAGTTCCCTATCGAAGATCCCCCTTCCTAACTTTTAAGAACGGCACCCCTGATTAAAAGCAGATAGCAAAATTTTGAAACCCTTCCTTGAATCTCAAAAGTAGAACACAGGGAACCGGGAGCTTCAGCTCGCATAACGTTTTTGGTTCATCTCCTCAAATACACTTGGTAATCGCCATTGCTGCCGGACTGAAGCAGTGCTGATTAAGATAGCGAAAGTAAACTTAT
Organism: Rhopilema esculentum; assembly: GCF_057945365.1. Lineage (NCBI taxonomy): Eukaryota > Metazoa > Cnidaria > Scyphozoa > Rhizostomeae > Rhizostomatidae > Rhopilema > Rhopilema esculentum. The sequence goes on along the minus strand of NC_142819.1, from coordinate 6,916,640 downwards.
GCCTTTAGTACATTATTTCTATCGTACCATAATTTCTAACAGTGTTATCTCGTGAGCTTACTCTCCTGAGTATCTATTTAAAGCAGTGTTATCCAGTGTGCTTACTGCCACCGGTCTAACTAAGTCTCGCTTATCTAGCTTTTGATTGGGAAATCCTATTTTTGCTATGAGGATCCAGAGGCTCTTTTAAAACGTGTCCGGGAAAACTTTCTATGATGTCTTGTTTGCATCTAGGCCATTAACTTTGTTACAATTTAAAAAAACGATGATTATGAATTTTGCACAACAGCCATTACAGAAGATGATTTTACAGAAAGCAGTTACAATCAGGATATGTTTATGATGATACGTGCTATTGGAACTAGATTATATTGTGATTTGCAAAGAGAAGAAAAGATTACAATTATTCAGGGCATACATCTTTAGCATGGTTTTTTGCGCCAATGATAATTCTTTTTAAACGTACTAAGGTAATTTCAAAATAAACGAATAGCATTAGTCTCAGTAAAAACCATACACTTGGGCAACTAAGAAATAACTAAGGTCGTCTATACCATGTGCGTATAATTATATTCTATCTTATAAAGCTGAGATTATTCTGTTAAATTTGCCTTCAAAACCGTTGGGGAAATAATTTCATCAGGATTAAGAAGAAGTCAATAGAATCAAACCCTTTTTTATTTTAAAGAAGCAATCACATAAATTAACTTGTCGCGACAAAATACATTTTGAATTCTCGATATCAAAGTGAATAAGTGATTAGCTGTCTTGAAACCCTTTCTTTAGGTGATTTGCTTCTCTTAAAAGATTTTAAATTTACTACCAAAGAAGAGTTTTCCAACTGTACTGAGCAGCATGATGTCTATGTAATGACCTACTCTTTCGGATAGTAACCCTCGTTAAAAAATTAAGAACTGAGCTGGCCATGTTCGTCTCCCAAGATCGTCGCAAAACCTCCTTTCCTTTCTTGTAAAATGAAAACGGACCCTCTTCTAGCCCAGCATTAGCCAAGGCCAACTTCCACGCATTAACCCCTGCCTCCAATTCAAATCTTAACGGGCAAGGACTTTCACCTTGTCACATTATTCTCCTTCTAGTTCTACTCTATTAAATACGGCAATCGTGTTGTCCACCCGCAAAGTGCACGAAGATCTTCTCCTACTAAACACTGCTTAATAAACAGTACATGATGGAATATCATCAAATGTTCTAAAAAGTCGTGTCCCGGAACTCGCACCAGTTCTTAACAAAATTTTCCAGCTCTTCTATTCACTTGGTATTATTCAATCTTCCTGGAAACAAGCCCGTATTTTTGTCTTACCTAAAAAGAGATGCAAGTTTGACCGAATTAGCTACCGTCCAATCACAATCACTTCCTGCTTTTCTCAAACAACGGGACCATCCTAACCAAACTATTGCTTACCTTCTTTAAAATAAGCAAACTCTGATCAACCCTATTGCTTTCTTCAAGCAAGAACAGCTGGTGATCTGCTAGCGTGTGCTAGTTTAAGTTATCTGCTTTAGATTCCATTCGTGAGAGTAGAGTGATCTCTCTCGACGTCTCAAAGCCTTTGGTTGCGTCTTGCACAAACCCTTTTAAACTCCACGTGTACGGTTTGCATCAAGCCCGTGGACATTTAACTGGCAGCTTTCCGTCTGATAAATCCATAGCCATTAGAATTGACGGCTACATCTCCTGTCCCCACTCAAGTAATACCGGTGTTCCACAGGGTTCTGTTATATCTCTTGTTTTATTTATACGTTTTTATCAATGTTCTGCAGTCTTCCACTGCCATTCTTTTGCTGATGACACTTATCTGAGGTGTTCTTTATCCTTCAATCCTCGATATGATTCTGCTATCAGCACCCTCCCTAAATAAATATTTCAGCCTCACTTCTCACTGACGATTTCAACGATAATTAACAAATATTTTTGGACCAGTCAGGTCTTCGATCACCCATTCAACTCTCACAAGTCTGCTCAAGTACACAAATGATTGGTTCTTATTCTGTTTCTGAGATGCAATTTTTTGCTGATTTAGCTGCGTTGAAATTGTGGCAAGGAAACAAATTATCTTTAAATGTTGCAAAAACTAAAGGCATGATTCTCGAAAGCCGAAGTAAATTGATAACTTAAGTTCATCTAGCTCAGTAAATCGAAAACTCAAAAATGAGACAATGAAATTAAAATTGGTGAAAATACCAAGCACCTAGGAGTTCAAGGAGATTAGCAATTGAAATTTTCATCCCAACTAGCCTCATAAGTAAGATTTCCGAGGGTATTGGCATCTTGCGGTACTCTAAAAGATTTGTGCCTGCATCAACTGTTAAACAGATGTGAAACAGCCTAGATGTAGAACCCTATCTTAGATATTACTGCCCTGCTTTGGGTAATGTAAGTGAAACCTGTCTTGATAAACTTCAAAAGTTAAAAACTTCCAAAGATAAACTTCAAAAGATTGTTCCCTTGTTTATGCTTTTCTTGTAGGCATCTGGGATTTCCGTAACATTTACCGACTAAAAACAAATTTAGGCCTAGTTGTTAGGGTTAAGCTCAAGAATGATAAATGTTTGTGCTGCTGTAAAAAAGAGACTCTAAGGTGGTCAATAAACACCCTCCCTCGTTTATTGGTTTTTTAAAATTTATCCGCTAATAATTTTCATTTTTGTTATGGACCTTGAAGGTTGACTGAAAACAATGTTTTTGTTGCAATTCCTTCAGTCTGTTAAAAGTTACAGAGATTTTATTATTGATTGATGTTTTCTCTTAAATTTTGCTTTTTTCCATAGACAGTTTCATTATGGATTCATTCTATACTTGACAATTGTTAACGGTCCTTTTTTTCAGGACCTTTTTGCAGAATCATTCAAAATTAAGAGACATAGATCGCATTCGTAGTTTATATAATATATTCAGCAAAGCAACTTGTGTAGCATTCAAGATATAAGTGTAGGATATATATGAGCTAAAAGAGTTTGTCACAATTAAATGTCCTTATTGCATCATCCTTCAAAGAATTTCAATAAAAGTTGATGGAGATACTTTTTGTATTGATCAGCTGTGAAACGTGGACCCCTTCCAGGAGTGATGCCAAATGCTCTTTTGGATTTAGGAGCATTGCCTTCAACTGGAACACAGTACATGACTTTGCCTTCACTTTCGTAGATTTCTATCGGGTTTTTATCTTCTGTTTTCTCCTGTTCGTAAGCATCTTGTAGAATTTCCTGATTCATGTCCACTGGTGTAGCTGTGGCGATCAGTACAAGTGACAAAAGACATGCAATTTTGAACACCATTATTACGATTATGCTTTGTTCTCTGAAAGAAAAAAAGAATATTTGAAAGTAGGGTAACTATATTATGCCTTCCTTGCAGCTGATTGTACAATGAAAGTTAAATGCAATAGCCACGAACTGTAGGCATATATCTAAAGAAGATCCGCGATAGTATGAATCGCATGATAGTACGAATAGCTGAACAGTTTCTTCAATAAGGAAAGACAAATCTAAGAAAAGACATCAAATTATATAGTCTACATTAAGGTAAATAAAGCCAGACCTGTGATATTCAACAATTAATCATGCTAGAAATGATACTGAAAAATTGCATTCCGTTTTTATTTGACAGAAGAAGACAGCTATTTCAAATTTATTGTTGAACTCAATTTTTCAATAACAAAGTAATTGACAACGGCTATAAAATTTCTATATAGTAACCAATTATTCTACGTCGTTTTGCCTGCAATGTTTTAAATCTTTGTTTCCTCTGTAATTTGCTGTGCTAAAATGCTTGATAAATTTTTCAAGATTGCATACTTGTTCCAATTGTTTAGGTTGAATCAGAAAATATCACTGTTTTTATTACTTCAAAGTTTTCAACTCGAAAAAGACATTTCTTCAGAAGATAGGTAAAATTGACTCTTTTCATCAAATTTGAAGAAGACCTTTAAACAAAATTTTAACCTACCTTGTTATCACTGCTTTAGTTTGCACTCCTTCTTGCTTCTGATTCTGAAGTTGTCGTAAGTTGCAGCATTGGAAGAATTTATATATTCTATGCCAGGTAATAAATTTGTCACCCTTTGTTATGAGAAAAATCAGAACTCCACTTTTTGTCACATTATATAGTCTTTCTTCAAATATCGTTTTTAAATTTGAATAACCAGTTTGCCATCTTGCTAGTTTCTCATGGAAATGTGAGAAATTCAAGTTGAATACCGGAAAAAGCGCGTAAGCAATATTTTAGCCTGCGTATGAAGAGGTTAGGGAGCGTAAGGCAGGCTAGCAATATCTGTAAGCATCAATCTATTGGAAATTATGATGTTGTACTTCTCAGCTAACTTATTTAGAAGCTTCTCTGCCCGATATGGGCAACATAGAAAAAATCTCTTGCTACCAAATTAAAGTTGTCTTTAAGAAAAATTACGCATCCTGTCAAAGGTCTCAGACGTTTGGAGAGAGAGAGAGAGAGAGAGAGAGAGAGAGAGAGAGAGAGAGAGAGAGAGAGAGAGAGAGAGAGAGAGAGAGAGAGAGAGAGAGAGAGAGAGAGAGAGAGAGAGAGAGAGAGAGAGAGAGAGAGAGAGAGAGAGAGAGAGAGAGAGAGAGAGAGAGAGAGACCGTGGAGCAGGGGGGATAGCCCTCAACACCATGCTTCAGCAATTTCAGAAATTTTGGCACTTGTGATAAAATTGTTCGAGTTTGTTGGCTGTCAAAAGTTCCTGCCTCAATTTAAATACACATTTGTACTCTTCTTCCACCCCACTTCTCTACCGGATGCAAATTTTTTGCTTTATCTGGGCATGATTGATACTTTATCGTAATATTAAATATTATTATAAAAGGTTTCTTCTCGCCAATCATTGCGAGCAAATGTTCTTAGAAAGGTTTTTTATTTAGGCTCATGCTGGAGTGTTTATTGTAACTATTAGAACCTTTAAAACGCAGAAGTGAAATGCATTGGTCAAAAAACACATCTATATCAAGGTACAAGATAAATTTCAAGTAACAGGGAGTTGCACAAGTTCAATGAGATAATTACATGCAGCTGTGTGTATGTGTGTCATTGTGAGAAAAGACCTTCTTGTGTATTGGACCCACAATCCTGGCCAAAAGGTTAGTGGACTGGTGAAAAAACCACTAAAATTGCAACTTGACCCCAACAATATTATCAAAACCCCCCACCCCTGAAGCAATGTTGGTTTTTTCTTGAATACCCAAGTAACAGCAATCGAAAAGAGTAGAAATAAGCGTATCAACATTGACAGTGGGGGGCGGGGAGCGTATTTTTCCAAAAATACTACAATTTTCCAGCCCAGTCCAATAACTTTTGGCCAGGATTGTCTGATTTCTAAGCAGAATGAAAATCTATCATAGCGGTTTGTTATGTATCGGAAAGAGCTACTAGGCGTCTAGACATGGTTGTCCAATGCTAAAAAAACTAGGAAGCCGGTCTTTTAGGGCATTTTGTGTTGAATCTTCATAGAAATGAAAGAATTTCGAGAAGCTGCACTTGACGTAGAAAATCGGAGGAGACGCGATATGTCTACCTAAATTGATTAGAATCGAAGTTCTCTACGTATGTGGAGGGTACAAAATTAAAATGGGAAATATATATACGGGTGTCCTTCTTGGTCAAGTAATTACAAATAATGGGTTAGTATGGGTTTAATAGTCTACACATTGCGTTTTGCCTCAGACTTCGCTATTGTAGTACGTACATTGAATTTGCCGTCGAACTTTGTATACGAAAGATTAGTTGATAACATGTGAAAGTTTAAGAGAGAAAGAAATTGGCAAATGCTATCTGATATCCTACAGCAGAGTAAATGCAGCCAAATTCCCAGCAAGAGAGTCAGTTGTAGAGAACAAAAAATACAATAGCTCCGTCGAGAGAGAAAAAGAAATAATGGCTGTAAGATTGAAAACATTCGAGTTTACCCATAATATACAAGCAGATAAACATAAAACATTTCAAGTTGTCCTCGCTACTTTGCAGAAGTAACAATGAGTGACATCAATGTCAACTTTAGTTTATTTGAAAATGTCACGAGTTACCAACGGGTTACCAACGGGTTACCAACGAGTTACCCTAACGAGTTACCTTTTTTAATAGTGGTTTTATATGGGAATACCACGAGTTACCATGACTTTTTTAATAAATATATATATATTATATTTATAAAGAAGGTGGTAACTCGTTGGTATCTCGTATACATCCATACTGAGGTCTGCAAATGTAGAATGTAACCCGTACGGTAACTCGTTGGTGACTCGTGGTAACTCGTGATCATTTTCCCAGTACGGCACAAAAGGCTCCTTTTTTCAATATTATATATTAGCGCATGCGTAAAAATGGATTTGTTGTTATAAAATTCCAAATTGCAAGTTTTGATTTTTTAAACATGAAATTTGAAGATCCATAAACACTATATGTCTAGTAGATTTTGATCACCTTAACCCCTCCCCCCGATTTTGAAAATCTTTCAACCCTGAACACTTGTATTCAAGACCCCCTAATATGAAAAAATTAGACTTTAACAAACCCGCCAAAAACTTTCAACTGTACCCGAGAGTACATTTGCCCTTTAATAACCACATTCGACTTTTCTAATAATTTATGGGTTCTACTTTACCATTGTCTAAGTAGTAATAGTTTTCTCTATGGCATCTCTATTCAATTGCTGCTTGACAATTCCAAAAAATCAATTAGATTTAGGCCTGGGCTTCAAGGTAGAATTGAAACAAGTTGTGAATTCGATTCCTGCATGACCTCTTTTGCTTGCTGAATATAAAATTCTTCATGATTGGACCCACCTTTCTTAAATTGCTCCTATTTTAGGTTACAAAAAATGATACTTCTGTATAAGATTTGCAAATTTTCATCTCCTCCCTTTTACCTCTATATTAGACAATCCTGGCCAAAAGGTTAGTGGACTGGTGAAAAAACCACTAAAATTGCAACTTGACCCCAACAATATTATCAAAACCCCCCACCCCTGAAGCAATGTTGGTTTTTTCTTGAATACCCAAGTAACAGCAATCGAAAAGAGTAGAAATAAGCGTATCAACATTGACAGTGGGGGGCGGGGAGCGTATTTTTCCAAAAATACTACAATTTTCCAGCCCAGTCCAATAACTTTTGGCCAGGATTGCAGCTTATCTACTATCAATGGTTAAATATAACCTCATATTATGCGAGAGGAAGAGGAAAAGACCATTCATAAAAAGTCCTATCTTAAAGGCAATCGAGAATTACTAACGTGGACAAAACTTTCTGTCCATTAATAACTGGCCAATCAGTGCGCGTAATAGCATTCTCACGCTTGTCCATTGGCTGATATTGATTGACAGGTGGCTTAAGCCTTTTTAGTATCTGTTGATTGCCATTAATGGTCTGATTGAGATGTATATGATCATCATAAAAATCAGGAGTAATTGTTACTATATAGGACGAATCAATACTACCTGAGGCGGCCCTTCGTTGCAGTGAAATGGAGAGAAAATTTTCAAATATTGATGCTTCCAGTTCGCTGAATAATGCACATTTTGTTTCAAGTCATTTTTTGTGACATTTCCAGTCGAAAAAAAGAAGAACCGCAGGATAGGCTTTCCGCCGGATTATGTGACTCTTGCAATGAGTATTAAAAATAAAACGATATTTAAACTGATATTTAACCCTGGCATACAGGGCTTAATCAGAGAAAAAAATTACTTGTTGAAAATTGACCATTTTTACTGGTGCACCCCTCGGATATTTCACTTTAGCTAAAACCTTTTAAACAAACAGTTTAAGTTAAAGTAATTTTTAATACTTTCATATACGAATTTTATGGAGTTTTAGGTTATTTCTGATCAAATTTTATTTTGATGCAAGTTGAAAGTTTTTTTAACTTTTTTTCAGTGGCATATACCGTGAGTTTTGCTTAAATCTAGCTGAAACCTTGTGGTTAAAAAAATGGAGACTCAAGATCATTAATGCTTTATAAACCAAAAAAGGAAACATGCTTATTGGTGAATTGATGTTCAATTACATGCACATCCTAATTTTTAAAATTATTTCATTAATGAGGGATTCCTAAGATAAGCCTTTCAAATAGATTAAGTCTTATTGATACTGATGTTAGTAGCCTTGGGAATACTTTCTGAAAAGCTTCACCCAAACTATAGCAACCCCCACAAGCAATAATGGGAGCAAAAAGCCCCCAGGTTTTGTAATAGTGATGACAGATAGGAAATCTGAAACATTGACAACACTAATTTCGGAAAATATCTAATATGATTTGTACATATATTACAATAATATGAACTGATTCATTAGTGGAAAAGCTAATCTTACACTTTAATACCTTCTAATTTTACACTTTTAACCTTCTAATTTTTACTTTACTACAAGAAAACTTGAAAAACATATAAAATATTACTTCAATCTTAATATGCTCATTATTAATAACTCCAAACAATGAAGGGGGGGGGGGGAGCTATTAAAGGGATGTTTCAGTTATTTTGCTATTCTAAATAAATTTTCCATATTTTTATGATTAAAAGAGCAACAAATGTGTTGATAAAATATTTATCATCTTATGTTTCAAAGTTCAAGTAAAATATCTGTTTATTGTAAAAAGAATGCAAATGTACACCATTGTTAAGTAAGAATGGTTACTTTGCTTTTCAATGATTCTACGGAAAAAGTTTTGTTTGCTCTTAAGAGCATTTTATCAGGCAATGTTTCTTAGGGGAAGCCTATCCCTATAATTGCTTTACAGCAACTAACATCTAGCCAAAAATTTTCTTTTTTGAGCTATGAATGTTACTTCAACAGAAGACTTGGAGTTGTTGATTTAAAGTTGAATAGCCCAAAAAAATTTTTGCAATAATTATTGGCTCAAATAGTTTGCTTGGAAAATTTGTCAAAATAATAAGAAATTTTGGCCTCCCATTCCCTGAAAGTTAAGACTTGAAAAGGTATTTCCTCATTAAAGATTCTTTTTTATATAAATGAGTGTAACAAATTCTACCAAATATTTTTTAACTCTGCAATGAAATAAATTGAGTGTTTATATTTAAGTAGCTTTGACTATGGAAATAGTTTTTATTTCTTCAAGCATCTTGTCAACTTGTGAATTAAACTCTTCTACAGTCATGTCACTTGGAACTTTGAAATCCTTTGCAAGCTCATCATACAACAATTTTCCTTTTTCGTTATGGTTAAGTTCACCTTGCAAAAATGCTTTAAAGCATGGGTCAAAATAGTTTACAGCTTCAGAATAGAATCTTGGAAGATCTTCATGAAGTTGCTTTGTTCGCCTCTCAAAGTCGGTTTTTGTTCTTTCAAGGTACTTTTCGTTTGCTTCATACTTTCCAGATTGCGAAGTACTTGGATCTTTAGCAAGCTTGTCCCTCTTTGCTAAATATTTCACGTAATCTTGTTGACTTTGATCTTTTCGTTTAACTGCCGAGTGTATACAAGCGAATTTCTCATTTAGGCCTTTTAATGGCTTAACAAATGTTGACCTAGTGATTACATCACGCTGTTGTTGGGAGTTTTCAGTTTCGTTGCAGATGTTCTTCAGTTTTTCTGCATGGCTTTCAAGTTCATCTGCGTCCTTAATCAACTTAGAGCTATTATACAGGTCGGTGACCATTTTTTGTTCCAACTTTGCCAAGCTTGAGCTAGAATCCATGAACTTTTTGGTGTCCTTGTGCATTCTCTTCAGGGTCTGTTCCATCTGCACAATATCTTGTAATCTTTCCTCAAATTCATTGTCTTCAGAAGGCTTTGAAATCGACTTCCTAGGTGCTATTAATTTATTGAAGGGATTCCACGACATTTTCAATCTTGGAAGGAAATAAACACTTGAGGTCAGTTATCAAATTGCGCAGTAGAAGACGCCATTTGAGTGGCCTCATTCTCAATTTCTGAATTCTCCGTTTCAAACATCGAGATCAGTGGTTTAAAAATATCAAAGTGCAAAGATCAAGAAAATGGCGGACATTGTTGGAAGTTGCTATGGTGTTTGGATTTCTGAGATTTAAATTCGATATCAGGGTCGTTGGCTGTATTTGTAAAAGGATGGTTGATCAGAAAAGTGTCTTCCTTTATTTCTTGGCTATGTCTCGATGATTAGGCCTTTACTGTGGTAAGATTATAGATTTATAAGTTTGAGATTTATTCAGATTGAGATTCGAAGAATTATTATTATTCTTCTATCCCCAAATCAGCCAAATTTCTGTTACATTAGCAAAACATACAAGTGATAAGGCTGCAGTATAAATAATGTGTGTTTTATTTGTGTAACTAGTCATGTTCCTGTCTACAGAGTCTCGCATGCGAGCTGCTGCACACCAAGATTTATAAATTGCCAAAGCTTTACATAGCATTGCCTTAGAAAATTTCTGCTTGTGCACCATATGATAGGTAAAAGGAGGTTTACATGTGGAAAATGTGCATGCATGAGTGTGTTCCTGCTGGAAACTGCCATACTCTGCATGAATCATGAGCCAGACTGCTAGACTGAAAAGTTTGGTCTGTGCACACAGAATGCATTCCCCGCGCGATTATTGTTGCCCTTCTTTCCGTCCGCACATCATTAAGAATCTGCCGTGGATTCTGTGCAAAATATTTGTTTATCTTGTCATTTTTCCCTCAAATATTCCACCATTCAAACTTCTGACTTCCGATAACAAGAAAAAACATCGAATACAAGGTCTCTTTGAAGGTTGTTGCTTCAAATTCCGCGCACGATTTCACGGGGTAGTGTTTGTTATCCACAAATTTCAAAATTATTCTTCTGGCATTCCCTGCGCAGAAAAAATACTTTACAGTCTGGCCAGACTGGAATCTAATCAAGGACAACATTGAAATGGAAAGAATTTATGGTTGTGGCTATGGATAGCTGCAACCAGCAGGACACTATTAGCTGGGAACTACAATTTCTGTATTGTTACCTAATATTTTTGATGTTTAATCGTTTGTGCGTATTTTATAGTTATTTTATGATAAATTGTATGTAGAGTGGAATTTTAAAATATATACTGAACTGAACTAACCGGAACTGAGCACAAAGGCATTCAAACTACAAGAAACAATGCTCATTTATACTTGACTTATAAATTATAATTTGCATGATTGCTTGATTTTGCTGGTCACATGTGAATGCAAGAAGTATGACATAGCTGCAAACATATAAGCAGGTTTTCCAACCTGGACCAAAAAACTGTTGGTTTGTGCAGTCTAGAGGGGGTTTTATTGTCTTCTATTCTCTTCTACATTAGAATTGATTGTATATTTTGTCTTTGATCCTACAGAACCTTCAAGCCTAGCCAATCTTGTCATATCTTGCAAGCCATTATTTTTTATTGATCCATGTATCAGTATTAACTTCAACAGCTGTTATTATAATGGTGCAACCAATGTCAATTGCATTAATCATCCAGATATTCAGTTAGGAAAAGTATCATCCTTGGTTCTAGCTATGCACACCTACTTACCTTAGAAGTTATTATGTTACATGCTCTTGAATTGCATTTTTTCATCAAGCAAGACTTTCACAATGATTTTGACACAGGAACATATAATCTTTTATTATGGCACTTTGCAAAAATGTGTTTGTCTTAGTGCGACAGTATGTAAAGAAGCGGCACAAGTACTACACAATTACTATGGATATCAGCTAGCTAGCTAAGGAAAATGATGGTTTGTTCTACAACGGCCAATGAGGGCATGGTGCTGTTGTCAAATCAGGCTTTTGTCTGATGTTTGATCGATAAAAAAGCATGAATTTTAACCAGTTTTGTTTTACAACAAGACCAGCTTGAACTGAAAATACCTAATTACAACATATTCTTATAGATTTAATAGTTTAAGGAAGGATGCAAAAAACAAAAGCCAAAGGTTTTTCTTGAGTGTTTTTAGGGAGGTTGACAGATTGGTTTTCTCTACTTGGCTCATTCAAGTTTCTGTCCTGTTGTTATAAGTAGTGAAATTTTGACATTTGTTTCTATAGATCATAGGTTATCTGGAGCTGAATTGTCTAGGGATTCATATTAACAAGCAGTCTTTTTTCTTGCAAGGTCCTTAACTTATGTCCAGCCAAGACTCTGCAATATATTTGCTTTTATTCTGCTATACTAGTTAACTTTCTGCAGGATTGTTTTTTAGCATTTATGGATAATCACACATTTAGTGAACCAAAGAAATCTTGGTTAGATTTACAATCACTGAAAACTTAAATTGAAAACAGATAGAGACAGATCTACTCCCGCCCTCTATTTAAATTGTTTTGCTATGAAAATAGATGAATTTGAAAAATCATATATTGAAAACTAAGCAGAATGTGAAGGATAAAGTGTAAATTATGCCTTGAAACATAAGCACCTAAAAATGTTTTTTAAAGATGCAAACAGAAGATGAAAATGTTTTTAAAATTGCTTGATATTAGTCGAATTCTAAACATCAATCATTTTAATGGCTTCTAATTACAGCATTGTTTGGCAGATGTAGGGATAATTTTTTTGAAAATTTTTTAATATATGGTATAGCTAACTCCAAAACCAATGGGAAATTTAAATGGCCATTGAAATGCCTCAGGACATAGTGCCTTTAAAATAGAAATACCCGTGGAAAGGAAGTAGTTACACATTACCCACTCCCAATCCCCCTGACGATCGTGCTGTAATTAGGTATAAAGAATGTTTTGAATTATTCCCAATTCTTAGTAAGAAGATTAAGTATGAAGTATTAAGTATGATTGTAAATTGCAATTTGAAAATTTAATGATGTAAATGATGTAAAACTTTGGTTAATTTCTGATTATTTTATTTTGTGGTATTTTTAGAAGCAAAATGAAGGACAAAAAGACATACAGAATGAAAATAATTAGCATGGGAAATGCAGAAACAGGCAAGGTATGCATATGCAAATCCATAGACACTTTAAAACACTACATATATTTTTGAAGCATTTGCTTGCTTACAGTCCTGTTTTTTGGTCTTCAGCTTGTGGATAGGGTTTTCTTTTGCTAAAAGATACACCATCACTTGGGCTGATAGGCCAAGTCACTACTGTCAGTACTCTAAAGAGGGCTATGTTTATGGTAATTTGAGTTTAGTTAAAAATCCGTTTTAGATCCCTGATTTATAAAGGGGTATAATTATGTAATCAGAAAATCCAGCACATTCGGTATTACCCAAATGCCAATAGTCTGTGCATATGACCATCTCAATATTGTAAGAACTCACTGTGTACTAGACTTTATCCAGTATCCTTTTATTTAAAGTATGGAAAGTGGCCAGTAAGTAATGGGATGTATGACAACATCAAAGGATAATCAGTTTTTTTAGTAATGAAGTAAAGAAGGTATAGTTCAAAGTATTAGCAAGGACCTTGAGAAGGTCAACATTTCTAATCAAACACCTTCTACGAAAAAACAGGGGATTCAAATAACAAACAGGGGGTCTTAACTATCCTGAAAGAAATAATGAAGGCCTTATAAAATATCCTGAAAAATTGTTGGGATATTAACATTCAGAGTACTGTTGATATAACTCACCCCAAGTAGTTATTTTCTTTTCAGGGATGGGTTTACTGCTGTGTGTGGGAGTGCGACACCCCTAACAATTTTGTGTCCCTTTGATTTGGTAAAAAGCATTTTTTGGTTTCTTAAAAATTTTTCTTTATTTATCTTCTTATCGTCTTTATCTCAAAGCTAAAAACAGGCGTTTCCATCGTTTTCCAGTTATATGAAATGTATGGCCACAAGATCAACTTGTTTAGTTTATCTGAAACCCTCCCCAACCTTTCTGCTTTAATCTGTACCTGGTTCTATTGCCTTGGATTGATTGAGATGATGTTAATTTTGAAAGTCTCCATTTTTACTCCTCTGTGGGACTTTTGACTTACCAAAATAATTTTGTCCTGGCTATGTCCAGTTTTATAGGTCAAAAACAAGTTTTAATACTGCAAAATCGGTACTGAGAGCATGATTGTTTTAAGTCATTATCAACCTTTCATAACACTGTATACCTGTAAGGCAGAAACTATCTTTATCTGCTCAAAATTTCGATTTAACTTATCTTGAACACAATCTGCATTGACTATGGAATTAGGAAAATCCCATTTTCCAAAGAACTGCTTTAGGTTAAAAACTTAAATCTATTCAGTTTGACCAATTAAATTATAATTGGTTTATTTGATTTATTATCCATCACATGCATATCCATTTAAATAAATGTATTAAATTTATTTGTTGAATTCTGTATTATTTATTAAACAATTGTCCCTTTTAAGTAATAAGTAACAAAGTTCTTGGAATCTAGCTGAATGAACAGAGCAACTTTCATTTTCATTACTCGATAAGGAAAATTTATTTGTATATGAAACAATAAAATATATAGGTCATTGATTAAAATTTTACTGTTATTTTTCAGAGTTGCATTATAAAGAGATACTGCGAGAAGAGATTTGTGTCAAAATATATGTCGACAATTGGTATAGATTATGGTGTAACCAAGTAAGTTATTCACATAACTCTTACTTAAGACATAACATACTAAGCGAAACGTAAGGGGAATATCTCTTTGTCACTTTTGCTGATATCAGGCCTTTTCATGAAGATTTTTTCCAAGAACAACGATCTGTCCGCGTGGGTGAATTTACTAGATTGATCACCCGTCACACCGTCCAACAATGTTTGTTTAAGGAGGTCCTCCAGGCCTTACGGGGTATTAAGGTTTCATCTGCCCACGACCGAAGATGACTTAACCTTTGGGGTGTCTAATTGCGTGTTTACCTCCGGTTTTTCAAACAAACTATTCGATGTAGCTATTTGAAATAATGATGGCCTGTAATTGCGTAATTGCTTTTCCGGTTTCTTGCGGGCGTAACACGTTTTGCTAGGGTCGTAAATAATTCGGAGAGAGTGTCGCCTATTCGAAATGAAAAGACCTATTTGATATTCATTTTAGATACAAGTTAGTTTAGTTAGAGATATTTCATATTCGGACTAGTTTCAGAAAAATGCAACTTCTAGAACTGAAAAGCAAATGTTTCTGCCTGTCTTCCTTTTGAAGCATATACTGCTAAAAAGGTGCCTTCCACGTTCTTACCAGTATTCCTTACGGAAAATTGTCAACTATGATTTTTTACCTCTATCTTTTCATTACTTCGTTTTAGGGTGTCTGTTGGAGAAAAAACCTTGAAAGTGAACATTTTTGATATGGCTGGGCATCCTTATTTTTATGAGGTTTGCAATGATTGTATTTTATTTGGAGGAACTCTACCACCTTGATTCCAAACAAATAAACTCTTAAAAAGTTTCTCTACCGACTACATGTTATTTTTGGTTTAGTAGTAATGGTTAAAACAGGTGTTAGGATGACTCATTAGTTTGGGTCGTGGACTACGGATCCAAAGGTTCTAGGGCTTGAGTAACTGACAAGACTTTCACTTATATTGTCTGTCTATCTTTCTTTCTTTTTTTCTTTCTTATTTTCTCTCTCAACCCTCTTCTACATTTCTTCTCTCCTTCTATCTTTCTCTCTTTCTTTCTTTCATCTCGTCCCTCGTGACTAAGGAACACAACTAAGCATTGATATGTGTCTTCTCTGTTTCTTTCTTTCATCTCGTTCTCCCTGACTTAGGAATTCCACTAAGCATTGATATGTGTCTTCTCTGTTTCTTTCTTTCATCTCGTTCTCCCTGACTTAGGAATTCCACTAAGCATTGATTTGTGTCAGCTTGTTTTGCAACTGATTCTCTACTACCACATGCTTGTCAGTGACTCCTCAGTAAAAGAAAAAGATAAAAGTTTGTTTAAATTGAAGTTATAGGTTGCCATTATAGTTACATGGTTGTGAATGTGTGTTTACAACAAGCTCATCTTTAAATTAGACTTCTTTATGGTATGTTTTTGATAGCCTTGCTTTTTGTCAGTAGCTTGCTTTTGAAAAAAGAAATGACTTCTCCTCTGCTATGTCCCATGTATCTATACTAATTCAGCCATGGTCTGCTCATATAGTTAAGATGTATCGTCTTCTTATTTGCCTAGGTTCGTAACGAGTTTTACAAAGACACCCAAGGTGCCCTTCTTGTTTATGATATCACTGACCGTGAATCCTTTGAAATGCTAAGTAGCTGGCTCGATGAGCTGAAAAAAGATGCTGGAAGCCCAGCTGAGGTTGATAAAATTGTGATAGCAGTATGTGCAAACAAAACAGATAGGCAGACGAACAGAACAGTAAACGAGAGTGAAGGGAGGCTGTGGGCTGAAAGCAAGGGGCTCCTATACTTCGAAACCTCAGCCCAGAATGGTGACGGTGTTCAAGAAATGTTTCAGGTAGGTTCCCCTTTTTATTTCGAAGAATATGTGCAAGCTATTGCATCTTTATTCAGAAGAAGTAACGTAATCGACAGTTTACTACATTTACATATTTTATTTTAACGGCTAGTGATTGGCAAAAATATTTGCGAGCTGATTAGCTGAGTATTGAATGAAAAATTCTTTAGTAAACTATTCGAGCAGGGTATGCCAAGATGCCAAAAGAGGGTTTGTTGGTTGAAGAAATGAAGAATTTCTTTCATCCCCCTCTTTTCCATCCAAGTATTGGTAGAATCAACAGATATCAAATGAGAACCCTCAATTGACGTATAACGACAGGTTCAACCAGTAAAAACCTTAATGCTTTCATTGACACTTTAGCTCTATAACGTTTCCTGAAGAACCAAACATAAAGGAAATCTTACTGAAATTTTTGATTACAGTGTCTCATTGTATAGGGGTTTATGAAACATTAGATGCTTTTTAGCTTGGAGTTGCATTTAAGGTCGTGTAACTTCTTTTGACTAACTTTAGTTTTGTTAAGCGCATTTAGGGGCATCGTAAATGAAGCTATTTTTAAGGTTAATTTTTGCTTTCCATTGAGCAAAAGAATGGCAATTTTATTGTTGTTTTTAGTCGTTGTTTGAAACAATGGCAGTGACTGTGGAAAGCGGAGTAAAGCCGAAAATAAGAAGCGGCAGTGCTCTGGGATATACCAAAGAACAAGCTGATGCCATTTCCCAGTTGAAACAGGGCAAGGACAACTACGAACGACTCGGCCTTCGCTTTGGAGCTTCAAGGTTATTCAAGTTTTAATTATTGCATCAAAATTGTTGAATTTGCAGCTGTTTAACGTAAACTTAACGATCAAATGATCAATAGGTACCAGTTAGGTTTCGATGTTCTTGTAACGGCTATAAAGGCTTGGTTGGAAGGTAACGTTTTATAATCTAGAGTGCTTCAAAGTAATTGCTCTTTTTCAAGAAACTGATTTAAAGAAACTTTCTTGAAAGAACGTTGAAAAATTTCATGTTATTGCGTAAAGAAAAGAGACTAGCAATTATTTATGCCTGATTTCCTTCAGTTTATATTCAAATCCAAATTTCTAACATTTAATTGTTTTTGTTAGCAATGTTTTGCTTTCATTCCCCTACTTCTGTTGCCCTCCCCAGCTTGCCAAACTCCATTTGCTCTACCTCTGTTTGTCTAAAAAACCCTATTTCCTCACTCTTCCTACTTGCTCTCCCCCTGCTTGATCATGCCTCATACTGCCCCACTTGTCACGCCTCGTACTGCCAGCTCTCCAACATTGAATCTTGACAACTTGAAATTACCTCTTCAGTCTCCATCCTTGACATATCGTGGTTTTTAAAGAAGCTATTGAAACAGCTAACTTCTGTTTTTCAGTACTTTTCCTTTGGCTGTTTGTTATTCTTTTATCTTGACGTTATTGGTTCCTCCTGTTGTTGTCACAAGGAGCCTCATAATAAAATTGATATCCCCTTTTCAGCGATGAAGTAAACAAGGCATACAAGAAGCTCGCTGTTCTTTTGCATCCTGATAAAAGTGTCGCCCCTGGCACGGAAGAAGCTTTCAAAATACTTGTCAGCGCAAGGTCTTCATTGCTTTCAAATCAAAAAGGAGAGTAAATATGCCAGACATTTGCTTAACAGGTAGCAATTCACACTTATTCCAGTTGCAAAGATATTTATCATTGGCTTTGTCCCTCGTTGTATATCTTGTTTAATGAAAGTGTGGTGTGACATTACTCTTCCCTTACCTTGTCATGTCATGTCATGTCATGTCATGTCATGTCATGTCATGTCATGTCATGTCATGTCATGTCATGTCATGTCATGTCATGTCATGTCATGTCATGTCATGTCATGTCATGTCATGTCATGTCATGGTATGCACTTTAGGAAGCTACGTTTAACAATTTTTGTCAAGTTTTAGCATTTTTTTGTGCCTTTTTCTTTATCGACCCAATGACATGGTAGAAGATTTTAGCTAAGCAGTCTTCACTGAACTGATCTATTATTCAAAGGGCCTTATACCGCTACATGCGAAACACACACTCGATGGAATAGGTTGCATTAGGTTGCAAGTGCTTGTTGCCTTAAAAATTTATGTTTACAGTCGCGTTTAGGATTTTAAGTGAGTAATTTAGAAACCTGTTTTGTACCCTTCAGTTTCTTATAGTTGTAAAGTTTGATCTCCAAGATAATACTATATATGATAATACTATATATTATGATTGTGTGTAATATTTGAATGATTTTAAACATATTGAAATGTAATATATTCATGTTATATTGTATATGAGTAGTTAGACAAGAAGAGCAATAAATTTCTGTCTATTTTGTAAATTGCGTTTCAAATGCTAGTGTACATTGCACACTTGATATAAATCTGCAATTTCCATATATTGCCTCGACTGCTTTTGTCCGTTACCTTTGGAAGTTGCATGCAGGTAGTGAAGAAGATTGATGAAAAGCCGAGCAGCGGAAAAGCATCAAGAGACAAAATTGTACAGGTCCTTTAGGTCCCAAGTCTCCTTATTCAGGTTTTATATAATCTCACAAAACCAAAAGTAAAATGTACAAACTAGGCCTAACTTTCAAAATGTTTAGCTGGCTTAAAGAAAATGAACAGATCATCGTCGTTATCATCATCAGCATCATCTGTTTTTATTTTTATTTTCTTTAAATTTCTCAAAGAAAATCGTACATCGCTAGATATTCTTGCAGTTCCTTTCAAACCTAGATTGGCCGTTAATATTGAAATCTTTTGCCCTTTCGCAATCCTGCTTAGTCTCCTCCAATCACACGGGTCCATAACCCTGAAATTTGATATTCCTAACATTTATAATGACGTCATCCACACATCTCAAAGTCATAAAAGTGCCGTTTCGGCCGTATTCTTTGTTTACCGAAACTAGTGATTGTCAGTTTCATGTGGATGACCTGTTATTTAGCAAGAGAGTGACGCAGATGGTAAAATGATAAATTTTTAAAATTGTGCTTCTTAATATTGCTAATCACCTAAAAATCCAGCGTAATGCTGTTTACCTGCGATTGCTCTGTTTTGTATCCCTTTTCACCTGTTTTCTTTGAACTAAACGGGCCATAAACTTTACACGTGCAATATGATATGTAACTTTCTCATGCTTCGCGAGTCTTTTAATATGAAATACAGTCCCATTTGATTCGTAAATGGAGATCAGAATAAATCCCATCCACATTTAAATTATTAAATTTATGGCCTCGGAAAAGCTCGTAAAGATTAGCTATCAATTCTATTTAAAATGGCTAATCGTCTGTCCGGCTATTGCTTTATGAAAATATTGCATTGGTATTTCTAGAAATACAGTTTAAGTAAACTTTTGCTTTAATGCTACAGAGGTCTGCATTAAAACTTTTATAAAATATATTTTTCATTAACGGCTTTGACTTTAGCGACGGTTATCGAACCACCTGGACAGACAAAGTGCGTTGTGTACTACCTCCGTGTTTGTTGTTCAGTTTTCCCAGATTAAGCGCGTAAGATCTCGCTCCGGAGAAGCAATTCAACACTCTCTTTGTATTTCGCATGACCCAGCACTGATCTTTCGTGTGCAGGTAAGATTTTGTGATAAATAAAAGTGTAAATTGATTTTTGTGCACTATTTTGCTTCATATCTTTACAACTTGGTGGTTGGCAAGGTAACTTGAAATCGAGGACGGCTTATAGCTGATTCTGTAGACGGTAGCAGGTCCTGTGCAACACAATTCATTACATAATTTTACTATAGTTTTGGAAATTAAAAGAATATCCCGTTTTTTTCGTCTATTGCTCCAGACGAACCCACTTTTTTCGCCTATTGCTCCAGGCAAAACATTTTTGTCTAATCACCTGAGAGCTTACAAATATTATCATTTGTTTCCAAACCCGTTAAAAAGTAATTATCACTAAGATCTTCCTTACAAAATATGTGATATGATCCTTAAAATATATTTTTGCCTGATGAATAAGACTGCGTTCAAAAACAGTTCACAGAAATTCCAACTGAAACATGACTTCCATGATCTATGTCATATTATTTTTTAGCAGTCATTGAATCCTTAGATAAGATCCTGATTTCAAAGCATGATCTTCAGTAGTATTTTCCTATTGTGGAATATTTTTATAGAAAAATGGGCTTAGAGAACCATTTTCAGGGGCAACGTAACTCTGCTGTGTATTTTTTCAAAAATTATAATCAGACTTTTGTAAACTGGAGCACTGGTATAAGTTGAAAGACTGCCAATTTTGAGTTTTCGAGTTTCTGCTAAGCCAAGCGCAGCACTGGCTAGTTACATGCTAAGCAAAGTTTTTTTTGCGAGCTGCTATGGTTATAGAATTATTCAGACTGTTGTGCGGTGAGAGCGAATGATCTGTCGCTAAATTGTTTTTGTTTTCTTTTGAATCGTCAACAGGTTGCATCTTGTCCTTACAACAACGAGTTCTGTACGGTTAATAAATCTTTGCGCTGGGAGCACTCACAAAAAGGCTTGCAATGAAGTTGGAAAAAACAAAGAAGCCGAGACGTGTTGGATTTTACAGCGGACATTAAAGCCTAGTAAAAGCTTGCTTCATCTGCGCAGACGTCTTTCTACTTATTAGCTGTTTGTTTATACTGATGATAGACTTGGTCTTCGTACATCATCACCGATCGACCAGCTAGATCTAGACGAGTAATCAATGGTATCGATGCCAACGATTATTTGGCAATTTAAGCAGAATAATCCACGTTTCTTTCTCAGTCAAAGTACACTCGACACCTGTAGAAAGTGCTTAATCTTGTTTCCTCAAAACTGAATTTACTGTCCATAAAACTCTTTGATGAGCATGGATATTGATAATGATAAATGTCTTTGTAATGAAGAGTTTGTCATCGTGGATTACAATATGCAATCAAAGTGACTATGATCATTCTTAAGACACCTTTGTGTATGGACCTGCAACGTGTTGAGATATTAGGTGTCAAAAGTACCCGCAATAACTTATATTTTGATTTCATCTTCTCGAGCTTAGCCGTATTTTGGACAACGTATGGTTAACAGACATGTTTCTTTGGAGTAAAGGCTGTTCTGCTTTCTACTAAATGAACGGTTGAAAATTGCAAGCATGGATTTGATTTCAGCAAACCTCTTCACTTCTGCGTCAAACAGAAAGTGAAGATTGATTGGTACTTATTCTAACTGGACTGTTGTCCGGCCATGCAAATGGTGCTTTTAGCACGTGCAGACCTCTGAACGTCTATTGGATAATGAATTGGTTATAAAGATAATGAAGGCATCGTAAATAAAGATTTTGCAATTCCTCTAACGAAAGTCTTGCCTGGAGCAAAACCCTCATTTGCTTCATTTGGTTCACCTTCCTTCTGAAGACGTATTACATCGTTTCACACATATAACATCGACTACTGTTTCAACCTTTTCTCTGCTGTTGATGCAAACAGTCAAATTCTCTGGCTATTTCATGGGTGTTCTGGTTATTCTTTTTAATAGATAGGCCAGGCAAGGAAGCTCTGTGCATAGCATGGTGATGAATCACGATTTTGGTGCTTCTTGAAAACTGCAGTTTGCATGTTCTTTAAACAAGCTGGTTTATGACGCAAGAAATCGAATAAACTAAATTGATTATTTAGATCTTCAAGGTTTTTGCCAGAGAGGTACTGCAATATCACAATGGCAAGCGAAATGGGGAGACTTTTGGATAGGCCACGAGCATTTGAAGAAGCAAAGGTGCGGTATATTTTGGCTCTTGAGGCTCAGAAGAAAGCTCAAGTGCTTTTTATATCAAATGCTCAAAGGAAATTGGTTACTAATTTTCAAGAGAAGTTGAAATCAAGTATAGTAGTTGCTCAGAGGCATGCAAAATGGAAAAATGAATCCAAAACTGCCGAGAAAGTGTTTAAAGAGCGACGCGCTGTCAGTGCCATCACTTTCAAAAGAAGTGAGCATAATGCAGGAGAGGCCACTGTCTGCGAAGCTGGTAAAGCCAAATTGAAGAGAAGGCCTAAGACAACGGGGGCAATTAGCCAATGGCAGCGTAGATCACTGGG
The DNA here is from genome assembly GCF_057945365.1 of Rhopilema esculentum. Classification (NCBI taxonomy): domain Eukaryota; kingdom Metazoa; phylum Cnidaria; class Scyphozoa; order Rhizostomeae; family Rhizostomatidae; genus Rhopilema; species Rhopilema esculentum. The sequence goes on along the minus strand of NC_142819.1, from coordinate 6,894,239 downwards.
AAGAAATACGGCCGTGGGTACTGCGAATCGAATTGATAGAACAGTAGGTGATGCGCTCGAAACGAGGTTGAAAATGCTCGCCACGGAGGAGACCGTGCCGGCTCTTAGTCAGGGCAATGAAACATTGGAACAGAAAACCAAATGTTGTCACAGACCAAAGATAGACGGGTTTTATGCAATGGATGATGGAACCTCAAAGGAATTGATTGACAATTTCAGTTCCAGTAAAATTTCTTGTGAGGCAACTCCGAAGCTAGCGAATTCTGAGAAGCTGAGGCAACAATATTCTGGTACGTCTTCAACTAAATCCTCATCTAGAAATGAGGCAAGGTCGTTGAGGAGAGGAGGCCAATCCGAAGATAATTCCGATAAACGTTTTCAAGAGAAGCCTAGAGGCAACAAAAATGCAAATAGAAAAATCTCATACGAAATGAAAAATTGGATATGCGGCATTCAACAAGATGTGCAAAAAATTAAGAATGCTGACGACAACGTTTGTTATCGTGCTCCTCTCAAAAGGAATTCGAGTGAAGACAGCGTAGAGAGTTCCCAGTCTGTGGAAATAGTTGATTCAGCTTTGGAGAAATTTGATAGTTTGATAGAGGCAATGAAGAGTAGCTGCAATGTCTTTACCGCGCATAAGAGCCCGGAAGAAGATAAATGGGCCATTTTGGATGCCTCATCGCTGTACTCGAAGTCTGCACTTAATGATTCAAGATTGGACTATGAGCAGAAGTGGCATCAAAGGGATCCCAGAAACAGGAAGTTGAAACCTGGAGTTCTTCTTTAGAATGCTAAAGCATTCTGAAGAATATGACTATTGTTGCCAAGAATTGGAATTCCTCTAAGGATATAACGATGTTTGACTCATGCATGCTTTTGTGTTCTTTTTGCAATTGACACATATTTCATTTTGTCAAAAAGCAGCCGGATTTGAGGCTCTCTCAAGTCTGCATTTTTGGGTCAAAAATGAGCTTTCCAACTTAAAAACATGCTCTTAAAATCTATCTTTAGGCACTTAAAGCGATATTATACGTTTTTCCTTGTCTGATGCTATCTCTCATTGTCGCAAGTACAGCAATTGCCGTCATAGTAATTGCTACATTTTGTTTGATTCGTATGTAGAGTATATAGATTTCTAGAACAATTTCTAACGAAAGGATTCAATGAAGGTGGTCTATATTAAATAACAACTTTTTAAGAGAAACAAAGAGAAGATCATTGCTCAAGTTGACAACTCTGATTTGCAAAGCCCTTATCATGTTACAAGTTATAGAAGTTAGATTAATGTTGATGCTCCCAAAGATAAAATTGACAAAAATTTATTAATCCATTGTTGTGTATTAATGGTGTGTTGTTTTAAAAGCAAAACAGTGTCTTGAATAGGACCTCAACGCCTTAAATTCTTGTCAAAATGGGTGTTGATCTTTCATTTTTAATGAATTTAAGATTCAGGTATTCAACTAATAGAAATTTAGGAATATTGCCGAGCTTATAAAGTGCTAGAAAAAAACAAATCAAGGGATCTTTCCTTCGTCATTATCTGATTCTTAATTGCAAGACGTGTCTTTGCGGAGAATGACTCGTTGATCGAACGAACACGCTGCAGTCCTTGATAATTGTGTCTTGAAACTCCATGAGAGCACTGTTTCTTTGTATAGAGCAGTTACCAGTTATATCACAAGACTTTTTTAAACTAACTGCCCTTGTACTGTCACTGTTAATAAGGGTCATCTGCTTACTCCTATTGTACAGTTAAATTTGCATACAACGGATATTTTTGTAGGGAGATGTCTGGCACAGAAAATTCGATCTACTGATTCAAAATGCTACCTTTGGGGCGATCGTTTACCATTCAGTCTCATTGGCTCAGTACATCTTAGTTGTCTACTCACTTTTTCAAGCTTTATTAGCATTTAGAGGTAAGGAAGAACAAAGGAAAACCAAGGACATGAGATTTTGCACCAATGTGTGGTTTTTGGGTGGTGCAGCCATTACCAAGATGGTTTTAGGGCCTTTTTTAACTAAGGGGTAAACACCCCTCCAGCATAGTTGACCTTTCTTTGTATGAGAGAAGATGCTCCTTATTTTCATGAGATCAACGGCTTGTCCCCCAGATGAAGTCTCTTAGAATAGGTTTTGAGAATTAAAACAGAATTAGTTCAGTTACCATCCTTTGTTTTTAGAATGCTTTTTACGTTGGCTTTGAAAAAAGTAGCGATAAAGTTATCTCCATGACGAATGTAAAAATCAATCGGAACCGTCGATCGTAACCAATGATCTTAACCTCTTAACCTTTTTGTAATTATAGTATATTTATAATTTATTATAATTACTGTAAATATTCATGATGATGAACAAGAATCGGTTCAAATGACTGTATGCCTAGGTGTGTAAATTAACAGATGCTAAGATTGGAAAGAGCATATGAAATTAGGCTTCGCTCCAGTTAATTTTCAAGAGCTCTTGGCCTCTTGAAATATGCCAAATCATTTTTGCCGCTATGGTGTTTTGCGAACACTCTCCCTACACAGGCATTGTTGAGCCACACTTTCAGTATGGCTGCTCACTCTGGGGCTGTTGTGGTTTACTGAAATTAATCAGTTACAAAAACTTCAAGACTGAGCTGCTAGGATTATAACTGACAGCAACTTTGATTGCCAAAACAGACCACTTATAAATGAATTAGTAAATCTAAAGCCATGATCGACAAGTCTCAATATAATCTTGTTGCACAGTACTTGCGTAACAAGTGCATCAAAAGCTCACACTGATGCTCTCAGAAGTCTCCGCAATACAGAGACAGATTTGAGGTTTCCCGTTATAAAGTCAGCAAATTGCCAAAATTGCTTCTCATTCAAAGCAGCAAAACTTTGGAATAGCCTCTCAGTTTGGTCAAAACAGGCAACCACTCTAAATGCCGTCAAAGCTTCTATTTAAAAGAGGTATATATTTAGCTTCAAGTTTTGTAAATTTTAGACCTCATTTGTAATTAGGTTTTTAAATGTAATTCTTTGATGATGTATACATTATTTTGTAATTAATTTAGGCTGGTTATTGTTCTTTAATAAATTGTGGGTTTTGTGAAGCGCCCCTTCCGAAACATCTGCTGAGGGGCAATGAACTCAAATCAAATGAAATGAAATAGTACCTAACTCAAAACGAGGCTTGTTGCTGGACCTCTGACCTTCCGACTTTGTAGAGGGAAACTAAAACTACCGCGAAATGGAAGGGAATGTTGCTGTTAGGCCTTGGCTGGTTTCCATGAGAAAGCAGTTTTGAAAATGAACGCAGATATATCAGACATCATTTCACAGATAAAGGTTTGTTTGCTATGTTTCTCTTACTTTCAATTTCTGTGAAAATCTTAACTTTCATCATCAGCAGTCAGCACGTGACCTAGAAGTACCTAGTAAAAAAGTTTTTACCCACTGTTTAACAAGAAAATATTTGTTATTCTTAGAATATATTTATTATGTTTTATTTTGCTGATTTTACATAAGCCGTAGAAATTAAGTGAATGATTTCTCAGAATACAAAATTCTGTAAATAAAATTGCCGAAATTTCATCATCGTCTATCATATAATTCTAAGAACATGGTTAAAAATTCTAAAAATTTTCAGAACACAGCGGTGTGTCATAAAACCTTGATTAGCAGCATAGATGTTGATTCTTCTTCGTTTACCACAAATAGCAATGATAAAATGCTTGTGCTGCATGGGGTGTTAGCGTAGCAAGGGGGAGGAGGCATTTGGAAACTGCCGAACCCAATCAAAACATACAAATTAATGGCCATAGCTGGAAAGTTTGGGATGGTTGGCTACAGTGGCCGAATCTTTTGGTGGCCGAATCTTTTGGTGGCCGAATTTTTTGGGGGCCTCGTGGCCTTGAAAATTCACTGTTCTCTTTGGAAAATCTGGACTTCAATGTGATAAGTGACAAACATGAAATGTGCCAAAAGGCCATCCAAGATGTTACCTTGCCAGACAATAATGTGACTGAACCTCACCCACCCTCAGGGATGGATTATAGCGGCTAGGATTAAAGGGTGCCAGATAATGATTCAATTTTGTTGCCACACCCTTCGGGTGACTGTAAATTGATGGAAAAGTCCATTTTAAAAATGAGGTTTTTAGCTTCAAGATAAAGAAGATAAGAAAATAAATCAAGTAATTTTTCCATCATTTTTTACTACTGACTACAAAAAGTGCTTTTCATCAAATCGAAGCAAAATTTACTGAAGGATAAAATATTGGGGGTCTCATGCCCTTCACACCCATCCCCCCAATCTACCCCTGTCCCCAAAGGAAAACCTGAATATCCGTCACTGGTTGGCACAATCATCTCCTTGAATTC